>NC_090936.1:1147859908-1148479538 GCF_040938575.1 Ambystoma mexicanum | reverse complement strand
TGGTAAAATGTGCTGCAAAGCGTGCATTTGAAAGATTATTTGTTTAGTATGGATCTACGTTGAAATAACGAGGCACCACCTTTTTCCAAATAGAATGTTTTTAAAAACTCGTTTTTTGCACATTTTTGGGAATTGTTATGCGGGGGAGACCCCCTGCAGCTACCCCCCACATTCCGTTACATCCCCTAACGCAACTCAGTATCCATTTATTGCAAAATAATGTGCAAAAAAGTCAAAAGATTAGATTTGAAAAATCGATAGCTTAAAAAAATATATTTTTCATTGTACTTTGATCAAACATTGAGCTTTCACAAAATTCATATATATACAACCTTATACAATTCATTAAAAACAAAATGTGTCAAAGGAAATATTGATAAAATAGTTGCACTGATTCATAGAAATTAAGTTTGAACATTCTTGCCTACTTTGCCCGCAACACCAATATCTTATAACATTCGTACAATCTCTGCGCTTAGAAACACTTTGTTTCCCGTGTTCACTCTATCCCATATATTATCTATGTTCATAAATACGCTTTTCTTAAAATATAGTCCAAGTATATTGTTCTTGTTTCTGCCAAACCTATGCAATTTATCATTATACGTTTTAAGGACCGAACACCAGCTGTCTGGCAGAATTTAAAATGTCTCCTCAATTAAGAAAGAATTAAAAGTTCTAATTCTTAAAACGTCCCCAGTTGCCGGAAGGTTTAAACGAAATCTTTAAAAAACGGCACACGATAAAAAAAAAAACAAGGATAGGGAAATTGCTCAGGGTATTTAGGCAGCGTTCCCAGAGGTTTATCTGTTCGGTGTTTTTGGCCTCAATATTTTGCTAATCTTTTTCAGGCAATACCATTTGATATCACTGTTCAAAGCTGCTAAGTGAAGTGAATCGTTGAATTGTTCTATTACAAAGATACAATCACACTGCGCCACTGTACGGAAGGTGTTTTAATGCTTGTCAGTAGTCGAACTGTACGAAAAGAAGTAGTGGAACTATGTTCCCTGCTGGTCTGCTCCGCTCCCCACAAACCCTATCTCTACTCCCCTCCCACACACAATCCAAACCCCCAAACAAACACAACTGCTATTTATGGGAATGTGCAGTGCAGTGCACTGAAGTGCAAGCTTCAACTTCTTCCTACACTTTTATTTTAAAACTAAACCATTCCAGAACAGAACGGTTTAAAATAAAAATATCGGGAACAGTGATGCTTAAAAATAAAAAGTATGGGAGCACCACTCCCGCCCACTTCGAGTAAGTTGGTTTAAAACCAGCCGAAACGTGTTTCGAGCGCTGCTCTTCTTCAAAGGCTTCTGTTGCCATACGTTGAGGGTCCCGGCTACTTAGTTGTCATGTGGGTACATTATCCTGTTTCCTGTCTATATTTATTCACAAATGCGGCTTCTGGAAATCTTTGAAATGAAAGCCTTTCGGCCAGGGTATCTGTTCTCATGATAAAAAAAAGCGGCCATCTTTGAATTGGCCCACCATGGCCACAAACCTTGCCCACTTTCACCCCAAACCTTGCCCACTTCGACTAAAACAATTGGCAACTCTACCATGTTGGGCCTGCGCCTCGGACAATGCCCAGTTGCCCTATATGCCAGTCCATGCCTGCCCATTGGAAGTGAAACACATTCAGCGTGCTGTCGAGCCTGGCCCGCCATCGCCTGTGTCCTCTACATGAAATGAGGTCAAGCTATATGTCTGGGGTCTTTCATTGGCACACCAATCACGCGGGAACTTCGCTGCTGTTTGGGCGTGAATTTGTTTCCTAATATTTCGCAGGAACCGTGCACTGAGGAGGCGAGGATGAGTACCGAAAAGCACCAAAATCCCAGGACTGCTGCTGATGATGTCACTGTCACTGTCTTTTGTTGTCATATTTGCCCTGCTGTTTGCGAGCAAACAAAACCTAGCTGTGATGCAACGGACGCTAGGAAACAGGAGGTTAGAGTGATAGGCTCCACTCAGCGGAGTATCCTGCATTGCAAGAATGCAGTGGGGGGTAAGGGGGTCGTTCGAGCCACGAAAGAAGTCCTCTACTTTCCCCCTAAATGTGGTGCCATATGGTGTCATTCGCGCCCACAAACCACCCACCCATGCCCCAATCTACTTTTTTTGGTAACAATAGTGGTAGATGGCATTTTAATACATAACTAAAAAAGAAAACTGCAGAATCATTACAGATGCAGGGAACTCCTCTATTAGAGCTCTGTCCAGGCGCTCTGGGGAAAAAACATGCAAACCTCTTCATTTGCATATGGATTGCACCAACAGAAGTGACTTCACAGAAAAGGACATTTGAAGGAGCATCAGCCGTCTTTGATACTTGGAGTCACCTTGGAAGTGACTTTAGAATAAGCTGCCATAAGTAAGCCACGTGCTAAATAACTCTCTGGTGCAAAATGCCTAAATTGCACAATTATTATATATGGAGCAACTCTATAGTCATGAATTTTTTAAAATAACATCATGATATATTTCCATAAGCTCTGAAGTGAATCACTTACAGAGCTGCAGATAAGACACAGTGTGATTAAATGATATGCCCAGGATCACACACTTTGGTTAAATGGTGAAACCGGGATGTGGACAATTTAAGCAACTGAGCACATCTTCACAGGTCTAGTTGATACAGCAATTTAGTAAGGTTTCCCTTTGCATTTCGTGTGCTTAAATAATACTTTCTTTATAGCAATGTCTTGGAAGCACAGAACATTACATAAGAAACTATCCTGTCATAATTAACTTTATGCTATATACACCATAGAAATATGTTGAGTAATGAGAGGATGGCTTCAGTTGTATTCTCCCCATCCTGCATGCAAAGTCACAATAGCCTCATGCAGGTTAATGTGAGCCTAACAACCCCCACTTGGGAAAAGCCATAGTCATTTCATAAAGCCTGCAGCATTATGCACCCTTCTCACTGCTGATCCCTCCCTCTCACACATATTTCTAAAGGGACAAAAGTCCCTGCTAATAGTCCCCCCTCACTCCCATCAGTGCCTAATGGCTCACATTCTAATGCTCTGTTTACACAGAGCAAGGTGAGAGGTGCTCCTTGGGGCATTGTCTTGGCAGTGGGACACCTCTCCCTTTCTGAAAGGGTAAGGTGTCCTGCTGCCAGGACAATGCGCTTTCTGGGCAGAATTGCTTAGCACACATTGTCTTCCCAGCGGGACACCTTTCCAGTTGGGCACCCTCATTGAGATGCTAAACCGGAGAGGAATCCCACTCAAAAGTCCCTGCCAGGCTCTCAAAAGAGCATGTGTGGGGGAGAAGCTTCCCCCCTCCCTACCACCCGTTCGGTACGCCGCTGGCTACACTAATACGGATCTGATTAAAAGTATAGCAAGACCTCTGAGACTACAAGGAGGTTGTTTAATGTTGCGTGCGCTGTTGCGAAGAAATACATATTAAAATGTTGGAAATCTAAGAATGCACCCAGCCTTGACGACTGGTTATACGAACTGAGAAATGTTAATGAACGTGAAGAGCAATTTGTACTTTCTGTATCCCCGACATGCCGTCCTAAGGACATTTGGGCTCCATTCAGGATGTACTTGTGTGAAACTCATTCTGACGTGGATAGCACCTGAACTCAAGCTGCTACTCATTTGAAGATTTGATTGATGTTGGTTACTCATAGAAGTGGCTTGAGATATAACCATTGAATAAATAAAGTTTACAAAAAAAATTATAGGCTATTAAAGGTCCATTTGGAATGACATAGAAAGGGATTCAGAGGGTTGCAGGCACGGGAGACCGGTTCGAGAAAGAAAGGCGGACCCAGTTCTTTAGTTGGTAGATCAAAGCTATATTCCTGTAAGCTTCACGCGATCGTTTAATGCACCACAGAAGGCCTCCACTGTGGTAAGTCATTAAGCAGCTCCACCCACATTTTCTCCTCTTTTCGTAGACCTATGAGACAGGGAGCATAGTTCTTTCTCTTTTAATGCATCACCAAAGAACACCATCATGGCCAGTCATTAAGCAGCTCCACCTAGGTTTCCAGATTTTCCCTATTCCTATGATATAGGAAGCAAAGTGCCTTCCCTTTTAATGCACCAGAGAAGACCGATCATTGTGGCCAGTCATTAAGCAGCTCCACCGTCATTGTTCCTTTCCTTCCCTTCTTATGAGACGGGAGGCAAAGTGCTTTCCCTTTTAATGCACCCCCGAAGACCACCATCATGGCCAGTCATTAAGCAGCTCCACCCATGTTTCCCATCTTTCCCTACTCCTATGAGACATGAAGCAAATTGTTTTCCCTTTTAACGCACCCCAGAAGACCACCATCATGGCCAGTCATTAAGCAGCTCCACCTACTTTTTCCGTCTTTCCCTATTCCTATGAGACATGAAGCAAAGTGTTTTCCCTTTTAGTGCACTCCAGAAGACCACTATCATGGCCAGTCATTAAGCAGCTCCACCCACAATTTTGCTGGCTTTCCCTATCCCACACTGAAGATGAAATTGAATTAGCTATTGTGAATTTCCATTTTTCAATATCAAACGAAAATGGAAACAGGACTTTGGGCAATTTGGAGTGCACCGACTAAGTGCTACCTGTAAAAGCCGTCAAGAATGAGGCAGCTTCAGCCGCATGCGAAGCTTACCCGGTACGACGGGACTGCCACTGTCTTAACCCTACCATCTTACGGGAAGGGGCGCAGACGTACAAGGATCCTGCAAATTGCCTTAACACCGGACAACCACCAAATGAAACAAAGCCCCTCCTGGAGACAGAGGCGTGGCCTGGGGTGGCACGTGCCACCCTAAAATCTGATTGGCCACCCCAGGTTCCCTCTCCCCATTATCCTAGACTATGATACTTAAACTTTAAACACAGGAATGTAAGACACTAATGTTAGTAATTAAAGTTGATATGGGTAGTGGAGACATCAATGCTATTCAGACGTGTGTGACCGTGGACTCGCACTTCATGTCACCTTTGCTTAACTCAGTGCTCCACTTTGGCTACCCCAGTCAAAAGAGTCTGGACACGCTTCTACTTGGAGAGTCTATTAACAAGTGTAGAATTACCCAAGCTGGCAGTGACAAGACCCACATGTTCTCAAGACATGCTTAACTTTTTCTAGGAACAGTCAGTTAAAAGGTATGCTGACACAGCCAGTAGAGGCCAGTGGGAGCACTTGAAATTTAAGTTTGGCGAAGCCCTGCCTGCAGCCCCCTTTTCTGTATCCTCCGAGGATTATGCATTTTATGAAGTATTGTTGGCTTCCCACCTCTCCCCTCCTATTTTTAGGCTGGCTTATTTAGCGAGAGAGACAAATTCAAGTTCAACTGCCTCAGCTGTTTGGACTTGGCAGAGAGTGACAGCCGCAGTAGGAAGGAAGTCACAGGCCAGGCTTGACGGCTGCGTGACAGCACGCTATTTCCTCCGCGGCTATACAGGGGTGCAGGGTGGAGGAGGGCAGGGGGGCTGGAACTTTCTGAGAATCTCCTCTGCAGCGCTGTGCAGGCTGGAGGGGACCGAGGGAAGCTGCTGATTCAGGCCGAATCTGAGATCACTGCAGAGGAAATAGGTCACCAATGGTGGCAGGCAGACAGGGGTGGAAGTGACAGCCTATGCACAACACAAAGAGCCGTTCAGTAAATCTATTACTGCCAGTTTTTCCTTTCAGTAAATCCATTGCTGCCAGTTTTTCCATTCAGTAAATCCATTACTGACAGTTTTTCCATTCAGTAAATCCATTGCTGCCAGTTTTTCGTTTCAGTAAATCCATTGCTGCCAGTTTTTCCGTTCAGGAAATCCATTACTGCCAGTTTTTCCATTCAGTAAATCCATTACTGACAGTTTTTTATCACACCGCCAAATTCTGAGGCTGGAGTTAATATGGAGGACTTATCTCCAGTATATAGCGCATATTTGTATAAAATGTTTTTATTTAAAGCATATGTTTATTCGACAAACCTTTTGCAAAATGTAATAAATCACATAAAAATATAATAGTGCAATAGAATATTAATTTCAAATTAACATTATATACAGATATTAAAACAAGGGGTGGGCGAAAATCCCGCTCGGGAAACGTAATTGGCGAAATTTGCCAACAATTTTGTTCCACCTGCAGCACGGTTTTCCTCCATTTCCGCCACACTTTTGGATGTTTTTTTTTTTGGTGCGGAAATTCAGATTCTTACCGAATCTTTTTATGGTTAGAAGCACACAGAAAACGAAATTTCTGTGAAAAACAAAATTTTAAGCGGTGAAACACCCCTTTCCCAGCCAAAATTAAAAAATGTTAACAAACGAAATTAAAAAACAAAAACTAATTTCAGCCAGGAAAAGACCCCAAACTACCAATTCCGCTCTTCGGCCAAAATAGGTGGATTGGTCGAATTTTGCCTGGAATCTGCCAATTTTCCTGTGGAACGGAATTAGCCATATTTTCCACCCACAGTAAATCCTCCAAACTGCCAACGGAGTCATATGGACTTCATCAATGGGGTCTAACACCGTCATTCTGACACTTGTAATTGGGCGGATTTACTCACAAATTGCTGCCAAACGCACAATGAGGCACAAAGACCAGTTTTTTATTGTAACACAATTCACTGGGTCCAAAGAGACTGCCCTATGGACCATTGCCTCAGCACAACTTCATGTACCCCACTAAGGCCTCCCTTTGACCTTCGGCTTTGCATGGTGGCGTTACACACAATGAGTATTGGAAGACCTGATAACCCCACACTCAGGGGTGCCCAATATGGCCGTGGTCTTGTTCCCACACCCACAAGCACAATCGCGGAGAAAAGACATTCACGCGTCAGAGCAGATCTCACACATAGGCGTGCTTTGTTGTTGATGTTGTCATGTTGAGGCATCATTGTAGCTCAGACAATTCGCCAAGCCACATCGGTGGACCGAGGAAAGGTGCCGGGTAGCCCTCTGTGCACTGGCGCTCCAAAGCCAGTGGTAGAAGTGTACCGAGCACAGTAGTGGGACTCCGGTCTCAGCAGGGGAGAGGGACGGCGGAAAGCTGGGGCATTGCAATAGTCTAAGTGACTAGTAACTGAGGACCTCATCAGGGGTTGGGTGGAGCGGTCAAAATGAAGCAGTAACCCTAATACTGCTGCATGACCGCTCCTCCCAATCCTGAGTTTGGGGGGAATGTAGCAGATGTACCTCCAGCTTTGAGCTGGAGGTAAATCTTACCACTTTCCACGCATTACGGTGCTATTACTGCGGCGCTATTAGCGCCGGTGGTAATAGTGCCGATACTGCCCCATAGAGTCCTGGGGACTCTTAACAAAATGGGGAGCAACAGCTTTACCACAAATCAGGGTCCAGGGCTAATAGTACCTGACCGAGTTGTGGTAACTCTATTTGCATTGGCGGTATCCTGGCGGATTTACAGATGGTATACCGCCAAACTTCTGATGAGGCCCTAAGGCTACTATTGCAACTTTACACTTTCAAGGAGACATGCATGGACCAATCCTCCATATAGAATAGTGAATATGGTCGTAAGAAGTAGAGAAATGGTAAACAGATACAAATGAAAGTAGTGGAACACCGCTCCTGCCCGTTCCCGCTCACTTCGATCACTGTCCAAAGCAAGTGCTTTTAGGGCTATTTTGTAAATCTGGCCTTGCAAGCAAGCAGTCTGATGTTGCGCTCTGTGTCCATATTCATTTATTCAGGTTCATGCAAGTTTTTGTTCCCAGTGGGTACATACAAAGGCATGGGCACAGAGTTTTCTGGCATGCAGCACTCATGTAAAGCCTCAAGCGAGTCTAGAATATGCTATGGTCATATGTCTGAGCTCAGCTAGATGGGAGACCATTTTTAAAGGACCTTTCATTTTGACTTGGGAAGGGATATGTACACAGCCTCTTCAGGCCTTGGCACATGCTTTCAGAGGTCACATTGGGTAGCATTGCTGGCTGGTGTACCCGCTGGGAGGAATTCATGCCAGCTACTCGTCAGACGTTCAGATCAGGGCAGCTTTCACTCAACATTTAACCCGTCCAAGTTCAGCCAAACCAAGAGAGCTCGTAAAATACATGGGGCGTTTATTGCCGATAACAACAAGTCAGTGGATTAACAACCACCCACACCAACACTCAAAATTCCCTACCCTGCCGTCGGGAAAAAAGCGCTGGGTAAAAATACAGCACTGATATTCTCCGGATGTCATGGCAGCAACAAGGATAAATCGCAAGTTCTCCGTTGAGCCCCGAAGCCTGGTCGGCACTCAATCAATACCCTCAGAATAATAATAATCATATTATGCGCTTCTATACAGGATGAGAAGAAAAACAGTATCTTCACACTTCACAGTTTAACTACCATCCTACTATGCTGCCGAAACGCTGATCTGTAAGCGAAATTGTTACCCGATAATATAGCGCACTGAATCCTTCATGTCAGTATACTGCATTGTCACCCAGGGAAGGGCCATTGGCCAATCAGGTGGCTCGAACAGCGGGCGAAAATATACATTCTCCGCCTGCTGTTTAAGCCACCGAGGCCCTTCCCTGGGTGGCGCCATTTTATTTTTATATCCATTGGCCAATCAGGTGGCTGGAACAGCGAGCGGAAATATACATTCTCTGCCTGCTGTTTAAGCCACAGAGGCCGTACCCTGGGTGGCGCCATTTTCTTTTTATATCCATTGGCCAATCAGGTGGCTGGAACAGCGGGCGGAAATATACATTCTCCGCCTGCTGTTTAAGCCACCGAGGCCCTTCCCTGGGTGGCGCCATTTTATTTTTGTATGTAGGGAGGCATCAGGGAGCCTCTGTTGCCTCACCACCCCACAACCCCCAACTGAAAACAACCTCTCCACCAAACTCTCCCTCCCTCCACACTTAAATGCGGGACTGGAGCTATGAGCTCTGCTCCGCTGCACCTCGGCTCGGGCAGCCACCATAAACATGAAAAAGGGACTTAGTCCATTTTCCCTATTGTGGCGGCCATCTTTTTTTCCATTATTCATTTCCAACCCCTCTGCCCCTGGGAGATTGGCTGCACAAGCAACACAAATCTCCCGTGGGGAAAAAAGAAAGCCACTCGCTCCCTCGGATGAACCACTGGGTGCGAATGGCTTTCATGCCCTGTCGGGGGGCAGACATGGGCGGTAACGGCCCACAGCCCGAGTCGAGGCCTGCGCGGCTCATGCTGGCAGATCGCTACCGGCCGCGTCTGCCCCCCACTGGTGTGAAAGGCATATTGTTCCCCTACTTAAAGATGTCACACACAAGGAAAATGACACACTGAATAGAAACATTATCACAGAGCTAACACACTCAAGTAAACAATTACGTATCAGGAAGGTCCTACGGCTTGAAAATGTTGAAAGCGAAAAAAACAGCTTTAATTAAGATGCAAAAGCCCAGTGAATGGTGCTCTCTCTAATTGTTTTGGATTGCGAGCTCGTTATTATATACTGTCATGATATGATGGGTTATTCTCCACATCGTAAGCAGATGCAATCACTTCTACAAAGTAGCTGATATTGTAGCACCCTAGTATGCACTCTTTCTGCATCACTATTTGACACTCAGGCTCCTTTGCATATGGGTGCAAGTGCTTGGGCACAAAGTTACATTTGTCTCTAGCTAGTCATCACAGCATCTAATCAGTTTTGGGAAGGTCAACGTTATTCTGCTAAGGTATTTTCATTGTTTTCATGTAGCTGCATGGCCTGAAGTTAGAAAGGTGCTTTTACCCATGAGAGTTAAAATCTGGAAAAGTTTGTTGGAGAGCGGCAGGAGCTCTATAGCAGTTACCCCAATTACCAGCAAAGAGACCCTCGGGCCCATCAAAAACTACCCACCGCAAGAACAGAAGACTCAGCCATGGGCAAAGTTCACTGGCCCTCATTATGAGCATGGCGGTCTCAGAAGTACGGTACTGGTAAGCATGCCGGTACTGTACTTCCCGGACCGCCATACTACAGGCTCTGCTCGCGGTGTAACGGCACCCGCGAGCAGAGCATGTCAGATGAATCGGCACCATTCTCAATGGTGCCGGTGCATCCGACGTCCCCATCCCCATTTAGCCCTATGGGGCAGAATGGGGAGGCCCTTGATTCCGGCACCCGCAAATGGGCAATTACCGGGTCCACTGAGCCCGGCATGACCCGGTTCTTGCCCATTCACGGGTGCCGTAGAAAATGCAACATGGCACGGTTACCGCCAGAGCTTTAATGATGGCCACTGTCTTTATTATCTAATAAATTACAGGGATCCCAATAGAAAAACAAGAATTCTCCAGGGTTCTCGTCTTCAGAGCGTGTGTCACATGGTTTTATCCACAAAACCAAGCTCCATCCCCGAAACCTATTGGGCATTCACATTGGTCAGTTTGGGTGGACTATGTATGTGTCCCATAGGGGTTAATTCTATTATTGGATAGCCATATCTGGTGGCTCCTCCTGGGACCACCACTACATGTTTCAATATACAATGGTGCAGGGTCGCAGGAAAACCACTGGCTCCCGCAACATATTATACCTTCATGTGAAAGGTGATCCATGCTTTGCAATCAAATTACCCATACAGGTTATTTAAGATGCCCATGAATCGAGGTGGAATGAGAGAAGCCCGTTCCCACCAAATCAGAGGTGGAAAGATTCAAGTGTTGCTATCAAACTGCTGACTGAATGCACTCTCCAGGCTTAGGTGATCTGAGATGGCAACATTAGGGAAAACCCAGCCCCTCCAGGTTTATTCTCATTGCCTTGAGAAGGTACACTCGGCCTGGTAATCGTCCAGGGTCCCAGGGCTGGGAGAACCCACTCTACCCAATCCAGAACCACAATGCTCAGATCTGTAGACCTAGACACCAATATAGTGTCAATATTGTCCTGAATAGACAGAAAACACCAGCAACAGGCAGCCATTATACTCATTTCAAAAACTATGGGTGAATGAATTGCACACTCACCTTATTTGAGTGAAAACATTTGAAGGAAGAACACAAGACATTTCTTTAGTTGGCTGACAGAAAGGAAGGGAATTAGATTACTAAAAAAGTATGCTACAAAATTTGGAGTAGTTTTAAAACATGAGCTACATTTATTCAAGGACAGAAAGACCCAGAGAAAGCAAGCATTGTGCGAAAATCTAATCCACACACTGTGAAAGGCGTTGGTCTACGGCTCAAAGTGTTTAAACCCAAATTGTGAACATTGTCTATGGTTCAAAGTTATTTAAACTCAAATTGTGAGTTTTGTTTCAAATGTTAGAGAAGAATGGACCAATTTAACTGGTGACACATAAAAGGTTCATGAATAAAAACTTTTCCTAGAATTTAAGCTGTAATTTCATGAAAACATGTTATATATGAATGTTTAATATCAAGGTTTTCTGGAGATCTATGTTGAATTGTAACCTTGGGCTTTATGTATATTCTAGGCTTGCAGGTTTTTCTTTGTTTTTATGGCGTTTGGTTTCATGATTAAATTGAAGGCTCGAATGGAATTGATTTTGTGTTATTAGTGAACAAGTGTGTACATGCACTTCAAGGAAGTTAGTTTTTGCACTCATTGAGGACCATTGGAGTAGGTTGTTAAGTGGTCAATAAAGTAAATGATATATATTTGAGTATTATATATTTTTCCTGTTCAAGCATCAGTGCACCAAGTAATGCTCTTGTTTTTAGATTGTCCTGAATAGATGTTACCTTATTGTAACATAAAAACTCATGTTTGGATTGGAGCCACTCTGAAGGTATCAGGATTACAGGGTGCAACGGTAGGCTTGCAAACACAATGGGCCTCATTACGACCCAGGCGGTAAGGGGTTTACGGCAGCGTTAACAGCGCCGACCCTTACCGCCTGAGTACGAGTTCCCTTAGCGCCATGGCGGATTTAACACCTGCTTTTAGCAGGTGTTAAAATCCATGGCGCTAAGGGACCATGGAGTTAATTACGCCACCGTAATTTACGGTGGCGTAATTAACGCCTTCCCCACTCCCATTATGCCCTATGGGGCAAAAATGGGAATGGGGAAGGGTAAATGGGGATTGGGGACTTACCGCCCCGCCAAGGTCGGAATGGGGCGGTAAGTCCGCCAACCACCATGGCGGAATTGCAACCTTAGCGGCATGAACCATGGTGCTAATAGCACCATGGTTCTCCGCCAAGGTCGTAATGAGGGCCAATCTCCTTTTTTTGTGTACTGGCCTTTCCTGGCCACCACAATACCAGGCTTACATTTGGAGCGCTTTTTAGAGAGACGATTTTTATTTTCTGATGTTTTCCTTTTTAGCCATATATATTGCACTTTGTACAGCGCTGTGCAAATAGTCTTAAGAACAGAGGTTCGAATCCCGGATCCGAGCTTAGAAACCGAACTCAGGTACGGTATTCGGCGCGTTATGAAAAAACCCAATTAAATAAATAAAATGAATGAATTAAGAACTCAACCAGACATGATGCACTGTTCTTCTAGGCTTTACGGTTCTCTATAGCAAGCAATTTGGAGCTATAATAATCGGTGTACTGGGCAATAATTGCGAAAGCTTCCTGAATGTGATCAGGAGAGTTTTTTGGTGTAACCTAGAAGGACGTGATTTCTTCATAGCATGAGAATAAAAAGTAGTACAGATTAGAAGGAAAAATGAATGGCTTATGATTGGACCAGTCTAATGATGTTAGGTAGGTATGGAAATTAGGATATTCCTAGAAAACAACCAGTCAAGTTTGTGGCTCTCATTGTGGGTAGGAGTAGGATACGTGGGATTTAAATGTGAGCTGTTAATGAATTCCATTGCTTTTTCATCTAGAGTATCTTAAAGTTAAACTCTTCCAAGATAAGGCAGTGATCATAAATCGAGGATAGATTAAGGATCATCTCAAATAAATTAGCTGTGAAGATTTTCCTGCATGTTCATGGGGGATTATGTGTTATTTATACTAATGAATTGGCTACATTCTTAGAAGTTTTCAGATAGAATTTTCCAGGAGTCGAAGGACATGCCAGAAATATGTCCAGTCTTAAATATTTCAAGCCACCACCTATTTTATGTTGGTGATCTAAGTGATGGATAGAAATACCGGGAGGGGCAATGACAGGCTGGTCCTGATACATCCTTGAACCATGCCTCTGTGATACATACGAACAAATGACTCCGAAGTAGCCTAACCTGTATTATGACCACACCTGTGACTGTTTCCTCAGCCACGACCTACCTTTCTTTATGTACCTGTTGCCACTGCTTCATATAACTCTATTCATATTTTACCTAGAGTCGCCAGTCACTATGTAACCCAACCTGACAGTAATTCTGGATATCTCCTCTATCTATGTAACTAAGCTCTAAGTTTACTTGTCTTTTTGTATTTATGTAACCAAGATCTAAGCCTACTTGTCTCTTGCGCCCAGCTACCTGAGGGTTTGCTGCGCACTATCAAATAAATAAACAAACAAACAAACAAACAAACAAACAAACATACTGTCGTACTTCTGAGCTATTTAGTTTCAGCTGCATGTGCCACTGCGCACCTGGCATTGATGAGGAAGCATTAAATGAGAGATGGTTGATTTTTCTTAGGATCAGATTGGGATGTAAACAAGTGCTGATCTAGAGAAGTGTTTACATTACCGGCTGATCCCCCGTGCTGAAGTTGATTGTGAAACACGCAGGATCATTTGAATGGAGTATATGAATGCTCTCGGCAGTTCGAGCAGACATAGAGGGCTCAGGATTGGTCAATTTGAACATATTGGGCCTCATTATAATAGTGGCAGGAACGGTATGAACGATGCCGGTAAGGCACTGCGCACCGCTCATACCGTCCCGCCGCATTACGAGTTCTGCTTGTGGGTTCCTGACAGCCCGCCAGGTCTTACCTGGCGGGCTGTGCGGCAGTCGTGAGCAGAACTTGTGATTCCACCTGCACCGTTATCAACGGTGCCGGTGCAACCATGCTCCCCACCCCCATTCTGCCCTAGAGGGCAGAATGGGGATCGGGAACCTGGCAATACCACCACCCGCGAATTAGCAATTACCGGCCCATTCATCTCGTAATGGGCCAGTTGTTGCCCAATCGCGGGTGGCGGGGCCGGTAGCGAGCATGGCGGTAGCCGTGCCTGCCATGCTCGTAATGAGGCCCATTGTCTTAAAAATATGTGATCATCTCATATTAACAACCTAAAAGTTAGAGAGCAAAATCTAAAGATGAAGGTAGCAGGTCCACATTTACAAATATTGTCATTATAATTGGTTATTTATAACACGCTTAATACCCAGAGGTTTCTAAGCGCAGACCATGGGATCTAACCTGTGTTTCTCCACATTGTCTCATTTCCAAGGTGAGCGCGTTGCCCCTGAGCTATCCTCCAAAGACTAGTAGTTGTTACTGCAGAACTCTAGATACATATAGTGATCAGAGGAGGCAAAATGGCAGCTGTCTGGCCCTTCTGGCACAAACAGGCTTTGTGTTAACACTTTGCGCTTACAGACTTTTTTGTACATGCAGGGCGGGGCGTCTTTGGTGATGCCATTAATGTCAGCGTGACCCACAATTATGGTTGATGTGGTGGAGACAGCGGGCATCATTACAGGTTTACCACTATGGGAACAAATAGTAGTAAAATGATGGTAACAGAATTACTGCCTGCTTCTACACCACTAAATTCCAACTGGGAGGTCATATAGAGTTTACCTCCGGCAGGAAGCTGGAGGTAAACCGACCTTTTGACCTTCCAAATTCATCTAATTTGCCATAGCAGAATTACTGCTCACGGTAAATAAGACAAAATACACTTGGGGTCCATTGGGCTTCAGAAACCTGGAATAAGAATGAATGCCTTGCCCCCATTCATAATGCTGTAGTAAATATGTATAAGAAAGTGGCGGTAACAGTAAACAGGTTTGGTGGTAATTCGAGTGGAATTACTGCCAAGCTCGCAGTGAGACCCATTAAGTTTCAGAAGACCCATAGGGCTCATTTTCGTGAGTCCCATAATTCAAGGGCGGGCTCGTTCCGTGTACACATACACAGAGGTGGGTCTCCACCATCGATTTTTAGTGATTTGCAGCACAAAGTGCATAACTGCAAGGCAAAAGGCAGTGTACTAGTGTGTATGCCATCTTTTTCTCTTCACATTTGCACTTTGACACGAAAATGAAATAAATGCCACCTACATTTACAATGGATCCCTCTGGGGTCTGCCTGCTTTTTGCTGGTGCATAATGTCCGCGGTCCTCTTTGGGATCCACAGCATTTGCCCAGGCATGTAAATCCATGCCAGCGTAAATGGTGGAGCATTTGCATGTCGGAGAGAACGGGAGGTGGCAGAAGACCAAGTTGTGTTCCGTCCCTCCTCTATGCCACAAAAATAGACGAAAATGAGCTGTGATGCGGATGCATGGCGTAAAAGCCTTACACAAGACTTTTACGCCATCCATCCAAGTTACGGCTCATTAGACAATGATCAGGCCTGCCCCAAGTGCAGAGCTTTTTATTCGTCAACCTGATTGTTTTATATTTCTGAGGCCTGTGATCTTGTGCAAAAATAATCCATGTGTTGATGTTACTGTGGCCTAGATTTTCCCTTGTCAAGATAAAATAGCAGGTATATCATATTGGTATGTATAGCGCTTCATGTCTGATACCTGATTCCTCCTGTTTGTAAGCTCTGTAAAAATAGATGTTGTTACTATAACATGTAACAGTGCTTTATCTATAATTTTACTAGCCGAGCTATCCAATTACGACACACTATGCAGTTAAATAAATTGTACAGTTAAAATGAAAAATGTATTATGTTGACTACCCACAACCCTCTTCTATCCTCTCCAGTCCTTTCGTAAACAAAATATAGCACTGCTATTATCCGGCTCACTAGTGGGCAATGACCTATTTCTTCTGCTTCTAAGCACTGTAATAATAAGTGGCATGTTAATCAGAAATGTAACCCACAAAGCCAACCCATTACCAAATACTGTGGTGTGCACATTTAAGGAGAAATAGCCGGTAAGAAAGCTCAGCGGGTTAAGTGCTCACAGCTGGGATTTATCTGTGTTCTGCCGGTCACAAGTGCGAATCCTAGCAAGGTCTACTCAACCATACATGACGCTGTCTGTATAGCTCCGACATGTACGGTCAATGATATCTATGGTCAGCGCTATCTATCAGCACAGCGCTCTGGGGGGTCGGCTCTTGGTCCTCCTAATGGTGACCCATGTACGGATTGAAACACGTTGACGAGTCTTGGGTTCCTTTCAGTTTGTTTGTTATGTACTTTTGGATTACAATTTGATAGCAATTGCCTCTACAAACTTGACTTTATGATGGTAAAAATAATGTAAAGGGTTATACAGTGTGCTGGGCTTTCTGTCAGCTGGCTATTCCCTTGACTTTATCCGGTAACAGGTGGTGTATGAGCCATTAACTGAAATTCCGTGGCATTACTGGACATTTGAGGATACACTTGGCATACGAAAGCAGGAACTGGTAGGATAGCTCAGTGGCAACGCGCTCGTCTTGGAAGCAAGGCGACCCAGAGCAACAAAGGTTGGAATCCTGGGTCTGTGCTTACAAGCCTCTTTGGTATTAAACGAATTAGAAAAAAAAATAATTATACATACAAAGCTGTAACTTACATATATTGACCGTACCTAGGCTGCAAGGATATAACAGACATGAGATGTCAGTAAAGGCTACTTCAGCCACACTGTACTATGGCGGCACCTGCAAATGTGGGGCTTTACTTGGCATATGATTACTAGACCTGTGCTGCTTCAATTTGTATACGTTGGCAGTAAATGACCGTGGTGGCACATGCATGGTGGTGCCCCCAGCCTGCGTTGGTTCTGCTGGGTCTACCACTATCTTAACATGACGCGCTCCATGGCCTATCAAGACAGCCCCCTAGTTAAAATGTGCTTGCCATTTTCAAAAATCTTAAGGCCTCATCACGAGTTCGGCGGTATCCTGACCGGGATACCGCCCTGCTGTATTGGATTACCACCCACCCGTACAGCAGTAAAGGTAATTCTCCATTCCCCATTGGATCCATTGGATCCAATGGGGAATTTTCGGTGCAATTACCGCCAGCGCCATTACATACCATGTGGTAATTGCTCTACAAATCAGCAGTTTTCTGATGCATTTACCTGCTGCCAGACATGTGATTGGGAGGACCCTCTATTGCAGCGGTTATAGCGTTACCACCACATTTAAGGGCTACCGCCCAGCTCGTGATAAGGCCCTTAGTACCAGTATGGTATTATATGAAACGTACGCTTTTGTAAATTTTTTACACCCATCAATCAATTCAGGTGATGACATTGGGGTTAAATGTCATGTGTTGTTAGTTCATGGGATGTCATCAGGGTCAAATGTCATATGGCATCACCTTCTGTGAGGTAATCCAGCATGTGATGCCACTTTTCAGTTCTTAAAAGGATAGCTCAGGGGCAACGTGCTCACCTTGGAAGCAAGACAACGCGGAGCAACACAGGTTCAATCCCCAGTTCTGCGCTTAAAAACCTCTGGGTGTTAAGCGTGTTATAAATGGCCAATCATAATCACTTTCACTAACCCTGCTATTTTGGTGAATTGACATCTATTGCAAGGATTCATTGTCGAAATGTTAACATTCTTGTTGCTAAAAGTCACAGCGTGCAAAACGGTTTTTAATCACTTAAAAGTAATTAGGCCAATTTGGCGGCTCAACTCTGGCCATGGGACCTGTGATCACTGATTCCTGGGAGGTTTCTTTCAAAGCCGGGGGCTCCGGGTCCAGAGTGATGTGTGTGATAGACTGGCTTCAAGCTGCGAGTCCGCGTGCAGGGCGAGACATTCCACTTCAAGGTCAGGGGACAGGTCTTCTAAAGGCATGTGCAACGTGAGCTGCGCTCTCAGCAGTCTCATGCGTGATGAATAGGGTGGAAATGACAGTAGCCACAGGTTGACGAATGCCCAAATAGGAATAGAAGTGCTTCAATGTATTGAGAGTGCCCAGTCGACATACACATCCTTGCCACACATTGGATTATCCATGCATTGAGGATTTTAAACCTGGAGATCGTTGTAAGACTTCCAGACATTCAGAAGTTAAACTTAACTCTATGGGGTTTCATTTTGGAAGTCCCTGGATCACTGGAGCATGTGTAAAAAAAAACAACCTTAAGTTAGACCTAGCCTACGACAAATTGTTTATATTTACATGCCTCACCTATGCCTCAACTGTAAGGTTTAACTACCTCTGTCTGTCTATACTGTACATAACTTTACAAATGTATTACTGCAAACGCTATATATATTGTACCTTGTAACTTGTCCTAATTGCCGTTTTACTCCCGGGTCTGGAGCGCTATATAAATAAAATAAACAAACAAAATAAAACGTGGTATCCGGTCATTCCATCGAATCCAAAGCATCGACAGACCATACCATTGAAAAAAATGCATCGAAAAAAAACCCATCGAGTGCATTTTTTTAAATGGTAAAGGGTTTAGTTTAGTAAAAATGGGTTTTTAAATATAAAAAAAGGTGGGTTGGGGGAACCCCCCATAAAAATATACATATTTTTTAGAAAATGCATTTGATGGTTTTTTCAATGCTTTTTGTGTCAATGGTATGGTTGTCGATGGTTTGGCTGTCGATGGCATCACTAGGAACCGTAAACCGTTAATCATGGTTTTACACCCGTTTGCCCCATTCACCCCAACATCAACCTCTCTGGGGCTCTCCTGGTCCCCAACTCTCTTTACCCATCCCAGATTTTCTGCTAGCGCTGCACACTTCCTGTTACCCCCCCCTGGGCACACCCTCCATCCATTACTTCCCGCCTAAATGTGAGCTTTATAAATCTCCCACGTTTCAACACTCTCGGGCATTTTCCTCAATTTGGCAGGTAGATCTGTGGCACAGACCGAAACGTACGTGCCTTTTGTATTTTGTATTTCATTTTGATTTCTAGAGCGTGTTATACCAATGCGCTAGACAACTGAACCACAAAAAGATACAGTATCACTATCGATATATATATATATATATATATATGAAGCAGAAAATATGTTCGGTTGTTCCTTATATCATTCAACGCCATTCCACCAATCTGCACCACATTTTGTACAGTTACCTGTTAGGACCCTCTGGACATTACTGGCTACATGACATTTGGACACCCCATTCCCTTCACCCCTTCACCCGGATTTCAGAAATTCACACATGAGACGATTGCCTGAAAAGGGCGAAACATCAATGCGGTCGGACAGAGCGAATTTTGAGCATCACGATGCAAGAAAAGCAGATGGACAGAAGAATTAAAAATAGACTTGAGGGGCCTCAGGCGAGAGATATGAATTCCAAAGAGAAGGCAGGAGCTGTAGAAATAACGGGAAAAGATAAAAGACGAGATTAGGAGTATAGCAGCGTGGAAGGTAAGAAAAGGTTGGGATTCCAGCCCCATCACATTTCTAGGGAATCCACAAGCTTTTAGCACATGCTTAATGCTTACGGATTCCATAGGAATCCAAGTTAAACGCCTCCTGCCATGGGTACGTGGCGGGAGGCCTTTACGCTTGTTTAATGAACCTAGGATGTGCTTTCATTTATTTAACTTCATAGTGCAAACTACAAAAACTGCACAGAGGGTGCTGCAGTATCCGTAAATGCCCACGTTGCTGGTCCCCCGCGTGTGATGCGCACTTACTTCAAATGTATTTTTGTCAGTTTCATCTCCTTTTTGAGTTGTAAAATGTGAACATCCGGTTTGGATGTTCTGTCTTTAGAAAAAATACAGATCAGGAAAACATTTAGGGGTTCATTTAAAAAAAAGAATCCATTGCATGGAGGGTCCCACTTCTGTGCAATTCCGACCTCTCCAGGCAAATTTCATCACTGGTATTACAGAGTGTGAACGAAAAGTGTTTAGTCAGGGAAATAGCCTTAACAACTGTATTCTCCACATTGCAGTGTAAATTCCCCCTGCCATTTACACATGGCATGAGCGAAAGGTGGGCGAACCCTCTTTTTTGTGTGGGGGCTTGACTCGGGAGGGTAATAGGTACAGTAAAACAAGAATTGAGTCAAAGCTACCATGACCAAGAGCGTGACATAGCGTCACCGAGGTTTGCAGTGGAGCTAGATCGCTGCTAGCTCAAATAGACAAAAATACACCTGAAGAGGTGATAGTAACAAAAACAGTTTTTATTTTTATTTTACACTAACAAAGAAAACGAAACCAACATTTTTACAGACTGCGCCGTGGTGCTGAAGGTATGCATATTTGTGGGTTAGTATGCAAGGTGAAACAAACACCGTTTTTTACATATGTTGTTTTAAATGATAAGACATTTAGCCTTGTCGACACACTATTTTGTGTTTCTGGTTCGGTGTGAATGACTGGTGGCTGTGGCTGAAGAGATGGAACAGCATGGATACACCAGGTACTGAACGGTCTTCAGGACAGTTTGATCAAGTCAGGTAAGTAGTAAGGTCCGTCGGCCTGTTGGGTAGCAGGGGACTGGTTAGTGCAATGGAAGAGGTGTCTGGAAGATTTAAAAACTGCAAAGGAAGGTGATCTACCATGTACAAGTTTAGTGGCGCCTTGGTCAAGTACTTTTGAGTCCAGGAAATTGGACTGTAAGGCTGTCTGCAGAAGTCAGAGGCCTGGAGCTAAGTGGGTAAAAGAAATACATCTTTAGCATCTTGATATAGATGTGGACTGTGACATCGAGATCGGACACAGTGCTATTAAGAGGTGAAAACTTGCTAAGGTGAGGGAGTGTCTGTCTGTTTTAAGCCGTGATGGTCTGCTGACCAGTGGGTATTTTGACTAGATAAGTTGTGAAACGCTAAATTCTAAGTGAAATGCACGGATCTTTAAGAACATGTGGGCAGCCCAGTGGATTTTAATGTGAAATACACAGTGAAGCCTTGGGGGCAGCACAGTGGAATTGGTAGCCGATACCTAGACACGCAAATGATGCAAGTGCTTGATAGCAAGGATAATTAATGGTTTAGAAAAACACTCGGCAGTGGATTTCAAAAAGCCGTGCAATTGGTAAAAACGGCCGATGTGTTTAGATCACTAGGAGGTCAAGGTTTTACCAGTTAAAGCCTCATAGTAAAGCTGGGTTCCTGTGGAAGGAGGATCGGGTGGATTACCTGCTTCCCAGGGTACGATACGGCGTGCAGCGGCGGAAAGCTCTTCACCAGAATGAGCTGTGTCACTGTGAAAGGCTGGTGCGCATGTGCGGTAGATAAGTGCTTAGCTACACTTGCATTTTGTGCCTGTCACAGGTCTGTCTGTTCTGCGCATGTCAGAAAAAGGGGGAAAGCGTCTATCGTCAAGGTGGTCAAGTCACATAATTTCAGGAGAAATAAACACGCACTGTTGCTGTAAAATGGAACGGTCTCTAGAATTGTTAGGCATTACGTCCTTGCTGATTAATTAACAGAAATGAATGTGAAATGAAAACACAATACATTAGGATAGTGCTATAGTTTGTATAACTCATATAGCGTGGTTGTGGTAGCAATTACATAGCTTTCAGGAAACCAGAAAAACAGATGGGCACAACATTCTTTTTTAGCACATTAATGGATCGTTATAATTATACTTGCGGTAATGTGCATCAAAAACCGAAACAACATCAGGGAAACACTTATGGTCTGTGTCATTAGTTTAGTGTTACATGCCTGAAACATTCTAGTTACATATGACACATCAAAAACAGAAAAAAGGGTTAACCATTCTGTTTTGGTGCAACATCGTAAAATTTGAAAAAGCACTTGAATCAAGAAATAGTGAACATACTACTTGAAAAAAGGACTTCACAAAAAATGACTTCACAAAAAAGCCAAGGAGCAAAAACGGGAGGGAAACTGTCGCTGTGGTTGGGGACAGGTCTATGCTTGGATGTTATGAGGTAAAGGATGGTGGAAAGTCTCTGAGGCAGGCATTTATAGCTAGGAACCCGGAAAATATTTTTCCTTAAGTTTGACAGAGCGTTATCTATTGAAGAAAAGGTTCCATTCTATTGAAACGTTTAGGCCTTGTTTTACAGAATCCAGGCGATAGATCCATTTTTGTTCAAGCTTTCGTAGGGCTAGGTCTCTGTCTCCTTCGCGAAAAGGGTTGCTCACTGTTTGTCATATCGCCCAGAAGATGTCTTTGTGGGTGTGGTTTTTGGCTTTGAAATGTGCCACCAGTGGTTTGTCTTCGACTTGGTTCCGCACGTAGGAGCGGTGTTCACAAATGTGTTTCTCGTTTGGACTTGCCCACGTAGATGAGATCACATGGGCATTTGATTATATAGACGGACCATTTGGTTCTGCAATTTGTGAAGGAATTAAGGGTCCATGGATTTCCTTTAAGGTAATTGGTTTTTAGATTGGCTGTCAGGGGACAGACCGAACAGGAACCACATTTGAAATGTCCTTTGACTGCTGGAAGTTGCCATAGCGTGGCTTGTTGATGGCTTGGTGTATCAAGTTCAGTGTATGTGTGCACTAGATGATCTTTCAAGTTTCGGCTGCGTTTAATTGCGAAACAGGGTTTCTCTGGAGTGAAAGTATCGGTTTGAAGTTTATCCCAGTTTTTTAGGATCACTTTTCTGATGGAGTTACTCATTGGAGTAAAAGTGGTTACACACGTCATCTTGGTTGTTGATTGATCTTTTTTGCTAGGTGTTAGGCATGATTCTCGATTGGTGTTTTTTACTCGCTTGCGGGCTTGGCGGATTATGTGTTTGGGGTAACCTCTTTCCGTGAGCCGGATCGCTAGTTCTTTGCCTTTGGACTCATATTCACATAATGTTGAACAGTTGCGCCTTATCTTAAGAAATTGGCCGTAAGGCAAGTTTATCTTAAGTCCTGAAGGGTGAAAGCTTGAGTACTCTAGGAGGGTGTCTTTTGATCATGTTGGCTTGCGGTAGAGGGTTGTGCCTAAAGAGTTATCCAGATTTTTGTAGATTTGCAGGTCGAGGAAAGGAATGTGGCTCTTGCTGTGGTCAATGGTAAAATTGATACAGTTGTTTTGTGAATTGAGCCATTGTAAAAAAGTGAGTAAATCTTCTTCTGTCCCTTTCCAAATCATAAACACATCGTCTATGTATTTTAGCCAGTTTCCAATCGATTGTTTAAAGGGATTGACATGACATCATTGTATATTGAATCTTTTTCAAAAGTGTCCATGAATAAGTTGGCCACGTCGGGGGCAAAAGTTGCTCCCATGCTGGTTCCATGAATTTGTTGGTAAAATGTCTGTTTGTAGATAAAGTAATTTTCCATGAGGGCTATTCTAGTGCAATCAATGAGAAATTCAGTGGGAGGTTCTATTTTAGTTCTTTTGTCGAGGTAGGTTTTGAGGACTTGTAAACATTCCATCTGGGGAATACACGTGTACAGGGATTCCACGTCTAGTGTTACTAGTAGATCATTTTGTGTGACTTGTATGGTGTCCAACTTTTTAATCATGGCCGATGTGTCTTGGATGTATGAAGGCATCTTGCTGATGAAAGGTCTTAAAACATGGTCAATGTAAATAGATAGTGGTTCCAGCAATGAGCCAATGCCTGCCACAATGGGTCTGCCAGGTGGGTTTGTTTGGTTCTTGTGAATCTTAGGAAGCAAACAGAATGCTGGAATGATGGGATGTTGTTTGACCAAGAATGCTTTCTCATCTTCATCTATCCCTCCCTCATCGTAGGTGTGGCTCATGAGACTTGTGATTTCAGCCAGTATTCTTGGGGTTGGATTGATTGGTAGCTGTTTGTAGAATCTATTGTTGGAAAGTTGCCTTGTCACTTCTTTATCATAAAGGGTCTGACTCCAGAGAACAATACCGCCTCCCTTGTCAGCTGGTTTGATGAGGAAGGTTTTGTTTTTTTCTAGTGCCTGTAATGCGAGTCTTTGTGTGGCTGAAAGATTGTTTTAATATCATATCTTTTTGTCAAAGGTCTTGTGTATTTCCAGAATGATGCGGTTTTCAAAAGACAGTATCTCAGGACATACCATTGAGGCAAGAGGGGTGAAGTTGGATGGGGGTTTAAGACCCATGGATTTTGGCGGCTCTTTTTCAGCGCTGTTTCAGAAAAAATATTGTAGGCGGATTGTGCGAAAGAATTTTCTGAGTTCTACCTCTGTGGTGAACAGATCGGCATTTGTACTTGGTATGAAGCTGAGACCTTTTGTTAAGACATCTAATTCGTTGGAGGATAAAATGTGGTCACTGAGGTTGAAAATCGGGATCACCATGTTTGTTGTGGGGGGACCCATTGCCGTGTTCGCATTGGGTGTTGGTCTTGGTAGTGGGGCCTCCCTCGTTGTCCCCTCCCTTGAAAACTTGAAGACTGCTGAGGGTTTGCTTGTCCACCGGTGGTTGAATCTGAGTCGCTGCTGTTGGAACTGTTGGAGAATGTTACACATTTCTTCCTCTGTTGTCTTCGTGGATTTTGTCTTGAAGCGTTCGAATTCAGCTGGTTGTAAAAACCCAGAACTAAGCATGGATATGTTTTCTCCTCCTTGTAGTTCTTTATGTCTATTTGAAGTTTCCATAGTTTCTTGTCAATTGTGAATTGCTGGAATTTTTTGATCTCTTCTTCAATCTTCTCCAGCTGTGTTTTTATATCAGGGATTACAGAGTCCTTTTTGATTTTGTCTTCTAGTAACGAGAGTTCTTCACTCTGTGCTTTTGCCTCTTCTTCTGCTGTTTTTATTACTAGGATCACCCAGTCACGCGAACATTTGTTCCCAACACCACTGAATTGTGCCATGAAGCGTGGATTATCAAGGAAGACCCTAGGTATATTTTTCACCTGTAAGCCTTCCGGAATGATGCCTGTTTTAAGGTATTCAAGCATTAGTTGACCATGGGATTCTGCACTAATCATTTTTTTTCTTTTTTTGTAATAGGATGTCTAATTCATTGAGTGCCGGATTTTTAGCCGGTGCTGCTGGTGTTGTAGTTACCCCTAGGAGTGATGGGGTGTCTAGCAGATTTTTGAATAAATCATCGGAGAAACTCACTATGTTGACGTTCTCCATTTAATATTTGTCAAATTAATGATGCCCAACAACCAAAGGGTTGTCCGAAGGGATGAGAGAAAGGTGGGCGACCCCTCTTTTTTGTGTGGGGGCTTGACTCGGGAGGGTAATAGGTACAGTTAAACAAGAATTGAGTCAAAGCTACCCTGGCCAAGAACGTGACATAGGGTCACCGAGGTTTGCAGTGGAGCTAGATCGCTGCTAGCTCAAATAGACAAAAAATTACCTGAAGAGGTGATAGTAACAAAAACAGTTTTTATTTTTATTTTACACTAACAAAGAAAACAAAACCACATTTTTTACAGACTGTGCCGTGGCGCTGAAGGTATGCATATTTGTGGGTTAGTATGCAAGGTGAAACAAACACAGTTTTTTACATATGTTGTTTTAAATGATAAGACATTTAGCCTTGTCGACACACTATTTTGTGTTTCTGGTTCGGTGTGAATGACTGGTGGCTGTGGCTGAAGAGATGGAACAGCATGGATACACCAGGTACCAAACGGTCTTCAGGACCTTTTGATCAAGTCAGGTAAGTAGTAAGGTCCGTTGGCCTGTTGGGTAACAGGGTACTGGTTAGTGCAATGGAAGAGGTGTCTGGAAGATTTAAAAACTGCAAAGGAAGGTTACCTGGAGCTAAGTGGGTAAAAGAAATACATCTTTAGCATCTTGATATAGATGTGGACTGTGACGTCGAGATCGGACACAGTGCTATCAAGAGGTGAAAACTTGCTAAGGTGAGGGAGTGTCTGTCCGTTTTAAGCTGTGACGGTCTGCTTGCATCATTTGCGTGTCTAGGGATCGGCTACCAATTCCACTGCGCTGCCCCCACGGCTTCACTGTGTATTTCGCATTAAAATCCACTGGGCTGCCCACACGTCCTTAAAGATCTGTGCATTTCACTTAGAATTTAGCGTTTCACAACTTATCTAGTCAAAATACCCACTGGTCAGCAGACCATCACGGCTTAAAACGGACAGACACTCCCTCACCTTAGCAAGTTTTCACCTATTAAAATTAAAACAAATTAAAATAGAAGCAAACAAAACCGGAGGAAGCACACCCAGGTATGGCTGATCCCTAACAGCAACAACTACTGTCAATTAATCTTTGCATAATCAAGGTATGAGGCTTAGAACTTCATAATGATTAAACAAAATCTTTTACTCAAGCTCCATCTGCTTTAATGCACAAGTATATGTGCGCAAGTATATACGCATGTATATGTGCGCCTTGATGCTCGTGGGTTTTCGGCGCGGTGCAAATAAAAATACAATACAATAAAAGTAACCAACGCATTCCAGACCTGCGTGCTCCTTCATCGCCTTTGCGGCCTTAGTCTGCGCTATACACATTTTAAATAAATAAATCAGTCAAGGTCTGAAAAGAACATAAAAATACATACTATAATAATTGTGATCCCTACACAATGAAGTCAACATGCACAGTTCACCAAAATTCTAAGAAATGACTAAACATATTAGCAAAAATGTGTGTATCCAAAATGGAACATACCTGACATTACTTTTAGCTGGGAAAACACAAAGGATTCTGTATGTATCCACTGAAAATAGAAATATAGAAAAATAGCTCACTTATAAACACCCTCATCAAAGGCTATGCTATAATGCTATAGTATACAAAGTTAAACATACATTTGAGGAAAAAAAATAAAGAAATGCGAAAAAGTAAAAAGATACCTTAGCTCTTAAACTATCCGTGCAAAGTCAAAGCAGTAAACAGCATAAACAAAAAAATAAAAACATAATAGTCCATGAAAAAGGAGGATCCAAAGCTAAACCAAAAATAGAAACACATTTTGCGATTTTAACCGGGTTTGAACCCATGTCCAGGCTAAAGAAAGTCCCCTTTGTTTTTGTACAGATCTTTTATACGTGTACAGATATATTTTCGGTCTTCAATTTATTTATTTATTTAATTACATTTTTATAACGCGCCACACACCCGTAGGTCTCAGGGCGTACCATGCTTCATGTCCTTTACTGTCACATTAAGGAAGCCATCATAGATAATTCTAGTGTTTAATAAATTGCGTCTGGTTGTACATGAGGAGATCATTTGGCCTTGGATGTATTTGCTCATGAAAATGGTGACCAATTGCATACGGTATTGTGAGGGACACCAACCTTTTATGACTTAACCTCCACCAGGATGGTCAAGTCATCCTGGTTCACACTGCTGCTGCTCAGTGCACTGTGCACCCCTCCACCAAAGGCAGAGTGAATGTTTGCATCTGAGAAGCACACCTTCTCACCACTCCTGTGAATTCCTCGCCTCATTTTGCCTCGCGATTTGGACGATGCCCTGTGCGGATGGGCACTGATTCAAGGCCCCTCAATGAAGATAGGGTTTGGGAGCCCTCATATATTTTTCATAGGAGGGGGCAGATGAGGTCACTGGAAATCTTGGGGTGCAACACCAAAACAGCCAGATAACCAGCAGGCGGACCGGTGGGCGACGGGGGGCAGCGTTTTTATAAGTGTGGCCATGAACCTTCTTGGTCACCCCTTGGTGGTGCCTCTGGGCACAAGGGGGAATTGGAGGGGTACCAAAAAGGAAGGTTACAAATAACCATTCAGGGTCATAAAGTCACTTTTCTGTTAATAAGCAAAGTGCAGGCAGCTTTAATTACCAGTGGGTAATCCAGCAAAATATGTCAGTATTAACACAGTGGAAAACGTAAGTGCAGTAAAAGAGGAAGACCCCAAAGAAATACCCCCTGTCTTCACTATTGCTGCAGTTCTCGAAATAAGGAGGTCCTGGTGGGTGGCACCGGGCTTCCACCAGAAGAAAGAGAGCGCTGATTTTGCATGGTTCCTGAAGGGACCAAGGGAAGACAGAAAAATAAAAAAGGGAGCAATGGATTCCAACTTTAGTGTAGTTCTGCTGGAACTGGGTCCTCCTGGCACCGCACCTTTAATGCCCACTTTAACCTGGGAGCGAGTTTGACTGTATTAGCAGTGCCCAAAACCTCCTAATTGGACTACTGTCCCTGCTGGGGATAATGGGAAATGTCTGACACTATTAGGCTTTGTTTCTCCCCATTCTGAACTCCACTGGAACTTCCCTGGACTGTATTTCCCTATCCAAAATTTTTATTTATTTAAAATGTTTATATAGCGCCAACATGGCTAACAAGAGCATCAGAGCGCTTCACAATAAAACACATACACAGAATTACAATTCAGAACCATGAACAAAAGACCAACCACCAATACACAGGATATTTGTACCTATCCTACAATTCATCACACATGACACCTTCTCACTAAAACCTTATAAAAAATGTTTACCAAACAATTAATAAAAGCCCTAAAATATCTTAAATTCAAGTTCAGGTCAGCATACAAAGAGACCATAACAATCTGAAATGCCTGAGCCCAGCGGCAGCTGTTTACTTTCTTTCTAAACTTGAGGTACATTTTGTCCACTCGAAAATCTTTTGGGAGGGTACTCCAGGGTTTAAAAGCCGCTCATGAAAACGACCTATTCAGTGTGAACGGCCGTTTAAAACTTGGAACCTCGAACTGCAAACCCTCTTGGCTCCGCAGCCCTCTTAGGACCCCTGCGATTTTCAGCTCTTGAGCTATATCCTCGGGAGATCGAAAGTGGCGTGCTTTCTACGCTTTGCATATCAATTTAAATCTGATTACTCGGCAAGCCCCACCCCTTTCTTCTTCTTACATACTATAGGGGGAGAGTCTGAAGACATTAAGGTACTGCTCTGCTGTAGATTGTACGTAGATACTCAGGCGTAATAACGGCGCCAACTGCTCCTGGCCTCCTGAGAATGCACTAGGAAACTCATCTGCAACCCTTGCAGATTTCTGACTCGACTACTGCGTGGGCCTTCTCCTGGTCCTCCATGGTTAGGGTCACCAGACGTCCCGGTTTTGCCGGCACTGTACCGGAATTGGGTGCCCTGTGCCCCTTTCTCAAGATTCTGTTCCCATTGGAAACTGCAGTGGTCCCGGTTTTCGGTAGTAGGTCTTCACAGCTGGCAGGCGGGAATGCACAATCTCACACAGACGAAATGCTGCATTTTACAACTTAAGACAGTGTTAGTTTGTGATAAATCAGTAATACATTATGATATGTGTTTATTTGAACAGTAACACTTAAACCCCCTTCTCCTCCAACAGCTACTGAAGTGTAGTGCCTTGACAGCCACTTTCAAGAGTTAGTACTACCTTTATGTTTGTTGCCCTGTCCCGTTTTTTTTTTACTTTTTAAATCTGGTCATCCTATCCATGGTAGCTCCTTACCCTTCCTTAACAAAAATGTTCAACTTTGGAGCCCGCAGTCGGCTCCGCCTCCCAGGATCCTCTCCCACCTCTGCACGCCGCGTCCATGTCTGCAGGCTCTCCAAGCGTCCATGCGCATGCCGTCCCTCTTCAAATTCCACCGGCTCTTACTAAGTAACTCTGCTTGTAGTTGTTAACTTACAAAACTACAATAAATAAATAACTATCTCTGTCTCCCACACCTCTGCACTGCCTCGCACATCCCTGATTTCACTGTTGCCCCTGAGTTCCCGTCTGCCCCCAAATTTCATCTCCGCTCCCTGAATGGGGATTGCACCTGAGCCCAGTCCTACGTCCCTCTTGTCAGGTCCTGGCCAGTCCTGTTTTGTATGTATTGTCAGCGCTACAGTGCCTGTATGTAGTTAATGTTCACATTATTTCACTGCCCGTCAGCATTGTCTCTATTTCCCATTAGGCCCGTTCAGCTCATCTGGTTTCATGTCATGCTACCACACCCTACTGCAGGAGTCTGCAACCTTTGACTCGCTAGAGGTCTTAGACTACAAGTACCATCAGCCTCCATCAGCCCTAGTCAGCATAGTCAATTATGAGGGATCATGGGAGTCATAGTCCAACAATTCTGGAGAGCTGCAGGTTGCAGACTCGTGCCTTCTTGTAAGCCTGGGCTGCAGGATTGCTCAAAACTCCACTCTCTGCTATTGTACCTGTTTCTGTTCGAAACACCGTTCAAGACTATATTTAAATAATGCGCTAGCCGTGACCGGATTATGTCTACGCCATTTCAGAATGGCGCCTTGCAGTTGATGCGCAGCCGGTGGCATGGTGCATCGTTCAGTTGTGAAGCACGCTGGTCCCCGGCAGGGACGTCATGTGGGGGTCTCCAGGGGTCGCAGCTGTTACCCCCAAGGTCTCCCTTGCTACCCCTGTGGTCTCCTTTGCTACCCCTAAACAATTTTATTTTTAAAAGGAACATTTTTTTTAAAAGGTAAGCTCCTTGGCTGTGGCCAACGCCATGTGGCTCTTTGTATCTGGAGTGTCTGGCTGTCTTGTTCAGGCCTCGTAAAAAAAACACGGGTTCCACAAGTGTAACACTAAATAAGAAAGAACAGGAAAAACAAATAATTTCTGGAATTCTATAGGATAATTGCTAGACTCATTAAAGGTTTATTTCAGGCACACTTCAGGGGGTGAATCACTGATTTAGTCCGTTCTTAAACACCTCAACTCAGCCTTTCATCCTTCTGAGGTCGATAAATGAGTAACAACACAGGTTGGGTGATATTGGGTGTATATTTGTTCCATATAAATCGCTTAAGTGTAAGTGCTATATAATAACACATCATTATCATTTGGCCATGGACGTCTGCTTGCATTTACAGTAATTTGGTAATATGCGCCTATACACACTGATCTTAACGATACATATGGCGATCCATTCTTGTATGAAATGTATATCACATTATAGTGATATCGTAACCATATTTTTCGTAGTGTACAATGCTATGTGATGCCACTTCCTGTTTTGCCAACGGTGAAGGGTTGTGTTCCATCGTTTCCTGTGATGTCACTCTGGGGTTGGGTCAAATGGCATCCCTTCCTGTGATGTCATCAGAGGACAAGGGGTGTGTGATGTCACTTCCGCTACCCCTGGCATTTTGGTGAAATGATGTCCCTGGTCCCAGGGCAGAGATTGTGCGGGAGCTGAAGCTTCTCCTTCAGCCTTCTCTGATCCTACCTAAATCGAGTCCAATAGATAAAGACCAACAAAGTGGCACTGTGGCAAGAGAGCCCCTGCAACAGGTGCCTCAGCAGGATGGTACAGCGCCCTCTAATGAAGGAGATGTCTGATGCTGGCTAGGGTTCAAGCCGAGTCGAGGGCAAGAAGGCAAAGCAGCGTGTGTGCAACAGTACTGCAAGCTGCGTGCTCAGGAGCACGGTTCTAACAGAATCAAGGTAAGCACTTGAGTAAAATGTGAATAGGCTGAATACGGCTAATATTGTACCACATTAGCTTCTATTCAAGGGCCTTAGTGCCAGCAGCATAATGGTTTCATCCTTTGAATGCATGGCATCTGGAACTACTGGTGCTTCAATTGTTTCTAATCGCTTTTTCTTTCAAGATAACTACAAAATAACAGGCTAAATGTTCAGAGTCCTGGATGCATTGAAAATATCAGATGTGGGTGGGCAGAAAAGTACCAAAAAACATATGTGCTCATGCCAGTAAAAACACGTTTGTAATAAAGTCCTTCTTGCTGTGCCCGGAATAAAGGAAACGTATTTTATAAAACATTTTTTAAAATTGTTTTTTCATAACGCGCATAGTACCTCAGTTTGGTTTCTAAGCTGCGGGGATCTGGGATTCGAGCCTCTGTTGCTCTGCGCGAGCTTTTTTTTCCAAAGCCAGCACATTGCCCCTGTGCTATTCTCCTTTCACATAACCGTGTACGTTGCATGGAGTAGACGTGTTACAATTACACGCAAGTGTCAAAAGGACCGTTGCATGCAACCTTCATCTCTTACGCTACCAGGTGCAAGAATGAGTAAAACCAGGCAACATTGCCTTTACCCCTTTTTTTGCACTTCTTAATGCAAACTGTGCAAATCCTGCCTGCCATTTAAACACAGCAGGCAGAATTGGCAATGCATTCCTACGCAATCCATTAGCTTTCGGCAGGGGTAAAAAGCCGGCGGATTCCATTGGAATCCAAAGCATTGCCGACAGACTCAAGCTTTGCACCTCATTCCTCTGTCCTTTTATGTATCACCTGCACCTGGACGCAGCACATTGTACCTGCCACGCCTTGTTCCGTTTTTTGTATGTTACAAATTTGTAACATGTGTGTTACAAATTCTCCATTCGCTACACCGTACATGTGAAAGGTGGAGCGAATGGAGGCGGCGGAAGCGGTCATTTCAGCATGTGCCGCTTTTCCTCCACACAAACCAATCAGAATCTGTGTGGCATGGCAGAAGCACGCGGAAAGGTTTGGCCCATGCCTCGCATGCGTGATATTTGGTTTACGGCGGGGGGGAGGGGAGGTGGCCTCCCATGTGCTCTGCAGTAGTCAGTTCAATGGGTAACTATTAGATTTTGAGGGCAGAAAAGGACCACGAATGCAGCTACATTCCTACTTAGTTCCCAGCTCTGTATTTGCTCTCTTGTTACGAATACTGCTGTGTCACAGCAGGGATGTTTCAATTGTATTAAGATTTTGACATTTCTACTGCTGCTTCACTCATATTTCCGTGAAGAACCCCCTTCATATTAATAATAACAATAATAATAATAATAATAATAATAATAATAATTATTATAATAATAATAATAATTTTCCCCTCAAGGTAACCTCTTTGCTCTAGAGCTGCACTTTGTCTCGGGAGGATAGCTCAGGGGCAACGCGCTCGCTTTGGAAACAAGACAAAATGGAGCAACACAAGTTGGGGCCCCGGGCCCGTGCTTAGAAACCTCTGGGTATTAAGCGCGTTATAAATAACCTATCATATCATATCGTAACCACACACCCCTTTGGAATGTGATAATCACTGTTTTCTAGAGCAGCCGCCTCAAAAGTCTCCATCATATCGGAGCACTCCCTTCTCGGTGTTGTATGTACTCTGTAGATTTAAGCACTTTCGACGCTTCCCGCAACGCGCGCGATGCACCATCTTGGTGGCTCTCCCAAATATATGAGCTTAAAAGAACGAATCATAAGAGAATGTAACAGCATGGTGTGAAAAGGGACTGTTGGAAAGGCAGAGAGTGAGTGCAAGCAACGTGAGACAAGTCAGTGATACGCAGTTAGAGGGGGAAAATGCTTATACCCAAAAATGAAATGTATATGCTTTGTTTTAGGTATTGTAAGTGAGGTATATAAATGCATGAATTGTTCATTTGTGTCTTACAATTATGAATGCTCTGGTACAACTCGTTGTGGCTATTTCCCTGCAATTTTTGCAGCATTTTTATGGGGGGAGGGGCTAGCCTCCCATATCTTTTTATGTTTATTACTATGATATTTATTGAGCGCGACCCTAGCTTCGATAAGCAACAGAGCCCTTTGTAGACATATACAACAATACTGATACACTACGGAGCGCTTTACAGAGGTGTACGACATTACAGATGAATAACAGCACTTTAAAGAGGTAACAACCAACAGATATACAGTGGGGGATAGCATACAGGGGCACAGAGGAGGGGTACCACTGTTCTGGGCGGCGGGAGGCGAGGGGCGGTTGGCGTCTAGCAAGATAGGTGGCGCGATGGGCGACGCAATGGCCTAGGTGTTGAAGAGGAGAGACTCCTTGAAGAGGTGGGTCTTGAGTTCTTTTCTCAATTGCAGGAGCATGGGGCGAGTCTGATGCTGACTGGGAGGAGGTTCCATTGTCTTGGGACATTGAAAGAGAAGGCTTGTTTTTCTGGTCCTTTCCATTTTGCAGCAGGGGAGTTTACGTCTGCACATGTCCTGTCTTCTGGTGGTGCGTTGTCCACCAGAGAGGCTGAGTTTCTCTGCGAGTTAGCTGGGTGACTTGAGGGTAACTGCCTTATAAACGATGCAGCAAGACTTGAAGGTGATTCGTGCATGCAGTGGGAGCCAGTGAAAATCGATGAAGGCCAGGGTGATGTGGTGGTATCTGCATATGCCCTTGATGAGGCGTGCGGCCGCGTGTAGGCCACTTCTCAGGAGCACAAGGGAGGATGACGGGAGACCTTCGAGGAGTCCATTGCCCCCATCCAGATCAATAACAGTAACAGTGGATCTAGAGCTGTTTGGAGGGAGGAAGGGCTTGACTTTCCGCAGGAGTGAGGCCTGATACCAAGCTGTCTGAGTTTTCTTAGCTATGTGTGTCTTGAAGGAGAGGTGTTTGTAGATGTGGAACCCCAGGGACTTGGCGCAGTAGGTGAGCTCAGGTGTGAAGCCCTCAGAGTTAATGGTTGATAGCCAGGTCTGTATGTGTGGGTGTTCGGTGTTACGTGTGGGGAGCAGGAATTTGGTCTTGGGAATTTCCTCTTTTTGTCCCCCCACAACTTCCCCAACTCGCAACTTTTTTTTCAAAAACGTACCCCATTCCCCAACTAAAAATGCAGCAAAGAAATGCGAAAAAAATGACCCTGACGAGTTGGCCTAGAGCCGGATATTTACAATGTGAATGTTAACACATAACAATTCTAATTTTGCTTTTTGCTGGACTTTATAGACCTTGGAAAAGAACGACTGAGTTTGAAACACGTGACTTGTGCAAAGCAACACTCCTTATCCAACTTTAGAAACCTTGGGCCTCATTACAAGTACAGTGATGTGGTAAAAAGAGGTGGTAAGGTGGTGGTAATTCCGTTTCCCCCACATAACTGACATATACCTGCACCGCCGTACTACAAGTTTTGGTGGTAAAGTGGAATATTCATCCACCGTACCTCATAATTCACTGTATTAACCACATGGAATTACCGCTCGTGGAAAATCCCCAAGGACTCAAAAATGGCAACTGGCACCACCAAGCGGCCACTCGTAATCCCGTGGTAAATTCACAGGACCGGGTGGCGGTAACGGTAAGTGATTTTGGAGGGTTCCATTGTATTCAATTAGAATTTTGGGAAGACTTACATTACTTCTTTGGAAGCTCCAATGACGTTTTTTATAGTACAAACAAAAAAGGTTGATCTTAAAAGAAAAGCTGGAAGATGGTTCCGGAGAAATACAAACCGTGTAAAGACCAAGAACCACAGAATCCATGGGCCAAGAGGGGCCATGTAAGCCACATGTGGGGTAACATTTATTTAGACTTTCTTAACAAAGCCCACTCTTTACGAACAATTGCAGCCGTTGCTAATATCGAAGAATCTCTCAAAAAAGTGGCAATTATTAATATTTTGGCTCCAGCGCTTCACAGATCAAGAAATGCGTATTTTAATGATCTGTTCAGGGACATCTCTGCTTTATCGACGCTGTTTCCTTAATTCAAAGTGTGTAAACGAGTCGTCTGAGTTTCTGTTGGAACATCTCATTATAATTATTTGGCAACCTTTTTACAGTAACCGTTTGCCAACATGTTCCTAAGTTCGGGCAGTGCCAACATGTAGGGTTGCCCCAGACATCCCCTTGGGGGACATCCGCCTGAGTGTCCGATCAAGGTTACTTGATCTTACTGGAGTATAATAACTGAAAAGGAGTATTTTAATATAAAATAGACTGTTGCTCATTTGCATACAAATTAAAATCCTGCTGGGCACAGATCTTTCCAGGGGGTTATACAATGTAACCCCACAACGTATTTCCTTCCTCTATGTCAGTTAAAAAAATATATATTTAGATGGGACCACCACACTTCACAAGTGATACAAACGAATACAAAAAGACATGTGGAAATGATGAGTGTAACCAGACATTTTATATTGTGCCTGTTTGGTGGGTGGTCTGTCTACACCTGGGCTTTCCCTGGCAAGCCTGATCCTTGCAGCTTTCCCCCACTCTGTCTACTCTGCATGGCAATCATGTGGACTTTTTCCCCGCACTGTATGCGTGTTCCATGCAGTAATGGTATGTCAGAATTGCAGAAGAATATTTCAGACTTTACTGGGCACAAAAGGTGAAGTAAATGAGAAACAGCACCGTAGGACTGAACCGACGTTCCATGGCACCGCAGTGCCAGAGAGCCAAGACACCGAGATTCCATATTACCAGAGTTCCGGAGCAACAAGATCCTGAGATTTCATACTACCAGTTTTCCGGACTGCCAAGATCCTGAGATTCCATGCTACAAGTGTTCTGGACTGCCAAGGTCCTGAGATTCCATACTACCACGGTTCCAGAGTGCCAAGATCCTGATATTGCATACTACCATTGTTCTGGACTGCCAAGATCGTGAGATTTCATACTACCAGTGTTGCGGAGTGCCAAGATCTTGTGATTCCATACTACCAGCGTTCTGGACTGCCAAGATCGTGAGATTCCATACTACCAGCGTTCCAGAGTGCCAAGATCTTGTGATTCCACACTACCAGCGTTCCGGACTGCCAAGATCGTGAGATTCCATACTACCAGCGTTCCAGAGTGCCAAGATCTTGTGATTCCATACTACCAGCGTTCCGGACTGCCAAGATCGTGAGATTCCATACTACCAGCGTTCCAGAGTGCAAAGATCTTGTGATTCCATACTATCAGCGTTCCGGACTGCCAAGATCGTGAGATTCCATACTACCAGCGTTCCAGAGTGCCAAGATCTTGTGATTCCATACTACCAGTGTTCCGGACTGCCAAGATTGTGAGATTCCATACTACCAGCGTTCCAGAGTGCCAAGATCTTGTGATTCCATACTACCATTTTTCTGGACTGCCAAGATCGTGAGATTCCATACTACCAGCGTTCCAGAGTGCCAAGATCTTGTGATTCCATACTACCAGTGTTCCGGAATGCCAAGATCGTGAGATTCCATACTACCAGCGTTCCAGAGTGCCAAGATCTTGTGATCCCATACTACCAGTGTTCTGGACTGCCAAGATTGTGAGATTCCACACTACCAGCGTTCCAGAATGCCAGGATCATGAGATGCCATACTACCAATGTTCTGGACTGCCAAGATCGTCAGATTCCATACTACCAGCGTTCTGGAGTGCCAGGATCTTGTGATTCCATACTACCAGTGTTCCGGACTGCCAAGATTGTGAGATTCCATACTACCAGCGTTCCAGAGTGCCAGGATCATGAGAAGCCATACTACCAATGTTCTGGACTGCCAAGATCGTGAGATTCCATACTACCAGCGTTCCGGAGTGCCAAGATCTTGTGATTCCATACTACCAGTGTTCTGGACTGCCAATATCCTGATAGCCATACACAGAGTTCCGGAGTGCCAAGATCTGCGATTCTATACTACCAGGGTCCAGCGTCTCAGAATCCTCCTAGGATATGAATGCTGGCAACATAAGACAATGAAAGGGTTATGAACCTCTGCGGCTCTGGCCTTTCTCAGCAGTGCCCATGATACAACCTATTCTCGCATGCATGCACTTATTTTCATGTTCGTGGCCTGGCCCTGCAATGCTGGCTGCAGCACAAAGTTAGGCCTCGATTTCAAGATGGCTGCAATTATCTAAGATGGTGTTTGATTCCCAGTGTACTCTAAGACCAAAACATGCACTGACCTCCCCATACTGTGACTCCTATCAACACCCCCTTCCCTGCTGTGCCCTCCCCGAGTCCCTACAGGACACTGCCTCTGCCTTATCCAAAACCACTGGGTGGCCTGGGACGATTGTCCCCCCCTTCCCAACACCAGCCACTCCAAAATCAAAGAGCAATATGGCACTGGCCACAGCCCAGGAGCTTCAATTTAACAAACAATATTTAAACTTTTTTATTTTTAGGGGTAGCAAGGGAGACCACAAGGTTAGCAAGGGAGACCTCTGGGGTCCCAGATGTGACCCCAGGCAACCCCCAAACGTCATCCCTACATGGATTGGATAGTGGTGCTCCAATCGGTCTTTGTGTCCAAACCCATGGTACTTATTTTGTTATTCAAGTCTGAGTGTTCTGGCATTTGGTTGTTGCATGTTTGTGAGGGTTCTTCAGAGTAGACCGCTTGGGCTTTTGATTCACAGGCCCTCAGTCCGAGTTTGGAGGTAAATAATGTCCCTTACCGGTATGGCGCAAATAGCGTGTCCGTGCTGATACCAGTCCGCTAATAAAGGACTATTACGACTTCGCGGGCACGAGCTGTGCGCCATGCCGGTAAGGTACCTAGCGCCATGCCGCAAAAGGCTCCCAAAAAGCCCTTACTGGCATGAAGCTAGGCGCAGATTGCACTTCCAACATAGTGCAATGCGTCATTAGCGGTCACCGTAAATAGCGGTGACCGTAATTAGCAGACACCGCTATTTACAGTCACCGCTAAATAGCGGAACCGGAAATATCGTCATCGCACAGGAACGGGCAGGAGCACGGCGGCCATCTTGAAAAACACAATCCATCGCCATCCTCAGCACACAGGACCCCTGGGAGACTGCTGATCTACTGAAAAGTACCCCTTACAAGCCACGAATGCCTAAAGCTCTGAAGAAGGGATCTGCCCGCCTCCGAAAGGAGAGATTTAAGCAGTACGAACTGCAAATGAACACTTTGCATGAACATTCAGGCACAGTCTTCAGCGGCAACATAAGGAGGGAGGCAGTGCTGCATAAAAAGGAGACCGGGGCACTTGTTGCCCAGAAGGTTAGTGCAGTGGGCAACACACCCCGCACGGTTAAGGATTGCCGTAAGCGGTGGGATGATCTGCGCCTAAGGGTGTGCAACATATTATCGGTAAATCGCACCCAGGCCATGGAAACCAGAGGAGGACCAAGTTCACCCATAAAGCTCACCCCTTGGGAGGACACATGTGCAAGCATGATTGGCCCTAAATTGATTGAAGGCGTAGGAGAGATGGAGTGTGGCGCCACGACATCTGCTGAAGGAGGTGTTTCCAAAGTAAACACTGCTAAGCCAAATCTGATGAAAGTCAATGCCAATGTCTGTCCAAAGAGTCACGCCATGGACGGCCACACACACACACTCCCTGTAAAGTATGCCGAAGCAAGTGAGACACATGCTGATGCCTGCTGCAAGGCCATATTGTACATGACAAATACCACACAAAGTAGAAAATTCCACGAGGCACACAGCGTGCATGACCAAAATAGTGAGCATGTCAGACAGCACTGTGCCTGGCCAACATGAGTGACATCGACATATGGCTGCATTCACCACCCATGTATGAAATGACGTGCCCTCCCCAACACAAATGCCTATCACCCACAATTGTGTGGATGAGCAATTGTCACAATGTATGTATGATGCCTATCCAAACATCACTCATGCCGTCCCTCTCTTCCACCCACACAGGCAGTGAGCATGACAGCGAAGAGCAGGACACCACCTCTGCACAGACCACACCCAGTAAGAGGTCCCAGGAGGACAGCAACCATCCGTCTACTTCCAGGGAACAAGCCAGGGGGCGCTGTGTCCCAGCAAGAAAGCCACTGCAGGGACACATAGCACCTGCACCACCAAGGCCCGTAGAGAGCACACCAGCCCCACCCCACCCACTGTTCTGCCTGCAGACACCTGCCAGACACCCCATTCAGAGGAGTCCAATGTGGCTGGGGAGGTGGCAGTCACGGCACCCCTCACAGTGGAAGACAGCCAGGATGACATATGAGGCACCATTGAGGATGATACAATGGATGTGGTCCACACCCCAACCCAAATTGCATCCCCCCAGGTATCTAGGAGCGATACCGTTAACACCAACACCCCAGAGCAGTTTGCTCATGACGACACCCAGGGACCAATGAGTCCAGTATCCAGTGTTGGGGAGGATGAGCAGGCTGGGCATGCCAGCCACATACCCAGCACACCCACAGGTGCAGCCGCAGGACCACAGCGGGCCGACGTGCTCACTGCATTCATCCGGAATTTGTAGAAGGCAACCGTCAGGCCATACTTGAGTGGAGTACAGAGTTGTCAGCACTGGGCCGGTCCTTTACAGACAACACCAACCGCCTCTGCAAGGAGGTCTTGGCCCTCTGGCAGGTGCTAGGGTGCATCGCTGATGCCTTGGAGGCAGGTCGTCCCGCCCCACCACCTCAGCAGGAGGTCACACCATCCTCCAGCAGTTCAACCCAAACCAGCCCGCTGCGTCGGTCGGTCCGTGCACTGCGCCGACGGGACATGCCACCCCCTGGCTCTGGGAGTGCCGAGTGAATGTAATGGCAGCCTCATGTAGGCTTCGTGGACTCAATGGGACTTGTGTGGGGGATTTGTGGGGGGAGGGGGAGGGTGTGTGAGGGGAGGTGGAGGGGGTTGAGGGTGTGTGGGGGAGTTGTTCGGGGAGGGGGAGGAGGGGTCCGGGTGGTGGAGGGTTTTGACACTTACGTTACTATTGTTACATTCAATACACCAGTTGTGTGAAAAAGAAGACCTTAGTGGACATTCATCATTGCGCATGTGTCATTTAATCATTCACAGTGCATACTGTACATGTACCCCCACACCCAGTGCCCTATGTCCAAACATGATGTCACCCTCTGCTGACATGTGTGTCAGAAATATTGTGCGATCAATGATTGCTGCACAGCACGTCCCTCCTGTGCATCGGCACCGTGATGACGTCCTGCCACATCTTCCTCCTCCCCTTCATCATCATCAGGTGGTCGCAGTCCAATGTCAGGGGGCAGGGGCACGTTCCGGCGGATGCACATATTGTGCAGCATTACACATGCCATGGTGATCTTGGCCACCTTCTCATGCCTGTAGAGGAATGCCCCACCCGACCGACTGAGGCAACGAAATCGTGCCTTCAACAGGCCAAAGGTCTGCTCGATGACCACACGTGTACGGGTATGGGAACAATTGTAGTCCTCCTCGTGCCTGTTCTGTGGGTTTCGGACAGGGGTGAGGAGCCACGGCTTCAAGGGATAGCCACTATCACCTGTATGAGATAAAAATGAAGGTAAATGTCAGGGGAATCATGAAGGACAGCTGTACTAGTCACATATGCCTGCAGTTTATGGTTGCCCATATGCACATGTCCCTGGATGCATTGCCGCCATTTACTGTCCCTCCATGTGTCCTGTGCCATGGTCTAATGGTGTGGGTTTCATCTTCATGATGATGGTGTGCACTGACGTGTAGTTGCACAAGCATGGTGTATGCATAATAGTGAGGTGTTGTGTCCTGTGAGATTTGGCAGTAGTCTGTGCAATAATGGGCAATCAGCACTGACATTTCCATGGTGGCATGCAGCACTCCTGTGATTGTGCCGGTCCTGTGCCGGACTGTGGATTCCCTAGTAGGTTCAGTATGATGCACTCCCAGGGATGCTTGTACTGAGTAGTGATATGGTGGAGACATCAACATGGTGCATATGCACTGCATGGTGCAGGATGGCGTTATGGAGGGTGAGGGTCGCTGATGGGTGGTGCACGTGTTGTGGGATGTGGGGTGGTTTCCTGTTAGTCATGTCATGATAGGTCCACACCTTACTTCATACATATGGGATTTGTGTGTCTTGTATGGTATGTGATGGTTTGGGGCACAATTTGGTGATGTGCACATCGTGCAGTCTCATCAACATTGGCAGCATGGTGGTGTGTGCATCTCTCCCCCCTTTTCAATGCCATGTGCCAGTCCTGCTACTTACCAAGCAGCCAGGCACATCGTCCAGCATGTCGCTCCATGTAGCGTGGTAGCGTGGAGTTCCGCAGGACCAAAGAGTCATGAGTTGATCCGGGATATCGGGCACAACAATGTGTGATGATCTTGCTGGCGTCGCATACCATATGCACATTGATGGAGTGGTATTGCTTGCAATTGCGGTACACCACCTACATGGCATGCGGGACCACCAACTCCACGTGGGTGCAGTCGAGGGCACCTACACAATTTGGCATGCCTGCCAGTGCATGGAAGGCAACTTTTGTATCAAATATCTCCTGGGGAGTCCGTGGTAGGGATATGTAGTCCCCTGTGTGCTTGAGGAGGGCATCCAGCACTTGGTTCAGGATCAGGGAAAATAAGGGTTGTGATATGGCATGCATTTGCTCCACTGTGTGCTGGTAGGTGCCTGTGGCAAGGAAGTGGAGCAAAGACACTACCTTCAGTAGAGGGGGCATGGCGGTGCGTATTTCAATGAGGCTCACTATGTCGTCGTGTATCAGGCCCACTATGGTGGTGATGGTGTCCCGGTCCACACGGTACAGGGTGTAGACCTGCTCAGCGGTTAGGTTGAAGGGAGTGGCTCTGATGCGAGGGATTGGGGGCTACCGGCATGGTAACGGTGGCTGCACTGGTGGGGCATGCTGGGCCTGTCTCACCCTCCTTCAGCTCCTGCATCTCCTCTGTGGTGGCGGCTGTTGTTGTTGATGTTGAGGCATTGCAAGCAGGTCCTCCAGCTCCAGTAATGCTACTACTATTGGTATCATCTTGGTGTGGGAGGGGGTGTGGTGTGTGGGTGTGCTCCTTTTGTACTCGGCCTGACTCCATTGCCTCCACCTGTGCTTATTGTGTGCACCTTTTGCAGTTGGGAATACTGCTCAGGGCTGTTAACGGCAGGTCGGCGATGCCGGTATTTACGCCATGCCAGTAGGCACTTTTTCCGCCTTCATGAGGCCGTTATTTGCATGTCCGGCTCACTCGTGATCTACTCCGGTTTATGGTATGACGCTAATGCCGGCATGGTGGGTCGCGTGTGCGCGCCCAGCCCGGTATTACCGGCATCGTACTTTACGGTGCCGTTAATAGCGGTCTGGTTGGTCAGAATAGCCTGTAGCGGTAAGCAGCATCGTTTTTCCCTTACCTCCAAACTCGGAATGAATCTTGGTGGCCAGTAGGTTCAAAAGTTCAGATTTGTCAGATCTATGGAAGGTGCTGTGCAAGTTTCTCTTTTGCGGTCTTGTGAACAGCCAGGTGTTGAGAGATTCTCTGAAGAGTAAGGGCCTGACTCTCCCAAAAGGTTTTGGCTCATTCGATGACATGCGCCAGCGTGTTTCATAACTTGCGCCAAAAAAGGTGCAGTCAAATCCACAAATGCACAAATAAGGGGCGTTTCTGCGCCTTTAAATGTGCATCCTGAATCCACAATTGGGATGAACTTTGAAATTCACAGAAAATAGTCGCTCCCCCTGCACTAGGTCGATACAAGGGCAGTGGGATGCAGAAATCATAATTTCTGACCCTAGTCCTATATTGTTTTAAGGTGTGACAACCACTACTGGTAAACTTGCATTTTTATCACTCAGACAAGGAGAGACAAGTTTTTCTTGTTGGTTTACATGCCACTGTGACAGGCCCTTTGTGCTGGGTGAGGGGAGCCTGTCATATATGTGCCCGGCGAATGCTCCCAACGCCAATGTACGCAAAGGGGCTGGCCAGCGCATCTTTTTATCTGCTGTCCAGCCACACAGAAATGTGCAGGACACCTTGGAGAATAAGGTGACCTGCACATTTCCCAAAGAAGCGCAAATAATGAAGGCGCAGCCTATGCACTTTTTATACTTGCACTTGTTTTTGAGAATCTGGCCCTTTGCGTTGAATGAGACAAAAACTATCACTTGAATCAAGTGCAAAGCTGGGAAGAAAAATGCTGTGTTGTAACATGTTATTTTATTTATTTTCGATTATTTTAACTGTCATTATGTTTTTTTCCAAAAAGTAAATTCACACAGTATGGTTGGCATAGACACTTTCAGAAGACGTCAAGTTGTCTATCTCTAAACCTACACTCAAGTCCACTTCTGGGCCATTCATCAATGAACATGCTTAAGACCTCAAATCCTGAAACCCACTTCATTCAAGAGACCCTGGAATCCCTTTGAGGGGTTTATGGTCATTGCATCGAATTCCTTGCATCTAAATGCATTTGCAACCCCCGTTTGTAACCCTTTAAAATCCTCCTGAACAAAAAAAACCCTTTATCCCCCAAAAACATGCATTCGATGCACATTTTTTAGATGAAAAAAATTAGATGGAATGGCATTGGATGGAATGGCATTAGATGCAATGACCAGATACCCTTTTTTTTTTTTTTAATAACACATTTTATTGTATTTTATGCAATAGAACAATAACATATCAAACCACAATTACAAGACTTTGCATACAGGTGACGGAGTAGCACGGTTAAGTATTACAGATATGAACAATCGCAGAGATATCAGTAGTGTGGGTATACTGGACGGTAAGATAGCTGGCAGTTTATGCATCCTGGTACTGTTCGAGGCTTCTAGAAGGATGGTATGAGCGGATACAGGTCTTACATGCTTTCACAACAATTCAATTTGATGACATTATAGCGAGGTTACATAGTGTTTTCCCATTTTCCCCAGATCTTATCTGCTTTATTCGGACAGCCTCTAGCCCGGTAGATACGGCGTTCCATTAGGATGATTGATTCCACGTCCGTTATCCAGTGACCATATTTTGGGGTGTTTTCTGAGCCCCACAATTGTGCGATGTTCCTCTTAGCAATTCCCGTGGCTGTTGAGATTAGCAGCTTTTCAAATCGAGACAATTCTATCGTGTCAGCGATGCCCAATAGAAGGAGTTTGGGTTCAGTTGGGATCGGGCGGCACATGGCCCTGGAGAGTCTTGCGCTGCATTTGTGCCAGAAACGCTGTATGCGTGCGCATTGCCAGAGGATATGATAAAAGGAACCTTCTTCTTGTTTGCATCGTAAGCAGTTGGGATCCGATGTTCTGCCCCAATTGAACAGCGCTATACGCGGATAGTATATCCTGTGGAGTATCTTGAGTTGTACCAATCTAATGCGTGCTGAGATTGCACATTCTCTAGGGTACATCAGGATTTCAATCCATTCTTCAGGTAATATAGGGCCAACATCAGTTTCCCACTTCGCCTTCAGATTCAGCAGTTCCTTTGTGGCAAATGCAGAGATGACATTGTACATGGTAGATGTAACTTTGTTACTCACAGTGTCAATGACAATATTTCTTTCTATTGGCGTGCATTCTGGCATGTCCACCAGTTGGGTCCTGTGCGAAGCTAGTGCGTGCTGTAGTTGCCCATAGTGATATTGTTCAGTCTCTGGGAGGCCATATGTGGTAGTGAGCTCAGGGAATTGTATTAGGTGATCATTCACAATTATCTGTTGGATTGTGTGTATTTCAGCTGCGGCCCAATTTGGCCATTTCGGGAGATCGACAAGGTTTGGGAGCCTGGCATTGTTCCATATGGGTTGGGCTGGGGTGATCTTGGTGTCCCAACCTAAATGTTTATGCGCTTCTTTCCATACCAAGGTTGTATGTACTGCTATCGTGCATTCAGGTGGGCGGGATACTTTAGAGTAGAGGCTTTCAAGTGGGGACATATCTTGTCTTGCCGCTAACTCTGCTCTTATGTGTGGGATGGTCGGGTCACCGTGTAGTATGTCATTAACTGTCGCCATCTGAGTTGCCCAGTAATAGATCTGAATATTCGGGAGTCCGATTCCCCCCTCCCATATCGAGCGCTGGAGAGTTGAGAGGGCAATTCTCGGGTGTCTCCCACCCCAGAGGAGTATACGTGTTGTGGTATCTATTCTGTGGAATATCGCAGTGGGGACATGTAGGGGGGCGTTCTGGAGAATGTATAGGAAGCGGGGTAGAGTCAACATCTTGAAGAGTGCCGCTCTTCCCAGCAATGTCAGTGGTAGCGCCTGCCAGTGGACTACGTCTTGTTCGTATCTTCTGATAACTGGGTGTAGGTTTTGTTTTATATAGCTATCCAGCCCGTTGGTTATTAAAATACCCAAGTATCGGAATTGATTGGTTTCAATCTTATATGGGGAGCCGGCTGTCGGTATACAGTCTACTCCTTTAACTGGAAACAGCACGGATTTAGACCAGTTTACTTTGAGTCCACTGAAGGTTCCATAATCTATTAGGAGTTGTGTGACCACAGAGCAGGAGTTCGCTGGGTCACCCAAGTATATTAGGAGATCGTCTGCATAGAGAGATACTCTATCTTCCCAGTTTAATCCCCATCTGACGCCCGTCCACGTATTGGAGTCTCGCAGGAGGGCTGCTAATGGTTCTATTATTAGTGCAAATAGCATTGCCGAGAGTGGGCAGCCTTGTCTGGTTCCCTTGCCCAATCGGATGATGCGTGACGGCCACCCATTTACTCTAATTTCAGCCAGTGGGTTATTATACAGGAGTTGTACCCAACGTATGAACGGTTCCCCGAACTGCATCTTGAGCATTATGGCCCATAGTGCCTCCCAGTGAACGGAATCGAATGCTTTTTCGAAGTCTATGGCCAACAGGGCCAGGGATTGCTGTAGGGCCGGTGCTCTCTCTAGTGCGAGATGCAATCTACGAATGTTCATTCTGGTCGATCTCTGGGGCATGAAGCCACATTGGTCCGGGTGGATTAAAGATGTGATGACTACTTGTAATCTATTGGCTAATATTTTGGCTAGTATTTTAGCTTCACAATTAATGAGGGAGATGGGCCGATAGGAGGTGCATTCTTCAGGGGGCTTATCCTTTTTGGGAATTACTATGATGCTGGCTTTACGGAGATCTGTTGGGAGCTCGCCACGTGTTAGGGAGTATTCAAACACGTTGAGGAGGCGAGTGGGTATATCGAGGTGGTTTAGCTTTTTCCAGATGTCCACCGGAAATCCATTTGGGCCAGGGGTTTTGCCTGCTTGTAGTTGCCCAATGGCAGTTGAAATTTCAGCAGTGGTGATTTTGGAGTCTAAAGCGGAGATTTGCTTAGCGTTGAGTGTTGGGAGGGCAATAGTGGTTAGTATATTAGTATCTATGGCATTGGTGGGGGGTCTGTATAGGTCTTCATAGAACTCGGCAAAACGTTCAGCAATCTCTGCATCAGTGTACACTGGGTTTCCATCTGAGGTTCTAATATGGTTCACCTTCTGTTGTCCTTCATCTCGCTTTTCGAGCCACGCCAGCATTTTGCCTGCCTTGTCTCCTGTCTCATATACACGTGCCTTCATTGCAGCGTGTGCTTTCTTGGCACAGTCCAGGGACAGATTGTGCAGTTTTTTCCGTGCCAACATTAGGGCCCTATTCGTCTCTGGGGTGTCATTGGCTATATGTTCCATCTCTTTGGATATGACCTCACTCTCCGCCTCGATGAGTTTTTCATTGTGCTTCTTTTTTTTATGGGATGTCCATGATATAATTTCTCCGCGAAGGACCGGTTTATACGCCTCCCACAATGTAATGGGATTATCCACTGATTCTGTATTAAATTCAAAATAATCTGAGGTGGTTGTTTCCATCATCTCCTGAAATTCTGGGAATCCTAGGTAGTAGGAGTTCAATCGCCATGAGGGTGGCGGTCGTGGTCTTGCTGATTCCAATTCAAGCAGGAGCGGGGAATGGTCAGAGATTCCACGTGGGAGGAAGGATGCATTGCTTAGTTTGTGGATAGATTGTTCTGGGAGGAAAAAGTAATCTATCCTTGACATTGAGGCATGGGCTCCCGAATGGAAGGAGTACTGTCGCTCTTGGGCATGAAGGGTTCTCCACGCATCACATAGGCCCATTGCTGACACGAAAGAGGCCAACCTCGTCGTGGTGGCCGGGTTCCTGGTTCGCAGGTGTGTACGGTCCAGGGTATAATCCATGACCTCGTTGAAGTCACCCCCTATCACCATTGTGTCTGCCAGTCCCGTTGCCACGATAGGGGTGATCTCGTTTAGCAGGTCATTGAGGAGAGTTGGCGGTGCGTATATCGCCATGAGTGCCAGTGTTTGGTTCCAGAGTTTTGCTTGGATGTGCACATATCGGCCTCTCGTGTCCTGTAATATATTTGTAATTGCCAGCGGAAGCTTCTTATGGATTAGTATGAGGACCCCTCTCGCACCCAAAGAGAAGCCAGCATGTATCGCAGTGCGGTAGTTTGACCTTTGGAAGAATTTGCATATGTTACCGGCTAGGTGCGTTTCGGTCAGCATGACTATATCTGGGGAATATCTATTTAGCTGCTGGAGGACCAGGCGTCTTTTGATACTATTACCTAATCCGTTCACATTCCACACCAGGAATTTAAGTTTTCTTTGGCTTGGAGTGCTTTCAGCTGCCATTATTGTTCTGGGATTTGTTTACACAGGTGGATCTTCTTAGACGCATACCCATCATATCCATTCCGTCCGATCTACATATCGTATTCCTCCTGTCTCTGTATGCTGAACATTGAATACATATAATAAATCCAACTCCCCCCTCCCCATACTCCACCCACAACTGAAGCATCTGTCGACCCATTGTTTTAACTTTTTGAACAGACTAACTGTAGACTACATCAAACTTGCCCTATGGCAGTCCAAATCCAGAGCGCAAGTGTGCCAGGTGCTGACACTGGGAACAACACAGAGCAGGGCAATGGGGCTCTGCTGTGGCGCTCCGGGTTTACTCTGTGCCTGGTGGGGGGGGGGGGAAACGCCACGTGGGTGGCCGCCAGCCGGGGTTGCCGTCTACAGCACCCTTGCAGTGTTCGATGTAGCATCTTGCGGTATATTTGTAGTGAAGTGGACGTCCAGGATCTCGGCGATATTTGCTAATCCGCCATCTGTTGTGGGATTCGTATCTGTTGTTGTCGTTGCGGTGCATGTTCAGGTGGTCGCTCCGGGCGAGGCCCATTCCGTTCTCCTCTCCGTCTCTCGTCGGCACTCCAGTCGCCCTCTATATGCTCCTCTGCCCATCTCCATGCCTCCCTTGGATCAGTGAAGTGTACTGTTGTATTTTTGTGAAAAATCTTAAGTTGAGCGGGGAATACGAGCCCATATTTAACTCCCATTGCTTGGAGGCGTTTTTTGAGGGGGTCAAAGGATTGACGCGCTTTCTGAACTTCCCTGGTGAAATCAGGGAAAAAGGCAATTCTTGATCCGTTGTACGTGATGGTTCCTTTAGATCTCGCCAGCTGCAGCACCGTATCTCTATCTCTATAGTTTAGGAACCTTGCTATGATTGTACGAGGCGGTGCTCCTGGTGTGATCTTGCCGGCTGGAATACGATGGGCACGCTCAATGGAAAAGAACTTGGAGAAAGACTGTGCGTCGTATATGTCCGCAAGCCAGCCCTCCAGGAAAAGCTCCATACAGTCTCCCTCTGTCTTTTCTGGAAGGCCGAGAATACGCACATTGTTGCGCCTCGATCTGCCCTCAGTGTCATCTGCTCTTGCTTCCAGGAGTTTTATTCTTGTCATCATGCCAGCCATCTGACGGTTGACTCCGCGGAGGTTGTCTTCAGTTTCGGAGATTCGCATCTCTGCCTCCCCGGTGCGTGATGTTAGCTTCTGGAGGTCGTGTCTTAGCAGGGATACGTCTGCACCTATGCTGTCCATCTTTTTCTCCATGGAAGTTCTAGAGCTGGCAATGGCACCCATAATGTCTCTGAGGGAGATATTCTCTTCCATGCTATCCGGGTCTTGTTGTAGTGATCTCTCTGGGGAGCGAGGTATTGGTGTAGTTGCATATTGTTCAATCCTGCTTTGCGTGATGGTCTTTCTGGGCTTATCTTTCCCCATTGCAGGTATTTTGGTGAAGTGGCTGTGGAAGTCCAGGATCCGCCTGTAGGATGAGGGGGCAAGTATTGCCGAAAGGGAGGGAGATTCCGGTATGGTCGGTCCAGTCTTTCGGCTCTATGCAGTAGGGACTTTTACAGATCTTGAGTGCCTGTCAAGAACAGTGCGAAACCGTGGGAGTTATCTCCAGTGCCTCTCACAGTGGTGAATGGGAGTTCTATGAGCGTACGCAGGGAGGACAGTCGTTCTCAGTCTCCCCAAGTTGCATTTATCGTTGTGGCACCAACAGTGCTGTCCAAGTTTGCGAGGCACAGGGGTAGTCGTCTCACAGAGCCTCGCAGCAATGGCGTGATTGTTTTACTGAAGGCCTTCTGGTGTAAAGGCAAAATCTCTTGGCTTTTACCGTCTCTGCCTGCTGGGAGTGCACGATAGGTTACTAAGTTTCTGGGGTTGGGAGCGAGGGCTTTGTTTGTGTGTGGCAGTGTCCCACTGGATGATCGGGTTCTATCACGCGTCCCCAGGGACTTCAGCGATATGGGCAGGAGTTGTTGTCGGAGCTGTTGGAGTGCTCCTCGCAGCTTTGTGCACCTAGGTCCCTCGCTTCCATGCAGAGCTCTCCGCGTGTCCCTTGGCGGTGGGGTTCCTGCGGTCTATGAGGAGGAGCGTTGGTTCACTGCCACCCGCCAGTATCAGCTCCTCTTCCCTCCCCTCTCCTTACCGGCATTTGCTTGTCCACGGCGCGGCTGCCGGGGGGGACGTGCGGGCGCTCTACGAGGAGCGGAGCACCCGCGTCCACAGGACCCGCCGGCCCCCTCCGAGGGAGTGGGGGTGGGGGGGCTCTCCGGCGCTTATCCACTCGATCGGGTGATCGCTTCAGGCTCCTCCGACGCGATGGACTCCCGCACGTCCGTCGGCAGTCCTGCGGCTCCGGCGTCGCGCGGCGGGAGGTTCTCCCCCCACAGCCGCGCACGCGGGAGCGTCCGATTCTGGTCGGTGTGATCCGGCAGCTTGGGAGGCGGCTCAATGCAGCCGATTCTTTTTCCGGAGCCGGTGGGTGCGCGTCGCCCGTTTTCCTTTGGGCCCGCTGTAACTCCAGGCCTTGCGATCTCCAGCTCTCGATACCTCAGGCGGCCATCTTGGTCTCTCACCGCTGTTTGCCGTTCGTAATCTCCGCGGGTTGTATCTCGCACAGGACGCACCGGTTCCGGTCCGGTGTGTTGCGGATCGAAGCAGCAGAGTTTCGGACGTCTTCACAATAGTTTTAGGACTCCGCAGAATTATTTTAAGGGAAGGATGACTGAAGGATTGGGCTGACGGCCGGGAGCGGCGAGGGATCACGTCCTCATCGAATGCCCGCTGGCCACGCCCCCGACCAGATACCCTTTTGAAGCTAAGTTAATTGGCCTACTATACATAAGAGCGACATGGACATGTGTACATATCACTCTTGTTTGTCAGCTGAACTGGCCATCTCACCAACACATCTCACCAATATTTTGCCCACAAATTATTTCAGATACATTTCCATCCTATCATTTGACCACTAGGTGTCTCCTTGTCATTTCACCACTAGGTGTCTCCTTGTCATCTGTACCTGCCTGGCATGGCCACAAACACAGCTGGATGGAATGTTAGGCGAAGGAGACTATGATGTAAATATGGCTTGCACCCCACAGCAAGGAAACGGACATGGCCGGTAATGGGCCGCCAGCCTGAGCCATGGTAGGCCCAAGCCTCAGTGAGGGCTGGTGGGCCGTTACAGCCCATATCCGCCCCCAATCGGGGCGCGAAAGCCATTCGCACCCTGGGGTTCATCCCGGGTGTAATTGGCTTTCCTTTTTTCCCCCTCAGGAGATTTTTGCTGCTTACGCGGTCAAGCTCTCAAGGGGGCAAGAAAAAAATAAAAACAAGGATGGCCGCCACCATAGGAAAAAGGGACTAAGTCCCTTTCAATTTCTATGATGGCATCAGCGCGGGAGGTGCGTTGGAACGGAATTCAAAGCTCCGGTCCCACAAGTAAGTGTGGAGAGAAGCAGTAGGGGAGAGGTTTTGTTTGGTTTAAGGGGCCTAAGGGGTGGGCAGGCAAGAGGGAGAGGCTCCATGTTGCCTCCACACATTAACAAAATGGCGCCACCAGGGGAAGGGCCTCGGGTGGCTGGAACTGCAGGTCGAGAATGTATATTCCCGCTGTTCCAGACACCTGATTGGCCAATGGCCCTTCCCGGTTGCGAATTCACTGTTGAAATGGCCTTCGTTCCTGTGAATATGGAGATCCAGTGATGGTTAAACAGGAGGATGAAGGAGCCAAAGCGTGAGGCAGAACAGGGTGGACGGGGGATGGTTAGGTTGAGGGGAGATTGGGAGAAGAGAGCGTGAAAGGGAGTAGTGGAAGATCGATTCAATGAGGTTCTGGGGGGGGGAGGGGCAAGCCGGCATATGGATCTAAACACAAGACACAGGGATTTGAATGAGGGGTCGGTTTGCAAAGTTAGACACCCGGCATAAAGACAAAGCAGGGTATTGGATGAGGGACAGGTTTTTGAAGGCATGGGTATTAAAGCTCACAGCCCTGTTAAGAGGGGCCAAGGAATAGAGTGGGAATCCCATAGAGAGGGTATATGAGCAATGAAGACTGCTGAAGGCCATTAGTGCTAGAGGGAAAGATGTGATGGGGGGGGATGAGGACGAGGTTAAGAGGTTCAGGAGGTTAAGTCTGACAGCGAAGATGAAGTTTTGAAGTTTTTGATGGCTGTCAAAGAGGGAGGACCAGGGGTCAAGTCCTAAATAAAAAAAAGTGGGGGTACTCATTAACATACCAAATGAATGTGTCAACAGCGGAATTAAACAAATCAAAGTGTCCTCTGAAAAAAAGTGGGGGGACTCCTTAAAAAAGTGGGGGACTCTGTCCACGCACCTGCCCCCTCGACTTGAGCCCTGATTGTGAGGCTTGGAGGATGGTCAAGACGAAAGAATATAGGAGAGAAGAGGGTGGACAGCACGGGGTGAAGGTTTGGAAGGAGAGTATTTGAGTGTCATCCGCAACAGATGATATGAAAAACCAATGGAGGAGAGGAGCTTGGCAAGGGAGGAGCTGTAGAGTGCGGAGTGGGGCAGATCAAGGACAGACTCTTGCAGGGCTTCTATCAAAAGGGGGTAGCAAGGAAGTAGTGATCTGCCTCGCCACCAAAACCAAGAAGTGAGATCATCTAAAGTTGGGTGGTATAATCAAGAGTGTCTAAGAGGGCAGAGTGATCAAGTAGGACGAGAATACACGACAGATGGCATTCCTCTAACAAAATCAACACACAGACATGTTACAGGGTCAATATGAACCGGCCCGCCACCAAGTTAAGGGCCCGAGTGAAGCGAGAGTCCCTCAACCTCAATGTGGTGGGGATGAGGGATGGTGCCATTGGCAGTAGGGTCGGGCCGCGGCCGACCTTCATATCCCCATTAATATACGTGTAGTTCTCTACACAGGTGGTAATAGCATTTTCATTTTTTTTTTTAAAGGAACGTAATTTTGTTGTGTGGCTTGGCACCGCACAGTGCTGCTGTCAGGGATGTCCGTTTTCCATGTTGATGACTGTGAGGTCATCAGCATGGAAAATAGACTTGGCTGACATCAGCACTACGTTGGGCCGGGCAACAAATATAGGCTTCTTTTCTTTGAAATAAAAAGACACCGTTATTACCTGTGCAGGAAACTACACATGTGCTAAGTGGTGCAGGGGCGGCGGGGGAGAGAAGAGGGCGCTGGCGGCCCAGCCAGCTCATAACGCAGGCTTTTACCATACAGTACAGCCCACGTTCCCAGTCTCCTGATTGGCTAGCGCCCCCTACCGGGGGTGCCAAGGACCGGAAGAGCACAGTAAATGTGTTCTTATGTTCATTTTCTGGTGTGCTGAGAAGTTATCACGTATTAGATTATTTTCTGTACCTGGAAGCCTCACCTCCGCCTTGTTTTCTTTTCATTTATTAAATGCATAAAACTTTCACCACTACAAGTAGACAAAAAGAAGAGAAACATAATATGACAATACACAAATAATGATCAAAAGTTACATATCTAAAAGATTACAATTTCAATATATAAAACAACTAAAATAAATGAACAGGTCCTGGCCTTAATTTGTTCTGGCTTCTCCAGTTAAAATAAAGGCTTCCCTCCAGATGTAATGTGCAGCAGCAGTGATAGCAAGACTTTCGGCAGAAGATACTGTGCTCCAAAACTGATTGGTCTCCCAACCTGCCTCTGAGCCAACAACATTCACATATCCCTTACTATATCTGTCATACAGTATCAGACACAAAGTGCGAATATGCCTCGTGGCTTCAACTGAACTGCTACACAGACGACAGTGGCCATCAGCACAGCAGATCCCCTGCCGTGCGCCAACATATTCAAATGTAGGTAATATAGTTAGACGTAAATGAGATCTAAAACGCCTAAACGCAATAGGGCACAATTTCATCAAGTAAGTGCAGGCAGTGTTGGGACGAAAGCCTGGTGTGCTACATTCGATGTACCTACGTCTAGCACCCGGCATAGCAATATTTTGCGATCTATCCCACACTGTGGTTGCATTCTCTAACTCCTGGAAGTATTCATAGCCATAAGCATCATCAGGGATTGCAAGGTCAATAGACTGGCGATGAGAGATGACTGATTGTTTCACATCACAATAGACTTGATTTGGTAAGTTGGTCAACTCATTCTGAGTGATGGCCCTGAGCAGGGTTTTCATCCCCCAGCCGGCCTAACGCAACTAAAGATAACGTTTGGTGCGTTGAATCAACCATAATGCCCTCGGGAGAGTAGACCCATATCGCAACAAAGTGCCCCACCGGAACCTCATTAGGTACTCCAAGAAGGGAACAGAGTAATTTTCCCTCAAGACGATCAAGCCAATTGATCAACTGAGTCGACAGACTCCCCAGCCCATATAATATGCGGGATACAATTTCCAGTCCTCAGTCCAGCCGGTCAGATAGCACAGCGAGTAGAGCGTTCACTTTGATGTCCGTGCAGAGCCTGCTGACGCAGGTTCAAATCCTAGCTGGGCCAAACTCAGGCTTTCATCCTTCCAATGAGCACCACACACTGTGGGAATAAGCAGATACTGGAGGGTTCTTAGCTCTATATAAATGCCTAAAACAAACAAAACAAACATATATCTCCAAGAATCCCTCCACATTGTATCCACCCTTGTGGGGAATAAATCTACGGATGGCTAACCACTTTTTAAACACTTTACGTGTGATATAGTCACCCAAGAAGTAACCAGTGGTTCATGATTTAATAGAGATACACAATTAAATATATGTATTCACCACCTCTAGTGCCGTACCCGACAACCTCCAGGCATAGGGTTTTTTACTTCCTACTCGACTCCCCATGATCATGACCTTAGTCTTAGAGATGCTAAAGGGCATGTTATTTCGGGAGGCGTAGCTGAATAATGCAGTGATTGAACGCTGTCGTCCAATCGGAGTTAAGTCAAGCAGGACTGTGTCATCCGCATAGACTGTCCAGGGAACAGTCATGCCCCCAATCCTAGGCCGAAAGCTGCGGCAAGCTCTTATTGCAGCATCCCTATCGGCCACGTAGAGGTTGAAAAGCAGGGGTGCAAGGATTCCCCCCTGCTTCAAACCTCGATTAGCGGACATGGATCTTGCTACTTGTCCATCAAGACCAATTCAGACGATGACCGTAGTCTCCTTATGCAGCAGTTTCAGAAAATGCAGCAGCATAGGTTCCATACGCCAGCGTATGAGTTTCTCCCATAAGATGACCCTAGAAACACTGCCAAATGCGCGGGAGTAATCTACAGAGCAAAGGTACACATTTCAATTTGGTCTTCGCTTAACATCCGCCAGCATTTAGTGCAAGGCCCATAAATTATACAAGGTATAATGTTCTCGCCTGAAGCCCATTTGAAATGGGCTCAGAAGGGACTTCTGCTCCACCCATCGGTCAGGTTTTTGAAGTAATAAGCCGCAAACATCTTCCCAGTAGCATAAAGCATGGCAAGGAGTCATTAGAAGGAACAGTCCTCTCCCCCTTTTTAAAAATGGGGATGAGGTTACACTCCTGCCAGCTGATGGGGATGATTCCAGTTATAAGAATCCTTGCAAAGATCAAGGCAAGCAGGAGTGCCTAATATACAGGATTGGCATTAATTGTAATGTTAGCAAGGCCATCGGGACCTGGCGCCCGAGCCTTTGATCTTCTTGATGACATCCAAGATATCGGCTTCACCAAATCCCTCAGCACTAGAACCGATATAACCAGTATTCGGCCCCACCTCAGTCCTTAGGCTGTCATCAAAGTGGTGATTAGTACGAGACCCAGTTCTCTTCAGATATGGGGTTATGTTCTTTGGGGCTATCCACCGCCATAAATCTCCTATTAAGGTACCAAAACGTTCTGCTATGTTTGGTATTTAATAATGAAAAAAGAACGGTCCAGTTGGTGTTATTTCTGGAATGTTTGTGATTTCTACCCCCAATTTCTATATTGACTGTGGAGAGCTTTTATGGCCAAGATCTTAATGGCTGAAGTAGAAGAATAGACTTTGTGTATTTTCCCAATCTCTCTCCGTAGGGCCTTCTTCTGACTAGCTACAGCAGCATCATAGAGGACCAAAGAGGAGGCCTTTTGACTTGTAACCCCACAAATTACATTCATAATTATCTGAGTGCTAACAACTAACGAGCGGAGTTCCCATTTGTGCTGCTGGACTCATTGCATTACATTGCAAGGATCTCTAGCAGGAACAGAATTAAACCTTGCAATGTGTTGTTTAGTCCAGACCAGTCGATTGCCCTGGCACTGCTGTGGCTCCAAGTGTACTAATCGCCCATGCCCTTGTCCTCCCTCATTTTCAACATAGCAGGATCGTGCCCCTGAAGGAAATCATCCCAATTAGATCTCTGAACGGCTGCAAATGCCTGTGGGATCGACATTGTAAGGCCTTCACAACAGTACATGGATATCTACTTACCATGTCTGATAGAGGGACTACAAATAGTTTTGGATGTTATGAGTCGCACCACTATCAAAGAATTGCTGACTGAAATTAGGATTTGTTTATTCTTTTCATAGAGATGGAGATTTGTTTCTGTTTCTCTTTGAAATTAAGATTTGTTTATTCTTTTCATAGAGATTGAGATTTGTTTCTGTTTCTCTTTGAAATTAAATTTTGTTTATTCTTTTCATAGAGATTGAGATGTGTTTCTGTTTCTCTTTGAAATTAAGATTTGCTTATTCTTTTCATAGAGATTGAGATTTGTTTCTGTTTCTCTTTGAAATTAAGATTTATTTTCTCTCTTAATGGAAATTAGGATCTGTTTTTTGTTTCTTTTCCTCTCTTTCACCGATTATACTTTTCAAATTGTTTGTATGCTTTGAAAGTGCGAATCTTGCTTTGTTTTCTCGAACTCTTGCACTGATTAATTGTCTCCTTCTTTCAAATGATTACATCTATTACTATTTTTAGCCTTTTGAGTATCCCCACTGTTTGCTTTTCTTAACATCTTTGAATAAAACACTTCAGTTTGATAATTCACGTGTTTTTGTTCAGATTGACCTGGGATACCAAAACCTGATATCATGATTGATGCACGCATTTAATCTAATAACTATTAATTTAATGAGGAATTATTCTATTTGCAGCGTGGACTAAATACACCTTTCTTAGGCCTTCACACTAAGTCTGGGAGGCTAGATCATGATTAAAATGATTGAGGGGTTCAGTGGCAAGGGTGCGATCATTAAAATCACTAACTACAATTACACCAGAGTGAGGATAGAGTGCCACCCATACACTAAGAAGTGCCTCTACCAGTACCTGGGCAAGGTCGGTCTTTATCCCCTCCCAGATGGTCGTACAGGTCGACATTCAGAAGCCTGTTGGAAGAAAAAAGCAAATCTTCTACCACAACACTCAACACATGAGGTGAGAAGCCTCCATACAAATATCTATCTGATTTAATGTGCACCCCCACTCCCAGACAAAGGCCCCCCACCGGCCTCCCCCTTTCCTGTGTGACGGCAGCCTGATGCATAATATTAAAACCGTCAATCAGTAAGCCGGACAGGACCAAGCCTCTTGCAAAGTAAAGATATCCTTGTCAGTTAAAGCTTGTAGGGCTGAGGGCTTAGACAAAAAAGAGCAGAAGCCATGTGTGTTCCAGGACAGTAAGTAATCTCTCCCAAGGTCTCTGGACGACAGCGTTCAGTCTGGCCAAACAGTGGCTGTAGAGCAGGTTGCTTCGGATATGTAGACGATAGGGATAGGCCACAGCGCGCGTCTCGTGGCCATAATCCAAGCGAGAGTTGATAGGCTGTATTTTAGGGCATTAGAGCTCAGTAGGTGGCTCATTTAGCTCATGCCTGCGACAAACAGTCAAAGAGAAGCCCTGATTCCAAACGTGCAGAAGATTAACACAAAGGAGTTCTACAATCAGTGGCGAGGCAAATTCCTCAATCGCCCGATTCTGTACAGAATCGACTGCAGCCAACCCGACATACTCAATATCAGAGAATGGCTTGGACTTAAATGTAGGGATTGAATGCAACAGCTGCAACAAGCGAGATCAATTAATTTAAGGACTTTTGTCCGTAGGTGTGCACTCAAGAAATGGAACCCACTTGCCCAAAGCTGGCTCACAGCCCGGGGACCCTGTAGGATGACTCATGCTAGTGGGCAGAGAAATGGATCATCCAAGAGATAGCCTCACCACGCAGGACGATAGTGCAGTTGCAGGCAATTTAAAAGCCTGTGATATGATATGACATTTATAGCGTGCATATACACAAGTGTTTCAACGCGTGTTTCAAGGTGACATTGAGATCCTGCAAGTGCAGGGGAGAGGGAAGGGGAAACGTGCCAGGGGAGAGGGAGGAGGAGCAAGTGCAAGACATATGATCAAGACATCGAAAACAAGAAGTGTGGCCAGCAGGTGGCATTGCAGGGGTTAAGTGCAGACAACATAAGTTAGATGAGTACAGGTAGAGGGACTGTAGGGTTGCAGATGCAGCCCCAAGTGCAGGGTTGCCAGGAGGCAGTGCAGGTGTGTAGCTGGGAGGGCAGGGACCTGGACCTGTAGTTCAGAGGGTAGCCAGGTGACCAGTGCAGTATCAGACAGGATATCAGCAGGAAAGAGGAAGAGAGAAGGCAGAAGCAAAGAGGAAAGTCTTGAGCTTCTTCCAGAACCGGAGATTATTCTGCTCAAGTTTCAGAGAGTTAGGGAGGCTATTCCAGGGGTAGGCGCCAGCTGAAGAGAGAGATCTGCCCCCAACTCGTTGCTTGAAAAAGCGACTGACCCTCAAGGAGTTGAATATGGAGGAGAGAAGACCTTGAGTACGAAGATACTTCCAAAGAGAAAGCTGGAGATATTTTGGTCCCAGTCCCAGGCCCCAGAAGGCCTTGTAGACAATGCAAAGGGTCATGAACTTGATCCTTGCAGCCACTGGGAGCCAATGGAGAGATTTCATTGCTGGAGAGATGCGATCCTGGGCTTAAGTCCAAGGGCAAGTCTCGCAGTCCTGTTCTGGATGAGCTGCAGAGGACGGAGTGTAGAGGAGGGCAGATTTAAAAAGAGGCTGTTACAGTAGTCAAGCCTGGAGATAACCAGAGCTCCGGATACAATGAGCTTCTGGGGGAAGGAGGGGAAAGGAAGAATACCTCTAAGGAGGTGCAGTTGCTAAATTGACTTCTTATAGACAGTGGATATGTGAGGAGAGAAGGAGAGTGTGGAGTTGAAGATAACCCAGAGATTCTTAGCCTCACAGGTGGGAGTAGGAAGAGAGCCAAGGGAGGCCAGCCAGAGAGGGGTGGGAAAGAGGGGTGCAGGTGCGCTGATGAGGAGGATCGCCGTCTTACTGCCATTCAGGCAGAGATCATTGGTGGCGCACCACTCCTGGACTGCCGACAGACAATTTGGGATGAGAGAAGGAGAGGAGGTGGCAGAAAGGAGCCTGAAGGGAGCCTGAAGGGAGCCTGAAAGCGTGCTTGTTGTCATCTGCATAGCACTGGAAGTTGGAGCAGAGAGCAGCAATGCGGTGGGCAAGAGGTACCAGGTATTGCGGATGTTCAGGAGATCAGTTTCCGTGCTTCTGGCAGAATGATAGTCATGGAGACAACCAACAGATTCAGTGTGAAGATAAAGCTGGGAGATGGCCAGGAGTTTGGCTATGAAAGGAGTGATAGAGATTGGGTGAAAATTAGCCGGAAGGGAGGGGTCGGCTGAGGGTTTCTTGAGAAGAGGGTGCACAAGAGAGTGCTTCACGGGGAGGGGAAGGTTCCAGGGGTGAATGAGTGGTTGCAGAATTTGGCCAAAGCTGGACCGAAGGTGTCAATGTGCTCCTTGATGGTTTTGGATGAAGAGGGAAGAACCTGTTTGGTTGAGGTTTTCATAAATCGGACATGGCTAGAAACCTCATCAGGGGAGAAGAGAGGAAAGGCAGAGAAGAGAGGGGGGTGGCTGCCAGGGGGGCCGGAGGAAGAGGAGAGAGTGGAGGGAGGAGAAGCCGAGAGGGTGGACAAGATGTCCTGGGTTTTAGAGATGAAGTGAGAAGCGAGGGCCGTACAGAGGGCCTGGGAAGGGACAGGTGAGGTAGAGACTGCGTCAGGTTTGGCAAGCTCCTTGCAGATTTTAAAGAGTTAGGCCGAGTTGTTAGATGCCGCAGAAATGCGGGCTAGGATGTGAGCTCTCTTCTTAGTGAGGACAGAGAGTCGATACTTCCTTTGGAGCAGGCGGCAGGCCAGTTTGTCAGAGGATGTACAAGATCCCAACCATTTCCTCTCAGCCCCCCTACACTTGCATTTAAGGGTGATGAGATCAGAGTCATACGAGGAGTTGCACTTTATTTTAGGCTTCATGTAGATCCTCATGACAGGGGCAAGTACATCGAGAGTATCAGAGATAGCAGAATGGAGCATGGAGAGGGCTGTGTCAGGGTGTGAGTCAGCCAGAGGAGGGGGAGGGGAAGAGAAAGATGCGGTGAAAGCCTCAACTGACACACGCTTCATAGGTCGGATAACTGAGAAGGTGGGTGGCAGTGTGGGGGTAGGCATGGCCTGAGGGGTAGAGAGAAAGGGATGAGAGGAGAGGAGAAAGTGGTCACTCCAGGAGAGAGGAGTGGTTAGAGCGTTAGAGAGGGGGAGATCTGAGGAGATCAGACCATCAAGAGTGTGCCCTGAAGAGTGAGTTGGGCCAGAGGGAACAATATATATATAGAGAGAGTCGCAGAGGTCACGATACAGTCCCGTGGTGGGATAGGAAGCATCCAGGTGGATGTTGAAGTCTCCAAGGAGGAGGAGTTGAGTGGTTGAGGCCACGAGGGAAGAAGAGTGGTCCACCCACTTGGAGAGGAAGGAGGTGATCTGGCCAGGTGGCCAGTAGATTGTAGCCACAGTGAGAGAGTGGCTAGGAGAGAGAGAAAGGCTACAGACCTAGGCATTCAATGGAGGAGTATGCCTGCATAGAAATGATAGAGGGAGGAAGCCATTACAGGAAGATCAAGGCTACACCCCCACCGGAACGGTTGGATCTGTGTGCAGAGAGCATCTTGTAGACATCAGGAAGGAGAGTGTCAAAGCTTGCGACAGAGCTGGCTGTGAACCATGTCTCGGTGAGACCAAAGACATCAAGGGTGAGTTCTTCCAGGAGACGCAGATGTCGGAGGAGTGTTTGACAGCTGAACGAGAGTTAAGAGTGGCGAGGTGGAGAAGGTTGCCATCCTTGAAGGATTTCCTGGGAGTGGTACAAATCAGAGGTACTCCCTGCAGAAGTGGAGAAGGAGCCCAGGGGAGGGCAGAGTAGGTAGGAGGAGAGGGCAAGATAGCTGAGGAGGTGGAAGAGGGTGCCAGAGAAGTGGCAGAGGGCAGATGCAAGGAAGCCGAAAAAGGGAGAAAAGGCACAGTGGCAGAGGAAAGGAAATTGAGAAGGTGCGGGAAGCGCCTATCAAAGAGGAGGAGTTTTGGACCAAAACGGTGCCAGGAAAGTAAACATTAATGATGACCTTAGAGGAGTAGAAGGGACCCAGGGGGGCCTCCTACCAGGTGACACCATTGATGGGAGAGGAAGATAAAGGAGAGAGCACAGAGACCATGTGAAGAGTCCATAGGTCTGGCGAAGGAACGACAGAGAGGATGTTGGTGAGGGTCTGTCTGGTGGAAGCGCTGGTGTAGGTAACAGCGAAAGGGAGGCCTGGGTTGGAGACCACGATATCCTTTTGGAACTTCTTCCTGCCAGACTTAATGAGAAGGGAAATATAGTCGATAGAACAGAGAGCACCATAGGTAATGGTGAGGAGGGGGTAGAGGAGAGAGAGTGAGTGGGGTGGGTAGGGAATGAGAGAAGAGCGAAGGGAGATGGAGACACTGGGGGAGAACACGGTGTCAAGCAGAAGAGACGGAACAAGACAGGAACAGCAGGACAGAATGAAACACAATGCAGCACTGGGCACAGCTAAGTTTGAAATCAGCAGGACAGGGTGAAACACAACGCAGCCACTGGGCAGAGCTAAGTTTGAAATCAGCAGGACAGGGTGAAACACAACGCAGCCACTGGGCACAGCTAAGTTCGAAATCAGCAGGACAGGGTGAAACACAGCGCAGCCACTGGGCACAGCTAAGTTCGAAATCAGCAGGACAGGGTGAAACACAGCGCAGCCACTGGGCACAGCTAAGTTCGAAATCAGCAGGACAGAGTGAAACACAACGCAGCCACTGGGCACAGCTAAGTTCGAAATCAGCAGGACAGGGTGAAACACAACGCAGCCACTGGGCACAGCTAAGTTCGAAATCAGCAGGACAGGGTGAAACACAACGCAGCCACTGGGCAGAGCTAAGTTCGAAATCAGCAGGACAGGGTGAAACACAACGCAGCCACTGGGCAGAGCTAAGTTCGAAATCAGCAGGACAGGGTGAAACACAACGCAGCCACTGGGCAGAGCTAAGTTCGAAATCAGCAGGACAGAGTGAAACACAACGCAGCCACTGGGCACAGCTAAGTTCGAAATCAGCAGGACAGAGTGAAACACAACGCAGCCACTGGGCACAGCTAAGTTCGAAATCAGCAGGACAGGGTGAAACACAACGCAGCCACTGGGCACAGCTAAGTTCGAAATCAGCAGGACAGAGTGAAACACAACGCAGCCCCTGGGCACAGCTAAGTTCGAAATCAGCAGGACAGATTGAAACACAACGCAGCCACTGGACACAGCTAAATTCGAAACTGGCCACAGCTAAGTTTGAAATCAGCAGGACAGAGTGAAACACAATGCAGCCACTGGGCAGAGCTAAGTTCAAAATCAGCAGGACAGAGTGAAACACAATGCAGCCACTGGACACAGCTAAATCCGAAATCAGCAGGACAGAGAGAAAACACATGCAGCCACTGGCCACAGCTAAGTTTGAAGTCAGCAGGACAGGGTGAAACACAATGCAGCCACTGGGCACAGCTAAGTTCGAAATCAGCAGGACTGAGTGAAACACAACGCAGCCACTGGGCACAGCTAAGTTTGAAATCAGCAGGACAGGGTGAAACACAACGCAGCCACGGGGCACAGCTAAGTTTGAAATCAGCAGGACAGAGTGAAACACAATGCAGCCACTGGACACAGCTAAATTCGAAATCAGCAGGACAGAGAGAAAACACATGCAGCCACTGGCCACAGCTAAGTTTGAAGTCAGCAGGACAGGGTGAAACACAATGCAGCCACTGGGCACAGCTAAGTTCGAAATCAGCAGGACTGAGTGAAACACAACGCAGCCACTGGCCACAGCTAAGTTTGAAATCAGCAGGACAGGGTGAAACACAACGCAGCCACTGGGCACAGCTAAGTTCGAAATCAGCAGGACTGAGTGAAACACAACGCAGCCACTGGGCACAGCTAAGTTTGAAATCAGCAGGACAGGGTGAAACACAACGCAGCCACGGGGCGCAGCTAAGTTTGAAATCAGCAGGACAAAGTGAAACACAACGCAGCCACGGGGCACAGCTAAGTTTGAAATCAGCAGGACGGAGTGAATCACAACACAGCCACTGGGCACAGCTAAGTTTGAAATCAGCAGGACAGAGTGAAACACAATGCAGCCACGGGGCACAGCTAAATTCGAAATCAGCAGGGCAGAGAGAAAACACATGCAGCCACGGGGCACAGCTAAGTTTGAAATCAGCAGGACAGAATAAGTGTTAACATGTCCACAATCCTCACCCCAAGATTTCATTTAATGTAATTTAATTTAATTTAAATTAAATTAAATCTTGGGGTGAGGATTCTGTACATGTTAACACTTATTCTGTCCTGCTGATGGCCCGGGAAATCAATATATATGTTGAAACTTTAATGTTCTTGTGGCACGGGGATAGCAATGCAAATATATGCGTGGCTTCAATCCAGAATCGATCTCATAGTTGTAGTTAAAAATTAGTTCTTGCAACTTTTTCGTTACAAAAGTCCTGTGTCATGTATCCAGTACGCAGAGTAGACTGTAGGTGGCAGTATATTCTATCCACGCTATAAACAGATACCAGAATGCAAGTTCGCAGGAGACAGACCGAAAGATCAAGGTGCACTTTAACTCTTATGAGCCCACTGCTCGCCAATAGCTCCTAAGTCCTTCCATTGTTTCTTATTCTTCCAGTGAGAGTGCAAATGCAGCATTCTAGCATTGCACCGCACAGTGCTGCTCTACACCCACGCCCAACGTGTCTCATCTTAAATGATGTGCGTGTGATGGCGCTGCATGCGAGCGACCTCCGGCCCCGCTAGCAGCAGGAGTTAGCCCTGCACGTGCCACCTGTGGAGATGTTGTGTGGGTCATGTCACGTGGCTATTAATGAAACTGCTCGGTATCACGAGTGCATTCCTTATTTACCCAATCCCAATGGGCGTAAGCAATGGTTCCCTTGCCTTCTCTTTCCAGTGCAGTCACCTCCATAGGGTTACATTGTGAGTGACCTTTGAGGGTAAAATGTGGCACGATAGCTCAGCGAGTTGGGTGTTTTCATCAGAGATCTGTGTGGAGCAAGCAAGACCCAGGTTAGTCATGCATTCTTCGGAGATCAATAAATTCAGCACCATTAAACTGGGTGATAAAACCTACTATTACAGCAATTTGGAGAAAGAGGCATTCAGCACGATGCTCCATATAAAAACGTGGCACTATGATTGTGGCTGAACCGGAAGCAAAGCAAAGGATCGCATTGTTTCACGTGTGAGACTATTCCACCCTCAGCTCTCCCAAGAACACATTTATTCTTGACTGTGGCTCTGGGCTAAACACACATGAGGTCATTAATACTTCTGGAACGTAGGTATGCGACTGAAAAAGTACAGGTGAACAAACCCGCTCATTACAAAAGGTTGCAGGTAATAATGACCCCCCAAAAATGTCGCCTGACAAAAAAGTCGCCGTTTTTTGCAGAGACATTATTACATTGAACATGGGGGAGGGGGACACCCCCGCAACCCTGGATTTTATTTTTTATTTTTTAAATGAGAGCAGGGGACACCCCCGCATCCCGTCCCCATTTATCACCAATGGCTTTTCCCAGTGACATTATGTATGGGGACATTATGTATGGGGACGTTATTACCTGATACCTTACACGTGTTCATGTTAGGGGACTGGTTCATTAGTGCCATCATCAACAAAACAAATAATTAAACAAATGTTGCTCCTCTCGCTTCTGGTTTTCTTCCCAGACTGTTTAGCAATCTGCAGTCACATGGATTCATACGACACTGATGCCCACGTTCTGAGAAAGGCAGCAAGTAAGGGAAAGACCGAGGGAAGACAAAAATACAATGACTGAAGACCTTAAATATTATTAACATTATCTACATGTGGAAGTAGTGCCTGGACTAATCCAGGACGATTTCAAGCACTTGAAGAGCAGCTGAACCAACAGCAATTAGCATAAAAATGACAAATCTAAAACTTGCCAACAGAAGGAAGTAATTACAAGGCCACATAATGTACACTGTAACCGAGGGACTAGGGGTCATAAGGAGACAGTGCGGTAAATTAATACCGCCAATGACGAGTGGAATGAAAAATTGTTACAATTGTGATCTGCAGCATCGGTAAACTTCCACTGGGCCCCCTAGAAGGTACCAGGAAACATAAACTGGTAATAGGGAATTGAAGGTAAGTCCAACGCGCTAATCCTAAATAGCTTTCTTGTGATCATGTCCAAATGACGAGAAATAAGGATGAGTCTTGACAATCAAGTCTTGTAATAGAAGTGAGACTGTATATTCATATCAGATCTTGTATAGATTCAGATAGATATTACATGGTATCAGCCTTCAATGAGCAAAATGTACATAAATATTAAAAAAAGGTACGAAAAATATGAAAAAAGGAAGCCATTGTTGCCATGATTCAGTAGCGGAGTGTTGAGAGTAAAGCAGTGATAGTCATGGCTGATTGCATCAGCAAATAAAGGGAGAAAGTCATGTAGTAATTGCAAACGTCAAAAATAGACATGTAATGTGTTCCACCAACCCAAAAAAGGGAGTACCACAAATTATTAGAGAGAAGAATTAGAGGACTGGAAAAAGAGAAGAGAATTATAGAAAGCACGGGAACATCTCATGACATGCTAGTTGGCATGATATGGAAAAAGCGAGTAGTAGTCACCACCAATGGGCTTGGAAAAATCATAAAACCCATGAGTAGAAGGCATATCTTTAATATACAGAGCGAAAGTGCATAATTAGAGACAAAATATAAAAAGGGTCAATATGATGGGTTGGACTGTCATACCGTGCATCCGCGTAATACTGTTGTGATTCAAAGAATTGGCTGGCTGGTATTAACCGACAGAAGGCCACCTTGCAGGAAATGGATACTGATTTAAAAAGGTGGAAAAAGTAAAGTCATGGAAATAATTAACACATCTAATGATGGGGTGAGTCAAAAAGTAAAGTGTGACTCACCCTAACTGCGGAATAGCATATAGCATATATTGGCTGCAATAGGGCAAAAGTGCTGGGCAAATGTTGCTCCAAGTCCTAAAAAAAACGGTAAATTGGTAAACACACTAGTAATTGTGTGTGTGTGAGTTCACTGCTCACATTAAGGTAAAAATGAGTACCAAAACGGTATTACCTGTATGTTAGTGAAGGGGCCAAATCCCCAGTATCTGCCAGCACGGAAATCTGCCTTGGTGAGATCTGCCGAGTAAATGTTGGATACGTTGTGTCGCCACGCGTGGAGCGCGCCTGTGACGTCACACGCTTTATGTGCACATGACGTCATGGGCTCGCGGACAACACTCTGCAAGTGGATTAGTAAACAAAACGTCATAGTAGCGGCGTCCAAAATTGCCACTGTTAGTATAATTTGGGAAACAAAATAATCTGAAGTATAAGGCCTTTTACAAGTAAGTAGCTACTTGGTAATAGATAGAAAATTACAAGCATGCTGTTGATAGGTTTTAAGTAGCATGCTAGTGGTAGTATAAACGACCAATGGCCTGATTCATGGAAGTGTTTTATAATGGCGCAATCCCATAGGAAAACGTTCTATGAATCAGGCTCCAAATGTTTGGCATATAGTTGAATGCTCGGTATGATTATGCCTAAATAAAGCACAAAATGAGATGTTTCCACTACAGAAACGGGGGTATTCCCATGTAGTATGTGAGAGAGAGAAAAAGCACCTTTGCGAGAGGTGGGGAGAAAAGGAGATACCCAGGCAAAAGTGTCTATTATAAGTGTATTATAAGTGGCAGTAAAGCAAATAGTAATGATTAAATTAGACTTGACTAAGTAGTTGATAGGAGATGTAGCAGGGCAAAGCAAATTACGGAAAAAAGAATTAATGTCTGGCAGTAATGGAATTGCTCAAAATTGTTGTAATAAAATTGATTGGGCATTGAAGTTATGTCATGCAGCTATAACTTGAGTCACAAATCTTGAAAATGTTATGAGTCATACAGTCAATACAGTACTAAGAGAAAACTTTAGTGAAAATCAGAACAAATCAAAAAAATCAGAAAAAATCAGAGAACATAATACAACTGCATTGATACAGAGAATGTTCCAGTTGTACGCATGGTAAAACCTCCACTGATTAAAGATTTGTGATACACAATACTTAAGAGATACACCTACCTTGATTAAATTGGCCAGAAAACATTGGCATCTTTTACATTTGGACCCAGATCTCCAACCTCACCTATCGGAAAAAACGAAATGTACCTTTACCAAAGCTAATACTCTTCGGAATAGACTCAGCCCTTCCTTTTTTGACCCTTCTAAGGCCAACAGCTCCTTCACATGGCTTAATAAACCAGCTGACATTTTGAAATGTTCCAACTGTAGTCAATGCCAATATGCATATCACAATTGCCATGAATTTGTTGACAAATCAGGGATCAAAATCGCTATCAAAGACTTCATAAATTGCTAAACCAAGTGTGTGGTCTAGGTGATAATATGTGTGCGTAACAAGCTCTACATAGGGAGCACTATTTGACAGCTGAGAATACGCATCAGGGACCATCTTTCTAGACTCAGCAAAATAGAGGCAAACTTGCCATTGGCCCTACATTGGCAGTCAGAACACCAACTGGGCAATAAAGCGGATATACGCTTTATTGGCCTTATTAAAGCAGAAAGTGCGAAACGAGGTGGCAACTTATGTTTGAAACTAAGACAACTAGAATCTAAACTTATTTGTCTTTTACGATGTACTACCACTGTTTTAAATTCAGACCATGAAATGCATGTGTTTTTGTAATGAGACTTGAAATTGCTTGCTATATCTGTATTGTCAATATCCTTTAGATGTCTAGAATTGGCATATTCACAATTAAGAACTATATTATCACAAATCTTTAATCAGTGGAGGTTTTACCATGTGTACATCTTGAACATTCTCTGTATCAATGCAGTTGTATTATGTTCTCTGATTTTTTCAGATTTTTTGGTAGCAATTTTTCATTCCACTCGTCATTGGCGGTATTAACTTAGCGCATTGTCTCCTTAGGACCCCTAGTCCCTCGGTTACAGGTTTACTATTCGTTGAGACTCTGCTGCTGACAACCGCCTCACCACGTTTTGGTATCCATGATGGCAGACTACCTATTAAACAGAGAGCAGGATCGGGCTGCTCTTTTTGCACCAAGAGGCAGTACAGCAAATTCCTTTAGAAGCAATCTTAGTTCAATTGAAACACTAAAGCAAAAATGTATTAAATGAGAACGTCTGTCTAAAAAGGAAATCAATAAATATTGGGAGCAAGCATCACTTACCAACTACTTAGAAAATGATAAAATACCAAGGGGATTTCGTATCCTTATTTTTCCTAATTTTACTAATGAAGATGCTGATCTAGCAGAGGAGTGGGTAGCCAATCTTACACAAAGTTCTCAAACCATGTTAGAACTACTTATCATGCATGCACAAATGGAACACACTAGAGTTGTTTCACAAATTGATGTTCTTAAAGAAGAAATTATGGCAATGCCGAACCCTGAAACTACTAAATGAAAGAATTACGAAACAATTAACGATATTCTATCAGGACGAAATTAAATTGAGAACATTTCACAAGTACTTCAGAGATGACCAAGACTATAGACAAGACAGAGGGCCTCATTATGAGTCCGGCGGTAACCTCGGCAGTAAAACCGCCTGGTTACCGCTGGACTCGTGTTACCATTCCACCTCCGTGACTCCCGGAATTACCAGGGCATTACAGCCCCGGTGTCCCGGAAGTCACGGAGGCGGAATGGTGTAAATCCCCATTTCCATTGAGTCCCATAGGACTCAATGGGAATGGGAAGTGGAAACACCGGCACCATCTCGTGATGGTGCTGGTGTTTCCACGTCCGCCTGCAGACGGGAGGTGTTCAATCCGCCAGGTCAGACCTGGCGGGTTGAACACCTCCCGCCTGCTGGCGGACGTGGAAGATCACCTTCCGCCTGCAGGGGTCGGGATCAGGCGGTCCGGAATTAACAGTGGCGGCGGGTTTACCGCCACTGTTAATTCCGGACCACCCGACCCGTAATGAGGCTCAGAGTCTATACTTTCCAAACTAAATATGACACTATTCCATCTAGGTCACGAGGAAGTACAGCTAATACAAGTCCAATCAGTTTGGATCCAGACTCTGATGCTGAAACCCGAAGACGACTAGTGAAACATTTAAATCAGACACCATCCTTGCCAGTGGGAAGGGTTTTTTAGAACAGATACACAGATACAAAAGGGGCAGCCAACAGACATACACCACAAAATAAGTGAGATTTCGAGACCCACCTGTGTCAAATATGCAAACACCAACTACCATATCAGCGGTAGCAGGGGAGGCAAACACAAGACAAGATTCAGAGTCTGGTTGCACAGGGATTTTGACATGGGCAAATGCAAGAAAACAAATGAACAAATGACCGTCCGAAACCTAGTGGTGAACTTATCAAACCGCATTTTGAGCAGAGATCAAATTAGGGTTCTAAACAAAGGTCTTTCCTTTGCACTGACAAACAACACTGATTATGTACAATTCCAAATAGATCGCTTCAAATTCATTCGAAAACTCAAATTAATTATTTTTTTTGCAAAACAGGTTACAACATATGTCCCCAAAACAACAGTAGAGCCACTTAGTACTCACACCATGACGGACATTTATAATATTGAGCCATTACTATACTTAGCCTCTGATACTGTTCCAGACAGAGCGCAGTAGATGGTTGATTTGGATGTTCGGAATAGACACTTGGAAATGAGAGAACTTAAACCTAAATCTAAATTCACACCTATTTTCTTCACTGATAACATCATAGATACTTTTCATTCAGCTATGATTAAAGATATTCACAATATCTTGGACAAACCAGTTAAAACCACACATCAGAGAAATCTTGACTTGCAAGAATTTCGAGCCTTGAAAGAACTAGAGGAAGACCCAACCATTACCATCAAAGAAGCAGATAAAGCTGGCAATATTGTCATACTGAATACTGTTCATTATATCCAAATGGGGACCAAGCATCTAGAAACACTGGGTGGTTACACCAAACTTACTCACAATCCGACTAAACAAATAGTACAGAAGTTACAATCTCTTATTAATGATTGGCATAACTCTGGACACCTGACAGATAAAGAAAAACTGTTTTTGATGATTACAGACCCCACGATGCCCACACTCTATTTTTTACACAAAATACATAAGAAGTACACAGAGTTACTGGAGGTTAGGCCTATTATGTGTAGCATCGGATGGGCGACTGAAGCAATTTCACAATATTTGAATGAAGGATTCCAACCTTTTGTCATCAAAATGAGCACATACCTAAGAGACAGCACACAAGTGTTACAATTTCTTCAGACTATAACTTGGCAGCCCAACTTTTGTTTGGCAACCTTAGAGTCACGGCCCTCTACTCCAATATCAATCATGACCTAGCGATTCAGGCCGTAGATTTTATCTTCCGTAACTCATCTATTTCATACCATCATCATATACAAATGATCAAATCCTTTTTGAAATTTGCTCTTTCTAGCAATGCATGTCTCTTCAATAACATTTACTACCTGCAATGAAAAGGTGTTGCCATGGACGCCAAATTTGCACCATCACTGGCAAATCTTCTCATGTCACACTATGAAGAAACCCATGTACCTATCAAGCCACAATACAAAGAACGTATTTGTTGGAAGCGGTATATAGATGACATTTTGATCATCTGGTATGGCTCAACTACTTCCTTTGAAGTATTTGTAAATTATGCTAACCAAAACAACTTTGGCATCACTCTGTCGGGACATTCTAGCTCTTCTGCAATCACGTTCCCAGATCTTGAGATTTTTGTTGAAAATAACATCTTGCAAACCAGGATTTATAGAAAAGCGACTGCCGTAAATGCAATATTACACGCCAAAAGCTGTCATGAAAAAGCCACCATACTAAGTATCCCTGAGGGAGAATTTTATAGGCCCAAAAGAAATTGCTCTAAAGATATAGACTACGAAATAGAACGCACACATTTCATTGAACGTTTCAAACAAAGAGGCTATCCACTTAAAACAGTACTCGCAGCATCTCAAATTACTCATCAACCAAGCAAGCTGATCTACTCATTCCCAAACTTCTATTACAAGACTTGATTGTCAAGACACATCCTTTTTTATCGTCATTTGGACATAACCATATTTAGGATTAGCGCGTTGGACTTACCTTCAATTCCCAATTACCACATAATATATATGGCTGAATTGCCAAAAGACAACACGTAAATGGCCTGAACATGTGTATATTTAATAGTCTTAAGCAGTGCTTAATTTGTGGGGTGTTTGCCAGGGCTCAGCCCTGGCACTTATTGTCTCAGACTCACTTTAATTATGAAGTGGTGATAGTCAGTGAATCCATCAACTGCAGTGAGCAGGTGCGCGCTGCAGCGTAACACCAAATATGTCGAAACTGTGAGGAGCACCAATACCTGGTGGCAGCAGTGGTGGGCACTGCCCACTTGCAGTGACATAGGATTGCAAGAAAATATGTATTTTACAAATTAAGCACTGGACTTAAGGCAAATGTTACCTCCAGTGGGATTCACAAGCAGGGGAAGCAAGTGCCACAGGTGATATGAATCTGTGGGAATAGGGTGGGCAGGTGGGTGTGTGGAACCAGGAACCTACCAATGAACATGGCACTACAACATTTACAAGCAACATAAGGACTGGACATTGCCACCATTACTGCAATAATGACAAGCTTGCAGGAGGACTTGGTACCAAATATCAACACAGGGGGTGCTATACCACCTCTCCTGAAGTTACTAACACGTCTCTCCAACTGAATGCTCCATAGACACTGTTTCATCAGTGCCAGGGTGTTAATAACACAAGCCATGTCCTTTAAAGTCCTCACACAGCTCATGCAGGCCATTGTACTCCATGAAGCAACATATTGCCTTTCATATTGACAAGCAGACCGTGAATTCTGTCAAAGCCAACTTCTATGTCATGGACGGTTTTGCAAATGTGGCTGCGGCTCTAGATTGCAGACACATGCCCCTCATCCCCTAAAGTTAAGAGAGCAGGTGATCAGAAGCAGGGATACCCAGCACTGCGTCCATGTGCTAGTCATTGTGCTGCAGATCTGATCAGCACACATTTCTGTGCACGGCTTCCTGGATCTGCACATGATGAGTGTTTCAGCGGCATCGCATCCTCAGGCAGATATGGTAGAGCTACAGCTGTCTGACACAAAATGGCTGCTAGGATATGATGCGGAACTTAACACAGTCAATCACACATGGTCATACCATGTCAGGCATCAGGGGTCACTGAAATCATTGTCACATCAGCAAGCACCTTCACCTATGCACGCCTATAAGCACCAAATGCACAGATGAGAACACAGCGGGCACACAAGTGCATGTTGATCTAGATGGCACTAAACAACGACGCTGCTTAATCAGCATTGGTGTTAAACCACCAATGTGTGGCATTCTACCTAAAGTAGCAATACACTGCAAAACAGAACTGAAAATGCATGCATATAAACCCAACTAAACAATGATCATGTTCACGATTTAGATTCTTTAAGCCTGCCTGATACAAGAAAGCTTAGTTACCTATCAGCTGCATGGTGAAATGGCTGAAGATGCAATAAACAGGGGCTCTGCAGGAGCTCAAGCACAGGGAAATACGGTAAGAAAAACAGGTAACAACAAGGTTTGCGCGATCATGCCCCTATGCTGCATGCGGTGCAGCGCGGTCACACGTGCCCACATAATCCTGCCACCTGAGGAGGGACAGCAACAGTGAACATGCACCGAATCCACTTCAAAGGTTGAGAGAAGATGCCAATGGAACTGTGCCACAGCATGTTGGATTCTGTCCTCACTTGAAAAGAAATGCAAAAGTAAACACACCTGACCACAATCATATCATTCTACCTCCCTTATTCACACAGTGACATCAAAGGCCTATCTCAATCCATTCTCTTATGACCCAACACACCCCTTGAACATGTCCAATGCTATCCTACACAATTCACTACTCCAACATGTCCCTTGAACCGTTGAACAAAACCCATCACAACTGTACCCAGAACGCTCCAAGTCCATTCACCAAACACGCCATAAGCTCCACCCCTTTCTGTATGTATATATCTGGCTCATTGCTTCCGAATTGTATTCCATCTGTAACCCTGTACCCTTCTTATGTAACCTGAGTAACTATAAGTTGAAAGTATTCCTGCTTCCTCCTTGTCCTATTGCGCCCTGATACCCCCGGGTCTGGCGTGCATTACAAATAAATAAGCAAACAATCAAACTTACCTCCCTAATATGACCCCCACTATTTATTTATTTATTTGCATTTTTAAAGCACTCACACAGCCCGGGGGCTTCGAGGCGCTGTTACAGGAATATGACTTAGTTGTGCACTTATAACGCGCTTAATACCCAGAGGTTTCTAAGTGCGGACCTGGGGATCGAAACTGTGTTGCTTCGTGTTGTCTTGTTTCAAAAGCGAACACATTGCTGCTGAGCTATCCTCCCGAATCACTAATACTATCCTGCTTGCTATTTCCAGCCTATACCTATTGTGGGGTAGGGACAAGGATGCACCAAAGCTTTGCTGAGGAATGCTAAGCGGGAAACTTGGAGGGGGAGAGGAGGCATTCTTGAGTGTGGCACTGTTTCTTCCACATTATATAGACATGTGTGGCAGCGGTCGCATGTGTTACTGAAGGAGCCTGGCTAAGGTGATATGAGATCAAAAATGTTCTGCGTTCGCAAGAGTCACATGCCAGCACAGTAACATGGTTGTTGCAGCTAAGAGGGCGCTCTACATTGACCAACTGGCAACCTCACGGGCCTCGGTCTGGAATGTGACCTGCCAATAGGGCAATGGTCATCATTGTGTGCATCATGAGCCTAGAGGCAAGCCTCTGGTGGCAAGAAGGCAGAGGCTGTGGATTCAACTCTCACTTCTTTTCCCCATGTATCCTCCTGTCGGGTGGCCATGGAAAGGCAATCACTCTTGGATCCCGACCCTGTGGGTGGAGATGCAAGGGAGGATCACCTGGGTGGTGGAGACCGGGGGAGTGGGGATCAGTCATCGCTAGGTAAGACATGCTATCCCCCATTTCCCTTCAATTATGAATCCTCTGTCCCCCAAGCCTTTATAGGCTCTTGTCAGTCCTTTCCCCGTTTTTCTCTTAACACCTTCCCCAAGAAACATCAGTTTGGTACTAGGACGAGAAAGAGACCAACTAGAGAAACCCATCCTCACTAATACACAAACACACCAGTTTGGTACTGGGACGAAGAGGCGAGCAAGAGTAATGCAGGACTACCATTTTCTAAGTGAGTGGTCTAGTCCTTTTTGGACCAATCCCGGTGGCAGGAACTTTAAAAGTCAGAAGTATTGTGGAAATGGAGGCAGCTGTGAAGGCAGTACGGGCTGCTGGCTGAAAGCAGACCACTCTGGAGAAGCGGTGTGGCAGGCAGAGCACTCAAGACCCTTTGGAAGATGCAATGCGTGTGCAGTGAGAAACTAAGCTGAAGGGCGCTGGAGGCCGGTAGCAGACTGCGAGAGGGAAACTAGCGTGACCCAGCGAAGCGGTCGCAGGAATCCCAAGCTACATGAGAAGCATCACTGGGTGAGCAGAGCCACGGAGAGCTGCTGGGAGACTACGCAAGGTGCCACTCAACAAAGAGAGCTTGTGGTGGCAGTGGACCTCACGGGCACACCATAAGCTCCATCCGGTGAGTCTGACAAGCAGGGGGAACACCGGGTTGCCAGGCGAGCACACGAGCGAGCAATGAACATTAATTTAAGTGAAAGCAAGTTCAAATACCGAACTGGATGAAAAAAAGTTAACCGATTTGAGTGAAAGCAAGTATTAGTATTTTTGTAATATGGAGCTGGATGAAAGAAAGTTTGCAAAACTTCCTTAAACAAGGAAATGTATGATATGAGAAAATACGCATTGGCCAGAGTCATAAGAAATATTGGTGAACAAGCATTGGCTAGAGCCAAGGGAAATCAAGGCATTGTATGATATAAGAAAACAAGCATTGGCAAGAGCCAAGAGAATTCAAGGAACTTTATGATGTGAGAAAACAAGCATTGGCAAGAGCCACAGGAATATAAGAAAGTGCAAGAAGTGCACAGTGGCAAACCAGGCCACGATACAATGCCAGGAGGGTGTAATATATTGTTTGTGCCCTCCCTGTCTCACACGTGCAAGAAAATAAAAACAGACACTCCCCGGACAGGGAATAAGGCAAAAGAGAGCTGGCTGCGAGAGTTCAAGGAAAAGTTTATCTAGATTTCTGAGAGCGCTCTGACCATGTTAATTTTACATCACATTATATAGGCACATTGTCATATTTACATATGATGCTACGTTGGACCCGGATTGGTCAGCAGGGTGGTGTCTTAGGTGTGGGCATCATCTCTTCCTCCTGGTTGGTTGCTTGGTTGGCGGGAGGATGGACGTCAGATATCTGTGCTCCGGATGGGTGAAGGTCAGGTCGTCGTGAAGCAGGGTGTTCACTATCTAAGCTAATGAATACATTCTAAATAATGCATGCACTAAATAATGGTTGATCAAAAGACCCTCAATAGTTTATCATGTCACTATACAAATCACACAGGTGTCTATATCATCTATAACATTTGGGTTATACAGGTCACAGGTTTAAGGGTCTTGACCACTATAATACTCTGTTTGAACTGTGGGGTTAGTCTCACAAGAATCTCAGGTATGTGGCATTTGTTAGTTTTAGGCACGATATACTGCAGCAGGGGTCTAATGTTAGTTGGGTGTCTGTTGGGTGGGTCTCATAGCATGGTCAGCGGTCTGGCACATGAAAGGAATATCTTGCAGGGACGCAGGGTCAGAATGGCAGTAAGTTTCCATTGGTGAGGGTGCGGGGGCAAGGACACGTTTGTGGAGATGAACGAGCTATATGCTTAGTTCATGCTGGTTCACATGCAGGACAGTGATCTCAGAGGAAGACTGATGTGATACATTTATTAGTTGTTGCAAATACCTCCGGCTACAGCTTGAGAATGGAGCCGCAGAGTTTTCCATTCAGAGTGGGAACGAGGGTGGGGGCCGTGTGCTCTGAGCCTGGCTGCTGCGGGGAAAGGGAGAGAAGCATTTCGTACTATCGCAGTGAGGCCTGGTCACCAAGATGGAGTCGAAAAGGGGCACAAAAGATGGATGCCCTGTGTCCTGCTCAGTGGTCCCAGCTACACAAAAGTCAACAAAAGTTACATTCGCATAAGGGCAAGGGCCGAACCCACCACTAGCGGCACTGGGTCCAAGCTTTGTACTGAGAAGTGAAGGCAGAGAGGGGCCTGCTGGCCCCGCGCTCCCACACATTATGTGAATGAATCAAGCACCACTGTCAAGCTGAAGCAGTGGCCATGTGTTGATGGAAAGTAAGCAAGTAACGTGTATCGGTTGCGTGACCTGTAATGGGTGCATCTCTATCTGGAAAAGCCATTTGAAAACACCCACAAGAAGCTTGTGCCTGAATTGTAAAGGAACATATATGTGATTTGAAGTCAAGGAATTGAACTGCATATGTGAGTTAGTGAAATGCAACCATGTAAGAAGGACTGGAAAGTGTTCCTAAGAATTGTGTTGTTTTGGAAGTTGAAAGACTTGAACTCTAGGGCAAGGGAGCACCTATATTTTGTGAACTATTTGAAACTTGGGTAAGGGAACACTGGTTACAAGCTGAAAGAAGCTCTGAACTCTTATTTGAACACTATTTATTTTGATTTTCACATCCCCACACTTTGTATACATTTAGACGTGAGGGTATAGGTTTTGGGCACAGAGAGACATTTGCTTTGGACTTTCTGACACTGACTATCCTTAGTCTTCTTTAGGTAGGGAAATCCCATCTTAGAATACAACAAGTTAGGCCTTATCCCATCCTAGCTTTTTAAGTTAATAAATGTTTGTGAAACAACTTTTAATCTGTTGTCTGTGTCTCAATCTTGATGCCTTCACTCCTTTTCCCTCTCTACACCCCTTGACGTCCAATGTTTATTTTCATTTTACAAAATACAAATAGTTAGCCTCAGATGGCCCATTGTGTTGCCTTCTTATTGTATTTGTGTATTTGTACTGCTTTTGTAACAAAATGCAGTGTTTGTCAAAGCTTACTCTGCAAGATGGTATGAACGATAAGTAGCTGCACGGACAACTCAGGACGCCCATCGCAGGCTCATCAAGGCCCAACTGGAGCCACCGCAACCGCAGCATAAGCACTAGACCCATCCACCAGGACCCCACAGGGGGCTACAAACCAGAACCAACAGCCTTGATAAAGACCTCCGGGTCAAAACACGTGTCGGCTGACAACAAGGGGACTCAAGAACCCCCCAATGTACTATATGTATATTACAACAAAAATCAACCACTTGCACAAATAAAAGCGAAATTACATCGCAGTCAGAGTGTGAGAACAATTCTTTGAAACCGATAAGCAAGATAGCCAGGAACAAAAACCCTCTTTTCTCCATGAACGATAAGTACACAGCTGCATATTTTGCAGACCTCAGCTCATGGATCCCAAAATGGATGCCTAGTGACAAATACAGAAATTAATGTGCTATAACTGATGTTCCTATGGTGCAGTAGGCATACACCGTAGTATTAAGAGTGGGGTTCTGCCATCTGCGATTCTCCAGATGTTTAGAACTACATTTCTTACCACTGACTTTACTGGCTAGGACTTATGGAGTTGGCTTGGAAGGCTGAAAAGCAATGGTCTGGAGAGTCGCCCAGAGCTATGACAGTGGTTAAGATTAATTCTAAACCTTCCAGTCATAACCCCTTTTGTTTTGCTTTAGTCGTCCTTTAGTTGGAGAGGTATGCCCAGACATATGTCCCAAATCTGCTGGGCCTAGAGATTCAAGCTACACCTCACTGATGATGCCCAGCGTGGAAGACATATGTCAGGGGTTGCCTGTGGGATGTGACCAAGAACACCAGGCTTAACTGCCCCTTATGTGGTTGGACCAATCCTAATTTGCATATTTGTTTCCCTTTACTATAATGGCTTGGAAGGCTGATAAACGATCGCCTGGAGGGTTGCCCAGAGCTATGCCAAAAACGAAGATGAATTCTAAACCTTTCAGCCATCACCATTTTTGTTTTGCTTGTGGTCCATAAACATCTGGAAAGCTAAGGTTGCAGATCCCTGAGTGTCACAATCTGTTCGGAATGTTGAACCCCCATTCTCTAAGGCTAGGCTATAGTATTGTGATTTCAGGCATGCTGTATCAGCCTGCGAGTGCTGCAGCTTGATGACAATGAGCAGCCGCATATTCCCCTGTGCAGCGATGAAAGATATGCCAATGGGAGCAACACTGCTCAAGAGCCATGATGTGCCTGGAAGCACAGTCTGAAATAATCACTAAATCCATTGTTATCAACTTTTAATGATGCATTGTACGTACATGTAAATAAAGAAGCTTAGGAGCACTTGCTCATCAAATCTGCTGTAGCCTTGGCCACCCTGTAACTCAAATTCAAACCCCACACACCCTGTAACCACATACGCTGGCCGGGAACTGCCACCAAATGTTCATTGGTGAGTTGATTGGCATCAGGGACAACGTCAATGTCTTCACAGGCAGGGGCAGAGCAATGGTGATGATTGCTTTCATGGGATATCAGCCAGGGCCAGAGATGATGGGCAGCATCTGTGGGGCCTGGCCCAAAATTGTCCAATAACTAGGGGTGCAATAAAGGGGGCTTACTAAAGGGGGCGGGGGTGGATTAAAGTTAAGTGAGGTGTGAATACTGTGTTTTGCTGTAAGAGGTAGAAAGGTAATAGAGTATAAGTGTAGGTCGCAGGACGGCAGTGGACTGAGGTGGAGCGGCATGACAAGACATGAGCCAAAAGTGTGTGCTGCCTCATCAGCTGTGCTGTAATTAAGTGATAATGCACAATAACACTGCTAAATGTGTTGCCCATGTAGACATATCAATGATAAACACTGTACTGTACCTTAACACGGAGCGCTGGAAATATGGTGCTTTTACTGTATTACCCAGGTTGCAGGTACTGTCATTGGACCCAATAGGGACCCTTAGTTTCTGTGACTGATGTCCTCTTTATGGTCAGGAACAGGAAAAGGTTTTGCATGGGCTGAGAATTTGTTTTGCCTTTGTAACAGTTTAAACAGAAACAGAAATAAAAACAAACATGCTTGTAGTGGCAGTGCCCCTTACATTCTGTGTTATGGTGCAAAGGGATTGTCAATTTGCAGCTCAGTTCACCGTGGCATATGGGGATGGGTTGATGCTCATCTTTGCCTTTGTAGGATTCATCTTTATGGTAGTGGTGGTGGTGGTTGTGAAGCGGTTACAACATTCCGAAGGCAAGAAGACAGCAGACCTGGGTTCGACTCCCACCTTCTCCTTTTAATTCTTTTGTATTGACATATTCAAACAATTGAAAGAAAAAAAGCAAGAAATAAACAAAATACTAATAATAAGGGTACAGAAAGATAATACAATATGGGTGCGTAGTTTGTGTGGACGTGTGTATGCCTGGAATAGCAAATGGCCTTGTGGCTTGGTTGGCCGAGGGGTTCTGTGCAGTGACTTGCTCGCTGCATATAATCTCTCCATGAACCCAGATGCACAGGACGGGTTAAAGTAATCCATACACTGCTGAAATACTACAGTTTCAGAACTGCTTGTCAACCAATGGAATAACTGGTTTTTGAGTAAAATGATCATAACTAGCCAGCTGTATCTAGCAGATCATACTGCAATCTAATGCACTCTCTCCCCCTCTATCTATTTTTCTCTTCCTCTCACTCTGTCCTTCTATCACTCTTTCTAATTCACTCTATGCATCTGTCTCTTTCTGTATGCATGAGAATCATGTATTCAGGTGCATGTTTGTGAGAGGCACCCCAACCCTTGCTTACCGCTGTACGGCCAGGGGAGAAAAAGAGATAGCTTGAGTGGAAGGGGTGTGTCTGTGTATTTTCCCAAATCAACTTATAACAAAAGGAAATAATAAGTAGTACTAACATTGTAAACTGGCTCTTTATAAAATGTTACAATGTTTACTTCTAAATATCAATCCCAGTGCATATTGTAGTCATGATAAGAATGCTACACTTGCCTCACTGATCAACGCACATTACCAAAACTGTGAATAACCATATACATTATTTTGTGAAAGAAGATTATCATTTCAAGATTGACAGTCCAACACACCCTCATTGTACTCTTTTGAAATACCCCTGTAAGAAAGGGGTTAGATACAAATAGCACCAATGAGGTTGCCTGACTGCTTTGCATAAAATCCAAAGAGCAATTTGTGACAATAAGAATGACCATAGATCTTTATAATTGAATGTCTGTGATAAAAGGGTTGTATGTATGAATCACTAAGCACTTGGTGCTCATTTAAATTTTCACAACACTCATCCAAACATTTAAATCTTTGTAATATTGACACACGTATACTGATTCAAAGAACTTCAAGATTGGGATGTGACGATGCAACGGTTATAACATCAATCACTCAATTAGGGTCCAGTGGTCATCTGAAGATAATGTTTATTTTTTCTTGGCAGAATCTGAACCCAGTCTCATGGCAAGATAGGCTATGTAGATGGTCAGTTGGCAATGCAACAAATGTCAAATGAGAAATTATATCGTGCCTCCTATTGCAATGAATATATGTATATTGGCCTACGCCAAGCTGCTGCTTGTGAAGAAATCCGTGTTGCAAGGTCCTGACCTTAAGATCAATGCAAGCTGCCATTTTAGGTCAATCTGCCATTTTAGGTTCGCTTTGTAAAGTCACCCCGTGAGTTAAAATGGTGGACGATGTCATTCCGAAATACAACATGGCCGTCTTGACCGCTGCATGTAGCTAATATGTAACTTGCCTGCAGGCCACTTGTTGAGGTCGTGAACTGAGACCTTGTCCTTCGTTGACCTGTGTGTAAAGGATTACTCGTGCAATGAAACTAATCCACAAGCATATGTTGAGAACAATGTATTCAAATACTGAACGTAGAACACTTGTTTAACTACATTGTATTAATGTTTGAGAAGACCTGCATGGGAAATCCCAGAATGCACAGTTGCTGTGTAGGCTTGTTGATATATGTATTAAAAGCAAACCAGTTACGAACTCGGCATGAACCCTAGATCAGTAATGTATTAGAGGAATATTAACCCGAAGTAGGGTTGGACATCGTGTTCACAAATAGTATAAAAGAGCAATGAATTCTAATGTACAGCGTCTCACACTGAACACACTGAACCTCGCTGGAGTTCGTTGTGTTGCACTGAGGGCCGATAGCTATCTGGTTTTGTTCTGTTCTTTGTAACTGAATTCAGTATAAATTAAAGTACTTTGTATGTTCCTTTGTAACCCGTGTCCGGTGTATTTCCTTTGGGGTACTCAGCCTCAATATTTTTGACATAACATCCTAAGACAATTTGATATATATGAATATATATGTGCATGTGTAACGATGTATAGTATGCATAATCAATCTGCCTATAAAATTCTCACCAAGGTCCAATACATACACAGTTATTACAAGAATAACTTAAGTATATTTCAGAATATTTCTAAACATCTATTGCAAAAGAACACAATGCAAGTCACATTTCCTACATGCCGCTTGCTGGCTGATGTTGGTTATGCTTTCACTACACGTATACAAATCACTATGCATTTATTTTCTCCAAGTATTGGTATTAGAGAAATGCTACACAGAAAAATAAATGTTTAGATATTTCCCACATGCAATGCGCTTTGATTGGTTGCTAGCATATACATGTAAATGAAATCCTCTAAGACTCTAGCTCCCTACTTCCTATCCAAGCAGGCTATCTCTTCCTCTCCCCTCTTATATTTTCTCTCCTGACTACCTTCCCTGCTCTGCTTCTGCTTTCAACCTTGGTGTCATCTTCAATCCATCTCACAACTTCTATTTCTTCATCTCCAAATCTGCCACTGCAGCCAGACTTAATCTCCTGAAAGTCCGAAAAATAGGACCTCCGTTTCCCTTCAGCACTGCTGAGCACCTAGTCTCCTTTTTAGTGGTCTTTCGATCTGGCTACTGTGACAGTCTACTCTATGGCCTATCCAACTATGCTTTTTCACCTCTTGACAAAGTTCTCAATTTTACTGTCCGTACACTCTTCAACCTTTGCTGATTCACCTCCACCTCCCCAGCCCATCATCAGTTAGAAAGGTTATCTATGAGACAGAGGGAAATGTATAAACTAATTCTCATCATCTTCAAAACTATATAGGGCCTTGCCCTAACCTACCTATAAGCCGATCTCACTCCCCACACTCTCCCTCGCTCCCTTCAATCATCCTTGGCAAACCTCCTTACCATGTCTCGTGCCTCTTGGTCTCACTCACGTTTCCGCTCTCTTCCTCTCCTGACTCCCTTACTCTAGGATGCTCTTCCTCTCCTTCTCTGGACTACTCCCTCTCTTTTTCTATTTAAATCCAACCTCCAAGCTCTCATCCTTTCCGAAAAACCACTTGATAGCATTTTATGCCCGTAGATCTCCCTGCTCTCCTCTCCCCCTTGTCTCTATGACAACCCCATGCCATTTATGCCTCACGCATTCATCTGGAAAGTTAGGACTTCCTCTGCTATCTCAGTCCTGTATCATGTTCTACTGTCACTGTCCCTGGTTCATTTTTCTACCTCCTATGCATCATTTGGTTTTATATCCACATCCTCGCTCCCATTTTTAAGGAGACTGGTCCTCCACACAGTAAACCAATGTTAAAAAGTTGTGTAAGCATTTTAGTGCCAGAAATTCATGTTTTGCCTGTAATTTTCATAAACTAAAATAAATAAATAAATATTAGCTCTAGCAATCTGCCCTATCAATTTAGAACGCAAATAATGTTGATTTAGCTACACTATGCATCCACCCATGGTTCTGATTTTCTGAAAGGATAACAACTATCCTCCCAATTCCCTCTGCATGATTTAAGTGTGCCCGATTTTGGGTTCCTCCCACACAATGACATAGGTGAAATGTTACTGTACATTTGAAATTGCATCTTTTTATGCAAATGAGAATGATAAACTCCCTTTCATCCAAATCTGTCCTTTTAAATATCTATGGTTTTCACAGGTCTCCAATTACCAATCATGTGTGCAAATTTTCTATTTGTGCACCCTTTCACAAATCCAGTTTCAGACTACACCTGTGAAAACATTAAGAGTCTGTTTATTTAGCTATGATGTACAAAATGCGGTGCTCTCTGTGCTGGGAAACGCTATCTCTTGAACCCTGTGTGCACAGCACAGAATGGCATAAAATACTATTTGTTCATTTATAAATGTAATGTTACTTGCCTTTGAACACACTCAAAGTATGATATATTTCACCCTACCAAGATACAACATCATATCACCATTCTATTGGTGATAATTGCTCAGCCACTGCAAGCTGTGCACAGAAGATTCCATGTGTTGTAAAATAAATCTGATTTTACTTGTCTTTAAATATAGTGAGAAAGCAATGTTGCATGTTCCCACTAAAATGTTAAAACTTTATATTTGGGATCGGTTTCCACTATTGGAATCCAATCTCCCCAGTACACACAATCTAGAGAGTTCTAACAGAAATTATTCCAGGGAACTTATTTGATATGCTATTTTATGTTAATTTATTTACAAAGCGCACAGAATGGCCCAGAGGCATAAGGGCACTCTGCCCCGCACACGATCTCTAAACAAACAACAGCAGTGTGCACGGCATGCAAGAAGAAACTCAGACTCAAACCTCACAGGCATATATCTGCGTAATTACATTATGTATGTTCATACTCACTTTTGGATAATGATTTAAATCACAGAGCCAGCATGAACTCACAAAGTTTTCAAATAATCTACCAATCAGCTGGGCCCCTTCTAGTCTCTTTTTGCCCCCTCTAGCAAAGCAGGTCTGCCTCAGGTCAAATCTGCTCCAGGCTTCCTTGTGGACAAGGCACAATCCAGATAGTATCCATGCTCAGCAGGTGTTCGCTTTTTTGCAGCCTTCGTAACCCCAGAGCTCTTCCTCAATTACCTGTAGGTTCCTGCTTATTTAACGTGCAATGGTGACACACTATATCATTGTGACATTACATTTTTGCCTTGTATAACAGACCAACACTCCCAGAGAATACACCCCTTAATTTCAATATGTTGATCAAATTTCAGCATATGTAGCAGGGTCTGACTGTGAACCCTGGACACAGAATCATAATTTATTCCATATCTCATCGTAGGAACATGACACATTGATGAACTATGTTTTTCTTGACTCCATGGATCCTTTTGAATTCTGTGACATGCGGCATTAAGTTGAAATATGACTACATTGTTAATATTCATAATGTGATTAATTATGAATACATCTACAGATATTGTGTTTAGACTCATTTTATAGAGGAGAATCTCACTGTGTCTTGGCTCTAAGTCATATCACTGAGGAGTTATGTTGACAATTGTGTTTAATTGCATTTATAAGGTCTTTTACATGATAAGTTACATTTCTTGAATTGTGAATGTGAAACCTTGTGCTAGAATAATGAGTCATGTCAACAGCTCTGAGGTCCCATTGAGCAACCTTTATTTAATTATTAATATGGGGATCTTTTGATTAGGTGTCCATTAGCTGGACATGTGGTGTATTTTATTACCGAACTAACGTCAAGAGGTCAAATCTTTAAATGATCCCAATATTTGCAGGGAATTGGATTATTATTGATTTATGATGAACAGTTGTTCTGAATTTTACAGACTCCATATTTCTTATTTAGAGGGCCTCATTACACGGTAGGTGGTATGGGTTTACCGGTACCGGTAAGGGCACCGGTACCAGTAAACCCTTACCACATTACTGCGAGGTCCCTTTGCGGGACCCGACCTTAACGGCTGGTGTAGACGAGCCGTTAAAGTTGGGACCCGCAAAGGGACCTTGGTGCAAATTACGGTACCGCAAATTGCGGTACCGTAATTAACGGTATCGTAATTAGCTCCTTCCCCATTCCCATTGAGCCCTATGGGGCAAAAATGGGAATGGGGAAGGGCCATGGAGAAAGGGGGAATTACCGCCCCGCCAACCTTGGAATGGGGTGGTAATTCCCCTTTCCTCCATGGTGGTACCGGTATGGTACCGGCGGCAAGCATGGTGCTAATAGCACCATAGTTTACCGCATTCCATGTAATGAGGCCCATAGAGTTTTGCAAGGTCTATTGTTTCAGTGTAAGGCACCCTTTTTCAGATTCAGATGAAAGACAGTTTTATATTAGAAATGTAGGTGTTAGCATTCGATGTTCAGTTAGTGGCAAAGTCTGTGTCATGTCGCAAGGCAGTTTCCTTCTTGCCTCTCTAGAAAGAAGGATACTGCCTTCATTTTACAGGTGAATCTTTTAGCCGTATTGTAGAAAAACACAACATGCTTAAATGAAGTAAGTCACCCTTCTGGCACATCTCCCTTTACATTAATCCACTATTTCTCTTTTATGTCCCGCTACATACAGAATAATAATGATGTCCCTTTACTGAGACTTATTTTCTTAAATGTGTGCTATCATTTGGGATGCTTTTTTAATTGCTTACCTTTCTTACAGTTCATTTGAATGTTTCGTTTTGGTGACTGTGGATGGCTCACTACTCATATGGAGATGTTGATCGCCTGCAGTGTGCTTGATACTGACTCTGGCATCTTGCCAGGTGTTTGAACTTTGCACTATTTTCACATGTGTCCAATTGCTGTCAGATATGAGAGGCTGGGGTTAGGGAGATAAAAAAGGGGAAGGGAGGTTGATCTGTACACAGATTTTGAACAAGTCAGTGGTCTGGGGGGTTTATGGAGAAGTGTACTGTACAGCGTCCTGTTCCTGGTTGTGTTGTTTGTAGTACATACAAATATGCCTCTTGCATTCACTATGTACTGGGAAAACAGGACATATAACTAAAAGTATAAATATGAACAAGTAGCATTAAACATTTCACACATTCACAAGTGCACATTTCCCACAACCCAAAATCAGTGTATATATTATGATGAAGGTAATACATCAAAACCAAATCAGTAAATACTAAATGCATGCCAAAGGTGTAAAATGAATGATTTGCGGAACTAAATATAAATGTAACCATCGTGGTTTGGATTGAATCATACGACCCAGTTGATTAGGCATTTGCCCAGCAGATAAGGGTTGAACTAGGTTTATGCCATGGCCTTCACACTATAAGGATTATATTGTCTGGGTATTCAAATCTAAGGTAGCCATTGCTAACGAGGGCGAGGAGCATATCAACGCATACCTTCTTGAAAGTTCACCTACGTCATACTCTCCTGCCGCGTGCAGTGTACCTGTGGCCGGGGACAGTGCATGAAGGTGTAGCTGCACCCACAACCATTAAATGGCGAGAAGCCGCCTAATGGTGAAATGGTAGGTACCATCTGGAAATCATGCATGTGATGAGCATTTTGGATACATTGGAGCCAAAACAATCTTGAGATGTGTGCACAATGTGGACGATTCTCAAAATAAAAAAGAGCTACATTTACTAATGTCATTAACAGGTATTGCAGGAGGCATTTTATGCATGTTGGGGTACATGAATAAATGATTGGTGGGCTCTGGAAAGGGCCTCAGGTATTTGTCTCCAGCACAGAATCAGTCAAGGCATGACCCAAAGGTGCTGCCATTTCAATGTTGCAGACACATGTGCGCATGCATGAGCTAAAACGAACTTCAATATTATTAAATCACATGAGAATTTAGTGCATGCACTAAAACTGTGCATTAAAATCCCATTTTCTTTCTCAGTTGACTTTGCCTGTTTTGTCTGCTCTAAAATCTCCCAAATTCAGGACACGCTAACCACTCTTGTCTCTCTCCATTCCCCTATCCCCCTCCCTCATTCCTCACTCAACTCCTACCATGATGCTCTTCTATACTCTCGAAATCCTCACCTACATCCCCAACTGAACTGCGTCCCAACCTCTTCTGTGCCCCCATTGATGTCCTTGCACCCCAATTTAGAAACGAGTTTGCCCCTAACCGCTCCTCTTCTCTCATGCCTCTTTAATCTCTCCCGCTCCTCAGGGATCTGCCTTGACTCCTACAAAATAGCCATTGTGCTGCCTCTACTAAAAGAAACCCTCGGCACATCCCAAACAATCCTCCAATTACTGCAATGTCTCTCTTCTCCCTCATCAATCCAAGAATCTCGAGCAGGTGGACTTCAACTAAATCACCTCATATCTGGAAGCCCATTGCCTCAATGACCCCCTCCAACCGTGCTTCCATGGGTCATCATTCCATGGGTAGAGGGCTCTCCTATATTCTCACTATCGCCCACCACTCCAAACTGTCTTGCCATCGAATACCCCTTCTTCTCTTTGCAGCCTTAGCACTGTTGACCACTCATGTCTCTTCTTGACTCTTGCTCTCCTTGACTTCCAGGGCAAGGATTCACCTGGGTTGCTTCCTACCTGTCTGTCCACTATATCTCCATTTCATAGATTGGAGCAACCTTAACTGTCACTCCTTTTCCCATTGGTGTCCCCCATCAATCTATCTTTGGACCCCTCCTCTTCACCCATTACAACTCCTCACTAAGCACTTTCATCCCCTCGTTTGGTTTCTCTTACCATCTCTTTGGTGGTGAAAGACAGATCTTTTTATCCTTCCCTTCTTTCTCTCTCCTCTAAAATCACTAACTGCCTGACCACTAGACCTCTCTGGATCGCGCTCCGCTCACTCATGCTCAACTCATCAAAGACTGAAGTCGTCTATCTCCCAACCTCTTGAGTCCCTCCTCAACTTCTCTCACCTATATCCTTCTCCCCACATACCCTACCTTTGTCCACCAACATTCGCAACATTGCAGTCTTCATTGATATCAACCTCAAGCTTGAGCCGTTCATCATCTACACTGCCGCAGCCGCCAGGATAAACCTCCTGAACATCCAGAGAATTCGCCCCCACTTAACCTTCCCCTCCCCTTACACTCTAACCTGCTTGTGGGCCGCCCCTTCTATGCCTTCACCCCACTGGACAAGATATCCATTTGCATCCTCTTTCTCCTGCCCAGTTCTGCTCCTACCTCCAATCACCTACAATAGATGGCATTCCTATTGATGAGTAACTGCTCCCCCTTTAAAGTTCTCCTACTTGTCTACAAATCATCCATGACCTGTCAACTCCCTACCTGTCTACCTCCATTTCTCAACAGGTTCCTCCTTGCACTCTTTGATCTGCAGCCACCCTCAACCTCTTCACCCTCTTTCTTCTCTGTGCTATCTCACGCTTCCCTGCCTTCTCTCTGCTTCTTCCACAACACTAGAACTATCTACCACTGGGCATCAACTCCATCCCCCCACCGACAGCCTGAAAAACGCAGCTCACCTACGCTATTTCCCACTCCCTACTCCCCACAAACTCCCATCTGCCTAAGTGCACTCTCTACTGTACTACATGTATAATATCTACTATCTACATTTGCTTAGACCCACATCCTCACCCTCCCTCATGTATAGAAAGTATAGTCTGTTCTGATCACTTCTCCCTGAACCATCATCCATTTCTATAGCAGTTTCTTTGTACACGCAGCCAGTGGCATGTCCAGGGAGGGGCCTGGGTGGCACATGCTACCCCTGGAATCTGATTGGCCACCCCATGTGCCACCCATTATCTTAAACTATGATCATTATGTACGTGTGCGCTTGTACTTCATGCCACGCCTGCATAAGTCAGTTCCCCACTTGGGCCACCCCAGTCAAAAGAGCCAGGACATGGCTTCACCCAGCGACGCTGTAAGGGACCTTACTTGGGGACTCCCTTGTATGTTCTGTGTGCAGAGTTTTTTTGTCAAAGCTATTTGCTATATTCAATGAATGCCTACAATGCAATGTCAAAATTGAATTCTGTGTGTGAATTGAGTGGGAAAATTGATTGGGTAAAAATCAATATGGCCCTTGATCTATTTCGCGGCTTAACTTATCCATCGGTCATCAGTACTATACGCTCTATGAGGGGCCGGAAAGTCAACGTGTGTATAGAACTCCATTTATCGACAGAACCCATCTATTTGGTATCCAGTGTTTATAACGAAAAATAAATAACGACAAACCTTTTAAAGTGGGTTAAGGGATTAAAACAAGTGGGGATAGTAGGGGGAGGGTAAAAAGGCAGTAGAAACGGGGGGCTTGGAGGGGAGTTATTTAGGTGTCGATTTTGAAGTATGTCGTTTTTTTGGGTGTCGCTGTGAAGACATGGAGCCTCCATTTTGATTGTCTATCATTTCGTTGGCATCTCTGCTGTACGTCCCTACTTTGCCGCATGCAAATGCGGTCCATTGGGCGCGCTGCAGATGGGTAGCGGCGGCGTTTGGCAGCCTCCAGACGTGTAGCAATTTATCAACTCCAGAAAGCTCATGAATGAAGCCAAACAGGCCTGTAGACATCATTTGCCTAGATAGCGTCACTGTTTGCTCACCTCATTCTCTGCCAACCTCGCTAACTGGCAATTTGCACAGCTGAGCAAGCCTATTCCTGTTCTTGTGCCACTGCCATCCTAACGCCCGTTGAGAGCCCACACGCTCTCTCTGCTGGGAGAAGTGCATATAGTGGTTAACCAGGCACAGCACAGCATGGAGAAGTATGCATTAACAATCAATACACTTAAGCCTATATATTCTACAGCAAGACAATACCAGGCAGCAGGGGTGGCAGGTGGACCTCACAAACCAAAATGTGAAAGGGGAGAAAAGAGCAAAGAGTTGGGCAAAAGTGTGACTCAGCACAGCCCAACATTTTCCATGAGTGACCAAGGATGCTTGACTGTGATGACGAGGCGGAGGGAGGAATGCCCTTATTGTCATAGCTGTCAACTGGCCCCAGGTCCGAAGTGTTCTTATAAGCCAGTCCAGATATTGATACTCAATAGCACTCTGCATAAGGGCATTGTAGGATCAGAGTAATATTTGGGAAAAACTGAAATTCCATTTCCCAGTTGGCAAAGTAAACTTGGTCTGGAATCCTTGACTAACATGTACCTAAGAGGAGAAACGGGAGCAAATGTGTAATGTACCAAGAATAGGACTGCCCTAAGCCATTTACTTAAATAGATATATGCCTGGGGTGCTCGAGAGTTGAGACAAGATGGCCGCTCCTTGCTGAGCTCCTGTAACACCCCACAGATATCCTGCTTGATGATCCTGCAGCCAGCTGCATTGCTGAGCCTTGGCCGTGCGATTAGGAAGCTGGAGGGCCGGTGGACAGGAAAATCCTGGTGGAGTGAAATCCAGAGGCCTGGGTGCAAAGTGTGGCCCGGAGCGACGTGTAAGGAGGGGCTCATCTTCCAGCTCCGTTGTGCAGGTGCAGTGGCTGAGCAATGCCGCGGGACCGCGGTGGCTAGCAGAATGAGGAGGAGGCAGAGCTGCTTCGCACACCTATCGGCTGTGTTGTAGGGTTCCTAATCGCACAAGATCAAAAGGGCTGACTGAGGTAGAGCCTAGGCATCGCAGCAGACCCGCCCCCGCCCTTCCATGTTGCGATCGAGTGTGCTCTGACCCTCTAGAGGATTGGGGGCGGTGTTGACCTGCCTGGGGGTGGAAGCACTGCACAGAGGAACTCAGACAGCACGTCTGCAACAGAGACGTTTTTATAGGAGGGCAAAAGGGACATGTGCCACGGCCCCCATCCTGGCTGCCTGATAGAAGTCAGTTCCCATTTGTTTTACAAAACTAAAATAACCCATACCATGTATGGTGCGCTGCTGAGGTGCCAAACGTGCAGCCAGGCTGTTAGTGACCAGTACATTTGGTCCTATCAATTAATCCTCTAATGCTTTTTGCGTCCACTGCAGTACACAGTTTGTCCAGTCATTATAGCAAAACTCCTGTAGTTTTCTCACCCTTCTGTGGGTTATATATAGATCATATACCATACCGAAAGTTGAAAATGCATATTGATATATTTGTGTGCCATGATTGCTCAGAAGATGCTCAATTTGTTAGGTATTGCGTTCATATGCCAAATCAGAGTACTAAATTCCAGCAAGGCCGACTCAGCCTTTCCTATATCTGAGGTTGATAAACTTGCATGTGTATATACTTTTGTGATAGTAACACTTAACATGTGCTACACAGCAATCTAATTGCATCAGTTAGCGCCAGCTATAGAAAGGGACATGGCATCCATCTGGTGCAAGTCTAGAGCTTTGTTCCTCCAAATGAGGGTTGTTACAACTGGAAACCACTTCCCAATGAGGAACATAACGTGTTAGTAGGGTGAGGTGATTAGGTTGTCAAATTTGAGACACTGGAACCAAAGTGTTGAGGCTCATATCCCGGCTTTTCCAGTGGAAGATACACTGATCCTGGACAAATCATCTTATGCTACTGTATTGTGCTGTGCTTCCTCCTGTGAAAAGGTTTGCCTTCTCACTTACGGGTGGTGTTGTTTAGCCTAGTGCTTGATCATTCTTTTCATGTAGGTCATTTGAGTGAAGGGTACCAGACAGAAGCATACCAACCAAATGGCACAGACCTCTGGCAAACATATTGGCAAAAACAGTCTGCTTTATTATACAATTTGAAAGGTACTTCATGAAGGATGGAGCTGGAAGAATCTATGACGTTTATGGACGATACGGGTAAAGTACGAGGAAGGAACGGGTGAAGTATGTGGACAAAATAGGTCAAATATGGGTAAAATATGAGGAAGGAACGGGTGAAGTATGTGGACAAAATAGGTCATATATATTGAATAGAACGATTGAAGTATGTGGATGAAATGGGTGAAGTGGATGGATAAAATGAAAGATATGGAAGTACGAAATTGGAACAGGTGAAGTATGTGAGTGGAACGGATGGACTGGATTGAATGGATGATTCTGGGTTGAACAGATGTTTCTGGGTCGAACGGATGATTCTGGGTCGAACGGATGATTCTGGGTGGAACGGATGGACTGGGTCAAACGGATGGAGTGGGTGGAACGGATGGAGTAGGTGGAATGGATAGACTGGGTGGAACGTGTGAAGTATGTGGATGAAACGGAAAAAGCATGTGGATGAAACAGATAAAGCATGTGGTTAGAACGGGTGAAGCATGTTGATGGAAGGGGCGAAGCATGTGGATGGAATGGGTGAAGCATGTGGATGGAACGGGTGAACTATGTGGATGGAACGGGTGAAGTATGTGGATGAAACGCGTGAAGTATGTGGATGAAACATGCGAAGTATGTGGATGAAACGCGTGAGGTATGTGGATGAAACGGGTGAAGCATGTGGTTGCAACGGGTGAAGCATGTGGATGTAACTAGTGAAGCATATAGAATGAACCAGTGAAACAGGTGGAAGAAACGGGTGAAGTATGTGGATAGAATGGGTGAAGTTTGTGGATAGAACGGGTGAAGCATGTGGACAGAACGGTTGAACTGATGTAGAAAGGGTGAAGTGAGTGGAACGGGTGGGATGGTAAAATCGGATGAAGCAGGTGGATGGAACTGGTATGGTGGGTGAAACGGGGGAAGTGGACAGAACAAGTGAAATGGGTAGAGCCGATTAAGTGGACGGAACGTGCGAAGAAGACGTATGTGGATAGATGATGCATGGAGAAAGGATAATGTGAGGTAGAACGAATAAAAGCAGCCGCTCATAAAATGGTTGGAGTGCATAAAATGGGTAAAGTCACTGGAACAGATCAGAGTGCTTCGAACGGACTGGAGTGCCTGGAAAGAAGTGGAGTGCATGGAACAGATGCGAGTACATGGAAGAGTCGCGTGTGCATGGAACAGACCGGAATGCATGAAACGGATTTGAGTGCATGAAACGGATTAGAGTGCATGGAACGGATTGGAACGCCTAGAATGGCGTGACTTACATGGAATGGTTTGAAAGAGCATTGAAACAAACAGCTTTGAGTTCTTGACACAGTCGTAACGCATGGATGGTCTGAGTACATGCAATGGATGGAATACATGGAACGGATGGAGTACATGGAACGGATGAGTACATGGAACGGATGGAGTAGATGGAACGGATGGAGTACATGGAACTACTGGAGTGGGCTCGGCCTCAAGCAGCTAAGGTAAACCACCATATCACATCTCCACGCTTACTCTCTTCTTTACACCACCACTCAAATAGAACACAGCGATACTATGACACCATTCGGTATAGCTGTTCTCATACCATCGCTAGCCTCATACTCCCCATCACCCTAACTAAACACAGCTGGTTTCACACCCTGCAGCCTAAGCGTTTCTCCTCAGGCCTAACGCAGCCAAATCGGTCTGGATAACAACCTGCCAGAATGAACACATAGTCCTGATCCCTCAGCCTCCACACCTACAGCTAGAAACAGCTATCACACGATTGCCACACCAGCTGCACACATATCCGGTGCTCAAACGCACCTTTTGACTCCCTCATTTTGCTCTCTACTGACCTGAACTTCGGTTCCTGAGGGCGTTCAACCTACCAGCGCCTTGAGACCATACCAATGGTACATAAGGCGCTATATAAATGCAAAGTAACATAACATAACAAAACATACTAAATAACAGTCTTCTATTCTGTCTCTCGGGTGCATGTAAATCTTTAAAATACAATTGAAAATCCTAGATGAAGCCCTTAAATCTCACATCAATTAATATTGTGGTGCTAATGTACTTGCATTGGTGATAGTGAAAATGAAGCTAGAATCATTGTCCTTTTGCCTAAAATACTTCATATTGGGTTATTATGTGAATTGTATACTATCCAAGTTCTTGAAACAATAAGGTACAATTTTAGTTCATGAACGTGAAACACAAATAATTGCACCTTGCTGTATGATAAGAACTGGGAAACAATGAGGTCAAGTACAGAAATTGCAGATTCGGCTCAAATCTCAGCTTCACCTCTTAATCAACATGCGTGATCCTGGACAACTCATTTAATCTTTTTGCCTAACTTGTCCACATTTCCAGTCTATAAACTTGAAAATTCTCAGGGCTCGATTCTGTTCAAGGCGCAGTGAGCGTGGTAAACACCATGCTTCATTGCGCCCTTTCTTGATGCCCAGCTACTGTCCTCATTCTCGGGGGGTCCTGGGCGTCGGTGCAGAGAAAAAAACTGCTGTGTCACAAACGGTCTTCATTTCGCCTGTTTTTTTAATTAATGGGCAGGTTGCAAGTTTTCGTCAGCAGTTTTGAATAACTGCACACCATTCACAATTTAACAAAAGCGCTGCCCAGAACACCCCTTTTTTCATTCTGTTTATTTTTAAGTTTTCCGTAGCACTGTGGAACAACCCTCACCAGCCCATCCCTCCAACACCCCAAAAAACAATCCAGTCATTATAGGAATGTTGCAGAGTTATTTTCAATCATGAGCAAAATATCTACTTAAACCAGCACAATTAGGATCAGGCGTACTAGTGAGATATTTTGTTTTTGTTGAGAAGCACTTAATCTGTTGGTTTACCCCCGTGCAAATGCACATGTCTAGTTAGATGTCTACGGTAGTTTGTGACGGAGAAAGGGGGTAGCCCTTGCTTCTTGTCTCTGGTAACACTCCTCCACAATAGCGAAAGTGCAATAAGCGGACCACCACCAAAGGGTATCACGTAATATTATCCCCACCAATAATGTCACCATATATATAGTCGTCGGGAAACAGGATAGGTGACATTATTGATGCGGTTAATATTAGGTTTTAATGGGAGCAGGGGTTGCCAGGGTGTCCCCCGCTCCTTTTAAAAAAGACGGAGTTGCAGGGGTGTCCTCCGCAGGTTCCATGGGGTAATATCGCCGCATAAAATGGCGCCATTCTTGTATGGTGACATTTTCTGCAGCAATATTAACACAACAGTTTCCTGAACTGGTGCATTGTGTGCTCCCACAGTGACAGCCGAGACCATCAGAATAGATGTTAATTACCGAACATGTCGGTAAAACATAATCCGACATTTTCGGTAATTTACACCTAGCAGAGAATCGGGAGTTTGGGTCTAAGAGCCAATTTATTCTACGGTTATGCTCTTCAAAAAAAGTCTCACTCATGGTTTTACAGGCTACAAATTGTATATAATAATCGTGACCATTGATATATTGCACACCACAAAGTAATTTGTTCTTTGCAGACTAATAGCAAAACTTCTTGAAAACAATAGCTTCAAATTTATATCCACAATTTACGCTGTCTACATGGTTGGGCACTTTTACTTTTAATGAGACTGCCAGCCTGAGGCATCTCTCTATGCTGGGGTATGTGTGCCTTTTTCATACAGCTATTTACTTGTCCCCTGCATGTGAATTACACCTTTCTCGTGGCTGCTATTTCAAAAAATGTTCCTGTACCTATGCTCGAAGACAACTAACCTCGTCCTGGACTGAAAATGTTGCCCTTCAAATGCTGATTTTTCCAGCTAGTTTGAAGAAGTTAAGGAAGACTGGTAGGGAGCCACCACGGGCATATTTTCATTGCTGCAGGACAAAAAAACAATCTGGGGGTTTTGATTGTGATGTGGAGACGGCGACCAGGGATTTTGCATCCCGTAATTTCTTTGGTTCAGAGGGGGGCCCCGAAGGAGTCTTTGCCCCAGTCCCCAAGATTCCTTAAGAAGGCCCTGGTCTGCAACATATCCTTAGAATTCAGGGCGAGTGTACAGATCGCACCTTTGCAACTGCTGTCTACCCACATGGGAGTGACCTGAGGACTCAGCGAGTTGGGGTGGATGCCTGAGGGTGGCGCCTGGTTGCTTCCTGGATTGAAGGGTGCATTGCAATTCTTCACCACGGGCTCCTTGAATGAAAGTGCTGCCTGCTGCAGATGGCTCTGTACTCTGATACGGAGGGATGGACTGCCAGCTCTCCTTTTGTTTCCAAGTAAATAGCCGTCAGCCGGCGTGAGGAGCCCAGGGTGTCATACTGGGTAATGGCTATTTACTCAGAAACAAAAGGAGGGCTGGGCAGTCCCAGCTCTCCTCCTGTTTCGGAGTACAGTGCCATGAGGCAGCCTGCACTGCATGTTTACACCTGCTGCTTGCAGATGTCCGCACTTCGGTTTAGAAAAAAGAAAAGGCGATGCCGCCAGCTTGTGTAATCGTGCAGCCGCTAAACGGGCTGCCTCAGTTGTCAGCATGTCTGGGGCTAGTCGGGGGTGAGCCCCGGCAAGGCCCCTGCTCGACCACGACTCGGGAGCCTTTTCTGGAGACTGCCGGTGCTCGGCCCCGTCTAGCCCTGGCCTACTTAAAGCACTGCATAACACAATTCTCTGTCCCCATCTTTGCACACATTCCTCTAATCCTCCCAGGACAATCTCCCCCTCACTCCCCAAGCTCACAGAAATAGAAGACGGACCAAGTGCCCTCCCTGGGCCAAGCATTTGCTCATCTGTAAGCAAGAGAGGATTTCGTAGAGCGTTTCTTAGTCCTAAATGCAAGTCCTGCAGCCAAAATCATTGACTAGCGATTCAGTGAATGGGCCGTCATGCGTAAGGGATAAAGCCATGCTGTACTGTGTCATGTCAAGCTTTGGTATGATAGACTACGTTTTCCTAATCTATGTCATGATATGCTGTGCTATGTTATGTTATGTTGCTTGCAATACCTGGCATGGCCTGTTAACACTTATACTACCTCTGAACCTAGTCTAATTACGAGTCAAAATTACTGCAAATGGCTTGGTTTATATGAGACCCGCGAACAAGGCTGGCTGGTTAGCAACAATGCAAATATATATGTAGGCGGTGCCAAGGGGGCCAGAAGTAGATTATAAGATTGCCGGTCCAGGAACTACGGTACCAGTAAGAATATCGGTACCATAGTTCCCGGACCGGGAAACTACGAGTTCTGCTCGCGGGTGCCATTGCGGCTGCCAGGACTGGCCTGGCGGCCGTACCAGCACCCACGAGCAGAGCATGTCGGATGCACCGGCACCATTCATAACGGTGCAGGTGCATCCGGTGTCCCCATTCCCATTGAGACCAATGGGGCTCAAATGGGAATGGGGAATAATTTTTTCCGGTGCCCAGAAATGGGCACCGGAAAAAATTACCGGGCCATTACGGCAAGGCCGTAATGGCCCGGTAATCGCCCATTTCTGGGTGCCGAAAAAAAATATACTGGGGCCAGCGGCTACCGCCAGCCTAGTAATGAGGCCACCTGAGTTCTGAAATCAAATGTGTAAATAGTTGGCACCCAACCAATAACCTATTACTATACCACCCAGTAAGAAGGTGGCAGTGCGTGGAATAGGCCAAAAGTCAGAGGAATCTTAAAATGAAAGCTCTGACAATGTGAAGGAACAAGAAATAACTAAAAGTGGGTACATGAGGGAAACAGCCAGCCATAAGATACAGGAGGTGGTGTCATATTTGAGGGCATGGTCTCAGGAGGATAGCTCAGCGGCAACGTGCTCACCTTGGAAGCAAGGCGTTATAAATACCCTATCATATTATATCATATCACTCTACTGAAAAGGTATGTCACACTGTGAGTGGGAAATAAATGTATTGCGAGACTCAAAATCAATCAAAAGGAACATGCCTCCAAAAGTAGCGTTATAAATGTTGGCACGAAGGATAGGATTAAAGATATGGTGGGCTATCAAAACAAAAAACCAAGTCAACTGGGACCGACACATCTCATTACTGGTTGGGAAATGCCAAAGCCCCTGACGATAACCAATGAGCATTATAAGAAACTCTTAACAGATACGTTGAGACCTCTGGGACATAATTATATGGTTGTTACACATATCCATGGGAAATTGGATAACCTCGGTGATGCTGTGAGTTCTTTAGATGCTGAAGAGGAGAATTTCAAGCTGTAAAATTGTCTTCTCGGAGAAGGAATGTGCACTAAGGAATCACAAACGGAATCATGACATATGTTGGGAGCTGACACACTAAAATGGCCACCCTTGAATAAAATGGCTGCCCTTGAAATCCATTGGTAGCATCGTGTGGGTCAGAAACGTATTCAAATAGTCAGATTAATGGGATACCAAAAGGAAAGTAGAGATGACACGTTGATATTGCACTATTCATTTGTTAATCATTTGACCAATGTATTGGTTCTCCGTGAAAATCAGTATGATTTTAGTTGGATCCGTTCCGGCTGGATTCCTATCCACTTATTCACCTTGCAGTCACCAATGGATAGGCAGACATACCACGTTATAGGTTAGCATCTTTAGCCAGCGGGACGGGTGGTGGGAAAGAAAGACTGTCTGACACCTATATGGACTGTAGCATTGCAATATTAAAACTTAGGACATTTGTAAAAAGTAAAAAAAAAACTAAATATACCATTGTTTATACTAATATTTTGCAACCCAAATTAAAGTAATACTCAACCTAAGAGAATACATCTTAGAGTGACAGTCACTGGGGATGTGCTGCTAATTGTAATCTTTATGGATGCTATTGCTGATATTAGATAATCCAGAACCTTATGTTGAGCCTATAGGAGAGCCCGGAACACACCTAAATCCAAATATGATCGGTGCTGATTTTCATATGACATTTTCCCTTGTCAGCAAATGAATCTAGCAAAAAGGTTAAGAAAGCATTTTTGTCAAACACCCTGAAGACTGCAAATAGCACACTCACTGTTCATAATCTGATCGATATCTGGTGTGTAGAAAACCCAGAGTAAAGATAGTGAGAGTACCGGGAGGATAGCTAAGGGGCAACGGGCTCGCTTAAATACCTCTGGGTATTAAGTGTGCTATAAATAACCAATTACAATTACAAGTGAACAATGTGTGTAACCTGACCTAGTCACAACTCCTGTAATGACTGTTTTTAATAAGAAAGGATCAAAGGAATATATTAATTGGAAAAGTGAACTCTGTTTTTATCAGACTATTGAAGTACATTTTAGTGTCTGTGTAGTGGAAACGAAAATAAAATCCTAGATGGTCGATTGAAAAGTGACTGATAGAAATTGATCACATGATGCCCCAATGACAAAGAAAGTAAAACAAAAGGGGTGATGGCAGGAAGATTCAGAATTTATCTTAACCTCTGGCATTGCTGTGGGCAACCCTCCAGGTCATCGTTCTTCACCTGCCAAGCCATTACAAAAGAGGAAAGACCATATGCAAATTAGGCTTGGTCCCACCCCAAATGTGGCATTCCAGCCCAAACTGCTTGAGTCCTATGGGACTCAAATGGGAATGGGGATTAACATTTACCGGCTCCTGACTTCCCGGAACGCCAGGGTCGTAATCCCCCAGTTTTTCCGGCAAGCCAGGCACCGGTAAAAATTGCAAGTTCAGCGGCACCCAGCGGTAGCACCGGCAGGGTTACCACCGCACTCGTAATGAGGCCCATTGTGTCAGTATTTGCTCTTTGTTACGCACAGTACAGCCATGAGCAGTACCAGACCAATCAGATGCAGGCTGGGCCCGAGGGCTCTAACTGAGGCGGAGAGTCTTGAAATGACAATGATCATAGCTTGACAGGAAAGATGCAGGCAGTATTCAGCGAACCCAGGGGAACCGGCTGCATCTGTGTCCCAGATGCATCCCACAGGTGCAACCACTTGTGCATTCATGTACCTTGGCTGCCTCTGACGGCCTGTAACTTTTGGCAACTTTTACGTTGGAAAATGAAGGTTTTTACCATATAAGATAGAAAAAAGCAAACTTGTGAAACATCTGAGTTCTGAAATGATGTCAAGAGTTAAACCCACACATAACACTGGTGGGAAAAAGATAGAAGGTAAGAGCCATGGTGTAGGAGGGTGATAAAGGACCATTATTTCAGTTATCTCTGGTTTAAAAAAAAAGGTACAAGAGAAAAAAGACGATAAATGTCATAGGGCAAAGGCAAGTAAAAGGGAAGAATGCAGAGGAGAAAATGTTTAGGGCACGGGGTACCCCTCAATAATTGTGGTAGGAAAACAATTGAATAAAAGAGTTCAGGGTTCAAAGTAAATGGAGGGGTAAGTGTCAGGGAAAAGGCATTCAGCAGAATTAGACAAAACAGAAATAAAATGGTATAAGCGCCTAACAAATGACCAAAAAATAAATAAATAAAAAACAAATACAAAGCAAATGACATCAGAAAGGTTCGCATTTACAATTTTAAAATGGCAGTCACGCTAATACAACACTACTGTCCTCATTTAGTGTGCTTCCCATTCCTAAAAATGTCCATACCAATGACTCTATTGCCCCTTTTCAATCTAATAACAAGTATATTTAATATATCTACTACTCCGCTGATGTTCCATGCCTATGCTACCTTGGATGACAGCATTACCCATTATAATACCCACTCTAAAAATCCACATTATACTAGACAATCAGCCAAACTGAACATGGAGCACCCTTCACCTTTTACGTTAAACTTGTACCCATGTAACATGCAGGACAGAAATGACAGACTCCGCTTAAGGCTTGCAAAAATATTCGAACCTTTAACCAGAACGCTTATCTGCCCTAACAAAAGGTCGAACCCATATCCAGATACCTCCAACTCCATAAAAATAGTCCATAGGAAGACAGGCTCTGCATGTGACCCCCTTAACCATACCTCACCGAAGACTCAAAAGTCCAAAACCCTATTAGATCCAACATCCACTAACCATGGCCTTAAAGGTGCACTATTAAATGCCAGGTCTCTGGTAGCCCATGCCTCTGAGATAGCGGACATCATCCAATCAGAAAACCTTGACTTTCTGGCTATCACGGAATCTTGGCTGCATGCGGCAGCAGGCCCTGCTCTCTCCCTAGCTATACCCAATGGCTACACGATCCTTAGATCGGACAGAAATGACTCACAAGGTGGAGGCATTGCCCTCATTACCAAAGCTAATCTACCCATCAGATTAACAACTCCGGCTGACATTAATTCATGTGAACTCCTTACTGCCAAACTCACCATTAACAAAACTCAAACGCTTACGATTCATCTGTTCTATAGACCTCCAGGCCCTATTGGTACCTTCGAGGATGACATCTCCAACTTTGCATCCAATAACCTCAAAAGTACCTCTCAGGTACTAATACTAGGAGATATGAACTTGGGACTTAATGGCCCAAAAGACTTACAGGCAGCTAGTGTGAGAAATACCCTGACTGAACTTGGATTTACTCAAAGAGTGTTTGACCCTACCCATATTAAAGACCGAACACTAGATTGGGTGGCTATAACTGCATTACTAGAATAGCCTCCATATCTCCCCAGATCTGGACTGACCTTTATTTGATCTCCTTCTCCCTAGGTACTGAAAGACCCACTCCTAAGCCGGTTCTTGCCCCTTCCATCCCAACGAGATGCAAAAAGAACATTACAGTTGACAACCTACTCCCTCCGATTCTCCCTACTCTTAATGCTCTTCCAGACCATAGTCACCCAGATGACTTAGTTAAAGAATTCAACCAAATTATGTCCACTTCCTTAGATTCAATAGCACCACTAAAAAACAAACGAAGTAAGCCTAAGGCACACCTTAATTCTTGGTATACTTCACACTTGAAGATCTTACGGAAAACTAAAAGGCAATGTGAGGTTTCTTGGAGACTACTGCCATCCTAGGAAAATAAAACAAATCTCTATACCATATCGGCTCTCTATAAAAAGGAAATACTCCAAGCTAAACGCGAAACTTACAATACCAGAATAGCCCAGGCCAACTCAAGCACGAAGGAACTATTTGCTATGCTTAAAGAGTAGGAAACCCCAATCCCCATACCGGATAACTGCACAAAAGACAAGAACTGGTGCCCGGACATTCAGCATGCTCTAGTTAATAAAGTCAAGACCTTACAAATGAAAATTGCCAAAAAAAAGAGTCTCTAATCAAAACATCACAACCATCTCCTCCCCTTACAGGTGATACTTCACCTAACAGCCCTGACTACCTTCCACGCTTTAAGTTCACTAAGGTTACTACACTTGAGACAGAAAAAAATGATCCTCTCACTTAAACCGTCCAACTGTAAGGGAGATCTCTGCCCAGCACAACTTATAAAGGATGCTGCCAGAGACTTGGCCCTGTGCATCACTAAACTGATCAACGCCTCTTTTTCATCTGGCAAAATCCCAGCTAACCTAAAGGAATCGTGGGTGCTCATTGGACCCTACCATCCCGGCCAACTACCAACCTATCACTACTGTGCCATTCCTGCTGAAAATACTAGATAAAAATGGCTTACTCACAAATTCAGAAACACTTGGAATCCAATTCTTTACTGGGCTCACCCCAGTCTGGCTTTCGGCCACAGCATGGTACTGAAACAGCCTTACTAGACTTAAAGGCACAGATTGACGAACTCAGAGATAAGGGGACTCCCGTCCTACTTCTCTTATTGGATCTTTCTGCGGCATTTGATTTAGTTGACCATGGAGTCCTATGTAGTCACCTGGATACAGCTGCCCTCTTCTCAGCGGAAGCCATTGTCTGGATACAATCCTTTCTTAGTAATAGGGCTATGAGAGTTTTCTCCCCGACTGCAGCTGCTGACCCCATCCCCATTACCTGTGGAGTGCCCCAGGGGTCTTGCGTCTCCCCTACCCTCTATAATATCTTCACTAAGCCCCTTTTCGATGATCTGGATCTTCTGGGTGTCACCTACACTAACTATGCAGATGACACCCAGATCCTCCTACCTCTTTCTGGTGATTATTAAAAGGATTTGGCCTTGGTGAACAAGATTTATCTTGTCATCCAGGCATGGATGGCTACCCACGGGCTATGCCTGAATGACGATAAGACGGAGATCATCATCCTGGGCACTTCGGCATCCCTTAATAAACTAAATTCTAACTATTCTACCTTCAATATTGATAATAACACTATCACTGTGGCTAAAGAGGTGAAGACGTTGGGATTTCACCTAGACTCGACTCTATCCCTCAACAAGCAAGTCAATGCGGTGGCCTCCTCTACAGCCTACACGTGCAAATTGATAAGGGCTAGAAAACCCTTTCTATCAAATAGCAGTTGCATCACCCTAGCCCGAGCCCTGATTTTATCAAAATTGGACTATTGCAACGCTCTATTCATAGGTGCTAATAAACAATTATCAAAAAGATTCAGACCCTGCAAAATAATGCTCTTAGAGCAGCATTATGAATTGCTAAACGAGAACACATTTCCGTGACTCGAAGAGCTAACAACTGGCTTTCAACTCTTGACAAAATTAAGCTGAAGGTTGCAACCTTGACCTATAAATGTTTGAACAATGCTGCACCCAGCTACCTGACAGAAAGATTCAACAAGATGTCTACAACTAGGATCACCGGACTATCTAACACAAATCACCTTGCAGTCCCCAGATTCAAGTTATCAAGAATTGAGGGTTGTAGCTTCCATGTCAAGGCAGCCAAATTATGGAACTCATTACCACCTTCACTAAGAGTGGTTCAGTCCGCCCATAACTTCCGTAAGAGTACTATCAAATGGCTTAAAGAATCAGACCTAAAGCTGGCACCAGACATTGGACTGTAATATGAATGTAAATATGGATTGTAAATACCTGCCTCATACTGTATAGCTTTTCTCCTATGTTGCTTCTGTATATTGTACATACCGCTGTTTCCTTTTTCTACCTCAATCCTTTGTGTGTACTAATTGGTTATTCTTGTAATCGTACTATGTAACTAAGCTTTGAATCATTTTATGCTCCGTGCCCTGCTAGCCTTGGGTCTGGTGCCCAATACAAATAATAAACAAATACAAAATACTGAAAAACTGCATTTTAAAACAGACATTTTCTCGTTCAGAGGTTACAAATTAAGGTGTTCAACCTCTCCGCGAAGAGCCGGGTGAACATATAGCCAGAAGACGCCCCCCACATCGGCAAGCGGTGTATTTACCATACCATTGTTTCTTTTGTTTTCTACCTTTCATTTCGTTTCTCTCCAGTGTTTTCAGGTTTCTTAGATCACCCGCTGGCAAACCGTGTATCCGCCTTTATGAATCCTATATGGTAATAAGTTATTTATATAGCGCCTTACTCCAAAGCGCTTTACAGAGCACATATTTACCTACAATATCACCCAACCAAAATTGTTACTCATTTATCGACCTCGGAAGGATGGACTTCATCTGGCCTGGAGGTCTCCTTCATGGATAGAGGGGGGCGGAGGGCGAAGGGGTCTGCCAGAAGGAAATCGTGAGAAGACCACAAATGATTAAATGAGTATATCTCACCATATTGCATATTAAAATCGCACAGGAAAAATGACTCTGGCGATTTAATGCAGGTCCCTGTGATGATCAATAACATCCTTTAGTCACAAACGTTTCTTCCCAGAAGGTTTTTAAATAGGGTGCACGCTCACCTCCTAAAGAAAGTATGGGGAAACTCTCAGAACCCTCATAGGAAAGATAAACAAATGGGATCATAACTTGGAAAAGAGACCAAACGGGTATTTATACATAATGGAGGAATCACAACACCCTTTTCAAGATCTGCTTACATGATTATTGGCCGAACCATCGGATTTTAAAACATACTTGCTCAGTGGTAATAAAATCACCTTTCTGCAATAAAGAAAGACTGATGTGACAGCCAGATCAAGTGATTACAAGATGTTAGAGCACAACAGAACGAGCAGTCAATAACACGCGAGGAATTCAGCCTTATTGGCCATGGCTGCAGCCAATAGGAAGTCTTGTGTGCAACCCGTATTATGGCCCTACAGTATAGAAAGCTATTAGCAAGGGTCGGGGGCAATTAAGAAGGCTATCTTGCCTGCAACTGCTATTAGCAGGCCGCTATGGACACATTGCTGCCAACTGGCTCCTGGGTTCTGGATTAGACCCCAACATGAAGAGCGCCTCATCGCTTGACTTATTAAACTCACCTTAATTAGAAAGGTCCCTTTCTGAAGTTCTTGCAGCAACTTGCCATCTTTAAAATAATAGACTCAAGAAGCTCACAGCAGCCGTGGCTATTCAGTGCACACATACAAGAGGACGTGCAAACAGGGCTCGAGTCGAGGGTACACGCGGTTGGACAGCGTCCGCCCACTTTTTTCAGAGGGCATACGCCGTACCCCCGTTTATTTTAGAGGCCGTGTGTAAACTGAAAAACACTTTTGCTGACTTTTTTGAATGTACGCCGACCTCGGGACTCGAACTGCGGTCGCCAGACACTTCACCACTGCACCATATAACCTCATGAGACTTACTAGACAACTAAACTTGAACATTTACACTTCAGGATTGCATGTTCCAGGGAAAACATTGGTATTGCTTCTTGAAGTTTAAAACATGCACACATTTTATTGTTTTCAAAACACAATTAGGAGGAAATATCCTTTCGCTTTTTGTGTGCGATTTTATGAAAGTCAAATGCCACTCGTCCTGTGCAATTTGTACGGTTATGCAAAGTCAATTGAATGAAATGTGCTTATTTCACATTGATATGCTAATTTCTGGTGAAGTGTTAATGAGTCTCCACTTTTTTCTTGTTTTTTAGGACTTGACCCCTGCATGCAAACAGCAACAGCATTGGTGAGGCATTTTCACCTTGATGAGAGATGGGAGCTCAAGCGGACAGTGGGTGGGTTGGGATGTAAATGCACCTCTCACGAGCTGTACATTCAGGACTATGAACAGGCTTAGCAGCTGGTGGATTTTAAAAGTGGGGTGCCATAAATCGTCCTCCCCGCCTGCAAATTAGTGCAAGCGAGTCAAGTAAGCAAGCCAGAAGGCACCCTGCAGCGCTCCCCAGAAGATGGTTTTTCAAACAATCGTCCAATATGGTGCATTTTGCAGCGAAACCGTCAGGAGACATTAGATAAAAAGCCACCAGATTTTCAAGCTCTTCTGCGGGGGTCTGCAGGGGGGTCACATTGTATATTCCAATACTGTGGACAGAAGCATTTCCCTACATCAAACCATGCTTGTGCCCATCAGAAAATGGTGCGCCCCTAGGCACCGTCGACACACAGGGCCTGATTCATGGAATATTTGCCCGGTTCAAAGTGAATTTGCACTGCTGAAAAGTGACTTTGCCGGCACAAACCCTGATTCATGGTACTGTGCAAAGTGCATTTTTGCCGTGCAAAGTGCATTTTTGCCGTGCAAAGTGCGGGCAACGTCATTTCATACTGCAAACATGACTAGGCACTGACTTTGCCCGGACTTTGCACTGCAAAAATACACTTTGCACGATTCCATTAAGTAGGGTTTGTGTCGGCAGTGCAAAGTCACTTTTCAGCAGTGCAAATTCACTTTGAACCGGGCAAATAGAGGCCCACAGCACACAAATAAGTATTACTGCGCACCACCTCTGGCGCAACAGCCCATACAGTTGCCGCCATCACATTAGGAAACATCTCAATTGATAAATGACACCAGTTTAAACTATCAAAGGGTTTGGAAGAGCAGAATCTCAGCCTGGTGCTTTCATGTAATTATGTGGTGTATATTTTTTTCATGCCCGGCCATCTTCATATGCACTTTATTTAAGCAGAGACCCGCCACATTGGAGTAGTCTCTTGCAGGAACATGAGATGGTAGTTTAATAATAATTGTAGGTGAATCTTTGCTTTAGATAACAAACAGGTTTCTGGGGTTGGCTTCTTGGTAGTACTGTGTCCCAAGCACCAGCAATGCTTTGTAGGGCATTTGTGTGCATTTCGATGAGCGCAGAGCAATCATTTTTTTGTAAAAATATAGCGCCAAAGTCTTTCCGGCGGCTGTAGAGAAAAAGAGCATTTAGATTTTGCTTTAAAAAATCAACTGTTTAATGGGGAGATGATTGTTTATTTCAAAGTGTATATTTCACTGGTTCCATTTTTGCTCATTATTGCGCTATTTACCCTGTTTTCCTTTCCCCGTTCTTTTAGGCTGTTCTGATTTTAGTACAGTGCTGCTCTGTCCCACAGATGCTGTGCAGAGAATCTGCTACTGCAGAGATTCTGGTAACGGTGACGGTGCCTTCCTCTCACGTTAATGAAACAGAAGCCTCTGTATGCTATGCACCACAGGTGCTGTGCAGAGAATCTGCCACTGCGGAGAATCTGCTAAGGGTGATGGTGCCTTCCTCTCACGGTAATGAAACTGAAGCCTCTGTATGCTCTGCACCACTGAAACTGTGCAGAGAATCTGCCACTCCAGAAAATCTGCTAAGGGTGAGGGTGCCTTCCTCTCACGTTAATGAAACTGAAGCCTCTGTATACTCTGCCCCACAGATGCTGTGCAGAGAATCTGCTACTGCAGAGAATCTGCAAATGGTGACGGTGCCTTCCTCTCACGTTAATGAAACTGAAGCCTCTGTATGCTCTGCACCACAGATGCTGTGTGGAGATTCTGCTAACAGTGACGGTGCCTTCCTCTCACGTTAATTAAACTGAAGCCTCTGTATGCTCTGCACCACAGATGCTGTGCAGAGAATCTGCTACTGCAGAGAATCTGCAAATGGTGACGGTGCCTTCCTCTCACGTTAATGAAACTGAAGCCTCTGTATGCTCTGCACCACAGATGCTGTGCGGAGATTCTGCTAACGGTGACGGTTCCTTCCTCTCACGTGAATGAAACTGAAGCCTCTGTATGCTCTGCACCACAGATGCTGTGCGGAGAATCTGCTACTGTGGAGAATCTGCAAATGATGATGGTGCCTTCCTCTCATGTTAATGAAACTGAATCCTTGTATGCTCTGCACCACAGATGCTGTGCAGAGAATCTGCCACTGCAGAGAATCTGCTAAGGGTGAGGCTGCCTTCCTCTCAAGTTAATGAAACTGAAGCCTCTGTATGCTCTGCACCACAGATGCTGTGCATAGAATCTGCTAACAGTGACAGTGCCTTCCTCTCACGTTAATGAAACTAAAGCCTCTGTATGCTCTGCACCACAGAAGCTCTACACAGAATCTGCTAACAGTGATGGTGCCTTCCTCTCACGTTAATGAAACTGAAGCCTCTGTATGCTCTGCACCACTGATGCTGTGCAGAGATTCTGCTACTGTGGAGAATTTGCTAATGGTGCCTTCCTCTCACATTAATGAAACTGAATCCTCTGTATGCTCTGCACCACAGATGCTGTGCAGAGAATCTGCCACTGCAGATAATCTGCTAATGGTGATAGTGCCTTCCTCTCACGTGGAGGAAACTGAAGCCTGTGTATGCTCTGCACCACAGGTGCTGTGCGGAGAATCTGCTAACGGTGACGGTGCCTTCCTCTCACGTTAATGAAACTGAAGCATGTGTATGCTCTGCACCACAGGTGCTGTGCAGAGAATCTGCTAACGTGACGGTGCCTTCCTCTCACGTTAATGCAACTGAAGCCTCTGTATGCTCTGCACCACAGGTGCTGTGCGGAGAATCTGTTAACGGTGCCTTCCTCTCATGTTAATGAAACTGAAGCCTCTGTATGCTCTGCACCACAGATGCTGTGCGGAGAATCTGCTAACAGTGATGGTGCCTTCCTCTCACGTTAATGAAACTGAAGCCTCTGTATGCTCTGCACCACTGATGCTGTGCAGAGATTCTCCTACTGTGGAGAATTTACTAATGGTACCTTCCTTTCACTTTAATGAAACTGAATCCTCTTTATGCTCTGCACCACAGATGCTGTGCAGAGAATCTGCCACTGCAGAGAATCTGCTAATGGTGACAGTGCCTTCCTCTCACGTGGAGGAAACTGAAGCCTGTGTATGCTCTACACCACAGATGCTGTGCGGAGAATCTGCCACTGCAGAGAATCCGCTAACAGTGACGGTGCCTTCCTCTCACGTTAATGAAACTGAAGCTTCTGTATGCTCTGCACCACAGATTCTGTGCGGAGAATCTGCTAACAGTGACGATGCTTTCCTCTCACATTAATTAACAGAAGCATGTGTATGCTCTGCACCACAGGTGCTGTGCGGAGAATCTGCTAATCGTGACTCTGCCTTCCTCTCACCTTAATGAAACTGAAGCCTCTGTATGCTCTGCACTACAGATTTGGTGAAGAGAATCTGCTAATGGTGACCATGCCTTCCTCTCACGTTAATGAAACTGAAGCCTGTGTATGCTCTGCACCACAGGTGCTGTGCGGAGAATCTGCTAACATGACGGTGCCTTCCTCTCACGTTAATGCAACTGAAGCCTCTGTATGCTCTGCACCACAGATGCTGTGCAGAGAATCTGCTACTGCAGAGAATCTGCAAATGGTGACAGTGCCTTCCTCTCACGTTAATGAAACTGAAGCCTCTGTATGCTCTGCACCACAGATGCTGTGCGGAGATTCTGCTAACAGTGACGGTGCCTTCCTCTCACGTTAATTAAACTGAAGCCTCTGTATGCTCTGCACCACAGATGCTGTGCAGAGAATCTGCTACTGCAGAGAATCTGCAAATGGTGACGGTGCCTTCCTCTCACGTTAATGAAACTGAAGCCTCTGTATGCTCTGCACCACAGATGCTGTGCAGAGATTCTGCTAACAGTGACGGTTCCTTCCTCTCACGTGAATGAAACTGAAGCCTCTGTATGCTCTGCACCACAGATGCTGTGCGGAGAATCTGCTACTGTGGAGAATCTGCAAATGATGACGGTGCCTTCCTCTCATGTTAATGAAACTGAATCCTTGTATGCTCTGCACCACAGATGCTGTGCAGAGAATCTGCCACTGCAGAGAATCTGCTAAGGGTGAGGGTGCCTTCCTCTCACGTTAATGAAACTGAAGCCTCTGTATGCTCTGCACCACAGATGCTGTGCATAGAATCTGCTAACAGTGACAGTGCCTTCCTCTCACGTTAATGAAACTAAAGCCTCTGTATGCTCTGCACCACAGAAGCTCTACACAGAATCTGCTAACAGTGATGGTGCCTTCCTCGCACGTTAATGAAACTGAAGCCTCTGTATGCTCTGCACCACTGATGCTGTGCAGAGATTCTGCTACTGTGGAGAATTTGCTAATGGTGCCTTCCTCTCACATTAATGAAACTGAATCCTCTGTATGCTCTGCACCACAGATGCTGTGCAGAGAATCTGCCACTGCAGAGAATCTGCTAATGGTGACAGTGCCTTCCTCTCACGTGGAGGAAACTGAAGCCTGTGTATGCTCTGCACCACAGATGCTGTGCGGAGAATCTGCCACTGCAGAGAATCCGCTAACAGTGACGGTGCCTTCCTCTCACGTTAATGAAACTGAAGCTTCTGTATGCTCTGCACCACAGATTCTGTGCGGAGAATCTGCTAACAGTGACGATGCTTTCCTCTCACATTAATTAACAGAAGCCTGTGTATGCTCTGCACCACAGGTGCTGTGCGGAGAATCTGCTAATCATGACTGTGCCTTCCTCTCACCTTAATGAAACTGAAGCCTCTGTATGCTCTGCACTACAGATTTGGTGAAGAGAATCTGCTAATGGTGACCATGCCTTCCTCTCACGTTAATGAAACTGAAGCCTGTGTATGCTCTGCACCACAGGTGCTGTGCGGAGAATCTGCTAACATGACGGTGCCTTCCTCTCACGTTAATGCAACTGAAGCCTCTGTATGCTCTGCACCACAGATGCTGTGCAGAGAATCTGCTACTGCAGAGAATCTGCAAATGGTGACGGTGCCTTCCTCTCACGTTAATGAAACTGAAGCCTCTGTATGCTCTGCACCACAGATGCTGTGCGGAGATTCTGCTAACAGTGACGGTGCCTTCCTCTCACGTTAATTAAACTGAAGCCTCTGTATGCTCTGCACCACAGATTCTGTGCAGAGAATCTGCTACTGCAGAGAATCTGCAAATGGTGACGGTGCCTTCCTCTCACGTTAATGAAACTGAAGCCTCTGTATGCTCTGCACCACAGATGCTGTGCAGAGATTCTGCTAACGGTGACGGTTCCTTCCTCTCACGTGAATGAAACTGAAGCCTCTGTATGCTCTGCACCACAGATGCTGTGCAGAGAATCTGCTACTGTGGAGAATCTGCAAATGATGACGGTGCCTTCCTCTCATGTTAATGAAACTGAATCCTTGTATGCTCTGCACCACAGATGCTGTGCAGAGAATCTGCCACTGCAGAGAATCTGCTAAGGGTGAGGGTGCCTTCCTCTCACGTTAATGAAACTGAAGCCTCTGTATGCTCTGCACCACAGAAGCTCTACACAGAATCTGCTAACAGTGATGGTGCCTTCCTCGCACGTTAATGAAACTGAAGCCTCTGTATGCTCTGCACCACTGATGCTGTGCAGAGATTCTGCTACTGTGGAGAATTTGCTAATGGTGCCTTCCTCTCACATTAATGAAACTGAATCCTCTGTATGCTCTGCACCACAGATGCTGTGCAGAGAATCTGCCACTGCAGATAATCTGCTAATGGTGACAGTGCCTTCCTCTCACGTGGAGGAAACTGAAGCCTGTGTATGCTCTGCACCACAGGTGCTGTGCAGAGAATCTGCTAACGGTGACGGTGCCTTCCTCTCACGTTAATGAAACTAAAGTCTCTGTATGCTCCGCACTACAGATTCTGTGCAGAGAATCTGCAAACGGTGATGGTGCCTTCCTCTCACGTTAATGAAACTGAAGCATGTGTATGCTCTGCACCACAGGTGCTGTGCAGAGAATCTGCTAACGTGACGGTGCCTTCCTCTCACGTTAATGCAACTGAAGCCTCTGTATGCTCTGCACCACAGGTGCTGTGCGGAGAATCTGTTAACCGTGCCTTCCTCTCATGTTAATGAAACTGAAGCCTCTGTATGCTCTGCACCACAGATGCTGTGCGGAGAATCTGCTAACAGTGATGGTGCCTTCCTCTCACGTTAATGAAACTGAAGCCTCTGTATGCTCTGCACCACTGATGCTGTGCAGAGATTCTCCTACTGTGGAGAATTTGCTAATGGTACCTTCCTTTCACATTAATGAAACTGAATCCTCTTTATGCTCTGCACCACAGATGCTGTGCAGAGAATCTGCCACTGCAGAGAATCTGCTAATGGTGACAGTGCCTTCCTCTCACGTGGAGGAAACTGAAGCCTGTGTATGCTCTGCACCACAGATGCTGTGCGGAGAATCTGCCACTGCAGAGAATCCGCTAACAGTGACGGTGCCTTCCTCTCACGTTAATGAAACTGAAGCTTCTGTATGCTCTGCACCACAGATTCTGTGCGGAGAATCTGCTAACAGTGACGATGCTTTCCTCTCACATTAATTAACAGAAGCCTGTGTATGCTCTGCACCACAGGTGCTGTGCAGAGAATCTGCTAATCGTGACTGTGCCTTCCTCTCACCTTAATGAAACTGAAGCCTCTGTATGCTCTGCACTACAGATTTGGTGCAGAGAATCTGCTAATGGTGACCATGCCTTCCTCTCACGTTAATGAAACTGAAGCCTTTGTATGCTCTGCACCACAGGTGCTGTGCGGAGAATCTGCTAACGGTGACGGTGCCTTCCTCTCACGTTAATGAAACTGAAGTCTCTGTATGCTCCGCACTACAGATTCTGTGCGCAGAATCTGCTAACGGTGACGGTGCCTTCCTCTCACGTTAATGAAACTGAAACATGTGTATGCTCTGCACCACAGGTGCTGTGCGGAGAATCTGCTAACATGACGGTGCCTTCCTCTCACGTTAATGCAACTGAAGCCTCTGTATGCTCTGCACCACAGGTGCTATGCAGAGAATCTGCTAACGGTGACGGTGCCTTCCTCTCACGTTAATGAAACTGAAGCCTCTGTATGCTCTGCACTACATATTCTGTGCGGAGAATCTGCTAACAGTGACAATGCCTTCCTTTCACGTTAATGAAACTGAAGCCTGTGTATGCTCTGCACCACAGATGCTGTGCAGATAATCTGCTAACGGTGATGGTGCCTTCCTTTCACGTTAATGAAAATGAAGCCTGTGTATGCTCTGCACCACAGATGCTGTGCAGATAATCTGCTAACGGTGACGGTGCCTTCCTCTCACGTTAATGAAACTGAAACCTCTGCATGCTCTGCACCACAGATGCTGTGCGGGGTATCTGCTAACGGTGATGGTGCCTTCCTTTCACGTTAATGAAAATGAAGCCTGTGTATGCTCTGCACCACAGATGCTGTGCAGATAATCTGCTAACGGTGACGGTGCCTTCCTCTCACGTTAATGAAACTGAAACCTCTGCATGCTCTGCACCACAGATGCTGTGCGGGGTATCTGCTAACGGTGCCGGTGCCTTCCTCTCACGTTAATGAAACTGAAGCCTCTGTATGCTCTGCACCACAGATGCTGTGCAGAGAATCTGCTAACGGTGACGGTGCCTTCCTCTCACGTTAATGAAAATGAAGCCTCTGCATGCTTTGCACCACAGGTGCTGTGCGGAGAATCTGCTAAAGGTGACGGTGCCTTCCTCTCACGTTAATAAAACTGAAACCTCTGTATGCTCTGCACCACAGATGCTGTGCGGAGAATCTGCTAACTGTGACTTCCAAACGGTGAAGATGCTGTGCGGAGAATCTGCTAATGGTGACGGTGCCTTCCTCTCACGTTAATGAAACTGAAGCCACTGTATGCTCTGCACCACAGATGCTGTGTGGAGAATATGCTAACGGTGACGGTGCCTTCCTCTCACGTTAATGAAACTGAAGCCTCTGTATGCTCTGCACCACAGATGCTGTGTGGAGAATATGCTAACGGTGACGGTGCATTCCTCTCACGTTAATGAAACTGAAGCCTCTGTAACCAAGGAGACCTGTCTTTGACCTCCTTTGCCAGAGCGCATTCTTCTTTGCAATATGATTGTGTATTGGGGGGCAAACGATGGGGCTTCAGGTGCCTGATCTGGTCCAAACACCTTATGTTTGACACCCCTGGGCTACATGAACATTTTTTGGACACTTGCTATGGCACTGCTGAGTATTTCCTCCAAATGATTCCGTTCCCAAAAATTCACTTGACCTTCAAATCATATTTATCAGACACTTACAGATAAAAATGTTTTATGCTGTCTGATGAAAAAAACCCTTGATTATATGATTGTTCTTTTATAACACACTTAATACCAACAAGTGTTTTTTAATCATGGGATCAGGATTCGAACCTATGTTTCGCTGCGTTGTCTTGCTTCCAAGACACATGCGTTGCCCATGAGCTATCCTTCCGGATAGATGGCCATTTCTGTTCTAAATTGAGAAGTAAGTAGCATGCCCCTTAATCTGCTGCTCTCTTAATTTATACCTGGCTTTTATCATAACTCATAGGCGTGTGAGGTATTTCACTGAAATGGCAGTGATTTTGCATTTTTACCTACTCCGCATTTAAACTGCAAAATAGTTGTGCTACACTAGAAAAAATGCTAACAAGTAAACTCAGCCAATGCACTGTGACACAATGACTACTGCTCTACATGAGTTCAGGGATAAGTAGTGGCTCAACCGCCTTTTCAGCTCCTCACTACTATCAAACCAGCAGTGATCCCAATAATAAGGGTGAAACCAACACAGCCTGACAGGTGTATACCGCTTGCGCCTTGTGTGTTAGAGCAAGGTGAGGGTAGGCTATACTCTTCAGCCACCCAAACAACTTAAGTATAATAGTCCAAAATAAAAGACTGTCCAATCAAGGTTCCATATAATTATAAACTTTAATTAACCAATAATATGCAATCAACCAATCAGAAAACACAAGGAAAACACCACTGTTGTAAGAGAAAACAGAGGTAATTCATACTTTTGTAAAAGGGTGCTCTGGGTTGATGAGGAGGTGTGGACAGGCACAAGATTTGTACAATGGGTCTCATTCTGAGTTTGCTGGTATCCCTGCTGTGCTCCTTCCAGGGTACCGGCAAACAGAATTGCTGCTACTGGCACTCGGTCTCTCGGAATGTCCAGCAGATTACAAGTGCCGGTAAGGGAGGTAAATCCCCATTCCATAGGACCCCATGGGGGGATTAAGCTGCAATTGCTGGCTGTGTTTGGCCGGCCCGGTCCGGTAAAAGTGCCGGTAAAGAGTATTACCAGCAATTTTACTGTGTACCGGCCAACTTGGAATGAGGCCCATGTCACTATTTTAAGCATATAGCTTTAAAAACAATGTAGAGAAGGGGAGCTTAAAAGTCACTATGGTCCGAAAAGTGGACCAGCAGAATAGGGCCTCTTCTTAGTACCTTATTTTCTTGTCTTTGGGGCTCAACAGTGTGAAGACACGCATACACGCATTTCAGCATGGAACCAGGAGACTGGGTGGTTTTGTTCCCAGGCCATGTCGAGGAGCGATGGCACCGGGACCAGAAGTGCAGCGCTCTTCCATAGTAGCATCAGTTTATGGGTAACAAATGCTGAGGATGGCAGGTAATGTCGGGTTGACAGCACTGGATGACTTGGTTGCCCTGGGTGCGGAAAAGTGGAGACTCGCTCCTGCGGCTAGCTTTTGGGGTACCGCTGTATCATAATCTTGAAGCTCAAAGAAGATGGTGACCAGGTGGCAGTGTCAAGTTAGTAACATTACAAGACTCAGTGGGTCTCATATACTGAGATGGTGGAGTTTTGGCATCAAGCAAACCATGGAGATGTATAGGCCGTTGTGTTCCATTTTCAGAGAGGCCTCCAGCGGTTTCCATGCCGCAGCTTGGACAGCGTTGAAGGAGCTCATACCAGCATTGATGCAGTTTGTGGGATGCAGGAAGAGACAGGGGTCACTCCCTTGGCTCTGTGTTACTGGGAGACCCTCTCCATGAGGCTTGGCTTGCACCTGAAAGGTATCCTTCACCTCCAGTGAACAGGAGCTTGCTTCCAGTGCAGCCAGTAAGAAAAGCCTGGATCCAACAGCAGTCAACCCACTGTTCATTGGGGATTGTTAGGGGACATAGCTCTTCTCTGCCTGGGATGCCTTCTGTCTTCACCTCCATGGGAGAAGACCTTTAGATAGACTACATCCCCAAAAGGGGGCCAGATGATTTCTTCTTCTCCTTGTGGAAGTTCAGTGATCAATCAAAGAATGAGGGGTGAGCCTCTCCTTTGAAAGGCATACATTCAAATGGGATTGGTCCAAAGCAAGCCTGTTGTAAGGGGGCCAATCCAGGATGTTGCACCAAGTCCCCTCTGCCTTCTGTCATCCCACCCAAGGTTCCTGGCCCACAGGAAATGGTGGAGACAGGAAAAAGAAGAGAGCCCATTCAGAAATCAGGATGGTGGGACCCTCCTCCCGGCCTAACCCTCCCTTCTGTCTACTCTATCTCTGAACCTTTCCCATTTCTGCTGACTTCAAAGGGACTCCAGTGGTCAGCACCCTTGTGTGAGAGTGATATTTGATATATTCCTGCTGTCATTGAAGCACAGGTTCCCAGGATACCTCCCGGGGGAAGCTCCTGTGCCTTGAGGTGATGTGTTACTCTACGTGCAGGAGAATCAAAGAGGCAGCCTCCTGGCTATTGCTCCATATGGTTTTACTGGATACGGTCAGGTCAGTCACCAATTCACATCAGTACTGTAACAGATGATCATACTTTGATATAACACTGTGTCATATCAAATTGCTGTCGTAGTAAAATCGCATGCTCTTATCAGTCTCCATGCCACATCTAGTCATGACTTGTATTTAAATGACAACCTGTCGGTTTCACATGATAGTAACATGGCCTCATAAAACTCAACCTTTCACGGTAGTCATGAGAGTCCTACAAAATGGGAATGATTGTGTTTTTTGACCTCATTAAAATGCACTTGGCTGTAGGGGTCAAGTCCTAAAAATTAAAGTGGGGGACTCATCAACAAACTGAAGTTGCCATACGTTAGCATTAGCATATAGAGGTGAAATATGCACAATTCATTAAATTGGCTTTGCATAACCACCCAAATTGCACAGGACGAATGGCATTTGCCTTTCATAAAATCAACACACACACAAAACCAAGAGAGGATATTTTCTTCTGATAGTGTTTCAGAAAACGTTAAAAGGTGTGCATGCTTTAAACCCTAAGAACCAATACAAATGTTTTCCCTGGATCTTGCAGTACCAAAATGCGACATGTCACTTTTAGTTGTTTGCTATTTTTCATCAGGTTATATAGCAGAGTGGTGAAGTGTCTGGTTGATAAACCTGAGGACTGAGGTTCGATTCTCGAGGTCAGCTTAAATTTATTAATTCAAAGAGGACTTTCAATGTTTCAGCTTTTAGCTGGGGGGGACTGAGTCCCCCCGCGTGTACCCTCGACTTGAGCCCTGCTTGGCGGTATGAATGTTTAGAAGCAAGAGGCCACTATTTTCGAATAATAATGAAGATACCATAGCTGATTGTGTATTGGTCACTGCTTGAGGGTAAGAACAAGGAAACCCTTTTTCATTCCATTCTAAACAAGCAGTAGAGGTGGAACGAAAAAGATAATAGACATGATGAAATGACTCAGATATTGAGGGCCCGATTCATGGAATATTTGCCCGGTTCAAAGTGAATTTGCACTGCCAACAAGTGGGGAAGGCAACAATAGCTATGATACCCAACTGAAGATGCATAATGCTGCGTCAAGAACCCTCACATTCTACTGTTATGAGGGGTTATGGCATGGTGGGTGGGAAAGGTAGGTTGGGCTGCAAGGCCGCTGCATGGGTGCTGCTCAAACCCTGTCTCAATAATTTCTATCGATGCAGTTGTAATATTTCAACAATGGGATTCAGGTTTGCAGTCCAAGCGCAAGGCGCTTGAAGGTCATCATTGTTGTCTGGTGTACATATGGCTCGTGCACCACGAAAGAAGGGGGACGGACACCGGATTTGCTGCTTGTCTGGTTCCCGCTCGTCCATGCCCCAGTGTGACGAGCAGGGCAGTGACGTATAGAATGAACATAACTGTAACAACACACTAGCATCATGCCACGCTTGCACCAATGTCGCATATTATTCATTAGCCATCTATAATATAGTCACGCAGGTATGCCGGCCGGCCGGCACCTGGACTCTCTGGCTGAATATCTTCCCACTTCTTCTCTGTCGAGCTCTGTCTCAGTCTGTTCTTCTCTTTCTGTTTGCTCCCTCCAATTGTCCAAACCTCCCATGGGCTGTACGTAGCCACTCGCGTCATCACCCTCCACCACCTCCATCCTTGGGGTCTGACCTCTCATCACCTGCTGATCGTTGTTGCTACCGGGGTTCAGGGGAATGTCTAGTTTGCGGAATAAATTTCCTTCAGACACCATCACCATGGATCCTTTCACGGCCACCACTTGAACTGGGTGGTGCTCATACACGAGGGATAGTTTCCCAGTGGAACAAGGCTTTTGCAGGGGCCACAACGGTTGACCAATGGGGCATCATGTGGTATTCAGGCAAGAACTGGTACAGCACCCTCCTCTCACACACACCTTGGCTACACGCTATTCTGAAGACCTATTTTAGCATGCACATCTACCGCTCTGCTTCTCTATTGGCCCTCGACCAGACTGGGGTGATATGTCTCTGGCAGCCCCCACAGGCATGCAGGAATTCTGAGAATCCACCACATTGTATTGTCCGTGGGGGAGGAACACGTTTTACATTACCAGGGCCACATCATGCAGCGCTGTTGATGCCACAAACTCCACCCCCGGGTACCTGGACCACTTGGACGCCATCACCAGAAAATGTGAGACCCTGCTCGTATTCCCAAAGACCATGGGAATGTTTTCCCAGGATTTACTACTCCTTTCCATCAAATCAGTGCATGCCTCTTTCTGCTTTGGGGCTGCCGCTTGGCACCACACACATGCTTTGACAACATTCTCCACTTTCTCTTCCAATCCGGGAAACCACACTTTCAGAGGCAGCCGGGGCTTGGACTTGGCTGTCTCCTGGTGGCAAAATGTGCCAGCTCTATTATCTTGGATATCAGCTTGGTGGGCGCAACCATCTTCGAACCTCGCAAGCGGGGATGCCTTCCTCTGTGAATGCGAGTTCCACTTTTATGTGCCACAGTTGCTCAAGAGCTACCTTTGCATTATTAGTTTGTCTCTCAAGGTTCGTTAGAACCCCTCCCCACTCGCCCTGGGTCAGCGCACCTCCCAGGATTTGAAAACATGAATCCTTCTCAGACTCTTCCTTCAGTTCCTCTACCGACATTGAGTTGGGGACCGCAGCCTCTGCGACCATGCAAACAAACTCTTCCACTTCATCCTCTTCCCTTGGTGATGCTGTGGCTTCTGTGGTGGGATTCTGTGACAGATAACCGTCCGCATTGTCACTCCTTACATCATTGTCACGCTGTACTCTTGAAATGCCAGCACCCGCCACTCGAGGCTTTGAGGAGGACCCCGCCATGATGGGAATTAGGGGTTTATGGTCCGTCACCACGCGCACCTGGTTTCACGTAGATGTAGAGATGGAAATGTCAGCACTGTCACAAGATGGCGAGTGCTTGGCGCTCAATTTGGGAGTAGCACTGTTCAGTCAGGGATAGTACTCTGCTGGCGTACATAACCAGCCTCACCTCCTCTATGTGATTGCACTGGGTGAGCACCACGCCTAGGCCAAACGGCTTGGCATCCACAATTATTTCAGTGTCAAGTCCAGGATTGAAGAAAGCCAATGTGCAGTCAGCTGTCAGTGCGGCCTTGATGTCTTCGAAGGCAGTTTGTTCACAGGGTCTACACTGTCAGGAGCATTCTTTACTAGTTAAACTTCCGAGAGGTTCTCAAATTGTCGCTAAGTCCTTAATAAATCGGCCACAATATGTGACCATGCCTAGGAAGCTTCAGACTTTGGATACATTCTCCAGTGGTTTGGCGTTCCAGATGTCCTTCACTTTCGCTGGGTCTGCCGATATACCCCCTTCTTGAAATATGAATCAGAAGAATGAATTCTTCTTCTGCAGGTACTCACACTTCTCTCATGTAGTGTTAATCATAGGGATCAGATTCTCTCCAAGAGGCTCTCCAAGCGCTCCACGTGCAATGAGTTTGAATGGGAAAATACCAGGATATCATCACTGGTTTTGAGTGCCCCCTGGATGCCAGCCAATGCTCCTCTTACTAATTTCGGAACCCCTCGGTGGCCGAAGAAATACCAAACTTGAGTCTCTTGTACCGGTAGAGTCCCTTGTGAGTTGTAAATGTGGTTATGTATCGGGAATCCCGATGCAGAGCCAGCTGATGGTAGCATGCTTGCAGAGATCTAGTTATGAGAAATAAGTCACACCCTGAAGGTCAGCCACAATATCATCTATGGCGGGAGTAATGTGCCTCTCTGTGATGACTTTCCTTCAGGCTGAGCTCCCTCAGGTTCCCCAGGTCATGGTTGCACACGTAATGTGCAGCAGCAGTCTAGTGTTCCCGACGCCGGGAAACGCGCTTGTAGCCACACCCCCTTACGTCCGAGCCGCATATCCGGAAACTCTGTGAGCAGCTCCCTGCATTGCTACTCTCTCCCGAGTACTGCTGCACTCCGTGAGTGCGATTCTTTCTTGTTACCTCATTATTGATTCTAGGAATCTTCCCTCTCTGCTTCTACTCTTCCATATCCTCTGTTTAGCAAACGATCTTTGTGTTGTTTATGTAGTCTTTCGGATCGCATCTTCTACGGCTTCCTCCTGAACACACTCTCTCACAGAGTGGTCCTTCAGCCTGGGCAACACGGTACGTGGAGATCAGCTGTTCTCACGCCGTCACCCCGCACTATTTCATTTCCTGTTTAAATCCAAGCAGAAATTATCTATCCTTTCAGGTTAACCCACAGACAACCACCAGGCATCACGAAGGCAGCAGACATCAGTAGACAAAGCGGAAAGAGAATTCTATCCCCCGGTCTTGCGTGACTGGCGGTAAGAAGATAGAAACACAAGGGTTTATCTATCCTACCTATTAGAACTGTGTCTCTAGAAGACTCATTGCCCTAACTCTGTATTTCCAGTGTCTCATTCTTGGCTCTACCTCTCCTCGCTTCCAGTCCGGTATCTTCTACGTCAGGAGTTCGGGCAGACCTCATCCTGATACTGGGGTAAGCCTACTGTTTAACAGATAATAGCCAGGTACTTATTCCATATAAACTCTCTTTCACACGCCTTTCTTTACATTTGAATTCAGACACTCTCCTCTCAACGCATAATTGGCCACGTGCTGACCCGCCACCGTCACGATCACATCTGAGCAGCTGCAAACCGGAGCCCATGCACTCTAGCTGCTCTCCACAAGGTGTTTCCCCTTCAGGAGTTTTCCCTGGAGGCCCCTCTACGTTCAGGTTGTTTTATAGCAGGGCCGTGGAGGGGTTTCTAGGTAAGATCTCACATTCTATGGAACACAGACGAGTCAGAAGTGCAAGAGGTGGGTGTCATCCATGGAAGCTTGAGTCTTTTTGTAATATTGTATATTGAGTCATAACACTCTCTCTCTTGTTTGCCTTGTTAGGCAGGTGCATGTCCACAGAGATGCGAACAAAATCGAGCTGCCTCAGTTTTCGAGCATTTACGATAGGGGTGACCCACGGTGTGGGACCCTTGACATGTTCAATGATGTCAAGCTGGATGAGCTTGTCAAGTCTTGTTCTACCTTATCCTTCAGATGGAGCGGTATTCGTCTGTGTTTGAGGGCTACTGGTTGAACAGTGTTGTCGTTATAAAGCAAATTGGTTCACGCTTTAACTTTCCAATTTGAGAGGATACATGTTTAAACCTTTCGGTCTATGATTGTACATCTTCAATGAACACACCAAACACGATACTGACGATCTTGAGCGCTTCACCTGCTGCACAGACTAACAGCGTGCACTGGCTTACTTTCGTCACGAAGAACTTTGCCTTGAATTTCGTTCCTTCATGTTGTACTGGTGCAACGAAAACACCATCCAGGGGTAGGGGCGTCTTGCCTCCAAATGTGTAGCTCCTCACACGCGTATTGCCGATAAGTAGAGGATTAAGCAGCGCTTTGTATTAGGAATCAGCCATGGCATTAACTGAAACTCCAGTGTCAATTCGTCCTCTCCTTTGCCCGTGGCTGTTCATCTTCATTTTCCATGGGCTCCACAAGTGCTATTTTTTGGGCTCGTTTCTGGAATGGCTGCTTGGGTTTTTCTTTCACTCAGGGATAAGAGGACGATGTTGGGCATGGCAGGCAAGCGCAAAGTGGTTGGTGATCTCACATCTTCCACAGGTATGCCCTTGGGTTGAGCAGTCTCCTGCATGTGGTAAGTCATACCCACATTGTGTGCATGCAGGTGTAGGTACAGTTTGTGCGTCCCTTTTCTGCCAGTTCAGTCTCTTCCTAAAAGCAAAGCGCTGATCTTTGTTCAACGGTACTTTAGTATGTAAGTAGCTTGTAGGGTCAGTGTCAATTGATCCTGTGGAACTCTAACATGCTATCCTGTAACGAGAAGAATGGAATCCCCCAAGACTGAGTGTCGATAATCTATCTTGCAAAAAGAAATCAAGCCAGCAAAGGGCCAACCATCAGAAGAACACCTGCAACCTCAAACGGACGGGAGGGCAACATGTTAAGTCTGTCTATGCAGCAGTGCTTAATTAATGCTGGTGTTAAATAGGGCAGATCCCCAGTACTAACTCATGAGCCCCAACACTTATGATCTCAGATGCAGTTCAATTATGATGTGGTGTTTTAGTAACCTCATTATTTTAATTGTAAAGGTTACTTGTAATGGCAAATCAAGCATAGAGAGAGAGGGACACTCAGTAGAGAGAGGATTACAATAACAGGACAGCCACCAGTACCACCACAGAGGAAAGGACAGGGAAAATGACACTTAGGAGGAGGGATGCTTGTGCTGAGTGCTGCCCTATGGAAGACTTTGCAACCCTGTTTGACAGGCACCATATTACATGTCTGCACTTGTCCGTCATATTACTAGGGGAAAACCACGTTCACTGTTTTCTGTGGATAGACGGTCAACATATCACTTAAAGAACCTGAGAAAAAGAATCAGCAAGAGGATGTGTTTGAAGAAGCAGTTAAAGATTTGCTGTCTCCTTTCTATACACAACTGATATGTTATGTATGCAGTTTTTGTAGACCTCACATCTGCCATGGGTAGTCCACTCATCACCTCAAATCAGCCAGTGGGAGCTGTAGCTGAGACCCAAAATGTGTTTACATTATTGCAGTAGTTTTGGGTGGTGGTGGGATTCAAGCCGCAGTGTTGCCGTGACATAGACATCCTAGAAAAATGTTGGGCCCTGAAACTATTTGTGACAAATCAACTTCTGGGCACCAGTGGTCCAGGGATGAATATCAGTTTCTAAGCCGTCAATCAGCCCCCCACCTCTAGTATACCAGAAGGGATCCGAACTGATTGGAACACAAGTCAATTATACACCTCCTTGTCCAATTTTGGTAACGTGGACGGAACTGCAGGATTATCTCCGCAAGGTCGTGGATCGTTGGTTAGTTGCAACAAAGCGAAAATACAATTATTACTCAATGATAAAAGGGACTTTCCAGTAAAGGTTGTATAAAAAGATCTACTTTATTATTACTACAACAGACAGTTCTAGCACACTGCAAATTACAACCCACACTGTAAAGCAAAACAGATGACAGACAGTTTCACGAAGGAAAGGGATGCACTCTGGATACTGACGGGAGTTGTTGGTAAAGTTGGTCTTATTGTTCAAGGTTATATGGTTTCAGCACCAAGGGGCACAAGGTCATAACTGCCTCTGGGGGCCTTCAGAGGAGGACCGGGTGGCAGAACCACAATGTACCTGTTGCTTTAAAGGTTCTTGATGCTCGACAGTATTGAGGTGGTTCCAGGGCGCTTTGCAGCTCTTGAGACAGAGTTCGTGGCAGAAGACAGTGTTAGGCAGAATCCCGTGCAGTGCCCTTAGGGACCACTAAACATAATTAAGACTACAGGTGGCAATACAAGTTTACCTTTGGTACAAGCCTGTACTACTAAGTTATAGTGGTAGCAGTAGCAGAGCAGCCAGGCTTATCTCAAGAGTATATGAGCAGTAGCAGAGATTACACAAAGGGACCACAATTACTGTGACTCAAGCAAACACTGACTCAAGGTTTCAGGTAAAAAATATAAGTACATTTATTTTTAAACCATCAGTTATAAACACAACACCTCTATTAAACTTTAAACAAAACCACACGTTAAATATACTACAACTAACCAATTCACTTTGTACAGTATGTCTCAAGGTAAGTACCCTGTGTTTGAATGCACTGGTGTTATGAACAAAACACGATACCGCGGATACGGTTGCGATCACTTTTTGACAGTTCGGTCTACTCAATAAACGCGTATCTGTAACATGAAATGCTATTGGGGCAAAAGCACACTTAGCACCTGAAATACCCAGAGGGAGTTGGAGGCAGACAGTATCGAGAAACACTCAGAAACAGGAGTTCAAAAGTCAAAGGGTCGGAGCCAGGTTTAAGTGACACCGGAGACCTGTGCTGAAGATCACACCGTTAGACAGTTCACGATTCAGCATAGACCAAAAGTACTTGGATATTGTCAATGTTCGGAAGCAAAAGTTATAAGAAGGAGGGAAGACAAGGACGAGCCTTGAGGATGAAGAAAAGGGATTGACCCAGTTTCCTCGAGTAGAGCACAGTACCTTATTCCAACGAGGCAGCTGGTGCTCTGGCAGTTGTTCCTGTTGGTTTCCCGCAGACCCACGATTCCTGGAGCTTCGTTGTGAAGGAGGACATCTGAAGGGGGTCTGCACCACACAGGGATGAAGCCGGCAGCAGCAACAATGAAAAAGGTGTGCTCCTTGAAAACAGGAGAGGCTCAGCAGGTGTCTATCCGGACCACTACAGCAGGGTGCAGCGATTTCGAACACGGCGGAGATCTCTGGCTGAAGAAGATGAGCTGGTTATCCCCACCAGGCTCAAGGGAAGAAGACTCCGGACTGGATCTCCTCTTAGTCGTTGAAGGGAAGATAGCTCAGGACTGCAGCAGTGCTTCACCGGGACGGGGTAGTTGCAGCAGCCGTCGTTCTCTTCGCTTCTCTTCGGTTCCTTGTAGTTCCAGAGGCGACTCTGGCTTCTAGCCCAAGAGACCTGCCTTTTATGCGCAAACCCCCCATTCACACAGCCTGGCTGTCAATCACGCAGCAGGGGGGTTGTCCAGCTGGGACAACCACCTCAGCCAATCATGGCAAAGTGCGACTTGGGTTTCCTAGGATACCCTGTGCAGGCGGTGACTACACCCCTTCCCCACATTCAGTCTACCTAGACACCCAGGCGCCAAGAGGAGCCTGCCAAAAGACGGTAAACAAAGAAGGCGAACCTAGTTTGCCGCGCAAAGTAAAACACAAGAAGGACTTTAACCAAAAGAAATGGCGAATAAACCCAACTGGAGCCAAAAGAAAGACGATTTGGTCAAGCGGGTTTATGTTCGAGGCTAATATAATAGCCAAGAACAGTACCACTTTTATCTAATATAATCGCGGTAGAAAGGTTAGGGGAGATACCACTGCCACCAGCCAAGTCTAAATGTTAAAAGAGCGAAACAATGCTCAGGGAGGTACAGACAGAAAAGGGGTACAGATCAGCCCTTTCTAGTACTCCATGTAAGATGGGGTGTACTGGGTCTGTGGTAAAAATGACTATGTAAAGTAAATGGCACCTTTACCTTTCTCTGGGGGACAGTAGTCAGCCCCAGCGAAATGGAGTCAGAGGGAAGTCTTAAAGACAACCCTGGGTTACTACACTAAAGGTGCTGTGTAACCCGTACAAGAACAGGGGAACCTGGAGTGGTGTGCTCCAGTGCCCAAGATCACACAATGAGTAAAAACACATAGGCCAAAACACATGTAAGAGTGGAAAAAGGATGTACACTCTTACCAGGTGGAAAAAATAAACTCCAGAAATCCAGCAAAGCTGCTGGGGGACTCACTAGGTGAGGGAAATTAGCCCTAGAAGGAGAATTCTCCCTAACACTCGCCCCCCCCCCAGACTAAGGGACAGGAGGATTTAATCCACTCCTGGATGGATCTCATACATCTAGTCGGTTCTAAACATCCTAGAGAGACAATCAGCGTTTTTGTGGTGACTTCCTGCTCTGTGCTGAATGGAAAAATCAAATCCTTGCAGGCAGATTGACCATCTGAGTAATTTTGGGTTTTCCCCTTTCCTTTGCATCAGCCATCTCAAGGGTTGGTGGTCAGTCTGAATGATGAAGGTAGATCCATACACGTATGGTCTAAACCTCTTCAGTGACCACACAATAGCAAAGCATTCTCTTTCTATTGTTGCCCACCTTGTTTCAGGATCCTTTAACTTCCCGCTGATGAAACAAATGGGGTGTTCCCTACCTTTCTCATCCAGTTGACTAAGGACTGCACCTATACCTACATTAGAAGCATCAGTTTGTACAATGAAGGGTTTGTGGTAGTCAGGCGCTCTAAGGACTGGAGCTTGACAAAGGGCTTTCTTTAGACCTTCAAAGGCTTGATTGCACTCCTCATTCCACCTGACCTTTTTAGGAAATTTGGGAGAGGAGATGACATTCAAGGGAGAAGCTCTGGTCCCATAGTTCTCTATGAAGTTCCTGTAATACCCAGTGAGACCTAAGAAGGCTCTCAATTGGGTTTGAGTAGTAGGGATGGCCCCGTTTTGTACAGCTTGTACTTTGCTAGGCAATGGCCTTATTGCACCCCCTCCTACCTCAAGCCCAAGGTAGACCACTGAACTCTGACCAATTTGACATTTGCTTGCCTTTATGGTCAGATGGGCCTGTTCCAGAGCCTGCAATACATAACCTAGGTGTTCAATATGTTCTTTCCATGTAGGGCTGAACACTGCAATGTCATCCAAGTATGCCATGCAGAAGTCCTCCACCCCATTCAGAACTTGATTGACCATCCTCTGAAATGTAGCAGGTGCATTCTTTAATCCAAAAGGCATTACCTTGAATTGGTAGAGGCCAACTGGAGTGGAGAATGCAGTTTTCTCCTTGGCATGGTCTGTCAGGACTATTTGCCAATAGCCTGACGTTAGGTCAAATGTGCTGAGGTACTTGGCTGCACCAAGTTTGTCCATCAGCTCATCTGTCCTAGGCAAAGGATGGGCATCAGTTGTGGTGACTGCATTTAGAGCTCTATAGTCCACGCAGAATCTCAACTCCTTGGATCCTGCCTTTGGTACAAGCACAACTGGGCTAGACCATGGGCTAGTAGAGGGCTCTATAACCCCGAGTTCAAGCATCTTGTTGACCTCATTCCTTATGTGGGATCTGATATTGTCTGACATTCTGTACCCCCTGCTTTCGACAGGTAAACAGTCACCAGTGTTTATGTCATGCTGGCCCCAAGGGGTCAAGCCTGGTGAAAGTGAGAACAGGGAGGCAAACTGATTTATCAGTAACTTGCACTCATCCTGCTGGTCAGATGTGAGACTGGAAGAGAGATTAACTCCTTTCACTTGCTCATCTAAAGGTAAGCCTCTGAGGTGGTCAGGCAGAGGTTCACTCTCCTCCTCCTCCTGAGCTGAAGCTAGAAGCAGAGCTCCTATATCAGGTCTAGAGACATAAGCCTTTAGACGGTTGGCGTGAAAGACTCTGGGAGCCTCCTTAGGGTTGCCTAAGTCCACCAGATAGTTCACCTCTCCAGGTTTACCCACAACCTTGAAGGGTCCTATCCATTTGTCCTGCAAGGCCCTCTGCCTTGTGGGGACCATAACAAGAACAAGCTGGTCTTGAGTAAACTCAACCATGTTAGCCTTCTGGTCATGCCAATGCTTGACCAGAGCTTGACCAGCCCTCAAGTTATCACTTGCCTCTGCCATCATGTGTGACATTCTCCTCTGGAGACCTATCACATAGTCAGCCACTCTGTCTGGCTTGGGGGAAGGAGCACTCTCCAACCCCTCCTTAATCAGGGCCAATGGACCTCTGACTGGATGGCCATAGAGAAGTTCGAACGGACTAAATCCTACTCCCTCCTGAGGGACTCCTCTATAAGCAAAGAGAAGGCATGGCAGTAGAAGGTCCCACTTTCTTCTAAGGGGGTCTTCTAAAGCACCTATCATGCTCTTTATAGTTCTGTTAAACCTCTCTACCAGTCCATTGGTTTGAGGGTGGTAGGCAGTTGAGAACTTGTCGGTAACTCCACAGGTTTTCCACATGGTTTGCATGTTGTGGGACATACAATTTGATCCCCTGTCAGATATCACCTCCTTCGGAAAACCTACTCTGGTAAAAATACCAAGTAGGGCCTTAGCCACAGCCGGAGCCGTAACAGTCCTCATAGGTATGGCTTCAGGAAATCTAGTGGCATGGTCCACTACAACCAGGATAAACCTGTTGCCTGAAGATGTGGGAGTGTCAAGAGGACCATCAATGTCAATCCCCGCCCTCTCAAAAGGGACTCCCACCACTGGGAGAGGCACTAAGGGTACCACATTCTTGGACCCACTCTTGCCAGAGGTTTGGCAAGTGTGGCAGCTTCTGCAGAATTTGTCTACTTCTGTACCCATCTTAGGCCAGTAGAAGTGCAGAGATAGCCTTTCCTTGGTCTTATTAAAACTTAAGTGACCAGCCAAAGGTACCTCATGGGCTAACTGCAGAAACTGGAGTCGGTTCACTAGAGGTACTACCAGTCTTTTGTAGTCTCCAGGGGTTGACTCAGTTGTTTCCCTGTAGAAGAGGCCATCTTCCCAGTGCAACCTATACTTCCCAGGCTCAGTCCCATTGAACTGAGAAGTGGCCTGTTGGCGAAGACCTTCCAAGGTAGGACACTCTCTTTGTCCCTTGCTGAAATCCTCCCTGTTGGGTCCACCTTCTGCCAGTAAAGACTGCAGCCCAGGATGGTCAACAGGGTCAAGGTCTCCTACCAAGGTAAGATCCTCGTCTAGATCTGATTCCTCAGAATCTAGGTTGACCATACAGGGTTGAACCTCACACTCAGCCTCAGCTGGTGTGGGAGTCACAGGTGTGACTTTGGACAGTCTCTGAGATGTCCTCCTGGGCACAAGAGTGCTTGCTGGTTTCTTGCTGGCAGACTTAGGTTTCCCTTTTGTCTTTTCTTGCCCTGCAATGACAGTAAGTAAGTCCTGTGGACTTGGGATGATAGCTTCCTCTATCATGTCCCCAGGAGTGCCTCTTAAGGTTCTCTCGCTTGCAGACCTCGTGAGCTCCTGCTTCCTTCTGCTGGGGGGACTGGGGGTAGTAGACACAACTCCAAGAGTTTTAAGGTCATTACCCAACAGGACCCTCCCATGTACGTTATTTTGCACACTTACAGGTATCCTGACAGTCATGCCATTACACTGGATGAGAGCTAGTAACTGGGGAACCATTTGCACAGGGCCTTCAGCTAACTTGGTTAGGTGTTTGGGTGCCTTAGCAACACCCTCCACCTTGAAAAATCATTCATCAACCACAGTTATGCTGGCTCCAGTGTCTCTAATGGCAGGGGTCTCCTGACCATTCACAAGAACACTATCTTTGTAATACTCTTTAGTATTATCTGGGATTGAGTGTAAGACATCTAAGTTCTGTTGTTCCCAAAGACCCAAGGGCACTAAAGAAACACTAGCTGAGACTCTCATGGACTCATCAGCTAGTAGCTGAAAGTTTCCACTTGTCATAGGTACTTCATCCACCTGGGAGAAGGCTAAGGAGACAGTGTTGATCCCTGAAGGTTTACCCTTACACTTGGGATCTCCTTTCACATGGCCAGGCAATCCACAAACAAAGCATTTCCCAAATGCTCTCTGGAATGGGGGCTTGCTCTGACCTCCATATGGTGTGGAACCAGACGGGACACTAGCCTGATTCGGTTTACCTTGTGGCTTACCCTGGTTATGTTTGGGGTCCTCTTTTGGATTGGAATTATTGGAATTCTCCTTTTTGTCTTTCTTGGACTGCTTTCCCCCTTCCTTCTTCTGAGTTGCCCCAGAATCCTTGTGAGTAGCCCTGTTGGCAACCCACAAGTCAGCAGCCTTAGCTAACTTCTTAGGATCTATCTCCTTTGAATCAGCCAAGTGCTGTCTAAGCTCAGTTGAGCAGGCATCAAAAATAGACTCCAACATTACAAGATTCCTCAAAACTTCATAAGTGTTCACTTTGTAACCCTTAACCCAACCATCTACGTTTTTCAAACAGTCACACACCCAGGTATCCCAAGGGGTACCATCATGCTTTTTGAGGGTTCTAAACCTCTTAAAATACTGGGAAGGGGTCTTCCCAAACCTAGCTATTAATGCTAGTTTCACACACTCATAATCCTGCTTATCCTCCTCCCCCAACTCTATTACAGAATCACTTGCAACAGGGGGAAGCTTAGAGAAAAGCCAAGGAATCAACTGATTCCCTGAAATACCTTGAATCCCATGATTGTACTCAAACAGTGCTAACCAATCCAAAACATCAAGTTTAGTCTCATACATACCAATCATTTCCTTTGACATACGGGGTCTCTTAGGGCTGGAAGACCTAGAAGACTCTGGGAGAGAAGCATTTTCTAGAGACAGTTTCATCATTTCTAGTTCATGATTCAGCTCCATTTCTCTGAGCCTTAACTCTTGATGTTTCATGGCAGTTTGTGCATCAATACGTTTCACTTCTAATTCAAGTCTCATTTTCTCAAGTGCAATACATTCAGGAGTAAGTGTAGGACCTGTGGGGGTCCCTGTGGACAGAGGTTGCGCATTCTGAGCAGGCAAAGGAGTTGTAGGGTTTCCTAGCAAGGACTCATCTACTTTTTCTAAATTAACACTCTCCGAATCAGAAACATCAAAATCCACATTGGCTGGAGTGGTAGGCCCTTCTGACCCACTCTCCAGACTTTTTCCCATTAACTTTGCAACCAGTTCAGATTTCTTTCCTTTACCAGAGATTTTCTTATCCCTACATGGTTCTAAGAACTTCAGCAGTATAGAGTAAAAGACACTCTTCAGTGTAGTTTTCCATACTTGACATGATTTCTCAGTTAAATAGATTTTGTGGTGTTAGCCTTGTGGTTAGTTGAACCCAAGCAACAGCAGTACTCTAAGTGTAATCACTCTACTTCCAAATCCCACCGCTGCCACCAGTGTTAGGCAGAATCCCATGCAGTGCCCTTAGGGTCCACTACACACAATTAAGACTACATGTGGCAATACAAGTTTACCTTTGGTACAAGCCTGTACTACTAAGTCATAGTGGTAGCAGTAGCAGAGCAGCCAGGCTTATCTCAAGAGTATATGAGCAGTAGCAGAGATTACACAAAGGGACCACAATTACTGTGACTCAAGCAAATACTGACTCAAGGTTTCAGGTAAAAAATATAAGTACATTCATTTTTAAACCATCAGTTATAAACACAACACCTCTATTAAACTTTAAACAAAAACACATGTTAAATATACTACAACTTACCAATTCACTTTGTACAGTATGTCTCAAGGTAAGTACCCTGAGTTTGAATGAAACGGTGTTATGAACAAAACACGATACCGCGGATATGGTTGCGATCACTTTTTGACAGTTCGGTCTATTCAATAAACGAGTATCCGTGACATAAAATGCTACCGGGGCAAAAGCACACTTAGCACCTGAGATACCCAGAGGGAGTTGGAGGCAAAAATCACAGGCAATATTTAGGTTAGGCAGACAGTATCGAGAAACACTCAGAAACAGGAGTTCAAAAGTCAAAGGGTCGGAGCCAGGTTTAAGTGACACCGGAGACCTGTGCTGAAGATCACACCGTTAGACAGTTCACGATTCAGCGTAGCCCAAAAGTACTTGGATATTGTCAATGTTCGGAAGCAAAAGTTATAAGAAGGAGGGAAGACAAGGACGAGCCTTGAGGATGAAGAAAAGGGTTTCACCCAGTTTCCTTGAGTAGAGCACAGTACCTTATTCCAACGAGGCAGCTGGTGCCCTGGCAGTTGTTCCAGTTGGTTTCCCACAGACCCACGATTCCTGGAGCTTCGTTGTGAAGGAGGACGTCTGAAGGGGGTCTGCACCACACAGGGATGAAGCCGGCAGCAGCAACAATGAAAAAGGTGTGCACCTTGAAAACAGGAGAGGCTCAGCAGGTGGCTATCCGGACCACTACAGCAGGGTGCAGCGATTTCGAACAGGGCGGAGATCTCTGGCTGAAGAGGATGAGCTGGTTATCCCCACCAGGCTCAAGGGAAGAAGACTCCGGACTGGATCTCCTCTTAGTCGTTGAAGGGAAGATAGCTCAGGGCTGCAGCAGGGCTTCACCGGGACGGGGTATTTGCAGCAGCCGTCGTTCTCTCCGCTTCTCTTCGGTTCGTTGTAGTTCCAGAGGCGACTCTGACTTCTAGCCCAAGAGACCTGCCTTTTATGCGCAAACCCCCCATTCACACAGCCTGGCTGTCAATCACGCAGCAGGGGGGTTGTCCAGCTGGGACAACCACCTCAGCCAATCATGGCAAAGTGCGACTTGGGTTTCTTAGGATACCCTGTGCAGGGGGTGACTACACCCCTTCCCCACATTCAGTCTACCTAGACACCCAGGCGCCAAGAGGAGGGTTTCTCTGCAGAAGCCCGCCAAAAGACGTTGAACAAAGGAGGCGAACCTAGTTTGCCGCACAAAGTAAAACACAAGAAGAACTTTAACAAAAAGAAATGGCGAATAAACCCAACCGGAGCCAAAAGAAAGACGATTTGGTCAAGTGGGTTTATGTTCGAGGCTAATATAATAGCCAAGAACAGTACCACGTTTATCTAATATAATCGCAGTAGAAAAGTTAGAGTAGATACCACTGCCACCAGCCAAGTCTAAATGTTAAAAGAGCGAAACAATGCTCAGGGAGGTACAGACAGAAAAGGGGTACAGATGAGCCCTTTCTAGTACTCCATGTAAGATGGGGTGTACTGGGTCTGTGGTAAAAATTCCTATGTAAAGTAAATGGCACCTTTACCTTTCTCTGGGGCACAGTAGTCAGCCCCAGCCAAATGGAATCAGAGGGATTTTTTAAAAACAACCCTGGGTTACTACACTAAAGGTGCTGTGTAACCCGTACAAGAACAGGGGAACCTGGAGTGGTGTGCTCCAGTGCCCAAGATCACACAATGAGTAAAAACATATAGGCCAAAACACATGCAAGAGTGGAAAAAGGATGTACACTCTTAACAGGTGGAAAATATAAACTCCAGAAATCCAGCAAACCTGCTGGGGGACTCACTAGGTGAGGGAAATTAGCCCTAGAAGGAGAATTCTCCCTAACAGACAGCTGTAGGTATCAGGGGCAGGCAGTTCGGCAGGTGAGGCTGGACGGACGGCTGCAGGCTGGCCTACACAGCGGCTCAGGGTCATGGTCTCTGTGCTGGTTGGTGGATCGGGAATGCTGGTCGAGGTGTCTCGGACGGCTCTGGTGACTGCAGCGTGACAACAGTCAGCGGTGCGGCCGGTTGCAGTTCGAGGACTCGACTATCTCAAAAATGTCCTTAAAAGTTGGACGCTGGTTGATGCTCGTAGGGGCACTCCTCCTAGCTTCTTTGCAAAGGCTCATGTGTTCCTTTCAAGGCGGATGGGCCAAAGCTTAGGAGAGTGTTTGCAGACAACGGCCTTGTCCTTAGTTCAGATACTCTCCGTCACTTCCCACCTAGGAAGCTTGCTGGCAGAACCTAGCAGGGCACGCTGTGTGCTGGCTGGGAACCGGTTCTGTAGCTGCTGGATGGGTCCTGTTCCCAGGGAGATGTTTAGGGGAGGCTTCTTGCTTCACTCTTGGAACTTCTGGTCTTCCTTCATTGGAGGTAGACTGTCCCTTCAGCATGGGTCCAAATGAGTCCTTCTTCTTACTCCTTTCAAAGTCATCAGATGATCTGCTATGTGAGGGGCAAGAAAAATGCGCCTCAGTGATTGGTGCAGGCTAAGCCTACATTACCTTATCTAGGGAGGAGAGGGAACATGCTTGTCTTGGAAGCAAGATGATGGGGAGCAACACAGGTTCGATCCCCGGGTCCGTGCTTAGAAACATCTGGGTATGAAGCGTGTTATAAATACCCCATTACAATTACAATTACAATGAACCAATCCTGGGTCCCCACCAACAATCTTCTGTTATGCATGAGGTCAGGACCAGAGCATTCTGCAACAGGAAAGGTAAGGGGTGACAACATATACCTAAGTCCCACCCATCTTCCAGTCTGTTGTAGATCAAAGTGTCTCTCTGGTTAACTGATCCTTCTGTGACTCTTGATTAAAGCGCAGGTCTCCCTTGAAGTTTGTGCAGAGAGTAGACTTCCTGTTTCCCTCAAATCACATACTTCTCCCCTCTAAAAGGGTTCCGCTCTTCACTGCCTTTCATACAAAGGGGTGGGAACTTGCTTCAAGTTGACACATTGCATACCAAAGGTGTGTTAGCCCTGCTTTCCTGTTGTCTGTCCGGCAACAAAGCCCCTTCCAGGCTTGTCTCAATTATCTCTCATTAGTTTGCACTGCCACCAGCCGGACTAACAATAGGAAAGTAGATGCATGGAACCTTTGATATTTTAATGCCGCTGCCCATGGCTGGTGGAAGGTGTGCCTTCCCCCTTCATTAGATGCGTTGATGTACCAGTGGCTGTTACATTCCAGATGAACATGACAGGGGAAGGCAATGCCTGTAGGCTGTGTCCTCCTGGAGTACATGTGACTATGCGTTTCGTGCGGTGAGCAGAGAAAATAAGTGCGTAATGGTTATACACATTTTCGGAGACTGATTTCCAATCATCATTTTCATTATCCATAAATCAAAAAAAGCCCAGGGTAGCGCACACTCCCTGTGTGGATTGTCAAATTCCTCAAACTATTATTTTACAAATTAAGCACTGCTCAGCGGGGAAGGAGTGACAGCAGGTAGTAATTGGCCAAGTTGGCAACCATAGATATGCTGGACCTCTTATCCAGCAAATCTCACTGCATTCTGTGCCCAGGGGTGGAACTGGGTGGGATGCAGTTAAACAGCTGAACAATGTTTCGAGCTTCTTAGCTCTTATGCACTGGCATGCTAGATTAGGTGGCTGAAATGGAGGTCAACATACATTGAACCACAATTGACAAGTCCATACATTTACTGCTCAACATTTCTGCCATACCTTTAATGGGTGGTACTTTTGGCACAGTACCAGTGTGGTTGTCAGTCTTAACAAAGCATTTAATGACCAAATGGGTATCCATACTGTCTCAGATTGTTTCTTACCATATTTTAGAGGTATGATGTGCGCTGGTGAGCAGCGTGAGAAGGCTGCATTGTGGTGGGTTAATTTAAGCCATAGTGCTCTTAATTCTCCACCTTTAGTTAATGCCCTGCTCCAATGCCTCATATGTGACAGAAACCGACATTTTGGAGGTGAAATCAAACCAAACAAGTGAGGAAATTTGGAACCTTGAGGACCCAAAATGAAGTTCTCATTATATTTTGCTTGAAGTTGGGGTGTGCGTGAATGTAGGTGGTTGTGTGTGTGTGTGTCTGTCTGTGTGAGTGGGTCTTTTTCGCAGCAGGTCACAAGTATTTTATTTTCATGAACGGCGTCCTGTTCACAGAAAGAAAATACCAAACAAACATGGCTGCCATGCTTAGGAAGGAGGGGCTCCTTACCAAGCCCCTCTTCTGTTTTCATGGCAGCCAAACGGAGTGGGGACAGAAGTGCTGCCACTGCAGCAATCAGGTAAGTGGGGATTTGGGGGGAGGTGGGTAAAAATGACTGATGGATCGGTTGGGGGCCATCACGCAGTTCGGAATGCGGGCTTAGAGTAGCAGTTTCAGCCTGTGTTCGGTGCCTCCTAATTGGCTGGCTCCCCTGCCAAGGGTGCTAATTCCATTTAAAATGAGTTACCTTTCCACTTGTCACACAAGTGCAGTTCTCCAGGTGTAACTGTACTGATACTTCTCTGCAGGGCAGATATATTTTTTTTATCGAGAATGTATTTTATGTGTTGCTTTTATATAGTTCTGTATACAGTGTGATAGGTTCTACAGAGTGCTGAAATGGTAATAGTTTTTAACTGAGCAACTCCTACACTTCAAAGTACGGATAATACACCTGTAATATGAGTGTACAGCAATTCTCGGGAGTGGGCTATACGTTTGATATAAAAGCATAGGCCTTCATGGTCTAGAACAGCATTTTTAGCAATGCTGATTGACTTTTAATGGGACTTTGCGCCACTTGTCAGCATGGCTGATATACTGTCAGTGAGACAGTGCTCCCACTACTCAGTGTGACTGTAATAGCGTTAATAAGACAATACTGTAGTTTTTAGCAGGACTTTTTTTTATTATGAAAGTACATACCTGTACTTCCATGGCGTCTGCTAATGTTTGTTACATGAAGCACTAGAACCTATCAACAGGGCTGCTATACTCATGACAGACAGCATTGGTACTTCCACAATTACAGCTATGTGCATAGAGTCTAAACTCCCTGCTGGTGCTCTCAGGAAGGCATTGTGCACACTAATATGGTGCACACATAGTACCTTTAACAATGTCTCCTCCTCCCATGTCTGACATCTAACCGCCACTTTTCCATCGTCATCTGTCATTCAAAAATATTTGGTTTAACAAAGCACACGACAGTAATGTTCGTTTTGTTATGCTATCCTGCATTTGTGCGCAGCAGGAGCGATATATGGGAACTCATCTATGTCGGATGAACATTTCAACCCGATTTTTCTTTTTGTTTTACACTTCAATTTTGCTAAAATACAGAGCAAGAAGTATGGCTGGATGGTTCTCCCTGCCATTTCTCGGCCTCTCACAGATGCTGCATACCAACAGCCAGAAGTAATTAGGGAAATAAGACAGATTACACTCTATTGACATTTTCTTCTAACATGAGAGGTTCTCTCCTCTCCTCTCCTTTCTAGCGCCAGGATACCGTCGGGTGACCGTGCGTTCTATATGTTTGTTTGTTTGTTTGTTTGTTTATTTATTTGGTAATGCGCTCCGAGCCCGTGGGCATCTGGGCGCAGCAGTACAAGAGGGCTCGAAACTAGTTACAAAGCCTGACACAGGCTGTTACAGAAGAACAGTGGCTGGTTACAGTAGGTGATACAATGCATATAGAATATCAAGTTTAAACGCAAAGAGAGCAGCATTATAACAGGTTGTGCCGTTACCACTAGGGATGTTACACTAACATAACATGACATAACATGATTAATGGTTTGCACTTCCTTCCAGTGAAATGCTGTGCTACATGTGCAAGTACTATGATATTAGATGTCTTTACCTCAACAGATAACTGTGATAATTGCATAATTCTACTGCACAGTATTCTGGAACCCAATTCCATGGACCATGTTCAGTGGGTGTGGTCCAGTCCAACTTTCATGTGTGTGTTGTTCCAGGGCACACTATTCTAAGGGGCATCTTTTGATTGTACATCATTACCATCAAACATTATTCCTGCTAAATTAATGATATTCCTTGTTGTAATATTGACTCTGGAACAATATTCATCATGCTACTTTCCTTAATACTGATAGTATTACTAGTAGATCATATGTTTTGGGCAAAATATGTATGATGGGAGTTACTAGTGCAGGGGCACAATGTTTGATGTGGACAGGATTAAGGCTATTACACACATCCAAAGTATACAAAAGCTGCTCAAGTTGGATATTAAACTGTTTAAGAGGCGAAGGAGTAAAAAGCCCTGCCGCTGAGGCACATGGCAAAAGTTTGGTGAATTAGTGAGGTCTCTAACATGTCTCCCATAAAAGAGAATCCATTGCAAGTCACTCAAAGTTGTTACGGCTCTCCACCTGTAAACATCCTTGTTTGATATAATCATTCGGAGTTAAGAAGCAATTTTGGTACAGACTATGCCCTATAAAATATAGGGTGCCAGGCAATGTCACTCTTTGTATGTTTGTGGAAAGACTTCCTTTAAAATGAACCATTGAACTTTATGTTTCAGAAATGTGTTAAGTTGGACTCACTCCCACTCACCCACGTTTCCCCGTAAGGCTTTACTTCATTTGATATCCTCACTTGTTCAGTAGCACCCGGATCATTAGTACTAGGAAACCAGACAGGTTTTCGGATGGTGGGCCCCGTCCAGCACCCCATGGTCAAAATTGTTCCAGCACCACTGATATTGCCCTGGCAGTGTGCCAGCTTCAGGCCTTCTCCTTCATCCCCTGACATTGCTGTGTGAGAATGGGCGGGACAAAGACGTGCACTTGCCCCACGCCAGAAGACCAGGGGCTTGAAAAAGGGTGAGAGCTTGACTTGTTGCCCAGAGCAGCCCAATAGCACTGTGCAGGGTAGGGTGGCCAACGCTTTGATAGTCTGTCGCGGAACACTTGCCCAAAAGGCGATGATGACATCACAACATCATTCACGTTTGGCCCACCCCTTTTTTTAATTAAATTTATTTTAATGGCTCTTAATTCCTGGCTTAATTGAAATGCAAGTGGTTTGTCCTTGGGAGGTGATGTTCACGCTTTTTAACTGCAAACATGACCCTCACGACCTCAGTAACAAAGCATTAGCATTTGAATTAAGCCAGGTGTCAGAGCGTTACAGCTCGACCTGCAGGCTCAAAAGGAGCCAGGGCTGCAGAGCCGGCCAGAGAAAGAAAGCAGTTAACGGCAGCCCCATGCTGTGTAAATGGCCACTTCAGTTTGCAGAGTGGCTGTGCTGGAGGCAGGTTGTCCTGACCCAAGTCGGGACAACCTGGGTCCCGTACAGCCACTCTGCAAACTGCGGGACAGAGTCCCTAATTGCGGGACAATCCAGCGAAATAAGGGACAGTTGGCCACCGTAGTGCAGGGTATAAGCCTACAGGTTGCGGGGCATTGGGAAGCAATCCAACGGCGCACAAGCCCTTTGATTTAGAGCCGCAACTCTCCTTTGGCCAACCGCTGGTGAATGGCAGAAGCCAGAGTGGAGAGCATTCCACGTGTCACCAGCCGTGGGCTGGGAAGTCCAAAAATGTAGTGTGTTTCAGGAGAAACACTATGTACATTCTATTTTTTTATCATTAGTTTGAAGCGGCGAGCCGATCACCACCTCACCTGGCCCAGGCACGGAGCAAGGGATCCTCCTCCAATGCATCCTGCTCACCATGATTGTCTGCAAAGAGATGCAGTAAACACAGGCTCCCAAAGTCGTTAGAACGCTGTGTACAGGCGGCCCCAGCAGGCACACGTCATCGGGTCTGCGTCACAGTGCGATCACGCACATGGGCAAAGATTTGTGAATATTAGCCTGCGTTGCATCTAGATAGGACTCTGAATATTAGCATGCCTGCACCTACGCTAAACGTGAAGACTAGCACAGGCCACACTTAGAATTGTTGACAATTGGCCTGCGTCGCATCTAGATAGCATTGATTGAAGGATAAAATGCCTGCGCCTAGATGAAACTTGAATGATAGCAGGTGCCACACTTAGAATTGTGAACACCAGCCTGCGCCGCATCCAGATTAAGTTATGAATGTTAGCATGCCCACACCTAGACAGATTTCTGAAAACTAGCCCACGCCGCACCTAGAAAAGACTGTGAATGTAGGCATGCCCACATGTGAAGGCCAACAAGTGCCACACTTAGACAAAACTGTCAATGTCAGCATGCTAAAGGTTATGTAACCCACTAACCAATATAAGCTCAAACTCTGCATACTTATCTCACTCAAAAAACTCACACAACCATCTCTCGCACAACAAGCTGCATGCATTTCACAACACTGCAACAACATATAAACCAGAGCAACAGCACACGTGGACTGACACCGATCCAATACCCGCACCAAAGCTCAGCACCCGGTGTATACCAAGTTGAAGCTGCCAACAGAACACCACTCCTCTCACTATCCTACTCCCTCTTCACCCTATTAACCAATCCCCCCCTTATCATTGACAGATCCGCCAGAGCGCCTGGGGACCAATTCCATTGGTGACGGTGCGCGGTACAAATACCTTTAACATTTAACATGGAGCTGGGCCCCTCGTCGCCATTGTTGTGTGGTGCACATAGAGCATGTGCGCCACAAAAGAAGGGAGACGGACGCATGAGTTTCTGCTTGTGTGGTCCCCACTCATGTATGCCCCAGCGTGAAGAGCGGGGCCTTTTTATTAACTCGGAGCAGTGACGTATGCAGGCTCCCTTAAAGGGGATCACATGACAATCATGAAAGTCAGGGTCCAAAACACAGACACAAAGCCCTTAAAAGATGGCTGCTGTGGAAGTCCCATTTCCATGCTCATCACTAGTGGAAGGAAAAGACAGTTGTGTAGAGAGGTCTCACTAGCGAGGGTGAGACACAAAACAGAGTGATTTAGTGCACGGAGCATTCTGTCCTCGGACGTGTATTTTCGATTACAATCCAGAGACTAAGAAATGCAAATAAATATAGGAAAATATTGCCTGTTTTTCTATGCTCAGCACTAGCAGAGATGCGCGCGCCCAACATTCTATTCTGGGTTCCAATAAAATTGACATGACAGCTCAACACCAACCAATGGCTTAAAAGCAACAGGTACATAATTGACTCTGGTGCGTAGAGCAAGAAGCCGAGAAGATGAAATCCTGGACGGGTCGGCAAGTAAATAAGCCAATGAATAATTAAGCCATATAATAAGGACTTTCCAATTCCAACTCGAATTGTTTGAAGGAGGAAATGAGCACAAAACAAAGATTGAAGTTCAGGGTGCAAGCCTGATAAAGGACATTTACCACCTCAACAGGAAAGTGAAAAGGCTTTCAGTGAAATCCTGTTATCATATAATTTCCCAGTGAGAACAGGGGTGGGGGCAAGGTGAAGAGGCTCAGCCCAGCAGCAAAGTTTACCAAGAGGCTGTTCAAGGCTCAGTAAACAGATAAGAGCTGAGGAAAGTACCAGGGGAAAGCACAGGCTGACAGCGATATTTATTCAGAGCAAAAAGACATCCTCAGAAGGCAGAGCTGTAGGGAGATGCAAAGAGAGGTAGAAAAGCAGGACTGCACCACAAGGGCGGCGCCACTTCAGCATTTGTTTAGTGGGCAGCATAGACCGCATTTTATTTATTTATTTATTTATTAGAATTCTTATACAGTGTGCCACACGCCCACAGGCCTTGGGGCGCGTACAAAAAACACAAAACAAAATAGGAAGAGACAAATTGTGAAGGATTAAGTCAGAATGGTCAAAATGTCAGGGGAGAGGCAGAAGGCAACTAATCACGAGACTGATTGAACAACATTGTCTTAAGTCCCCTTTTAGAATTCAAAGTCGAAGAAATAGATCTAAGAGTCAGCCAAAGGATTTCCAGGCAGTCGGGCCGCACACATAAAAGCTCAGACCACCCGCGGACACCATTCGGCATTGATGGACAAAGCATCAATCCACCCTATGCTTTGCCCATCAACGCTATTGTCCAAGAGGCTTAAGGGAGGCTATGCTTGCAGGTGTTGCTTAAAGGACAGTGGCGCAACACAATCGAGTTGACCAGGCTTCAGTCACCCCCCTGAACTTTTGGGCTATGTTGACTCGACCTGGCTGACCTACAGAGCCGTGGCCGGTCAGAACAGGACACAGATGTTAAACGGCGCCAGGGCATTCGCTGTTAACAAAGTCCCTGCAATTAGTAACGTAAATCATTTCACTGTTAGCACCTGCATTCATATGCATCCATTTTTAGGCAATTGAAATCGTGATGTGGGTTTGGTTCTTGCATGCCAGGGGAGTGATTGGAAGGGTAGAGTGGGGACAGGAGACTGCTCATTCTCACAGCAGTCCTTAAGTGGGTGCTTTCTGACTTAAAGGAGAGAGTTAACTGCTTGTAACATTGAAGCTGCTAGAGTAGTCGCATTAGAATGTCTAAAGAGGTTAGACGTCCCCCACACAAGTAAGTTTGCCCCTCCCCCACTGTCTCTGAAGTTAGCACCTCTCCCTGCCCCAAAATATTAGCAATGGTGCCAGTGCTTCTGTGTCCCCATTCCCAGGACTCCACGGGAATGGGGACTTACAATTTCCATCGCCTGACATCCCGGGCCGCCGGGACTTGTAATATCCCAGTGGCACCGGGATCCCAGGCAGCGGAGCAGTGTTACGAGGTCGGCGGCAACCCGTCGGTAGCACCGGCGAGTTACCGCTGACCTTGTAATGAGCCCCATTGTATTGCAAGACCTGCTGCAGGGATATAACAAACAATGGGAAGCAACATCGTTACTTAGTCTCGTGAATGAGATTATGGATGAGGAGAAAGTATTGTAAGACCTGCTGCGGGATATGGCATAAAAGATGAGCAACATTGCTACTTGCTCTCATGAATAAGACTATGACTTGGGATCTATATGATTACTGTGACCCCCCATCACTGCGACCCCAAAATTGCAGACTTTGTTTTCATTTCGACCTCCTTTACAGCACATATATACGTGGAGGGAGATCCCCTGCACCCCCCCCCCCCACTTGCATTATATACCATTAACCCCCACACATATATGTGGTGTAAATGGGGTCAAAATAAAAAAGAAAGCCTACATTTTTGGAGGTCGCAGCGTGATGGGGCACAGCAATGGTGTAATTCCATGAATTCGGATAATGCATTGCGAGACCTGACACAGAATATGGCGAACAATGGCAAGCAACACTGCTACTTGGTCTCATGAATAGGATTATGAATGAGGATAAAGTATTACGAGACCTGTTCCGGGTTATGGCGAAAAAAGATGAGCAACACTGCTAATTGTTTTCATAAAAATGATTATGGATTAGGATAAAGTATTACAAGACCTGCTGTGGGATATGGCAAAGGAAGGCAAGCAACACTGCACTTACTCTAATGAATATGATTATGGATGGTGATGAATTTTTCTGAGACCTGCTGTGGAATAGGATGGAAAAAAGGCAAGCAACACTGCTACTTGCTCTCATGAATTGCTGCTGGCGAAAAAAGGTGAGCAACGCTGCTACTTGCTATCATGAATTGCTGCTGGCGAAAAAAGGTGAGCAACGCTGCTACTTGCTCTCATGAATTGCTGCTGGCGAAAAAAGGTGAGCAACGCTGCTACTTGCTATCATGAATTGCTGCTGGCGAAAAAAGGTGAGCAACGCTGCTACTTGCTCTCATGAATTGCTGCTGGCGAAAAAAGGTGAGCAACGCTGCTACTTGCTATCATGAATTGCTGCTGGCGAAAAAAAGGTGAGTAACACTGCTACTTGCTCTCATGAATTGCTGCTGGCGGAAAAATGGTGAGCAACACTGCTACGTGTTGTCATATAAAGATTATGGATCGGGGTAATGTGAGACCTGCTGTGGGTTATGCGAACAAAGACGAGCAATACACTTGCTCTCATGAATAAGATTTTGGATTTGCATAAAGTACTGGGAGACCTGCTGTGGGATATGGCAAACAGGGGCAAGCAACACTGCCACTTGCTCCCATGAATATGATTATGGATTGGGATAAAGTATTGTGAGACCTGCTGTGGGATAGGGTGGAAAAAAGGCAAGCAACACTGCTACTTGCTCTCATGAATAAGATTATGGATTTGGATTAAGTAGTGTTTTGCAAGACCTGCAGCAGGATATGTCGAACAAAGGCAAGCAAGACTGCCACGTGCTCTCATGAATAAGATTATGGATTGGGATACAGCATTACAACACCTGCCACAGGATATGGTGAACAAAGGCAAGCAAGACTGCCACATGCTCTCATGAAAAAGATTATGGATTGGGATAAAGTATTACAAGACCTGCCACAGGATATGGCGAACAAGGGCAAGCAAGACTGCCACATGCTCTCATGAATACGATTATGGATTGGGATACAGTATTACAACACCTGCCACAGGATATGGTGAACAAAGGCAAGCAAGACTGCCACGTGCTCTCATGAATAGGATTATGGATTGGGATAAAGTATTACAACACCTGCCACAGGATATGGTGAACAAAGGCAAGCAAGACTGCCACGTACTCTCATGAATAAGATTTTGGATTGGGATAAAGTTTGTGAGACCCCCGCGAGATAGGGCGGTCAAAGGTGAGCAACAACGCCACCTGCTCTCATGAATAAGATAATGGGGCTCATGTTGGTCAGTGGCGTAATGTGATTGAAAGGCGTAAAAGCGTTAAGTAGGTCTTTATTGCCTTTCAATCACGCCGTGCCACATTTCCATGCATTTATTTGGCCGAGAGGAGGGGCGGACCGCTCTGACCCAATTTTCAATGCTTTTATTATACTGAGGTTCTGTGCAGTATTAGCAATGGTAGCGTAACAGTATCATCTGCCGCCGTATACATTCTGTTTACATTGTCAAAAGAAAGGTGGAAACGGGTTAAAAAGGGAAACAATAAAGAAAATAGAATTTCTTTTTAGAAAGTGAAAATCCACTTACATTTCTGCCCCTACCAGCAACATTTACATTGTTCAGACATATGTTTGGGATTACAGCATGCTGACAAATCTGCACAACTTTAATGAGGACCTGTGGTTATTTGAAATCAGGGAGCTCCTCTGACATACATAGAATAACCCTTTGAAAAGTTGCGGGACGTGTTCCGTTTATCAAGAAGAGGGATGAATTACCCATACAATGAGATGTTCTAGGTACCGAGCCTGCTCTCAGGTTACAAGAACTGTGATGTTCAGATGCATCAGTCAGTGTTGACATGTCTTCACAGCTTCATACCTTTGCTTATCAGAGCAGGCAGCCGAGAGGCAGATGTGAAAGGAGTCAGATTGACCTGGCAGGAGAGTCTAGGAGGAGGTTCCATCCTTTGTTGCGGAATTTGCCATTTTTAGTAGCGTTTCAAAGCCAGTGGACCCCCATTTCAGCATTTAAAGACTGATGGCTATCTAAGTCATAAGGCTTGTGATTTTAAAACGTGCTAGTTTGGGTGTCTTACAAAGTTCTACCTTCTGTCTCTCTTCATTCAGTTTACCAAGAAGCTTCTCTTTAACAACAGAACACATATTCTTGTTGATTTTGCTTGGGACATTGACCAAATTCCAGCATCTGTAATTGACGTCTTTTTAACTTTGCGAGCCACAGTATTGTCAAAGCTCTACGTTGACGAAGGATTCTGCGCTTCGATAGAGTGGCTTGGGAATTAAGTGTTTAAACAACCAGGGTCCACAACAAACTACCTGCTAATGTCGTATTTGGCTGCAAAATTAGCATCGCACATAGAACAAGAGAAAGGTGAAAAATCGTCTTTCCAAACATATATAAAGACGATGAGTGCGGAATTTACCAAAAAATATATCCGTTTTTATTTTTTAACACATGATAAAACATGGACATAAGGAGTGATGTCCATACAGATTAAAGATATATATATATATATATAATCGAACAGACAAAACAAACTGGTATTTTTTTTACCATCCAAAGAGGAAAACTTATCCTATATCTACAGAGTGATGTTAGTAACTAGTGGGTGAATTGTTGCACATGTCTTTACACAAAGCAAAAACGCCCATTGGAAAAGCGTTGACAGTAACAATATCTGTTTCCAACCTTGATACGGTAGCTACTAGTACCCCACAATTCAGGGTCGATAGTAGATTTGTGTCTTTCCCGTTAAGGCTTTCATCAGGACACTTGTGATCCAAATAGGGCAGTTTTTTAGATGTTGTGTTGATGGTCTATATTCATTTATAACCAGCAATTCTAAAAAAAACACATAAAAAAAGTTTTCACTGACCATATTCAAAGAATCAAAGAAATGTAGTCCTTTCATGTATAGGTGACAGTCTATATATTAAACAGCCAACGAATAGACTCTTTATACCCATCAACATGCTAGTTTATTTATAAACAAGCTCAAGAAAAACCTAAATTAGGTACATGTGACAACCATCATTTGTCACCTTATTTCATTCCATTAACAAACAGCTCATGGCAATTTGAAAAATTGTGCCCAAACATGGTGAGGGAGGAAAGGAAGGGAAAGGAAGGGGGGGGAGGAAGGGGAGGAAAGAGAGAAGGGATTCAGTGACTTAAACCCTTGTATGCATATCAATTCAGTAAACAAACATTTACAGAATGAGACTGTACCTTTTGATACTGACCACTGTCAGCAATCTTAATTCTTTTGCTTCAAAGGGCCATGTGTAATGGCCAAGACACAAAGCATAAGCCTTCTGTGCCTTTAACTGGGGGGGGGGGAGAAAACAAGTATAACCACTTTAGAAATTGTAGCCTGATTTTATTTTTTGTCTCCTGCCTCTATTTATTAAATAATTGTGGAAGCCTACCTATAGCGGAGACAGGTAGGTGAATGCTGCATACCAATCAAGCGAAAGGAGCGATATCAAGGCATAAATCCTTGGTGATTCAGACCGGACAGTGCAAAGATGGCACTTAGCGGTGGGTGAAACCGCGTCTGCTTCTGGAGTGTGTACCGGTTTCCCAGTTGACCTGGGGGAACAGGAGGGAAAAGCTGTTAGAGAGACCAGCCCGTAACGTGGAGCAACCAGTAGTAGCTAGCTAAACAAATGCAGTAAAACTAACGGTTTCCAAACTTACTTGGGAGATTGAGGGCGGCAGACACAGCAGTTTGCTGTTTCTTTGTCGGCGTCTCTGTAGCGAGTAAATCAGCATTCGTCGGCGCGGGCAACACGTGATCTAGTATTGAAGTGATAGTCACGTGATCGCGTGCTGCGTGACTTAGTTCCGTTTGTTAAAGAAAAACTACAAACGCAGCTCAGAACTACCCGTGATTTAGGTGGATTTCTTTGTGTAAAGAAATGTGCAAAAATTCACCCACTAGTTACTAACATCACTCTGTAGATATAGGATAAGTTTTCCTCTTTGGATGGTAAAAAATACCAGTTTGTTTTGTCTGTTCTATTGTATATATACATCTTTTATCTGTATGGACATCACTCCTTATGTCCATGTTTTAGCATGTGTTAAAAAATAAAAACGGATATATATTTTGGTAAATTCCGACCTCATCGCCTTTATATATGTTTGGAAAGACGATTTTTTCACCTTTCTCTTGTTCTAGGTGTGATGCTAATTTTGTAGCCAAATGCGACATTAGCAGGTAGTTTGTTGTGGACCCTGGTTGTTTAAATATGTTTCTAAGTCCTCTCCCAACAAGCCCCTAAAAAAAGAGGACACCATATTGCTCGTTTTATGATTGCACTTGGGAATTAAGTGTCCATCCATAAAAATAAGGAGCCAGAGCAGTCCTAGCTTCCAGGAGCCACAAAGCCTTATCCAAATGGGATGTGTAAGAAGGAGCCGAGAAAGGCAGCATGAAGGGTTCCAACAAAATGCAATCCCCCCGGATGAATGCAAGACTCATAACCTCAGCCGCATATTCGGCTGTTGCTGCAGTTTTCACTTTGTAAATCCTGAGCATAGTTTTATTTGGATGGACTTGTAAATGTCCTCTTAGCCTTGAGACAAAGGGAATTACCTGGGGAATTTGGGACATTGGTTCTCCAAATGATTAGTACCCTTTAACATAGGGGAAACACAAACCCCCAAATCATTAAAATCTTGTCAGTGTTAGGAGAACTTTACCGTTTACTAAAATTGGTCTAAAATCCTTCTTCTTTCTTCCACTTCCTTAAAAATAGATTGGCCACATTCATTTGTACTCCTCTTCTGCTCTGCACGGGGTGTCCTTGCCATTAGCACTACGTCATTGCTGTATGAAAGCTCTGGCATTCTATGATGACCAAAGCACTGGTGTTGTATGGGTGCCCCTTCCAATGCCGCCAGTAGGCCATTCACATTGATGCCAAATAGCAAGGGTGCCAAGACATATCCTTGTCGCAGTCCCTTATTGGTCTTAAGGAACTCTCTGCATACACTCCTTGCCCAGAATGACCTCATCTAACACCCACCAAAGTGTCAGAATGAAGGGAGATTGGTCATTTAACTATGTCTGCTGAGATTTCCATTTCCACCTGGATAGTCCACATTATTCCTACATCTCGCCATCAAAGGCTTTGGGCAAATCCATAAAATCTGAATACCTGGGAATTCTAGAAAAGCATACATACTTAGCAATAATCATGTGCAGATGAATTGCCTGGTTTATCGTTCCTAGCCCTTCCTTCTGTAATCCCTAATTGTGGGTCTGCCATTAAATCTCCCGTAGTTAATCAGTTTTTTATAAGGAAATAGATAAGATGCTCAAAGACCTTTACGCTTCGATTTAGTAGAGATATTGGACGATGTGAATACGGTAGGGGTCTTTTAACTTTTTGAATAAATAGACAATATTATTGCACTTCCCCATGCATCCAGATCATTACCCAGCCATGCCAGTGCCATGAACAATACTATAAAAAGGGTGACCACAATTCCATCTATAGAGATCACAAAATTAAATCTAATTGATGGGTCTTTTTAGTTTTCGGACAGAAATCGATTGTTCCATGTCTCTTAGCTCAAAATTGCAAAACACGCGAATATTTAATAGGTAAATATTCACCACCTCACAGGCCTCTTGGATCGAGCTTGATCCCATGACATGTCCCTGGAAACTTAACCCATTTTCCTAAAGGCACATTGGTTTCATGTTATGATGTTGAGTTATATTGCACCCATTGGCTATGATTCTTAAAAAAGAAAGTACATATCCTGATGAAGTGACGATTCTAGGGTACGAAACACGTGTCGACTTGCTTACAGGCTACCTTAACTTGGGAAATTAATTATCCCACATACTAACCGGAATCAAGCTTGTTTTCTGGATTAATTACCTTGGTAAATGAATACTAGTAGTAACAATAAAATCTGCAATATTTCACAAATATTGCAGATTTTAGCATCCGTCCAATTCAGAGCTTGCTCAAATGCAACCGGCGCTATTCATTGCTGACAACCTGGCTATATTTACCTCGAGCTTAGAGGTGGAGGAAAAAGATCCAAATTGGCCCCTATATTTATTTAACATTTTAATTTACTGTGCAGAACGGAGGCACAAACACTTCCCTTCGATACAGTCACCATCTTACCCATGCAATGCATAGGTGGGTCAGAAATTACCTTTTTTTGTGCATACAAAATGTAAAGTATTAACTACTACTGTACATTTTCCATTTCCACCATCATGCTGAACATGGAAATGACTGAAAAATACATGTTTAGGTTACCACTGACATAGTTGATATTTCTGGAATACTTCCAGAGGAATTTTTAGAAATACTACTGGTGGTGGTGGTAACTTCCTCTGGTGGTATTTTCATACTGCTAGTCCACCCAAGTCTGAAGGACCAACTGAATTAGGAATATAAATGCATCAATTAAGTCAGATTGACTGAATTTAGTTCTTCTGGAGTTTTATCTTGACTGCTGTGCTTTTGGGAAAACCCTGCTTGAATAGTGATTTCACATATGAAAATACTGGAGAAAGTGGTTTGTGGCCAGTTCCAGTGATTTGTCGACAATTGGGACCTTCTAGATGGGCTTCAATCTGGTTTCAGACCCAAGTTTGGGACAAAGGCGGCACTGTTGACTGTTGAAGATGACCTGTTGGAGGCTGAAGGTTACAGCGTTGCTAATGCTGGACCTGTCTGTGGCCTTCAACACGGTGGACCCTCAGATTGCAATCCAGCGCATAAGCGAAGTTGGGAGAGCATCAGAATAAGTGACACAGTAGTTCAGTCTTTTCTAAAGGATAGAACACAAGAGGTTGCCCTTGGAGGTTTTCTCTCAGAGTTCATTTGGTTGAAATGTGGAGTCCCGCAGGAATTCTCACTGTCTCCCTTGATTTTCAATCTCTATTTCCGCCCCGGTATTTAACATCTTTAGGAGCCATGGGCTTAAATTCCACACCTATGCAGACGATACCCATATTTTCATCGATATTGATAATTTCGAAGATGCATTCGAACAAATTGATCAATGTATGAGAGAAATCAAGAGATGGATGGCAGGAAATCAATTGCAGTTAAATGGTTCAAAAACCGAACCTATATTGTTCTGTCCCGAAGGGAAATTGATCCAAGAAAAACAAATACCCACCCCCACGTATATTGGTGGGGGTGGGTATTTGGGTAAGGATCAAAAAGGGGATGTTAAGAGGTATTTGGGTAAGGATCAAAAAGGGGATGTTAAGAGGAAAGGGCACTTGTCATATTCAGATCCTGTCAAGGTTGTTGCTGTGCTGAAAGGTGCTGTGTGAGTTGTGGGTGGTCAGGTCTGGAATAAGGACAGAATCGCAGTAGTGAAAAGAGGCCATGTTTGAAGGTACTGTACTGCTATTCAGTGTGTTGTGTGAAAAAGGGGAAGATGTGTTGTAACGTGGTTTCTCAGGGTGAAAGTCATTGGCTGAGTATGGGTTTATGCTACATGAAATTATTCTCTGATCAAAGTTCCAGCGAGGTCAGAGCGTTCTTGTATTGTACTTGTCTTTGCATTGAAGTGCATGTCCAATTTTAGTAAGGCCTCTTCAAACTCATTCACATCATCACTGCTGCCGTCTCCAGGTGGCTGTGGGAGCGTTTCGTAGATCCTTTGCCCTTCATATCCCAAAAAATGTAGAGGAAGTGCAAGCTTCCTCTCATTAGAATACGAAGTGCCACCAGCTGCCGTGAGGTAATGCATGAAGCCCTTGCGCCACTGGGCCCACAGAATTTTTGCAGGTCCTGGAATGGGCATAAATATTGGGGGCCCGGCTATTCCAGGTAACGCTGCCATGTTGCTTTACTTCTTTCCCCTTTATTTTCTTTTAAATCTGATAAGCAGGAAATTAATGAAAAAAAATGGCTCTCCTCAAAACCTTGTTCGCACTCCACAACAAGAAGCAATGTCACTCAAGATATGTGCAGGCTATTGCTTGAAATGTCCCCTGAAACTCATTGGGCAATGCTCCTCTGGTATGTCAGACCCTGCAGTTTCCAGGGCTTACCACGAGTGACAATGTTTGAGCTCCCAAATGTTCCAGCCCTCAGTCCTTTTTAAAGATAGGTTTCCCTTGCTCGTGGATCTTGAATGCTCCCGAATACTGAGGAGCGACACTTGCACTCTTCTCACCCTGTCTTCACCAGCTGGAAAGCTGCCTCGTTCCCAAAATGTCAGTAGTTACACTGACAGATACGCGTGTGGCGTGTGCTTCATTGCCTGATACGCGTGTGGCGCGTGCTTCGTTGCCCTCGGCCTCCCTCCGTTACTTCCTTCTGGACTAGTAACACAGTCCGATGCACCATGCGCTTGGAAAGTCCGATCCTCTATGAAAATGGGCGCGTGTGGATTTGGGATGCGCGTTTATGTGGGTTAATGCGGTAAGGGGCCCGGGGCTGGCTCGGCGGTGAATGCTGCGCTCCCGCGAACCGCGGCTGTTTACGGAGACACGGACTGCCGTACGGGGTAACAGAGAGGTACGGAGGGGCCAGGGGCACGCCAGGGACACTTACTTGGGGCTGAAGAGGCACACTAAGAGATAAATCTCCCACAATGGGCGCTGCTACGCTCGGTAGGAGTGGAGCGTCATCAATAATGTTGCTGCTGCTGGGGGTCTTCTCTCACGATCCCATCCTCGTCGCCATTGTTGAAAAGATGTGCAGCACTCCAGTGAATGTTACTTGGTTCTTTATTAAGTTATTAGATATAAAGACCCCCAGCACAGGCAGGGGTCCACAAGCAACAGCATACAGCATCAACTGGCAACTTTAGAATCTCATGAACACATAAGGAAACAAGAACGCTCTGACCTCACTGGAACATTGATCAGAGAATAATTCCATGTAGCATAAACCCATACTCAGCCAATAACTTTCACCCTGAGAAACCACATTACAACAATAATGTTACATGATTTGGTGCCAAATGATTTTGATTTCTTACTTTTCTGAATGCACTGATTGCAGACTCATAGGACCCCGACACAGCTTGAACACTTCGGTCACCCTCTATTAATGGTTTCCATTGGCTTGATGAACCCATCAAATAAACATGTTATTCGTTAAAAGATATGCTGCTTTAGTTTGCTCAATGATTCATCAGCACACAAATACCTGGCACATTATCTGGGAGGGACACATATTCTTTAAATCAGGCTTGTCCAACTCCAGACTGCGAGGGCCGGAAAAATGTCAGACTTTCAGGATACCCCTACTTAATATTCATGAGATAAATGTGCATATAATGATTGTAAATGCATGCAATTGTATTCTTGTGAATAATAATGAGGGAAAACTGAAAATCCGTCAGGATTCTGTCCCTCGAGGCCTGGAGTTGGACAAGCCTGCTTTAAATTTTATATGTTCGCTCCTGTGACCAGCTTCAAGAGAAGTTCACCCAAGCCTAGCCGTTACTCACCCACAGAAGTAACACCATTAACAAAAGTTATATTTGCTACTCAGAGAAGTTCAATATTTGCTGCTTTTTAATTTATTTATTTTTATTTTATATAGTTCATTACAAACTTTTAAAATATATCTCAACACATCAGTACATCAAAATATCCGTCTAGCTCAACATCTTCAAATTAATCCATCAATCTTCATCTGCGATGTCAATTCAAGAAAAATAAAGCTTACACCATGGCCGTCGGGTCAAGGTTCACATAAATATATCACTCAACAGTACTTCACTTTTCTGTTAAGGAAGTTAAAATATGAGTGCAAAAGTTAGCTTTTGATCAGTTCCTTCAGCCATCACCTTCCACCAATCTCACCACTTAGGTGAGGTTTTTTACTAATTTTTTTTCCAATGTAAGCTGTTCTAAGATAACTCAGCTTCTTGCAATATAGTACAAGGTGCTTGAGTGATTCAGCTCTTGACTCTCAAAATCTGCAACGGACATCTGCGTTGCTTTCTTTGCTTCTTAAGTTCCGACAACTTTCATTTGAAATAAGTTTAATCGAAACTTCAAAAAGATGTTACTCTTTTTTGCACAAGGAAATGTTTCTACGTATTCCGGAAGGGTGTTCATAGCTTTTGCTTCCGAGGCAGATTCTGCCATGGATCTATGCTGTGGTCTCTGTTCAGCATTTTCGCACCAATCTTGGCGCAACAGATTTATTTTAACTGCATTCGGGTTTTGCATGAGAATCGATTTGTTAGTCTGAAATGGATCAAGTATATATTCACAGCTCTGTTTCCATTTGCTCAAAATTGAGACATCATTGGTTTTTCGTGATGGTGAATACAGGATTTGGTATTGCTGAAGATTATCAACTTCACACGTCTTCCTATATGTTGTTGAGGTTAGTCCAAGTTCAAATCTAATGCACGCAGTTGGAGTACATCTTGGAATCTGTAAGATTCTTGTCCAGTATGTATTTTCACACCACGCCCCATAAAGAGTAAGGGCATCCCAACATTGCTTCTGCACCAAAAATCAGTGAAGGGACCACCTTTCTTTTATAGAACTCCAACGCCGGTTTTATGGAAAAATTCCCATATTTTTTGTTTATCACTGTTCCCTGGGCAACCAAGGATTTACATTTGCATTGAATTTTCCTTGCCATGGGGTCATCTTTTAACTGTGAGTTTATTAGCACGCCAAGGAATAAAGCCTCTGTTGTCAATTTTATTGGATCATTACCAATCTCTTTGCCATGGCTTTCTTTGCTCCCATTAGATTTTGTAACACTAATACCTTGGTTTTTGCTGGATTGATCATCAGCCCATTTTTCTCAGTATATTTATTTAGGGGATACAGCTTCTTCTGTAGGCCTATTGGTGTTGTTTCCAACCAAACAATATCATCTGCATAAAGCATGTAATCTAGTCTGTTCCCAGTAATCTTTGGAGCAAAGCTCAGTACGACATCCATTGCCTTTCCAACATCCGCAATAAACAGGTTGAAAAGGATAGCTCGCAAGGGGCAACCCTGTTTAATGACTCTTGAAGTTCCTCTTGCCATCGACAGGGTGCCCTTCTGTTCTAATCTCACTTTCATTTCTGTGTTGGAGTACAATTCTTTGATAGCAGATAGCAGGCTTCGAGGGCATTTCATATGGTCCATTTCGGTCCATAATAACTCACGATCAATGCTATCAAAAGCGTGAGCCAAATCCACAAAGGATAAATATATTTTATTTAACAAGTTAATTAAGAATAGATTCAGCCCACCGCCAATACCTTTGACAAATCCTGTTTGGCGTGCGTCAAAGGCACCTCTTTCTTTTATTCACTTTGTACATTTTTTTAACAGCTGTGTTGCAAGCATTTTTCCAACAACATCCAAGAGGGCTATTGGCCAGTAATTCTTTAGTTCTGTTCAAATACCTTTTTTAAGTACAGGCGCAATTATAGCACTCCTCCACGAGGTCGGGATCCTTTTTTCTTCTACAATGTTATTGAACAAGTTGGTACAGAACTCTGCCCACTCGTCTGGATGGAGCTTGAGAATGACGTTAGTCAACCCATCATTGCCAGGTGCTCTAGAAGAACTGAGCTTCAAGATATTTTTCTAAAATTTCGGCTTTATCGAAGCGTGAATCCCAGGGACCGGGAGCGTGAAGGTTTTTATGTTCAGTCACCATTCTTTTTTTGAAGAGCGTTGTAAAGTGTTCCATCCATTATACTTCAATTACCATATTGGATTGAATCGCTTGTTGAGTAGATTCTGTATTATTGATCATTTTCCAGAATGTCCTTAGGTTCTTCAATTTCAAGCCTCTAAGCATTTCTTCAGAGTCTCTCTGTACCATGATCATTTTATGAGAGCGTAACCAATTTTTAGATGACCTTTTAGCTTGCAGCAGTTCACTTTGGCTATCACACACAGGGACATTCTTCAATCTTCTAAGTGTTTTTCTTAGTTCACGTTTTTTGGTCACAATAGCTGAATCATAGACATGTTTGTTCTTAAAATAGGTAAACCTGTTACTAGTATTTGCTGGCTTTTTAACCCTAATAAAACTGTAAGGGTACCAGATGGTTGATTGACCAATTACCTAGCTCAGTGAGGCGTGCACATGAAGTAGAGGGTCCTGCCCCTCTTGCAAGTCACAGGTTTGAATCCCAGCTGGGTTGACTCAGCCCTTCATCCTTTTGCGGTTGATAAAACAAAAACCATTGAGTTTGATCACAACCCCTCAGTGGCGGATGGTGAATTTTTGAACTGGAGGAGAGTCAATGTTTGTGCCAAATATGCGGGAGCGAATGAGCACAGCGAGGGAGCCTGAACCAAACAAGGGTGGCGTGAGGGGGTTCTCCTTTCAAGAACATGGGGTTCAAATGGTGCATTTTATAGCACTTTCTGTGATAAATTGGACAAAAGCCTCATAGTTTGCAATCTGTTTAATGGTAGCTCAGATGAAAACCCCAATAGATGCAAGTCGCAACAGTGCACAGGAGGATTTTCCAATGTGTATTCATGATGCCATTGCCCACAATATATACCAGTACATACATGTTCATGCTGGCTGTGACAATAGAAGTCCACGCAGGCTGCCCCAATATAAGACAGTATTACCATATAAGAACTCTCAACCAGTAAAGAAATAACTTGCCACAGAAAGCAGGTATATTTAGACTGGCTATACCAACATAGGCCATTGTACCACATAATCACACTTATGTTTACGTTTGCCCTGATGCTCAGTACAAAAATGCCATGATGCACTAAAATGATATGGCCAGACTGAAGAGGCCAATGTAAGCCAGTCTAACCACGTAATAACACACATCATATTTGCTTTACCCTTGATGCCCAGTATCAAATGCCATGCCACAGTAAGAAAGTAAATACAGACTGAAACAAGTGTGGTTCAGTGTATCCACATAATACCACTTTTCATGTTTGCTTTAAAAAGTGCCATGCCACAGTAAGAAAGTATATGGACACTGACACTGCCAATGTAGGCCCGTCTAGCCATGTAATAACACTTATCATGTTTGCTTGACCTTTGATGTAGAGTAAAAAATGCCATGCTACATTAAGAACTTATATGCAGACTTGCACTATTGGACTAATCACACATCATTCAAACAACTGCTTGCATGCACACACACATGCAAACAAATATACATGCACGCATACATACTCATTTCATTGACAAAAAACACACAAACTTTACGTTCTTGCACTCACAACATGTGACACACTCCCATGAAGGTCCTCCTTTCCTTTCCGCAACGTGAATATACTGACTGACAGGAGAGCTATGCACTCCTGTCAGTCAGCGTGTCTATACTGTTAGCACAATAATGAGAGGCGGCGTGGCTAAACTTCTTCCACCTGCTGCCTCACATTACTATGCACTACGCACACAAACAAAAATGCATACCGGAGAGACGTCCCCCGGCTAAAAGGCAAGCAACACAGTCCTCCATAAAAATAAAGCACACGGATGGGCTGTGCTGACTGCCACTCAGGCAAGGAGACAGCAACCTCCTCCCCCCACGCCCATATTGGAGAGACGCCAGTGCAACCCCTAATATTTGGGTGCCTAGGAGCAATTCCGTTCGGGCAGCACCATATAAGATTTGGGTCAGTCATCATATAACATTATATATAATTGGACTAGTGTTTCTAAAAGAGGAATTTGTGATTCCCCTTTTTGCCAATGAGTTAATGTTAAAGTTAATGTTAAAGGATAGTTGTATCGCGCACTACCACTAGCGCTTGTGCCTTGACAACCTACCGTTGGCCACTTGATTTGTATACTCGTGTACGTCTGCAATGGCAGCTTTTCAAATCCCCGCCATGCTATGGAATGCACTCCCTTCTTAGGTGGTGCATTCCGGGAATGTCGTCATTTCCTGGGAGCAGGAAGTCAATGTCAGATTCTTCTGTCTGACATCTTCCTTCCTGCTCACTCGCGCTGTCTTCAGAGGTTATTGACTATGTTCTCAGAGACACACCTAGAAGCCTGTAATTATCCACAACAAACTAGCAGGTGGATACCAAGTTTGCATAAGGGCAAAAAGACAGCCGTCAGTGGCAGGAGCAGAACTATGGTCAAAGGTCCTGTTGGCGTACACACCAGTTCCACACCATAACATGAATTAGCTTGCATTTGAGTTTAACCAACATTTAGCACCAGGAGGTTCTGTAAATGGCAGAGGTGTGCTGTACACATCCCACCTAACATCATAGCATTGGAGTCAGGGGCGGCCTTAGGGGCAGCAGTGTCCTGGGCACATTTATCCAATTTACCGCTCCGGCGCCTGGCAGGGAGTTAATTACTGGAATAAGACGCTTGTGCTCATGCATGAGCGTCCTATTCCAATGAACACGGCCTCGCTCCCGCGTCGGGGCAGGGAGGTAATCATCTAAATAGGGTGCTGATGCAACGCATCAGCACCCTATTGTTATTAAATACTGCCCGCTGCGCGCGCATCCGCGCCTTCTACCACTACGCCAGATCAGGGGAGCCTTTGAAAGACTCCCCCGAGCTGGCTTGGCCGGGCGTCCAGATTGGAACTATACAACCCTTAACGCAAGGGCTATAAGGATACTAGACTGATGATGACAAAATGTTCTACTTAAAACAAAACGCCATCAATATCATGGTGGGTTTAATGTGGGCAAGAAACACAAGGCTTTCTACCATGTATTGTCACACAAAACGCGGGGGTTCGATACCTTTTCTTGGACTCACTGGAAATATTCTGCAGAGATGAAACGATGCATTAGATTTCAAAGGCTCACAGACTTCTCCATCAGATGGTGGAGAGTGAAATGGGTAACAAAGAAATACTCACAAATGGGTAACAAAGAAATACTCACAATACAGTTCTTTCTAAAAGCGAAGAGAAAAATGGTATTTCCAAATTACATTTCATTGGTTGAAGTATGCATGGAATGTAGGTCTAGTTTGGCTGCCTTATCTAAAGGCCCATAATGCTCCTGGAAGCTGGGAAAACATCACCGTTTTCACTGAATCTTGGTAGGCGGCCATTAAATGAAACACATTAGAAATGTAAAACCTTTTCTAGCTCATCCTAATGTTGATGGTGTTTGCTAACGATGCCCCAGTTCTCTAATCACAATGACGTCAACTGCATCTAGGGGGACCAGACACCCTAGTTTTGTCCAGACCGTCTTGGAATTAATTAGACCCCCTGCTCCCCAACCTGAGAGGTTTTTTTAAAATGTAAAAACCCTGTCACGGTTTTAGGAAAGGGTTGGGGACCACTGCAGAGATGTGGGGTTGGGGACCACTGCAGAGATGTAATAAATTAAGGTGCAATTCATTGATAATAAACAGTTTACTTGCTTTCGGTTATCCCTTTTGTCACGTGCAGTTAGTCATCGTTATTCCAGGAGTGGATAAGAAACGCTCACTGCAACGTCTGTAATAACAAGCAAAGCACAAGCTCTTTTGTTCTGAACATGTTTAGGGCCTAATTCATGGAACTTTTAGTGCAGTGCAAAGGGACTTTGCACTGACAACACCCTGACACACAGAGCGGTGCAAAGTGTATTTTTGCATAGCAAAGTCACTTTGCACTTCAAAAATACACTTTGCACCGCTGTTAATCAGCGTATTTGTTGGCAGTGCAAAGTGACTTTGCACAGCACTACACGTTCCATGAATTAGGCCATTAGTGTCACAGCCAAAACTGCAGTTTATATGGAAGTAGAGAAGTGCTGCACATTGTATTTATCTTAAATGTGCGACACTTACCTGTGGGGCGAGCGGGTTGGTGGGGGTGGGAGAGGGTGGCAACGCTAGTCGTACTTTTATGTTTGTGACCTGTCCCAGCATTTTTAAATCTGGCCAACCTCTAACTGCATTCCACTGATGAGCCCCATTGGGGTGAAACGTGTATATGGTTGTCGTATCTTTGAGAGCTGGTGGCCCTGGGCTGGTAAAGTTACCTATCGAATAGCACTGGCCCATTAGATAATGACATTAAACTCTAACAGAGCAATCATGCAAACATTTCACCAGTGAGAAACGGGTTAAACGTATACAAGTCAACATTACCAATTCAATTCTGGTCCGCTAGTCCATTCCTGGTTTTAACTTTGCATTCAGGGACTTTGAGTCCTGAATTTATCAATTATAAACCTTGGACTGCAAATCCTAGAATGCAAGATTTAAACTAGGATTGGATTATTGTCTTTCGAATGGAATGGATAATGCTGGCATGTATGGAAACGCTGAAATGTGGAGGCACAGGGGCAATGCCAGCCCTTGTTGGCTGACTCCCACGCCATGGCTATCCAGGAGGTTTGCAAGATTCCAATGTTCTAATCTAATGGAATAATATTATCCAAAGTGGTGACCCAGATAGAGGTCAATTACACTTATTAACTGCCCTCACGCTTGGAGGATGCATTCTGTAAATCCCACTCTTTGAATTTGGATTTAAATTATCAACTCTTGAAAACGGATTACTTTTAGTTTCCCAGGCTGTGGTGTGGGTTTGTGATTTTAATAGGCAATAGAGCAGTAATTATGGATGCTGTAATTGTATTCTACTCGCGCTGCTTACCCATTAATTACATTTTGTTGCTTCAAGGCTTTTCAACAATGTCAATAACTTGTCTGATTGCAACGTGGTGTGTTCCAGAAATGTAACCCCTATTTAAGTGTAATACAAACGCATAGCTCCCAATGAGGTTGTGAGAACATTGTGGCACTAACCTGCAGGTGACTGGGAGAGTGCAACACGACACTGCCCCTGTACATCTAAATGTAAAGAACACAATGCCCTCACCACACGTGGGCATGGGGCGGGGGTCGGCTTGTAGGTACCCCTGATAATGACCTCTTGAAACTCAAGGTCGCACAGTAACCCCTAAACCAGCATCCAAGTTGCCAAACAGCTCTAATAATAGTCCACAAGAGAGATGACAAAGCAAGACATGTGTGTGTCAGTGGTGTGTCTATGCTCAGGAATAAAGCACAGGATAAAGAACACCTTCATAAAATGGTGCACAACTATACACAGGCCCAGCACACACTTCATCTGCATTAGATCTCGATTCACACTTCACCTCCCAGGGGGAATCCAGACTGATGAGAACCAGCAGCGACTCCTCAAGCTAATATTAAAGCGCCATCTGCACCGCACAGCGACTCGCGGCACTAGTGGGAATCAGGGAAACAAGTACATCAGTAAATGAACATGTGTCACTTTTGGTAAGGGGGCACAGTATTGACCCATCAGCACCCGTGAAGGGATTGTATGAGTCGCCAGGTGTGTACTCAGAAACCAACAGCACTATTAACACGAGCACCCGTGCGGCACACTGAAGCCGCGCCAATATAGCATCTTCATGCCACAACATTACTGGAAGCACCCATGTAGCACTCTGATACAAGCCGTGACATAGCGCCAACCTGCCAAATGCCATTCTAACAGGACCAGTGGGGCACTTTGATAAAAGCACTGATGTAGCGCCTACATATGAAATGTCGTACTCAAATGGCATGTGGGGCACTCTGATACAAGCACTGATATAGCGCCTACATGCCAAATACATTTATGGGACTGCCTGTGGTGCACTTTGATACAAGCACCGATATAGCACCTACATGTGAAACACCATTCTGGGAGAACCTCTGGGGCATTCTGCTTCGTGCACAAATACAGTGCCTAGAGGCCAAATACCATTCTGGGAGGAATGGTTGGGCACTCTGGTACAAGCACTGTTAAAGCGCCTACATGCCAAATACTATTCTGAGAGGATATGTAGGGCACTCTGATATTAGCACTGATATAGCGCCTATGGACCAAATACCACTCTGGGAGGACCTGTGGGGCACTCTGATAAAAGCACTGTTATTGCACCTGCATGTCAAATACTATTCTGGGAGAACCTGTGGGCACTATGATACAAGCACTGATATAGTGTGTAGATGCCAAATTACATTCTGGCAGGACCTCTGGGGCACTCTGATACAAGTATTGATATGGCGCCTACTTGCCACATACAATTCTGGGAGGACCTGTTGGGGGGGCCTGATGCAAGGACTGATATAGTTTCTATATGCCAAATACTACTCTGGGAGGACCTGTGAGGCACTCTGATACAAGCAATGATGTACCTTCTACATGCCAAATATTATTTTGAGAAGACATGTGGGGTACTCTCATACAAGCACTCATATAGTGCCTACATATCAAATGCTATTCTGTAATCACCTGTAGTTTTTTTTTGGCATCCACTCTAAAATAAAAACAAAAATCGTTATGAGCCATGTCCACCCCCCGCCGGGGTGTGAAAGTCATTTGCACCTCAGGGTTCATCTGTGGTGCAAATGGCTTTCTTTTTTTTCCCTCTGGAGATTGGCTGGTGTAAGCAACGCCAATCTCTGAAGGAAAAAAAGAAAAGAAATAAAGAATCCAAAATGGCCACCGTCTTAGGCACAAGGGACTAAGTCCCTTTCCTATTTCCATGGCCGCAGCGGGAGCAGGTGCTGCAGCGGACTGGAGCATAAATCTCCAATCGTGCAGTTAAGTATCTTGTTTAATAACGCCCTCTAAATTCCGCCCTATATCTCTCCTCACTTATCTGTCTAAAATCTTGGAGCACACTGCTTATTCACAAGTTTCTACTCTACTTTTATCAATTCTGACTCTTTGCTTTTTTTGATGATACTCAACATGTTCTATCCTTTTCATCCTTTTCACCTCTGACTCATGAGAAATTAACCTCCTACTTACTGCCCATCCAATCATGGATGGTTGATTACTTTCTAGCACTAAATTCCTATAAAACAGAGGTCCTCTTCTTTCCTGCTTCCACGGTTCCTCCTCTGCTCTCATCTTCCTCTATTTTATTTTCCTCACTCTTAGATACCAATCGCTTTTATGGCTCGAAATCTTGGAGTCTATCCGGACTCTTCACTCACTTTTGCACATTATACTTCTTCTATATCTCGTTCCTGTTGTTTACATCTCTTTAATACTCATAAGGCTTGCCCCTTTCTTTATTTTCATACTTCTAAATTACTACTATCCCCCCTAATCTTTGCTCGCCTTTTCTACTGTTCTTGCTTCTGTTTGGTCTTCCTGTCTCACACTTAAGTCCTCTCAATTCCATTAATAGTTCATCTCCTCGTTTACTATTCCCTTCGTTTTCTGGGGACTCTATTGCCCCTGCTCTTTCTTCTTTACATTGGCTTCCTTTTCACTCTCGCCTTAAATTTAATTTTCTTTGTCTAGTTTTTAAATCTCTCTATAATCTTTCTCCACCATATCTGTCTTCTCGTGTGTCTCTCTATTCTCCTCCTCGACCTCTCCGCTCACACTCTCAGTTTCTTCTTAGTGTCGCTCAGCCTCCGTGTGCCAAATCGCGTTTCTGCTCTTTCGCCTTGCTGGCCTCACTGCACTGGAACGCGCTACCACTCCATCTTCGCTCTTCCATTCTAACCTTAAATTTTATCTTCTTTCTATTTAGATGGTATATATCTTTCCTGCTCATCATCCATACCTGATGCGATGATTTTAGCCTTTTTGGTGATTTGGCGTAAATCGCTGTAAAAATACCAATAAATTCAAATACAAATAATACCGCCCGAATCAATTACCTTTACCGCATGCAGTGGCATCAATTTAGTGGGTCTTTTCAAGCAGGCGTTTTTCAGTGTATGAAACATTTTGCTTACTGGAAGTTTTTCTCTGTGCACCTTTTTCACTTCTATGCATTTATGCAGTGCTTAGTTTGTAAAAAAATAAATTGCAGGGCCCAAATATTTTCTAGCACTCCTGTGATACTTCGGGGTGGGCATTTTCCCCACCACTGCTGCCACAACCCATAGCTGCTCCCCACAGTATCGATATATTTAGGGTTACACTACAGCTTGCACCTGCTCATTGGTGATGATGATGCACTGCCTTTCACCACTTCCAGTTATGTTATGTTATGTTAATTTGCATTTATATAGCGCCTTATGTAACATTGGTATGGTCTCAAGGTGCTAGTAGGTTGAACGCTCTCGGGAACCGAAGTTCAAGTCAGTAGAGAGAATAGAGAGATCAAAGGTGTGTGTGAGCACCGGATATGTGTGCAGCTGGTGTGGCATTCGCGTGATAGCTGCTTCTTAGCGGTAGGTGTGGTGGCTGAGAGATCAAGAGTATGTGTTAGTTCTGGCAGGTTTTATCCAGACCGATTCTGGCTGCGTTTGGCCTGAGGAGGACGCCTACGCGGGAGGGTGCGTAACCAGCAGTGTTTAGTTAGAGTGATGGGGAGTATGAGGCAGATGATGGTATGAGAACAGCTATACCAAATGGTGTCATAGTATCGCTGTGTTCTAGATGACTGGTGGTGTAAGAAGAGAGTAAGCGTGGAGATGTGATATGGTGGTTTACCTTAGGTGATTGCTCATCCGCTCTATGCCCTCGTTCATTTTGCGCTCTCATCTGCTCTATGCCCTCCTCTGCTCCACGCACTCATCCGCTCCATGCACTCATCTGCTCTGCGCACTCATTCACTCCGTGCACTCATTCGCTCCACGCACTCATCCGCTCCACGCATTCATCCGCTCCATGCATTCATCAGTTCCACGCACTCATCCGCTCCACGCACTCATCCGCTCCAAGCATTCCTCCGCTCCACGCATTCATCCGCTCCACGCATTAATTTGTTCTTTGCACTTGCCTGTTCTCCGCACACGCCCATTCTACGTGCTCGCCCACTCTACGCACTCGCCCGCTCTAGGCACTCATTCGCTCTACGCACTCGCCCGCTCTATGCACTCGCCCGCTCTACGCACTGATCTGCTCTACGCACTATCCGCTCTATGCACTGATCTGCTCTGTGCACCCATCCGCTCTGTGCATTCAACTACTCATCCATTCTACGCACTCATCCGCTATTACGCACTCATGCGCTCTACGCACTCATCCGCTCTACGCAGTCATCCACTCTACGCACTCATCCGCTCTACGCACTCATCCGCTCCATGCACTCATCTGATCGGCGCACTGATCCGCTCTACGCACTATCCGCTCTATGCACTGATCTGCTCTATGCACCCATCCGCTCTGTGCATTCATCTACTCATCCATTCTACGCACTCATCCGCTATTACGCACTCATGCGCTCTACGCACTCATGCGCTCTACGCACTCATCCGCTCTACGCAGTCATCCGCTCTACGCACTCATCCGCTCTATGCACTCATCTGATCGGCGCACTGATCCGCTCTACGCACTGATCCGCTCTGCGCACCCATCCGCTCTGTGCGTTCATCTAATTCATCCATTCTATGCATTCATCTGGTCTACGCACTCATCCGGTCTACGCACTCATCCACTCTACGCACTCATCCGCTCTACGCATTCATCTGTTCTACGCACTCATCCGTTCTATGCACTCATCTGTTCAGCGCACCCTTCCGCTCTGCGCACGCATCTGCTCTGCGCACTCACCTGCTCTACGCACTCATCCACTCAACGCACTCATCCGCTCTACGCGCTTCATCCACTCCACCGACTTCATCCGCTCCACTCCTTCATAATTAAAGTGAGTCTGAGCCCTGGCAAACAACCCTACAAATTAAGCACCACATTTATGCCATGCATTTCTGATGAGTGTGGCTTCCTTTTGCATCAATACATATCAGCAGCTGCTGCTAGCAGGAAGTCACATCTGTGTCTTCTTCACTCTCACACTCTTGTCCCATGAATCTTGCTGATGGAAAGAACTGGTGACGTGTGTGCATTCCATTGTAAGTAGTGCTCAGATCCATATATACCTTTTTGTACACCAAATACATGACGCTTGTTGCTGACGGGAAATGATCCTGTGCCAGACGTCCATTTTGTCCTCTCTGGATCCATGACAAATTTTGCTCATCAAAGGTTCTCCACTCTATGCCTTCCCTTTCAAGCACTGAAGCCCTACGCCTCCTGTTGCTGACCGGAAGTGCTCTTTCACGTTCTTTCCCTTTCCCCACTGGTTCCATTAAACGTGATATTAACAGGAAGCAGCCCTGTGTGTTCCTCTAAATTATACCCCCCTCTTGTGTTACCTTTTGCTCACAGGAACCACTCCAGTGTTTGCATTCTCGGCAAGCCTTTGTGCCAAGAGTTTCCGGTAAGAAGCATGCCTGTCTGTACTTTTCTGCTCAACTAGCGCTTGGATCCACCCAAGAGACACGTGTGAGCTCCTTTAGTGGTTGTAGAGTATGTTTGGTTCTAAGGTGTCACTCCCATGTGCATTTTATGCAATGGTGCAAGTTTTCTGTAGGGCACTAACTAGTCTATCTGGCCTGTAGTACTTCAAAACCAAGGAAAGAGGAACATTGCAATTCTACAAAAAAGACTGTTTTTTTGTATGGCCTGCTTTTGAAGAACCCTCTGCTGATGGAACTCAAGAACATGAAGGGCTCATGGACAGGCACTGCGTGATCATGGCATAGGACCCACTCCTCTTAGCGCGCCAGGAGTGCTGTTTGGCGTTGTTTGGAAACTGAGGTTCCTCTCAGCGTTCTGATCACAAACTTTAAAGGCACAGTTCATGTTTCCTTTTTCTATGGGACTTTAAAATATTGAAAGGATTGTGGCCACGCCCCCGAAACCGGAAGCAGCACATAAGGAGCGGCCACACACATCAGTCTGCGCGCATCCCGCTAGTGCTCCTCCAGGAGTTCTGTTTGGCTTTTCGGGGGCTTCAGGGGTGAGTAGGTGAGACACTGGCAGATAGCCTTACACTCTGTGTAGATTAGGGGGCTGCCGCCTATATCAACATGAGGAAAAAGAACCAAGGCTGTTCTTGATATACTTACAGTTTTCTCAAATCGACGAAAAAGCATGGCTAGAGCAAAGACACTCCCCTTACTGCCCTCACCAGGTAAAATAAGCCCTCAAGGGGATATTGATGGGGAAAGTGAGGTTAACTCAGGGGATCGAGCAAGCACATCTGAGTTGTTCCCTTCGGTGATTGAAATGGCCTCACTCCCACCGGATATACAGAATCAATTCACCCCCCATTTTCGGAACGGGAGAAATCACTCTCCTGGCACTGTTAACCCACCCAGTGGATACTGGTGAACTAGAAAATAGCATATATAATACACAGCGATATGTTAGTTCTCTGGTTCTGATAGAGGAGGACTCTAATGCAGTGGTCTTGGCCAAATTAACTGTACGGGACCATTTCACATTGGAAATGAAGATGCAGACTAAATACCTCAAGGAAATTTGCAACCAACTGTTATCCCTTACTTGTTTGATGAGGGAGTCCATTAGAGCCCCAGAAATGTGGTTGGATGCTACAAAAAAATTACAAAAGGGCCCCCATTAGAACAGATGGGGAACTGAGCGAAAGATGGAATGAGGGACAGCACCCTTGATAAAGCAATAGCCTATTAGGATGGCGCTAATAGCGAGCCTATACCTACCAATAGCACTCATGTCCAAAACAAAAAAAACCAGAGAATGTAAAAAATCTTTAAATAAAAAAGCATTAAATAAATAATCTTGTAAATGTATGCGTAACATTGCGCAATCTGATATAGATGATTATACTGAATGCCTTGACTGCTCGGTAGAAGCGGTTGACCCAATACAAATAGAGCATTCTAAATTAAAGGTTGCTGGTGCTAGCCCCAATCATGGAAATCATGTAGGAGGGCCACATAAGGCTTGGAGGGAAAAAGACCTGGTAACCAAGGGGCAATATATACCATCCGAGGCTATAGTGTCTGATGCCCTCCAACAGAAGGGTTTGACAACAGGTAATATGGGGAAGAGTAAACAGGGTTACCTGTCAGAAATGACTACATTGAAAATATTTAGGGTGAAGGGGAACACTATGATTAGAGAGGGAAAGGCAGATCGGAGGCTGATCATACCTCCAACCATGGAGCAATTGACCTCCAATAGATGTGACATAATGGAGGAGCCTATTAAGGCGTCCCCCTCAACGAGATGGAAATTAGAAACCTTATTAAATCAGTGATACTGCAGGAAACATATAAAAAAAACAGATGTGGATGGAAGGACAAATGAGGTGTCAGAGACTAAGGTCGGCCAGAAGGAGAGAGTGGTCCAATCTAGAGATGGCTGGGGAATCCTGGGGTTGTTGTGATCCGGGTAAGACATCAATCCTGATAAATTATCCCACCCCATGAAACACTTCACCACCTATGTGGGGAATTGTGTAACCTCTTTGACTTGCCCAAGGGAGACCACAATACTCCTCCCTAAAAATGAAGATATTGAAGAAGTTGGAGATGGTTTGGGGAGGCCTACTGGTGACACTGTAAATGTACCTAATATTCCTACTCAACCATATGAAGCACTAAACATTGAATCCAACAGAGCTTCATTCCAACAAAAATAACAGAGCCAATACAACACGGTCCCTATGCAGGAGGGATACCTTGACAATCATCCAAGTAAAATATCACTTGAGCCTTGTTTTAGAGATCCGTTATTCCCAAATGAAATGGACTTAATACTTAACTACATGTTTGACAAAGTTGGCCCAGACTACCTCAACAGGAGGACAGTCTTAGCTCGGTTCAATGAAATACCTGCACTAAGGCAAATTACTTCAAATTATATCAAATTGATAGATTTCATACACCGGGAAAGGTATGATTATGTCCGCCTGGTGATTCCTTCAAAGATGCTCTCTGGGGTAAAGATGAACGAAGCAGAGAACCTCTAGAAATTAGGGTATGATTTTAGGACTGTAATTTCACCAGCAAGATAAGCCGAGATGGTCAGGACTGGCAAGGTTCAGAGATAAGCAGAAAGGATGAGGGGAGGGAAAGTCTGACTTGTAGAACACAAGTGGATACAGAGAAGAGGCTGGAGGAATCTAACTGGTGGTGGCTTGCAATAACACTCAGAGAAGCCATCGTCCAATTAAACGAATTAAGAGGACCCGTTTAGCACTGAAACTGACTTTACATTAATCTGTTGGAATGTTCAAGGCTTCTTTGCACTATGCACAAATATTAGTCTGTGTCAGCTCCTACGTTCTATCCTACTTTTACAAGAAACCTGGCTGACTGACCCACCTATATTTCAAGGGTATGAGCTAGCTTATGAACTGGCAACTCAGGGCCAAAGGGGTCATCCTGCTGGTGGCCTGCTGGTCACTGTTCAAGTACAGGTACTCTTAGTGGTGAGCTAACGCAATGTATGTAAGGGTGTTCTAGCTGTGATTTTAAAGATGGAAAATGGCAAATTTCTGATCTATGTATTACTGCTTAATATGTACTGGAACCCGGAGGGAAATTTTGAAAATTCCCTGAACCTGGTGAACTTAAAGATGGAAGAAGATTGGTATCTCGTATGCCCGGGGGGCCAGGTGGGGGTTGTAGGAGATTTTAATGCTGACTGCTCCACTTCGCCTGTAACGGACTGTGATCAACTACTGGAGGTCACTTCCTATTACTTTATTAAGGGAAGGGATGGGGAAGGTGTACTGGGGATTAGTGCAGTTAGGTGTAAAAAGATACAGGGCAAAGATGGTGCTCTAATCTTGAAAATCGAGGCCTCCAGTTGCCATCTTTAACCACGGAAGAGGCAGAGCAAGACTACGCAACGTGGTTCGGCAATAACAGCTCTTCCCGCTCTTCCCTTAAATCTCTACTCCTCCATTCTCCTCCCTGAAGCACCTCCCCCTCCTGCTTCCCCCCTCCCCTCCCTATTCTTTCCCCTAACTATCTCCCCCCTCTCATGCCTCCCCCCTCTCACCCTCCCCTTCCCTCCTCCTACCATTCTTCACCACTCCCCTCCTATCCACTCCCTCTCCCCTTCGCAACCTATCCCCCTCAGTGGTTATAGGTCAAAGTATCGAATCAAAAGGATCGAATGACAAAAGGCTCGAGTCAAAAGGACCGAAAACAAAAGGTTCGAAATTCTTTATTTTTTTTACATTTTTTACTTTTTTGGGGGGGTCCCCCCCAACCCCTGTTTTTGTAGTAAAAACCACTTTTTGTACCTAAACTGAAACCCCGAAAAAATATAAATAATTAAAAAAAATGTGAACCTTTTGTTTTCGATCCTATTGACTCTCACCTTTTGCATTCAAACCTTTTGTATTCGATCCTTTGACCGGACACCCCCCTCGGTTAATTGCTCTTTTCACTGTTTTGTTGATTGATTCATAATGTATTTTCTTCTACTGTTATTGTTTGTTTATGTATTATGTTGTTCAATTGTACATCGCTTTGGCGTAAAGTGCTTAATGAATCAATAAATACAAATACAAATACAAATGTATAGACTATATAATTGTATCGTAAAATATCTATAATTGGAATCGTTCTTTTAAGGTCTCACATACGGAGTTTAGTGATCATCCAATGCTGTTAGCAAATTTTGAGTGGAACAACCTCGATACAGCGCAAGATATATATAATGTATCTTTAGTGTCTAACCAGCGGGGTAATCGATTAAGGTGGAATGAAAAGAAGATCAGAAGGACAACATATAGCACTCTGACCTTTAACAATTATATAATGGCCCTAATGGTGACTATTGGGAAAGGAAAAATAAAAAACACTCAAGCTAAAATGTACCCCCACACATATGACCCTATATTACAACAAATAAAAAGGGCTAATCGAAAGGAGATCGGACAGGTGAAGAAAAACATGGTTGGGGGAATGGAGGCTAAATTTGCTAAGATTAAAAGGATAAAACAGAAACTGAAAAATCAGATTAAATCCGATCGATTTAATTTACTTCAAAATGATAGTGAGGCGATGTTGTCCACCTTGAAAAAGGGGAGTTCAGAGAATTTCTGGAACTTGATCGATGATCTAGAAAGGACACAGTGTTCCTTACAAATGAATGCCATAAAGGAGAAATTACGGGCCTTAGTCTTTGGGGACTTGTACAAAGAGGGACCAAATCTAAGTAGTACAAATCAGGAGAGAAATAATGCATTGTAGTCATTGGAGTTTACCCCAGAGAAGATAGCAGGTAAAATAACTAAGGCTAGTGCTTCTAGAGTGGGAGGTCCAAACTCCTTAACATACATTATATTTAAACATAATATTGACGTGTGGTCTAGTATCCTATTTGTCCTCTTCAACAACATAATCAGTACATAAAACATCCCCATATCCTGGAATATCTCTTAAGTAATCCCTATTTACAATAAAAGGGACAGGATGTCACCAGGAAATTACAGGCTTATCTTCTTAATGGATGCCGATTCCAAAACATTTGGCTCATTATTGCTGGAACATATATAGGAATGGTGTACTCAAAGGAATATTCTAAATATATTCTAGTTGGGATTCCGTAATCAGATGGGTACCAATGGTGGTGGCCTTCTGTTGAGTAGCCTACAGCAATTGGCCTCGAGGGATACCACGTCAGCTATATATATAGCATCTATGGATCTATCCAGGGCTTTCGATTTGGTGGACCGCCAGACTCTGTGGACAAAATTACATAACCTAGGAATTCCTGACGGTTTATTGAGTATATTAATATTCTTGAATAAGTATTTGACTATACAAGTCAGATTGAATAGTGAGGGTCTTGTGTCTCGTCCTATTTAAATTTTAAATGGCATCAGACAAAGCTGCATAATGGCCCTGATTCTATTTAATCTGTATTTATCAGATGTGGGTAAGACCTTGTCGAAATCTTCTTTTGTCCTGCCAAGAATTGGCAATTCAAAGATATTATGGGCAGAAAATGCGTACGACTTTATACTAAAAGATCAAACCCCAAAAGGACTTCAAAGAGTGATTAAATATTTTAATGAATTTATGACTGCAAATCATTTCGTAATCAACCCGCAAAACAAGACCCTCAACAAGATGGATTCTTTTGTTGAGCTAGCCAGACAGTGGTTTCCTGAACCACTCCCTGCATAGTTTCAACTTATCTGAAGAAGTGCACCAGTATTTTATACACAGTGTGCACATTATTATGCTTTGTTTGATTTGCTCAAATATTTCTTTGTTTCATGTGCTAATTGAGATGTCCTTTACCTTCTTGTTACATGTTTTACATTATGTATTACACCAATGTGAAAAGTGCTTTGAATAAATTTAAGAATATATATTTTTTTGTACATATCGAAGTACTGAAGGTTATATATTTTTTTTAGCTACAACGCACTAAGGACAATTTGACATTCCTTGGCAGTCGTTCTCACCAGACATAACTATAGGTTCTTTTCACATAAGTGTTGATGTCCTTTGTTCTTTTCTCCTTGTTTGTGAGTTTCCTTTATGCATATTCCTAACTGGAACATGCCTACACATGTTGGGAGCCCATTTTTGTAAAAGAAAATCAACCTGCAAAAGACAGTTATACTGAAACTGTGTAGAGCCCGCAAGAAATGTTCATTCTCTTGGTTCATTAATAATGTCAAAATTCAAGCTCAGGAGAGTATGATCTATTTGGGTTACCCTATTATTGCTCACCCAAGAAAGAGCTTTTAAGCCACAGTATTGGGTAGCCAAATGCTAACGGTGGATACAAAATATGGTAAGTTTTCTGCCTTAGTTTTACCTTGCTAAAGTCATTCCATGGTTGACATATGGATTGGAATTCTTTCCAGGATGGGTAACACCAAAGTTTGACCGATATGAAGCCATTATGTGGAGAAAAGCCCTATTCCATTTACCTAAGAGTGTTACCTTTGCAGCCAATAGATATGAATTGGGGCTGCAATCCCTGGCTAGCTGGGTTGAATGGAGAAAGTTGACTCTTTTCCGAAAAACGTATTGCAGCATTGAACACAATTTATATACTGTTTTTGGAAAAGAAGGAATGGAGTGCAATGTTTTTAAAGGTTTTAAACATGAATTTTACCTACAATGTATAAATATTCTGGAAAGAATTGGGACCACATCACAGATATTGAGGTAACACTTAAACTTTGTTAAGAGGAAAAATCGTAAATTTGACAGGTCTAATACTGTAGATGAGGTAACAATTTTATGCATTTTAGACTTCATGTATTACCAACCAATGAAATGATATGCATAAGAAATGGAACCCTAGCTAAGTTAGCCTACTGTAGGTTCTGCCAAAATGAAACTAAAATGAAATCCCTCCTGCACTTATTATTACATTGTATAGCTTTAAAAAGTGAAATAATTGAATATTTTGGAGAATTTGACAAAAATCTTAGCTGGGTACCTTTAGATTGTCTCTGGCTGGATATGATACATGGGGAAAGCGTTGCACTGAAACTATGTGTCATGAGGTTCTTGAAGAATGTCTGCAAAGTAATTAATTAAACAAAGTACAAACATTTCCTGAGGATGTTATATCCTGAGATTGATATCGCCAGATTTAACTATACTAATAGGTGTCTTATGCTTTGGGTATGATGACATTTCAGACATTTTTTAACATTAACAGGTACTTAGCAGACTCTGTCTATAGTTGTTATTGTATACTCTGTAAATGTTTTACATTCTTTTTATCAGCTGCTTTATACGTTGTTCTTGTATTGTGGATTATCGATATGTATTTGTATTAACATATGTATGTGAAATTCAGAAACTTTTTTAGCGTTTTGTCAAATTTCTTTTAGATTTTACATTTTGTAAAGGTTTTAATGTTAAATAAATAAATGAATAATGCATAGAAGTGAAGATGGTGCACAGAAGAAAAACTTCCAGTAAGCTACATGTGTCATACACTGAAAAATGCCTGCTTGAAAGTGGAGGTAATACCTCCACTAGCAATTGCGGTATTTCCCCTCGCAGCACTAATCCATGCATTAATACTACGTGTTCCTAATGGGGTCCATTGGGACTCCAGAATGGGGAATAGCTGGAGAGTCTGTAGAACTTTAAATGACCTGCTAAATTGCTTTCACTGCATGTGGTAAAGGTAATTGATTGGGGGCGGTATTATTTGTATTTGAATGCATGTGTATTTTTACAGCGATTTCCACCAAATTGCCAAACAGGCTAAAATCAGTGCATCAGGTGTGGATGATGAGCAGGAAAAAAATAAACCAATTAAATATAAAGAAGATAAAGTTTAAGGTGAGAATGAAAGAGCAATGATGGAGTGGTAGCGCGTTCCAGTGCAGTGAGGCCAACAAGGCGAAAGAGCAGAAACGTGATTTGGCACACGGAGGCTGAGCGACACTAAGAAGAAACTGAGAGTGTGAGCGGAGAGGTCGAGGAGGAAAATAGCGAGACACACGAGAAGACAGATATGGTGGAGAAAGATTAAAGAGAGATTTAAAAACTAGAAAAAGAAAATTAAATTTAAGGCGAGAGTGAAAAGGAAGCCAATGTAAAGAAGAAAGAGCAGGGGCAATAGAGTCATGAGACGAGAATAGTAAACGAGGAGATGAATTATAAATAGATTTGAGAGGACTGAAGTGTGAGACAGGAAGACCAAACAGAAGCAAGAACAGTAGAAAAGGGGAGAAAATATTACAGGTGATAGTAGTAATTTAGAAGTATGAAAATAAAGAAAGGGGCAAGCCTTCTGAGTATTAAAGAGATGTAGACAACAGGAACGAGATATAGAAGAAATATAATGTGCAAAAGTGAGTGAAGAGTGTGGATAGACTCCAAGATTTCGAGCCATAAAAACGATTGGTATCGAAGAGTGAGGAAAATGAAATAGAGGAAGATGAGAGCAGAGAAGGAACCGTGGAAGCAGGAAAGAAGAGGACCTCTGTTTTAGAGGAATTTAGTGCTAGAAAGTAATCAACCATCCATGATTGGATGGGCAGTAAGTAGGAGGTTAATTTCTAATGGGTCAGAGGTGAAAAGGATGAAAAGGATAGATCATGTTGAGTATCATCAGAATAAAGTGGTGTGAAATCCCAAAAGAAGAAGTAATAGAAGCAAGAGGACATGTGTAAAGAGAAAAGAGAAGAGGGGCAAGCACAGATCCCCGGGGGACACCCTGGTGAAGGGATATTGCCAACCCAAGAAACAGAGTACGTGCAGTTCGATAGATAAGATTTACACCATTTGAGGACAGACCCAGAGAAACCTAGAGAAGAAAGAGTAGAAAGCAGAAGAGAGTGATCAACAGTGTCAAAAGTTGCTGACAAGTCAAGAAGTAAAAGGGAAGATTGCTTAGTGTATTGAGAAGGTAATATAGAGCTCCATACAGAAAGAAGAGCAGTTTCTTTAGAATGGTGAGGACGAAAACCAGATTGGAAACAGGGGAGCAAAGAGTCAGAATTGATGAAAGTAGAAACTTGTGAATAAGCAGTGCGCTCCAATGTTTTAGACAGATAAGTGAAGAGAGATGTAGGGGACGAAGGTTAGAGGGAAGAGGAAGTTATTGAACGAGACAGTAAGAAAAGGAAGGAGAAAAGGATAGACTTTAAGAATAAGGGAAGATGGAAGGGGATGAAGAAGGGCAGAGGTAGGGTGTCCTTTTGTCAGCAGAGCAGAGATATCAACGTCCACAAGAGGGGTGAAGCAAGCTAGAGATGCCGATGATTCAGATGAAGGGGATGGAGGACAGAAAAGAGCAGAAGGGGTGACGGCAGAACAATGGGGAGTGACTTTAGAAGAAAAGTAGAGGCCAGGTACATGTCCGAGAGAGCAGAAGAGAGATCAGGATCAGGGGAAGGAGGCGAGATTATATGCGTAAGAGTTTGGAAAAGACGATGAGGGTGAGAGCAATAGGAGTGCAAAGATCTGAATTTTAAGAACGTTTAGCAAAAAGAAGAGCAGCAATGAAGGAAACATGAAGGGAGAAAAGGGTAGAGAGATCAGAATATCACAGGTCTTGCGCCAACATCGCTCGGCCTGAAGGAGCATACGCCTTTGGGACCAAAGCTGTGGAGTAAGCCAGGGTTGGGGAGATCTGTGAGTGGGGACAAAAGGAACTGCGGGATAAAAAGAGTGCAGAGAGGTCAGAAGAGAAGAAGAGATGGTAGAAGCAGCAGTATCCACCGAGAGCATGGTGAAATCAGATAATGATGGAATTAAAGAAGTACAAGTAGATATAAATGAAGACGTGGCAAATGCATGGAGAGCGCGATGAGGAAAGGACTTGACACAGGGGGAATGAGGCTGAGTAGGAGCAGGAACGATTGAGAAGGAAAGCAGAAGAATAAAGGGGCAGTGCGACACAGAGGTCATAGAGAGAGCGGAAAAAAAATATTAAATCAAGCGAAGAACCAGAGATGTGAGAAGAAGGAGGTGAAGAAACAGCAGACACGATAATTATTATTATTATAATTGGTTATTTATAACGCACATACTACTGAAGAGGTTTCTAAGCGCAAAGTTGGGATTTGAACCTGTGATGTTCTGCATCATCTTACTTCGAAGAGAGCGCCTTGCCACTGACCTATACTACCTGTCGTAGATAAGAGATGAGAGTTGAGAATAGAAATTAAAGCGACAGCTGAGTGGGTATAAGAAAGGTGGAGATTATAATATCCAAGAAGAATAAAATGGATACCTAGGGGAAAAAGTATTGAGAGGAGAGCAACAAGGTCATTGCAGAATGAATTAATAGAACTAGGAGGTTGATAGAGACGAATTAAAGCTATCGAGAAAGGTCCTGTAGAGTAAGATTGTTTATCTTTCTTATAATTGGTATTACCCTTATTACACCAATTCAATTGCTCTCATTGTGATGCAGCCGACCCGTTGAACGGATCAAAACTGAGTTTGAGTGAGTTTTTATGGAAACTGTGGGAGTCACAAATGGAAATTATGGAATAAACTACACTTGCAAAATATTGACTGTAAAACGGATAATTTTGGATTTCGCTTTGAAAAAAGAACCTAAAAATTGATACTATAATAAAGAAGCAAAATATAAATCTTAGTAAAAAATCTTTTGAATCATTTGGCGCAATAGGGATAATATAAATCTATTCCTGCAGTCACAATAGAGGTATATACCTGTGCAGACAACTGGCACACAAAAGCGTAAGGAGTTGGATTCGCCAATATTGAGGTTCTTTGACTGTACCAATTGCAAAATAAGATAGTTTATATTCAAATGATGTGAACAGAGGAAGTTTCACAGGAGAAGGTAAGAGGGAAAAAGAAGAGTGGTAGAGGATGCCAACCACCCCGCCACTACCTGATGGGTGAGGGAATGTGTAAAGCCAGTAGAAGTAGAGGAAAGAGCAGCAGGAGTCATGGTATTATAAGAAGAAATCCAGGGTTCAGTAATGCATAAGAAAGGTAAATAAAGACGAAGATACAGGTCAAGAAAGGAGTCGGCCTTGCTGCAAAGGGAAGGCGCATTTTAGAGGGCAAGGTCAACAGGGGACGAGTGGTGGGAGCAGGAAGGATAAATGAGATTAGACGGATTACGAAGGGAGGAATGTCGGGGGTGGAAGGGATAAGTAATGAGGAAGAATAGGTGAAGGCATCAGAGTATGTGAAAACAGAAAACACTGCAAAAGAATGAATGATCGTGTGCACAGATGATCTTAAATAGTATAGCAGTCCAAGTGACTTGAGGCACCATTAGAGATCGAATTCCGGGCCCGGTGGATTGTAAAATAGAATAATTGCAGATGGGATAACCCTTATAGGACAGAGGGAACCACATGACAGGTATTTAAAGACGAGTGTATGGGATAATAAGCATAGAGGACAGCGTCCACCCGTGGATAGCCGCACACAGCAGCTGGCGGTAATACTGCCAACTTGTAATGGGGCCTCAAATGTAACTTTGTGCTTCAATGGTTCCCTCTGTGCCCTTTGTAGTCAGTGGGGACTTCAAATACCCCTTAAACCTTACCATAACACTGCAAACTTGCTATGTTATATTATATGTCACTTGTATAGCGCCTTCTGCCATTGGTATGGCCTCGAAGTGCTGTGGGTGGAACACCCTTTGGAAGTACACAGTCTGAGATGTAAGAGGTTAAGGAAAGATTTCTAAAATGCGTGTGTGCATTTTTAGCTGGCACGAAGGTGGGTCCCGGTGGCTAGGTCCCTGGCGGCTACCCATAGTTATCCTGTGAGAGAATGGTGCCATGGCAAGTTGTCAGTGGAGTGGGATAGTCAGAAGAGTCAGATTATGTGATCAGCTGGTTTGAATGTTTGCATGAGTCACTGCTGTGTTCTATAGGATAGGATACTGTGCGTTATGGGTTTGTGTAATCGAGTAGAGTTTATCGGTAGGTATGCAGGCGGCTGGGCCGAGCCCGGGTGGATGTGGATATATTTTGTTTTGGATGCATGCCTGCCGTTACATAGAAGAGAGACTGATAGCTGTTTGGAGAACATCTTGCTGAGCGTGTCATAAAGACCTGACTGGGGTTCCTTCGGGGATGGCGTGGGGTGATGTGCCCCCCCTAGTCCACTCCTCAGCTGTCCTGGTGTTCCCTTTAAGGCGTTAGACAGATCCTTCCTGGAGTTGGGCTGTGTTTGTCAGGCTGTTGACAGGAAGAGCCAGGTTTTGAGAGCCTTTCTAAAGGCTTGGTGATGCTTTATGGTACAATGGGTAAAGGGATCAAGTTCCAGATGCTGGGTGCTTGTACCGAAAAATATTAGCCCCCTATTTGTGTTGATTTTGGCAAAGGTATGATGAGGAGAAGTGCTGCGCCTGATCGGAGGTTTCTGTTAGGCCTGTGTTTTGTGAGTGTGTGCTGCAGGTAGTCCGGCCCTGTGTTGTGGAGCACCTGGTGGGTGATACACATCGCCTTGAAGGTGGATCGTCGCCCGATAGTGAGCCAGTGAAGGACACAGAGGGCAGTTGAGATGTGTTCTCCAGGGCCTAGGGCAAGGTGGAGCCTAGCGGCAGTGTTTTGTACCCGTTGGAGTTTACTTAGCTGTGATGCGGTGGCAAAGTCTAAGCATGAAAGGATGATAGCCCTATATCTCGGAGCCACCACAGTCCAGATGAGTGGCCATGTGGCTATTTGGTGATGAGGTCTGGTAAGCAAAGGATTGCGTCAAGGGTGTGACCTACAGAGTGTGTATGGCCTGACACTAGTTGTGCTAGATGTAGGGTTTCCAGTTTGTCCCGTAGAGATCATGTCATAGGGTTGTGTGGGATGTCAATTCAGATATCGAAGACCCCTAGTATTGTGAGGAGGGGGTGGGAGACCAATATGGCTGCACAGAGTCACCAAGGGATTCTGCGAAAGGGTCTATTGTATTTCAGGGGTCAATTTGTCCAATCAATCAATACAAGACCAGTTACATTACATTACAAATACTGCATATTTAAGCAACAGAAATGAAATATGGAATCCTGTTGCAAGAAAATAGAGTGTATTCAAGATAGAGAAAGGGTTAGCATGACAAAAAACTGACAGCAGGCGCAGCGGCATCCAGAAAGGCGACAGAAGTCTGAAAACATTTAAGCAATGGAGGTGGTCTGGTCAAGTCCCCAGAATTGACCCTGCCAGGCCAGGTACCCAGGGTAACCGGAGCAAGGACAGGCAGCTGCAGAAGAGTTCAGAGAACCTGGAAATGAACAAACGTTGGTTCAGTTCTCAGCCAAATTAAGCGCAGAAACATGTGAATATGTGATAGTGATGCAATATACAGGATAAACAGGGAAATATACACATGACAAACCAGCGCCAGGGTAGTGACAGAAATAAAGAGCAGAATATTGGTGATGCTAAGGGAATAGATAAAGTCCTAAAGGGAAGGTTGCAGATGCGTGAAACTAGAGACTGTGAGGAAAGTTTGCTAGCAGTTCCAAAGAAAAGACCAGAGCAGATTGAAGAGTTGTAAAAGACAAGAATGCAAACACAGAGCCGCTCAGTGGAAGACAAATAACCAGGGGAGGTGTGACTGGGGTGCGAGGTGGCTGAGGTCAGCTATTAAAAAATAATGAACAGCAAATTGCATCAATCTTACACCACCTGGCATGGACAGTATAACAACAAATTCCACAAAGAAAAACATGACATTCATTCTTCATATTAAGAACCTTTTCTTCTGTGTGCAGTCTGCAAATCCATGTTGCATCTCACTGTCTAAGCCATACCTCCTTTTTTGTGAGATAGTATATGTGCAATGCCAATGAAGTGTATGTCAAAGATCTCTCATCCATTGGTTTCATGCTAATGTGTTGCAACAAGGTATTTGTCATTGGTGTCTTCAAAGTCACTCACATGCCGTGAAATCCTGGGTTTGAGAAGGCATATTGTACTGCCAATATAAACCAAGTGGCAAGGCCACTCTACTAAGCAGAATGCAAATGAAGTACACCAGTCAATCAATTATTTGATTGGATAATGTTTTAAGATATTGAAGCTGGAGCAGATGTCCACTGCATGTACGCCCTGAACTTGCACTAACAGTGAAAACAACATTGGCTAATTGCGGCAGCAGCGATTGTTAAATTGAACTGGGACAAGGTATAACATGAATTCTTTAAGCTTTCTTTTAAAGTAACCAGGGGTCTGTTCCTGATATGCTTAGTCAGAGATCTCCTATCTTTGGATCACCAGATCTTTTGGACTACAGATCTTATCAGCAACGGCAAGCCTAATCAATGGTGGGGAGTCATAGTCCATAACATCTGGAGAGCGGCAGGTTGCAGACGCCTGTGCTTATGGATTTTCTAGATGGACTAAGCGCCAGAGTTTCATTAGAAAAAGTACATGTTTGGACTTTCCTGCAAGTGTTGCTTCCAATATCTGACAGGTTCCTTCTTAGTAGGTGCCATGTGAGTGAGTAAATAACTGAGTGAGTGACTGTGGCCATTCGTAAAGTTTTCACTGCAGTCTAGACTGCCTCTTGCACAGACCGGATGAGGGAAGAGGTAGAGACTTTAGGTGAAGAAAAGAAGGGCTTTTAGTTGTTCTCAGAAATGCAAATGGTTGTGTTCAAAGGAGCTAGAGACAGGGAGTTTGGTCCATTGAAGAGGACCTGAGACGTTCAAATGCCAGCTGGCGGAGCAGGGGAGTCTGGGAGTTTACAAGAGGAATGCCAGCTACCTCTGGAGTAGCAGAGGAGTCTGGGAGTGTACAAGAGAAACACCAGCTACCTCTGGAGGGGCAGAGGAGTCTGAGAGAGCATAAGAGGAATGCTAGCTACCTCTGGAGGAGCAGAAGAGTCTGAAAGTGTACAAGAGGAACAACAGTTACCACTGGAGGACCAGAGGAGTCTGGGAATGTACAAGAAGATCACCAGCCACCTATGGAGGAAAAGAGGAGTCTGGGAGTGAACAAGAGGAACACCAGCTACATCTGGAGGACCTGAGGTGGCTGGAAGTTTACAAGAGGAACACCAGCTATCTATGGAGCAGATGAGGGGTCTGGGGGTGTACAGGAGGAATGCCAGCTACATCTGGAGGAACACAGGTGCCTGGGAGCTTACAGGAGGAACACCAGCTACCTATGGAGGAGCAGGGGTGTCTGGGAGTGTACAAGAGGAACGCCAGCTATCACTGGAGGAGAAGAGGAGTCTGGGAGGGTACAAGAGGATTTTATCTATGTATGGAAGAGGGTGGAAGAGGAAGTAGAGTTGAATTTTGTCACTTAGACAAATAGCGTGCCATGGAAAGACTCGAGTATCGGACAAAGTGCGTTAAATTGTATACGTCCCTTTAATAGGAGCCAGTGAATAGCTTATGGACCCCTGAGATTTCTTGTTTTTGCAAAGGTGAACTGCTGCATTCAGAATGGTTTTCAACTGGGAATGGAGGAGGCAGGAAGACCACCAAAAATTGGATTTCCATAGCCAATGCATTAATTGATGAGAGCGCCTACCACTAGGCCTGCGAGGTTGATGCTGAGGAAAGGGGAGATGAATTTCAACTTCACCATATGGAAAAAGCCTGACTGCCTTAGGTAGGTCCATCCAAAATCCTTTCCCAGCAGGAGTAACTGAAAGAGAGATAGGGTAAATTAAGGAAGGAAGAGGGGAGAAGGAAGGGAAAATGTGAAGGGTCTTGGGGAATTGAATAAGATAATTGCATGTTTGACTTGGTTGGCTTCAGCAACTTCTGGGCCATCCAGGTTTGAATGCAGTTTGCACAAGAGCCTTGGGGCTACTGGGTCGGGAGGGAACGAGTCAAGTGTGGATATTACATTCAGCCACTTCAGCGTTGGGTGCGATAGTGGATGTTAAAGGCATTCAAGAAGGAGAATAGAGGACGGAGATAGATACTAAAGTGGAAAGGGGAGCCACAGGGCGAGAGGTGGTGGAGGGAAAAGAGCCTACACTCATGTGCTTGGATCCCCCTGTAATGAACGATCTAAAACATTTAGGGGGATGGGATAGAGGTGGGTATTGTTGATCAGATGGTGCAGACAGTGCTCGTGGTCTTCCATATCGAAGGCATAGGAGAGCTCCAGTAGGCTAAGCAAGGTAGCCCTGTACACATCACCTGCATTCAGTGCATTATCCAAGATTTATAGTAGTGCTGTCTCAAAACAAAAAAATTAGCAGAGAAAATGTGATATGATAAATTGTGGGGGAAATGTTGTGGTTTATCTGGTCTAAAGTTGGGAAAGGTTTCCGCCATTCCGTTTTTTGTGTCCTTATCTTGGATTTCTTTTTGAACTGTGTCTCAGGATCATTTCTTAATTTTGGTTTTGGAATTCTTAAATACTTGTGGTTAAAGAATTGGACAGGTTTGACTTCACCATCTCCCAAACCTGGTTACACAAGAGTGTCATAGAGCATTCAATGATAATAATATGACATAATCTAATTGAGAAGGGATGCCTTCTGCACGATTCAAAACACATGAATAGTAGAATAGTGAATTCACGCTATGAAACACTCACTAATCCATAAATAGTAGAACAGACCCAAGTGCTCAAAGAATCAGCTTTAATTACTTTATTCATAAAGTAACTCGGCCGGAAGAAGGTACAAGACATTCTCAAAAATCTTCTGTTATATCAGGGGTTATAAACCAATACATTGTCATAGTTAAAAAAAAAACACTACTGCAACCTGCTGATTGGATGTTAGGAAGCAAATACCTATATTATTCCATATATTATAACTGCTCATTGGTCGGCCCCTAATCTCTGGATCTGCCCATGGGTCTTCCCTCTAGATGAGACGTCACTTCATAAACATCATCAAGACAATATTTGATTGGCTGGTACCACAATGTACGAACACTGTAACAAAAATGGTGCGCCATTGGTCAGTGGCTACTCATATGGCCTTGGTTGTTGCATTTTGTGGGATGTTTCACCCACGCATCCAAGCCCTGCTACATCATTGTGCATTACTGGCAGCGGAAACATCATAATGGCTGCTGGAAAGCATGCTGCTCGCCAGAAATCATCCAAAAATGCACAGTAAAAAATATGAAGAATAGGCTGCCACCCACTTTTGCCTATATTAGTGAGCACAGGAGGTCACTGCCTAAAACCACCATTGGGCTACACACACAGTAGCCTGAAACCATTTGGGAATAGCAATACTGATTGCTAAAAGCAACCCAGAGCTGTGGGGAATTCATTTTTTTTATGTCAAAAATTGCTAAAATTAGGGTTCACCAAAAACATTAAAAAGATCCCACCTCCTTGTTAGGGGGTCAACATCATTCTCCCGCAAGAATCTACATGAATCTGAGGTCCAGAGAAGTGCATCTATATTTGAACAAAGTATATTTTGAGGATTGCTTACTGGTAAGGCAGTTGTCAAAAATGGGTGCAATACCGGTGCTTGACACTGACCGGCGCTAGCGATCTAAATTCGGACAGGAGACCTGTATTTCTGAAGCTAAACTGTAACCGGAGTTAGCTGAGACTTCAACGGCTGGCTGTCCCCGGGAAGTCTTCACACCTAGTATTCTCAGCAAGAAGGCAGGAAATCACATGGTTCTGTTAATCAGATGGAGAGTGGCACCCTGAACTGATGCCCTGCTAGCAGGAACTGATGCCCTGCTAGCAGGAAAAACAGGACTAAGGATTCCTTCAGCCGAATAGGGTATGCTGATTTTGGGTGTGAACTGTCAACACTGCTCTGGGGGAAGTCAAGACATCTGATCTCTGAGGCAAGCCAAGTTTCTAGGGGTGGGAACAAACCAATGGGTGTACTGAAGTAAAAGCAAATATATGTTTTATGAGAATACTGAAAACTAATTACCCCAAGCGGACAAAAATGTACAATTTGGAGATTCTTAATATGAAAAATGTACCCACAATTTGAGACTAAGCTGGACGCTGTGGGATGTTCTGGGACCAAACCCCATAATTATTAATATTGCCACTGCTGTGTTTATGCTAGAAACCTAAGAACGTCCAGTAATATGCACAGAGAGTGTGTGTACCTCCGTGTAAGATTTGTTGCAAAACTAATATGGCAAACCCCACTAAAAGCTCAAAATGTTGTCATTTCTGAACCCAAGCTCGTAGAAACATGTGACTTGAACCAAACTGTACCTTAACCAATCTGTCATGCAATTCAGGTAATATTAGCAATTGGTGTATATTGTAAATATGTGTTTTATGAAAAAGAAGATATGCTGTACGGACACAAAGGGGAGTGTCCTTTGCTTGAGCCATAAACATGACACCGGATGACTCATTCTGACTCACTCCTCCGTTCTCCAGTCAGGTCACAGTAAATCCTTTCACCTATCAAATCCTCAGTGGGTTGGGCATAGAAAGTCAGCCTTCCCACCCACTTTCAAAAGACATAAAAAGAACCACTGAGGCCCAGATAGTGACATTCATTTTCCACTCTTCAATCAATTTCTGCGCAGCACTTTGCCGGACGACTTCAAACCCAGATAGATCCAGAGACCAGACTCTAGAACCCAGCTCTAGAACCTTAAGCAGGGGCCTAACCCAAAAGCTAAACTCTTCTCAGCAGGCCTCAGAATCCAGCAATCTAACCAAACTATTCAACAGCCGGGCAAGCTGTTTGATTCTGGCTAGAACCATATCCAGACCCAGAAAGCAGAGCTGTATCCAGACCCAGAAAGCAGAGCTGTATCCAGACCCAGACCAGACCGCTGTGCAGTTCCGATAGCAGACCAGAGGCCCCGCTGTGGGCAGAACCAGTGTCAGAGACCATCCCGTGGCGAGAGAACCGCAGCCCAAACCTGACCTGATCTGTGACGAGGTCCATTCCCTTCCAAAACTAGGAGTGAGTATCTAGAACTGTCCAGAACCCATCTCTTAGTTTAAAGTAATCTTATTCAAACCATTTCAACCTGTCCAGAACTGCATAGAAATCGTGTGTCCATTCTGTGATTTCAAAGCTGCAAAAGTGTCATCTGTCATTCTGAAATCTTGACTTCATTTCTGAAAATCTACCTCCACAAAAACGTCTGTATCTTTTGAACCGCACGAAATGTAACTGTCATTTTAAAGCTAAGAACCTTAGCTTTCCAACAAACCCAATACGACATTCCAACTCCTTATAGTTTTTCCGTAATCGCGCTTTGCGCACTCAGAAAAAGTGCAGCGAATTGCAAGTTGGCTCAATTTCACCACTTGTAAAAATAGCTGCTTCTTGCTTTCCACTGCTGAAATTCGTTTTCACTCTGATAAATAATTCATGAATCATTGCTAGTGCTGACCTGAACTAATTCAAAGTAGCTGTCACCTACCCTGAATCTCCTATAGGGAATTAAAATCATTTTTAGCATATTTTTCACTTCATTGCAATCACATTTAAAAGTATTTGGCCTGTGTTTTAAAATCATCCCTGTTTCTCTAAGCTTGCTGGGGGCAACAGGAACTGAACTGCTTCTGATTGTATTCCTGAAAACCTTTGTGCCCTCATTTCCATCTCTTCATATTGCATAGGGGGGGAGTGAATTGTCACAAGGGAAAAAGTGATCATATTATCTATTGTTGAAACCATATCAGTTTATTTCTGTGCTGCATTCTTTCCATCATTGCTTTTCATTGAAACCATACAAAGTATTCTCTGCTACCTTATCCTTTCTATACCAACTCCTAAGTAATTAAAGAATTGTGCTACTGCAATATTATCCACTGTTGATCACTGTCATATTCATAAGCGTGCTATCAAGTATTAATTTATTCATAAAAGTGTGATCTATATATATTGTTTAATTTTCCAATAAACCTTTTAATTTGCAAAACAACCTACTTCTTGGCTCATTGAGGTCAGGGGGATTCAAAGAGAGGGGTGTTATATAAGGATTCATCATCCAGATTTAAGAACTTGACATAAAAATATATAAATAAGGGCTTCCATTGGGCATTCCAGACTAGGCATTGATTTAGTGGGATTGCTAGATTGAATTCACTTACAATTTTTCCACAACAACTCAATTATAATTCAATGTGCAGGACAAGATTGAAAATGTGCTGTGGGCAGAAATAATGAACGTGCTCCCATCTCACTTTCTCGTGCCGGGCCTCAATATCCCAGACAGTTTGCTAACATAGGACAGTTTGTCATGTCCTTCCTCATGGCACACACTGTTGCTTTCAGGTTCATGATACAATTGAATCAGAATTGTTACTTTATCGTGGTGCAGGGCCAACATGCAAGGCCTACTTCTCCTGTTCATTCATCTTGCTGTGTTCTCTGTGTGCACACTTACAGGGTAATTCATAGAATTTCACAGAAAAGTGTCGCAAGCGGCTGGCGCAGAGTGTCCGCGTGCGATTGTCTGCGCCAGGCACGTGCGCTAAAACCGATTTCCGCGCACAGCGTATTCATGGATTTTAGGCTCCCAAACCAGCCGTGGCGCAGAGTATCGCAGCGACCCTGCAGCAGCGCCAGTAACGCCCCCAAGAACGCCCTCGCGCAAGGAAAAGCCATCAAAATCGCTAAATCATCGCAAAGGGCTGCGCTAACCATGGACCAGTCTACAGGGCTGCCAAACAAGGAACGCAAAGCGGGTAACGTGCATATCAGGGGTACGCGTGAAGTTATACACGCGATTAGCCAGGGTACGTGTATTACAGGGGTACGAGTGAAGTTTTACACGCGATTAGCCAGGGCACGTGTATTACAAGGGTACGCAGGAATTATCACACGCGATTTGGCTGGGTACGTGTATTACAGGGGTGCGTGGGAAGTTCTACACGCGATTGGCCAGGGTACGTGTATTACAGGGGTACGTGGGAATTATCACATGCGATTTGGCTGGGTACGTGTATTACAGGGGTACACGGGAAGTTCTACACGCGATTCGGCTGGGTACGTGTATTACAGGGGTGCGCGGGAATTCTCACATGCGATTTGGCCAGGTACCTGTATTACAGGGGTGTGCGGGAATTATCACACGCAATTAGGCTGGGTGGGTCCTCACAGGTGTTCCTTGTACACCCTCCACGGCCCCTGCAGGCAGCCCACAAAACAGGGGACTACCCTGCACACCTGCTCATGTCCCCCTGCACCCCCACCCCCCAGCAGTGCAGGGGCAGCCTCCACCAGGCCCCCATTCATGTCTCCCACCACCCCCACCCCCCAGCATCCAGGGGCACCCTCCACCAGGCCCCCACCCATGTCTCCCACCACCCCCAACCCCCAGCCACCAGGGGCACCCTCCACCAGGCCCCCACTCATGTCTCCCACCACCCCCACCCCCCAGCATCCAGGGGCACCCTCCACCAGGCCCCCACCCATGTCTCCCACCACCCCCACCCCCCAGCATCCAGGGGCACCCTCCACCAGACTCCCACCCATGTCTCCCACCACCCCCACCCCCCAGCCACCAGGGGCACCCTCCACCAGGCCCCCACTCATGTCTCCCACCACCACCACCCCCCAGCATCCAGGGGCATCCTCCACCAGGCCCCCACCCATGTCTCCCACCACCCCCACCCCCCAGCCACCAGGGGCACCCTCCACCAGGCCCCCACTCATGTCTCCCACCACCCCCACCCCCCAGCAGTGCAGGGGCAGCCTCCACCAGGCCCCCACTCATGTCCCCTATCACCCCCACCCCCCCCCCCGCCACCAGGGGCACCCTCCACCAGGCCCCCATCCATGTCTCCCACCACCCCCACCCCCCAGCAGTGCAGGGGCAGCCTCCACCAGGCCCCCACTCATGTCCCCTATCACCCCCACCCCCCCACCACCAGGGGCACCCTCCACCAGGCCCCCATCCATGTCTCCCACCACCCCACCCCCCAGCAGTGCAGGGGCACCCTCCACCAGGCCCCCACTCATGTCCCCTATCACCCCCACCCCCCCGCCACCAGGGGCACCCTTCACAAGGCCCCCATCCATGTCTCCCACCACCCCCACCCCCCCGCCACCAGGGGCACCCTCCACCAGGCCCCCATCCATGTCTCCCACCACCCCCACCCCCCAGCAGTGCAGGGGCACCCTCCACCAGGCCCCCACTCATGTCCCCTATCACCCCCACCCCCCCGCCACCAGGGGCACCCTTCAGAAGGCCCCCATCCATGTCTCCCACCACCCCCACCCCCAGCCACCAGGGGCACCCTCCACCAGGCCCCCATCCATGTCTCCCACCACCCCCACCCCCCAGCAGTGCAGGGGCACCCTCCACCAGGCCCCCACCCATGTCTCCCACCACCCCCACCCCCCAGCAGTGCAGGGGCACACTCCACCAGGCCCCCACCCATGTCTCCCACCACCCCCACCCCCCAGCAGTGCAGGGGAACTCTCCACCAGGCCCCCACCCATGTCTCCCACCACCCCCACCCCCCAGCAGTGCAGGGGCACCCTCCACCAGGCCCCCACTCATGTCCCCTATCACCCCCACCCCCCAGCAGTGCAGGGGCAGCCTCCACCAGGCCCCCACTCATGTCTCCCACCACCCCCACCCCCCAGCAGTGCAGGGGCGCCTCCACCAGGCCCCCACTCATGTCCCCTATCACCCCCACCCCCCCGCCACCAGGGGCACCCTCCACCAGGCCCCCATCCATGTCTCCCACCACCCCCACCCCCCAGCAGTGCAGGGGCACCCTCCACCAGGCCCCCACCCATGTCTTCCACCACCCCCACCCCCAGCAGTGCAGGGGCAGCCTCCACCACGCCCCCCCTCATGTCCCCTATCACCCCCACCCCCCCGCCACCAGGGGCACCCTCCACCAGGCCCCCATCCATGTCTCCCACCACCCCCACCCCCCAGCAGTGCAGGGGCTCCCTCCACCAGGCCCCCACTCATGTCCCCTATCACCCCCACCCCCCAGCAGTGCAGGGGCACCCTCCACCAGGCACCCACCCATGTCTCCCACCACCCCCACCCCCCAGCAGTGCAGGGGCAGCCTCCACCAGGCCCCCACCCATGTCTCCCACCACCCCCACCCCCCAGCAGTGCAGGGGCACCCTCCACCAGGCCCCCACCCATGTCTCCCACCACCCCCACCCCCCGGCAGTGCAGGGGCAGCCTCCACCACGCCCCCACTCATGTCCCCTATCACCCCCCACCCCCCCGCCACCAGGGGCACCCTCCACCAGGCCCCCATCCATGTCTCCCACCACCCCCACCCCCCAGCAGTGCAGGGGCACCCTCCACCAGGCCCCCACTCATGTCCCCTATCACCCCCACCCCCCCGCCACCAGGGGCACCCTTCACAAGGCCCCCATCCATGTCTCCCACCACCCCCACCCCCCCGCCACCAGGGGCACCCTCCACCAGGCCCCCATCCATGTCTCCCACCACCCCCACCCCCCAGCAGTGCAGGGGCACCCTCCTCCAGGCCCCCACTCATGTCCCCTATCACCCCCACCCCCCCGCCACCAGGGGCACCCTTCACAAGGCCCCCATCCATGTCTCCCACCACCCCCACCCCCCAGCCACCAGGGGCACCCTCCACCAGGCCCCCATCCATGTCTCCCACCACCCCCACCCCCCAGCAGTGCAGGGGCACCCTCCACCAGGCCCCCACTCATGTCCCCTATCACCCCCACCCCCCAGCAGTGCAGGGGCACCCTCCACCAGGCACCCACCCATGTCTCCCACCACCCCCACCCTCCAGCAGTGCAGGGGCAGCCTCCACCAGGCCCCCACCCATGTCTCCCACCACCCCCACCCCCCAGCAGTGCAGGGGCACCCTCCACCAGGCCCCGACCCATGTCTCCCACCACCCCCACCCCCCAGCAGTGCAGGGGCACCCTCCACCAGGCCCCCACCCATGTCTTCCACCACCCCCACCCCCCAGCAGTGCAGGGGCAGCCTCCACCACGCCCCCACTCATGTCCCCTATCACCCCCACCCCCCAGCAGTGCAGGGGCAGCCTCCACCAGGCCCCCACTCATGTCCCCTATCACCCCCACCCCCAGCAGTGCAGGGGCACCCTCCACCAGGCCCCCACTCATGTCTCCCACCACCCCCACCCCCCAGCAGTGCAGGGGCAGCCTCCACCAGGCCCCCACTCATGTCTCCTACCACCCCCACCCCCCAGCGCTGTGGGGCACCTGCCAGCAGGCCCCCACCCATGTCCAACCCATGTCTCCCACCACCCCCACCCCCCAGCCACCAGGGGCATCCTCCACCAGGACACCAACTTCCCTGGCACTGAAGCTGGTGCCCCTCTGCCTCCTTGGCCGGGGGTTGCCACTGGTGCCAGATGTTGTAGTGCCCGACATGGCAACCCCAGAGGCAGGAGTGAGGAGTGGGTGGGCAACTGGGTCCTGGGGCTGGGCTGTGGGGCGACGGAAAAGCAGTCGGGAGCCTTTGGTTCCAGCAGGGGTGGTCACAGCAACAGCACCCCTGGCTGATGTGCAGGCAGCAAATGGCAGGGCACGTGGGCAGCAGGCAGTCAGGCAGCAGCAGATGGCAGGTGGGAGCGTGCTCAGGGCTCTGGGGGGCAGTAATTTGGCCTCCTGGGCAGGAGCGTGGTCTTTCGTGTGTGAACGCGTGGACAGCTTGATACGTAGTGAGTGATTTTGCACGTGAAAATCCCACACGTCTGCGTGTAAATCGATGAAAGGCCCTTAGCGCGTAAACGCGTATGCGCGTCTATGAAGTCACGTGCACGCGTAGGAAAAAGTTGCGTGACACGTCCGAGTGTCAAAGCGTGTTATTGGTGGAAATAGCCCTACACGCAGAAGTGTCAAAGCGTGTAATTGGTGCAAATGGACCTACACGCAGAAGTGTCAAAGCGTGTAATTGGTGCAAATGGACATACACGCAGAAGTGACAAAGCGTGTAATTGGTGCAAATGGACCTACACGCAGAAGTGACAAAGCGTGTAATTGGTGGGAATGGGCCTAGCACGTACACGCCGCGTAAGTGACGCTGTACGTGTGGGCCTGCATATAAGGTACGTGTAGAACACCAATTCCTTGTACTGCTTTTCGTGGAGAGCGAGTGGGTGAATTCTGCACTTCTTGTCGTTTCACACGCGATTTACTTCACGGCGTTTCAAGTTCGTACTCCCTGTTACCTCTGACAGCTTTTTCTATTTTTTCTCTTGTACTGGTTTACCTGGGCCTGTTCCCTCAAACAGTGTTCCCTTCTACTGTTGTCCTGTCTCCTCAGACAGCGTACATATCTTCTTTTGGCGGGGGTGTTGCCAACCAAACGCGCTCATTTTTCACGCTCTTTTACCTGGCAGACGGTGAGTCACGCACGTATCTAACATCTGTGCTTGCCCCGTGTGTAGCCTACCCCTTCAGAGGTCATTCTAGGCTGCGTGTGACACGCATACGTTCATTCTTGTGTTACTGGGTGCCACAGCGTAGTGCAGGTTTTTCTTTCTGCACACGTGGTCTAGGAGGGGTTGCGTGCACGTCATCTCCCTTTTTTGGGCCTCCTGTGCGTTGCGTGACCCGTCATCTTTCCCCAGGGGTTACATTCAGCCTTGCTAGAGCACTAGGGTACAATTACCATCTGGTACCCAACCCCTTTGACCCCCAATTGCCCAGGACAATAGTCTACATCCACTCCCATACGCACATTAACATCAGTGCCATAGCTGGGAGGCGAGGATTCCGTAAGGGTGGCAAAGGTGGAAGAGCCACAAGTGGTGGCCGTGGTGGATCCGGTAGGGGACGTGGTCGTAACTTGCAGGGTGAGCCTGTCCCCCCATGTGTGGAGGACCAGTCACGGGCACCCATAATCCCCCCCTGCCCCCCTCCCGTTGAGGCTGATGTGGCTGACACCATCCATGCTCAGCCCTCGTTGGAACAGCCCATTGTGGCACCAGACCTGGCTGACTCCATGGCTGACTTCCAGGTCAGCAGGGCTACGACACGTGCGCTGGTGCACGTTGATGCCATCATGCCACGTGGATCTGGGGCAGCAAGGTCATCTGCTGCACCAAGGAGGCAGGGCGGAGAGGCTGCAGGGGCAGCTGCGGCTCCATCCACCCCAGCCCTCACACACCCAGCAAGGACAGTGTCGGTCCTAGTCCATGCTGCTGACATTCCCCCTGACACCATCACACTAGAGCCAATGCCTGCACCAACTCCCATGCTGAGTGTGCAATCCCACACTCCTGATACAGAGTCCACCAGGGCTCCTGCCCCTAGTGTCCAGAGCGGCGCAGGGCACTCAGGATCACCACCACCTTCCAAGCGGAAGAGGAAGAGTGCTCGTCCGGCACAGGCTGATGCCCCAGACACGGCTACACAGTCCGGCCCGTCCAGGAAGCCCAGCTTCACGGATGACGAACTGAATGCACTTGTCGAGTATGTGTCCGGACATGACAACGAGATGGTCATTGTTGCAGGATCCAAGACCACACCTGCACAACGCCAGGCACACTGGCAGACCGTTGCGGACATCGTAAGTGCCCTTGGAATCGTGAGGCGCACAGCCAATGATTGCTATAAGCGCTGGAATGACCTAAAGCGCAGGGCAAAGAGTAAGCTGGCCTCAAGTCATGCCGCAACTCTAGTGACTGGAGGTGGGTCTCCAGTAGTAGACATGGAACTCACTCCACATGAGTCAGTCGCTGGGACCTACGTCACGGAGGAACAGATCCAAGGCGTGGGAGATCTGGCTGATTACGAGGCATTGTCCGGTAAGTGCACATGCATGTGAAGAGGGAAAATGGAGACCAAATCCATGCCCCCGCACCCCAAGCGCCCCAGCGCACCCATGGGTGACAAATATGCTGAAACACACCCACTTCACCAACAGTGCAACTTCTATGCTACATTAGAATCAATGCTGCAATATCAGAATCTACAAACACAAAAATCCCTGTTTAAAGGCTTGCAAATGCCTATATGAATTAACATGGTCTAAATGCACAGTGTAAAGCTATGTTTCAGGAAAATTACAGCTAAGTTCATTTCACTCACTGAACACTGAACACTTGCTGCGGGAGCCTTATCAACATTCCTCGCAAAAGAAGTCCGACCTGCCAAGGCCGCAAGTTCAAGATAAAATTGCTTTCTGCAGACAGACATTTTTTATCCACAAATGCGAGTAAATCACGGCAACCCAGTGTGCTTTTTTTCTTTCTGGGAAAGAAAGACATTTTCTCAAGGACACGCACAACATTGAAACATAACTTGTAACAAGCCAGAGCCCAGGTGCGAACTGCTTGTTCAGCTAAAAGTTATGGGAACAAAGTCACATTGCAACAAGATTAGAATTAGGTAATGGGGGCTGGCACAGCTAAATCAACCCACTGACGCAGGAGGTTAATATCCAATTATCAGGCTCTCTATAAGGGCTACATATGTAACCCACCACTCTGCAGCCAATAACAGGAGGAGATAGGTTTCTGGGAGCTGATCCAATTCTGTGAGGTCAGCCTGCAGTGTGATTATAAAACTTACTTGCAAGACAGCCCCGGGGGAGACGGCGCCTGAATTCGCGGTGTGCACGATGCTTTGTGTGTTTTTTTGCCTAGAAATAAATGCAGTTTGAAAACATGCTGCTGCCTGCTTGGCACTCTGTTGCATTTCTGGGGGCCATATGGGAGGTGTTGGGGCCTCCCATAGCTGGTGAGGGTATGGCTGCTGGCCCCCCACTGCCCTGGGGGTGGGGGGGGATCCAGCTTCTCCCCGACAAGTTGGTGCCCTCTGTGAGGCTCATTGCTCATTGTAACATGGGTAATTGAGCTCTGCCTGCGCAAGCTCTGCGATGGACTGAGCTCCCTGCCGCCGACTCAAGGAAGCTGTGAGACCCTCGCCTGCACCTGAAGACCACCGGAAAAACGCGTAACCGGCTAAAGGCTTCGGGGGCCACTTGGAAATACCCCGCTTGAGGGCAGGTGAGAGCCCTGCAGGAGAAGGGGTCCGGTGAAGCGCATTGAGGGAGTGTCCAGCAGTGGTGCAACTGCCAGTGCAGCATAGGAAAATGTAAGTAAACCAGCAACATGGGCTCTGAGGGGGGGAAATGTTTAAAGTAGAAATGTTAAAGTGTTTTTTTTTTTTTATTTTTTTTTAGGGAGGGATTGTAAATTGGGTGGTGGGTGATTGTACATTGTCACAAAATTCAGCGCATTGGTAGTGATCGGCACGTGAATTGTAGTTGGGACTGGGGTGGTGGCAGTGGTCCCTTCTTGTGTTTTTGAGCATATTGGGTGGGGTAGTGACTCCCTACACATAGAACAGGAGTGCCGCGCTGATTGGTCTAGAACAGGAGTGCCGCGCTGATTGGTCTGGATGGTGATTTCATGTACGGGGTCTGGATTTCCTATGAATTGACGTTATAGATCAATGAGTAGATGAGGTTCCCTGCTAATTGAGCGTTTTAGTTCAGTGAGTGGATGATGTTTTCCCGCAGGAGTTAGCTAGATTGTTCCCGAGTGCGGAAGATAGTTGGCTGGTTAAGGTCCCCTGGTGAGGAGCGTATCATGCACTAGGCGACGCAGTGTGTGCAGTCCAATTATAAGAGTTTATTGTGGTTTACCTTGTTCCAGTTGAGACAGGAAGACAGCTGTGGGGATTGTGGGGTTTTATTTTGGGATTTTTTGTGGGGTTGGGAGAAATGGGTTATTGTTATGTGTATGCACATTTGTCTTTTCATTTGCATTGTGTTTTTACTTTGGTGACGTCACCTTCAGATTGATGCATAAGGACACAAAGTTTTGATGGTGAGGAGATAGTGGTGTGGTTTTGGATTTGGAGAATAGGTGACCCAGAGGCGGTGTGTGGAAGACACATGCGCAAGATTGTGGGGGTGTGCCGGAGAAGGCAATGGTTTGGTGAAGATGGATTGCACGTGGAGTGCACTGGCTAAGGTGCGGAGCAAAGAAGGCTCACAGAAGTTGAAAAAAAAAAAAAAAAAAAAAAATGTTCAATTATCTTCTAACTTTTGCTCCCTGAACAGCGGACTACCGAAATTTTCGAATTGAATAGAGGTAAAATGTATCACACAATACAGAAATGACTCCCCTTCACTTGTTGTGTAGCACACAGCTTCCATGCTGAAATAAATCAGTAAAACATAGTGTGCAAAGATTCAAAAGTACTGAAGGTAAATTAAAAAGACCATGGCTGCTCATAGGCGGCTTCTCCAGAAGCGTGCAGCAATCGCTAAGGACACACATACACAGCACTTACACGGGAATAGCTTTAAAAGCACATGGCTACAGTTGAACTGTGTGCACGAAGGAAAAGGAAAATGCGAGGGGTCAGCTGATGTTGAACAAACACGAGCAGAGGGAAGAGGGGACTCACCCTTCTGAACTTCCGGGAGTGTAATATTTGATGACACAGGGGCAGAGAAAGGCAGATGAGGACAAGTAGGCACAAAATAAATCATTCAAGCATGCGATGGGAGGGGCAGTTAAACACAGCTTCAACACACACGCACAAGAATGACAATAGCAGTGTCAACAATCACCACAATATGCACCGCCCATGTGGGGAGGATACATGGGGCAGGATGGGATCATTTCAGCAGACACCACAAGCACCAATGCAGGTACTGTCACCACTACATGTACAGACACAACAAATGACAGCACCACTACCCCAGGACTGACTAGAATAACAACACAGGGGCACTGCACAGCAGCCAGCACCCATACAGAACACTGACACAATAGCAATGGTACCGGTTACATGACTGGGTGGGGTCTTCCTGATGGGGAACAAATCTTTCAAAGGACATAGATTGACATTATACCGCTAATAGGACAGCCCAAGACAAACTTGATTTGACTCACTCTGCCACACACACTCATGCTCCGCTTCACCGACAGAGCGGGCGAGACGCGCGCCGACACACACACTCACGCACACGCAATAATGCAGAGGTCAATTGCATAGGGGTGGTGATATGTATCAAAACATTTTCTTTTCTGGGTGACAGTGGGGCGACTAGGCCATGCATTAGGGAAGAGACATTTGTGACATAATGAGCAATGTGGATATGACCACCTTATTAACAGAGAAATCCATAACTTGTTAAACACCAGGCATACACATGTTGAAAGTAAGGAAGATTGTTTAAGAATAATGGGGGTGCACGATACAGAGGGGGGTGCATAATGATAGCGCATCACAAGAGAGTACATTTAGCTACATTTTGAGCACACATCTTTCAGTGAGGAGACTGGGCTCATGAATACACGATTAACACAGAACAATTAAATGAGACACACAAGGTGGAAGAAGGTGCACTTGAGGGGGGAGGACTACATTTCATTGACAGTTCACCACAGGAGGAGAGAAATAGGGGTAAAGGGTGGATGATCCATGTTCCCAACAGAATTAATTTGGCGACAAAAAACAGTGCAAATGGTACTGCCACTAGCGCTTTTGAAAATAACACTGGCACAAATGCATTAGCCAACACACATAGGGAAAGAGGTCATTGCTGCACGAACTGGAGCATAATGGTTGTATTAAAATTTGAAAGCAGATATTGGGGGGAGAAATTTATATTGTTTAAATGTAACAGTAATTAGAAATTTATATTGTTTAAATGTAACAGTAATTAGAAATATATATTGTTTAAATGTAACAGTAATTACAGTAGTGGAGTAATAAAATACTAGACTAAATGAGTAATTAACAGAGTAGGTAGGCTTTAAAAAGTGGACATGGGGTGGGATAGAGAGAATGGGAGCAAATTGGTAGCGGATTTCATTAGTACCAGCTTAAAGTGCCTGCAGTTCACTGCAAGGCACACCCTGAGAAGTGAGAGAGGAGCCATAGAAAAAAAAAAAATAAAGGATTTAAAAACCCTGCGATTATTTTAACTAAGTAACATGGTGCACTTAATTTAGAAACACAGCCACCCTATATGACAAATTTACCACCCTGATGTTTCCCTATTTAGCTTGTCAGTGCCTGATGCCCCACGGGACAAAGGCACGCACTATAAATAACTTATAACAAAAGCATAGTAAATACAAAGATCCAAAGGCCCATTTGTACACTAGCACCCAATTTGCATATATATGATCCAAGTGTGTAATGAGTCTCTTCACAAAAATTAAGTGCCTACCCATTTTCTGGGTACATTCCGAATTGTGTAATAATTTACAGTCAGACCGCCATTGAACGCCACCAGGTGGTGACAGGATGGTGCATAGGTGTACCATTGGCTCCTCCCACTAGGACACTTAATAGTGTGAGAGTAGTGCAGAGAGGTTAGGTCAAGAAATTGAAGAATATGTAAATTCTCAGGTCTCAAGCGCTTCCATTTCATTTCTCGCCAGATACAAAGGACCCAGGGCAGGCCTGAAGACAACGGACAACCAACACCCAATGGCTATGGACTACAGTGGGACATTTTCCCCTCCTGACAGACTTTGTCAGAAGTGTAAGGCGTCAAGCCCTACAAAGCGGTGGCCACCCTGGCAACGAGGGAGCAACGATCAACAGGGCCAACGCAAGAGATTTTCATGAACTGCAAAATAGCACGAACTCTCCCGAGTTAGGGAAACATGGCCATCCCATGGTCCAACGCACACTAGCAACTAGAATAGGGACAGACACACGCATTTCCAAAGTTTAATTGAGTTTCATATTACATTTTGTGCACCTACAGCTGTAACACTGTTTTGTTTCTTCTCTTTTCCCCGCACATGCAGGTTGTTGCGTATGTATGCTGTTAGAAATGTGTAGGAAATTTCCTTAATGTTATCTTCCATTAGAAACTGTGAGGTCCACTGAGTAAAACATTGTGAAGAATTCCCCACTCAATTGCCCACCCTATCAAGAACCTCAGACCCCTTAGAGCATGTTTCCCTGAAGTATATTTCCTTGCTTCCATTGAATAAACAGCCCAAGATTTTCCCTACCCATATTGAGAAATTTTGAAAACACGAAATGTCCAGGGGGAGGTTTGATTTTGCCCTTAGTGATTGTTTAGTTCGCGGAGCTTGATGTTACTAACATGTACTAACGTATTAACGCTTTTCTTGCGATTTTCAGGCGGGCAACTTTATCATCTCATCAGCTGCAAGGACCCAGCAGCGTAAGTGGTTATGGGCACGCAAATAAGGACTTTTACCTTCACGATGGGACTATTAATGATGAACGAAATTATGGGGGTGGTACTTTGAAAATTATTTGTAATAATGAGCATTACCGCTGTATCCCCTGCTAACATTCCCTAACCTAAGCAGGAACAGTTACGGCGTCAGTGGGTAAGGAAAAGCTGCTGCTAAAGTAAAGAGAGTTAAGGGCAGACACAAGGGGAGTAAAACATACACATAACACACATATCAGAAGTGACCAACAACATGCACACATGTACAAAATTGGTAGGGACACCACTGGAGAGAGCTGTCCTGACTGTTCTTTAACATATGCCGGAAGAGAATTGATTACAACAGAACTTACTACAGCAGAGCACGACGCCCATGTATGACAAGGTGTGAAGAAGATTGCAAGGGAAAACAGCAACATTGAGATTGAAAAAAATAAATAAATTAATAAATAAATAATAAAAGAAGAAAGAAAAACAAAAGGAGAGAAGAACAAATAAAATAATAAGAGACAAAAATATGATAAGTGCCTAACAGAGTGAGAGAAAAGAGCAAAGATGGTCACTGAAGAAGGACGTATACTGTTAAGGTACCAACGTTATGTTACCAGCACAACAGTGACAAGAAGTGGACAATCATGCTGGATGCAAGAAGGTTGAGAGAAGTTGCGAGATGAGAGCAGGAACATCACTGCTTATGGACTACTATTGAGCACATGCATCCAAAGATCAAGAGAAACTACCACTGAATTGGGGAGGAGAGTGTTCATTGGTGCGCATCAGCATGCCCTTGTTGGTGATGACCAAGGAAGATGTGAAGAGTGACACATTCACCAAGATGGAAAACAACGGAAGAAGAGAAACAGACAGAGAAGTAAAAAGAGGGGGGAATTACTTCTCGAGCGAGACAGAAGGATGAGTGGGTGCAGTACCAGCATACCAAAGAATGATCAGCAAAAAATGCATCTGAAAAGAGAAAGCAAAGAACTAGCTAGTGCTTGCATGGTGATGGATGACATCATGACTGCCTGGTTGCTTGAAGGTGATAACGGAAGGACGAGTACCGAGCACAGCACCATTGTGCAAGATAGAGATACATTGCAAAAGAACAACAGAAGAAGTTATCGGAATGCAAATAAGAGACATGGTGAAAGGAAGAGCCGGACTAAGATAGCGGTGCGCAACATGGTTCCAGCAGTAATAAAGGTGGCCACTCCCTGTGATCAGAGGAAGTACGTAGGGAAGTGAGTGTGGTGGAACACAGAAGGGGAACACTCCTATATGTACTGTTGATCAACAACAATGCAGAAAATTATGGACACTTCAAGGAATTGGCAAAGATATGCAGACCGGAAGGAGGTGAATGTTGCTTGGTGGTGTGGTCGACAAAGTCGACCAGAGGGGGGACTGAAGAGGGAAAATGGAGACCAAATCCATGCCCCCGCACCCCAAGCGCCCCAGCGCACCCATGGGTGACAAATATGCTGAAACACACCCACTTCACCAACAGTGCAACTTCTATGCTACATTAGAATCAATGCTGCAATATCAGAATCTACAAACACAAAAATCCCTGTTTAAAGGCTTGCAAATGCCTATATGAATTAACATGGTCTAAATGCACAGTGTAAAGCTATGTTTCAGGAAAATTACAGCTAAGTTCATTTCACTCACTGAACACTGAACACTTGCTGCGGGAGCCTTATCAACATTCCTCGCAAAAGAAGTCCGACCTGCCAAGGCCGCAAGTTCAAGATAAAATTGCTTTCTGCAGACAGACATTTTTTATCCACAAATGCGAGTAAATCACGGCAACCCAGTGTGCTTTTTTTCTTTCTGGGAAAGAAAGACATTTTCTCAAGGACACGCACAACATTGAAACATAACTTGTAACAAGCCAGAGCCCAGGTGCGAACTGCTTGTTCAGCTAAAAGTTATGGGAACAAAGTCACATTGCAACAAGATTAGAATTAGGTAATGGGGGCTGGCACAGCTAAATCAACCCACTGACGCAGGAGGTTAATATCCAATTATCAGGCTCTCTATAAGGGCTACATATGTAACCCACCACTCTGCAGCCAATAACAGGAGGAGATAGGTTTCTGGGAGCTGATCCAATTCTGTGAGGTCAGCCTGCAGTGTGATTATAAAACTTACTTGCAAGACAGCCCCGGGGGAGACGGCGCCTGAATTCGCGGTGTGCACGATGCTTTGTGTGTTTTTTTGCCTAGAAATAAATGCAGTTTGAAAACATGCTGCTGCCTGCTTGGCACTCTGTTGCATTTCTGGGGGCCATATGGGAGGTGTTGGGGCCTCCCATAGCTGGTGAGGGTATGGCTGCTGGCCCCCCACTGCCCTGGGGGTGGGGGGGGATCCAGCTTCTCCCCGACACATGTGTGTGTCATCCATGTGCACGGTGTGTGTGTGAGGGCTTCTGTTTGTGTGCCAGGTGAGAATGTGTGCGCCTGAGTCGTATGGGTAAGCCATGTGCTTCATGCAATACTTCCTGCGCAGCTGCATTTGGCCATAGCAGTATCCCTTCTGCCAACAGTAGACATCTAGCCCAACTGCACGCCAGTTGCCATTGAAGTGTCACCTTGCCACTACATAGTTGCTTATTTTTCACTGTTCATTCAGTCAGATTGTTTGCATTCCCCCACTTTTACTAGCCATGTCGCTGTCCACTAGTCACATGTCTGACATGGCTATGGTAAAGTGGAGTGACTTTGTTACCTGGATATCATTTGTACACACATGTCCCTGTGCAATTGGACCATTTCAGACTGGCAGCTCCAGGTGAAAAATCTGACCTGTTAGAATTAGAAAAGCAATTACATGCGGTAACTGGACTGAATGAATAGGTGCTGCCCTCCTCTCCATCTTCACTCAATAGCAATGGTACATGCCATCTGTGTGATGGCATGTGTGTTTCACCTGGCAATCACAGGCCAATGTGTGATGCCACTGCCAGGCAGCATGCAGAAAATGTGTTCATCTTCCATCTTGGTGTCATCAGTGTGTGCCATTTGCCTGCACTTCATACGCAGTGAGGGTGCATGCATGGGAGGGTTTTAGTCATGTGGGACATGTGTCAATCAAGAACTGGTTCTCTTGCTTCTCAGCCCTCATTGTGTGCCATGGTGCTAATGCCTGTTTCCATTTCTTTGTTTTCATGTCTTTGCAGGGGAAGACACACCTGATACTGCTGGGGTTGTGGAGATGGTGCAGACCCAGGAGGGGTCCGAGGGCCGACCAACCACCAGTGAGGGACGTGGTGTGGTGGTGGGGGAGAACCCACAAGTGCTGCAGGTCGTGCTCTCAAGGGGTGTCTCTGGCTGCACCTCCCCCGAGCTGTACTCAGGTGTTGATTCGGATGAGACCTACGTGCCGTCGCAGGTGAGTGTTCCAGGGAGGGATTCTGTTCTGTCTCACCCACCTGCACCAGGGTCAGAACCCTCCATGGGGATGTCAGTGTTGGCAGCTACGCCTTTGGTGGTTACGGATGCAGGGTCACACTCCGCGACATCTGATCCTGTTCCTGGGCCAGCAGATCAGAGGGGGAATGCAGTCCTGCAGCCTCAGGCAGTGCCGGCACAGCAAGGCGCAGTTCGCCTTGCCCCAGACAGGTGTGGTGCCCGCCGACGTGGTGGCCGTACGCCACCTGGCAATACCGCATGGGAGCAATCCATTTACGGTATGGCAACCCAACAGGCTGCATCATCCGAGATGATGGTTCAGGCCATGGATAGGGTGGCCACTTCCATTGTCCCCCCAGAAAGGCTGATGGAGCGACTAGAGCAGGCAACCGACTCCATCTGCCAGTCACACAGGGAGGACATGTTGGGGTCCAACAGGGACAGGCGGGCGGCACTGGCGACTCTGCAGGAGGCCATCTCCATTGAGTCCCAGGGCCACAGGGAATCCCTGAGGCAGGAGCTCCTTCACCTCAGGACGACTCTTGTTGAGCTTGAGGCTTCAACACACCAAAGGACAGAACAGCAGCTGGAGCGTCTCACCCGTACGCTCTCAGCTGAGATGCAGGCAACGAGGGCGGAGGTCCGGGCATCCCGTGAGTTGTTGCATGGGGACCTCCGCACACTCATCCTCCAGAACTAGACCTACCACACCCGCATGCTTGCAGCCATGGAGGAGCAGACTAGGGCCTTGCGTGGGCTGCCTCCCATAGTGCAACCACCTCCGGATGCAGCTGCACAGGGTGATAATAGCGACAGCAGTGATGCTCCCACAATAGGGTAGCCGTGTGGGCCATGAGCCCATGGAGGTGTTTTATTTTCCCAGGATCCACGCAGGTGGGTTCTGGTGTGCATCCTGTCCTCGGACCTCCTGGGTGGCCTCCCCAACCCCCCCGGGCCCATCAATGGCCATTTTTGATTGTTTCTTATTTTTATTTTTATTTTTATTTATTTTATTCCCTATTTTTTTGGGACGATTTGTTGGCTTCCGTGGTTCCTGTGGGCATACGCTGCATTGTGGCTGGGCACATGCAGGCTTGTAATGTATTTGGTTCAGATGCTTGGGTTTGAGTCACACACACCCCTCCTGCTTCCCGTTTCCATGGGCTTGCAAAGGGTGTGCCCAAGTGACAGTGAATTACACAGTGACGTTGGACTCCCATGAGCTGTGTGGGCAGTCTGTAGTCAATACTGTGTATACATTCCTAGTGCATATTGCTGTTGTGTTGTACACTGCATGTTGCATTGATGTGTAACTCATCTTCTGTGTCTACCTCCCAATTTGCAGGTCCCTTCCTCATGTCTGCACAAGGACCTCTAGTCTGGAGATGGGGTCCATGTTGGCAGCAGTGCACCTACAACTCTACATGGCGACAACACTGCACAGTTGGTAGTGGTGGGAGTGCAGGCATTTCCAGGTGGTGAGACTACTAATATGTAACATTTGTGATGTCATGTTAATGGTAGTACGTGCTCAAGTATGTTGTTGGTCCGGCATTGCTGTGAGCATTTCAGGTGTTGCAGGTTTCTAATAGGGACACTGTACATAGTGACACTAGTGTCATGTTGTGGGGATTACTTTGTTTACCTGCAAATAGCATGACATGGCACGGTGTGTCGTGTGGCGGTGCTGGGGTTGGGTTGGCTGACATGGCACTGTCCTCTTGTTGCATTTTGCAAGTGGGTATTCTTTTTAGCTGCTTGAATGTGTAACTCCACAAAACTGCATTGGTGGTGTCTGTGTGGGTAGGGATGCACACATTGTGACACTTCCAGGTGAACAATCTCAGGCTGATATGGTATTCACGGTTCATTCTCCAGACATTCAGGATCAGTGTCAGGTTGAGTCATCATTGATTGTCAGATGGAATGTGCCAGGGCAGTGTGCACTCCACAGGGGTGTGATTTCTATGTGAAGTAATTAGCCACTAGCTGTGTACGGGCGGCCTCCCCCTGTGCCCTTTCCCCTCCCATGCGCAGCGGCTGTGCATGTGGTTGGGGATGTGGGGCCACCACCATGTCCACGGCCAGGCCCCGGCGTGTTGCAACGTTGTGCAGGACACATGCTGCCACTATGATCCTGCACACTACTGGGGGAGCGTATAACAGCTGGCCGCCAGAACGGTCAAGGGAGCGAAAGCGTGACTTTAGCACTCCGAATGTGCGCTCCACTATGCCCCGGGTCGTAATGTGGGCTGTGTTATATCTTACCTCGGGTGGCGTGGTGGGATTCCGAATTGGCGTCATCATGTGGGGGCTGAGAGGGTAGGCACTGTCCCCTGTGGAGGTGGTGATTGGTATCATTGGTGGGGTTGTGACCTTGCTCAGTATCCAACATGCATGCATGTGCAGTGGCATACATACTCACCAAGCAGCCATGTATCGCCATGCCGCCCAGCTTCTAGGTCCCGGCTTAGGGTGGACATTCGGTAAATGAAGCTGTCGTGGGTGGACCCGGGATAGTTGGCATATACTGAGGTGATGATTCCCTTGGCATTACATGCTACCTGCACGTTGATGGAATGCCAGTGCTTGCGGTTCCTATAGATGTGCTCAGATGCCCTGGGGGGACGTAGAGCCACATGGGTGCAGTCGATGGCACCTAGCACTTTGGGGAATCGTGCCACACCGTAAAAATCCAGGGCGGCAGCATGCCTTTCTGCAGGTGTTCTGGGCAGGTATATGTGCCTGCGGACTGATGGGCGTGCAGTGATGATGTTCAAGACCTGGTGTGGGCAGCGTGACTGGGTGGCCTGTGACACCCCACCCACTATGGCACTTGTCCGCTGAAATGATCCAGTGGCTAAGAAGTTCAGTACATTGAGGACCTTCTCCAGGGGGCTGAGTGCTTGGGAGCACAGGGTGGGTGATGTGAGGTCATCCTCCCACTCACTCACCAGGTCCAGTATTATGTGTGGTGGAAACCTGTACCTCCCATACACCTGGTCATCAGGCATCCCGAAAAGGCTGGTTCTGGGTGTGAATATTCTGGCCCTGACTATCCTCCTCCTCCTCCTTTGGTAGCCCACTGCCACTGCTGCTAGGAACGGTATGTTCATCCTGGCGTCTGAGCTTGTTATTGTTAAAGTGCGCAAATTTATGCTTTGCACGTGTTCTAGGCGAGTGTGTGACCCGCGCACCCCTGGAATCCAGTTCCCAGTCCAATAGCGTGTGGAAATTCCCACGCACCACGGGATACAGGTGCGCTGACGTACTTGCGTGTGTAAGTGCCCGCGCACCCATGAAATACACGTACATAGGCCAATCGCGTGTACGCGCACTTTTGTCCAATTACACGCTGACGTGCAGTATTTCCACGTGTGCTCCGTCATCACGTGCTGAGTGGGGAACACCCGTGCGGGTCACGTCACAGACGCGCTTACGCGCTGAGGGACTCTGGTCCAATAGAATCGCATATGCGTGCTGACGCGCTTACCCGCTAAGGGCCTTTCCTCGGATTTCACGCTGACGTGCAGGATTTTCACGTGCCAAATCACTCCGTATCAAGCTGGCCACGCGAAAACACACGGAAGACCACGCTCCTGCCCAGAAGGCCGAGTTACTGCCCCCCAGTGCCCCGAGCAGCCTCCCACGTGCCATCTGCTGCTGCCTGCTGCCACCGTGCCCTGCCATTTGGTGCCTGCACATCAGCCATCTGCAGGGGTCCAGTTGCTGTGTCCACCCCTGCTGGAACTGAAGACTCCCGACTGGGATTACATCGCTCCACAGCCCAGCCCCAGGACCCAGTTGCCCACCCACACCTGCCTCTGGGGTTGCCATGTCGGGCACTTCCACATCTGGCACCAGTGGCAACCCCAGGCCAGAGGGGCAGAGGGGCACCAGCTTCACTGCCACCGAAGTTGGTGTCCTGGTGGAGCATGTCCTGGGGCAGTATGATGCATTCTTTGGATCGTCCCGCGCCAGCAAGGAAGGACGGGAGAGGATCTGGGCCGACTGTGTGGTTGCCATCAACGCGGAGGGGGTGGCAACCCGCAACGTCCTGAAGATCAAGAAGCGCTGGGAGGACTTGAGGTCCAGGACCCTTGTGAAGGCCCGGCGCCTCGTGGAGGGGGGCCGGGGCCGCATGAGTTCCATCCAGATGAGGGTCCTGGAACGCGTACGCCCAGCGCTCCACGCCCAGATCCTTGAGAGGGAGGCCCGTCTGGAGTTGAGCGGTAAGTGTCCAAGCATTACTGTGTGAGACAGGGCATGTTGCGGTGTGCTGGTTCTATGATACTTGCCTGTATGTGTGCCATAGGCCATGTATGCATGTATGTGTGCAGGGACATCATAGTAATGCATGTGCGACCAGTGATGTGTGACCCACATGGTTGTTGCATGTGTTCAAATGCCGCATGGGGAGCCCTATGCAGATTTTGAACATGAGAGCATGCCAGTCTCTGTACCTGGACATGGGTGGGGGTGAGGGATGGGTGCTGATGCCAGGTACATATATGGTAGCCATGTCTGTGTGCCTGACCTGCGTGTCTGTGACTTGTGCATGCCATGGATGCATGACACATGTGTGTGACAATGCACAGATTCAGTGAAGCAGCCAAATTACCCTTGTATCCGCTGTGTTTGGTGTGTTTGGGGCCAGATGGATGTGACTGAGGTGAAGTGTGTGCATGTGATAGGCATGAGCCATGATGCATGTGAGTTACATATCATTGAATGTTTCAAGAGTCCATTGGACATGCATGGAAATGTCCATGGCATGCACCATGCCTGTTACTGTGTGTGTTTTGCCTGGACTGACCCATGTGTTGTGGAGGGACATGATGGAAGTGTACTTTGACAGTGGTGCTCATCTGCTATTGCTTCCTGTCTAGGGGACCATTGTACAGTACCCTGATGCTTGTGTTCTTTGTCTCCCTCTACGCAGCGGCTAGTGAAGAAGAGGGCGGAGACGGCGCTGTGGAGCAAGGCGGCAGGGATGCCCCCACGGCTGCAGCGGAAGTGGTGGGTGAGCCCCCACAGGGGCCTGCTACGGTGGGAGACGGTGAGGAGCCATCCAGGTTGGTGGTTTGCACAGAGGAGGAGGAGGCCGCCACTGGGGCACACATGGGGCCTGGTGGGGGAATCCCTGCTGGTGCAAGTGGTGCAGTCCAGGGCCAGGGGCAGGAGGCAGCACAGGTCACCGTGGAGGGGCCTGTGCATGTCGCTGTCCCTGACCCTGTGAGTGCACCACCATGCACCAGCCGGGATGCCCGTCCCAGGCCCGTCCGCAGGTAGAGGGGATGTCCATGTCACCTGACTCCCGTCCACCTGCGGACGTGGGAACCCCTGGCCGTGTGGAGAAGGTCCTGATTGGGGTCGCGATGCGCACGGCTGTGATTTGTGATGCCGTGCATGCTTCCCGGGAGGAGCACGCACGTCATCACGAAGTGCACCGTGCCGACGTGGCCCAATTGGGATCGGCCATGTTCGGGGGTTTGCTGCATGTGTTGGCCAATCTGGCGGCCCTCTCCTCCTCTGTGCAGGCTATACACCAGTCGTTCTCCTCGCCGTCTTCCGGCCCAGATGCCACCAGGGCCCCCTGTGGACCTGCCCCGACCAATGCAGCCAGCTCGGTGGGGATCCCATCCCTGCCACAGTTGGGAGTCGGAGGTCCAGCAGGGGTGGACAACACAGCAACTGGACCCCAGCAGATGGAAGATGTGACAGCATCATCGGGCAGGGCACGTGCACGACGGCGTCGGTGGTTTCCATCAGCCTGGATGCCGTCGTGCTGGCAGAGGCAGTGGCGTCGGAGGCAGCAGCAGCCTCGACGTGGGAGGCATCATGGCTCGGGGCCATCAAGATCAGAGGGGCAGGCATCGGCCGGAGGGCAGGGCAACCCTGGGATGGTGGTGTCTTCCGTGTGGGAGCAGTTGGTCCAGCGGATAGGTGCGGAGCGGCAGCGGGCGGAAGAGGAGCGGCTCACCATGGTCAGGGCGGAGTTCTCCATGCGTCGGGCATTGAGACGGGCTGAGTGCCTGGAGGAAGCTCGCAGGGAGTTTGAGCTGAACATGGGGTTATCCCTGCGAGACCTCGGGGCCAGGACAGAGTCCCGCCTCCAGGACATCGACATGGAGTTCGATGATGCCCTGGCCAGCAACATCACTGAGTGAGCCGCAGGACTTGCCCGCTGCCTTTGTATATAGTTATTTAGTTAGTTAGTGTTATGTTTCCTTTATTCATTTTTATTTTTTTGGACCGCTCAGACAATGGCCACTTTTTTGTAGATATTTTTTTCATTAGGTAGTAGTAGGTTTCATTTATGGTGTTGGGCTCATGGACCCTGGAATATTCGTGTATATAGTTTGCTTTTTGAAGAAACATTTTTTTTATTGATTATTGTGTTCACCATGAGGAAATGGTTTTTCATTATTTTCCTTCCACATGACATTGCTTTGGACAACATTTGTTTTTGGATTACTTTGTTTTTTTTATTTTTACATTTGTTCTCGGACATGGACCATTTATTTTGTTATCCCCATTGTTGTATGTTTGATTTGTTTACTTATTTTTCATCTTTAATACATGTTTTTTTAACTTTCACTTGTGGTATTTTCTCATTGGTTTCATACATGTCATGATATGGGTTTTGACATTCACTTGCACCCGTTGTGTATGTGTGTGTGACGGACATGTGTTCATTTACATACTTGCCATTGGGGTTGTATCATGTAATTGCATTCACTATGTGGGTGGATGCAATCCTTGCCTGGGTGTTTGTGCTGGGTATGCTGCCCATTACTGCCATGATTGAGTATCGTCAGGACCTGGGGGCAGGGGGACATGTGTGGGTGCCTGGTGGAGGGTGCCCCTGCACTGCTGGGGGGTGGGAGTGGTGGGAGACATGGATGGGGGCCTGGTGGAGGGTGCCCCTGGTGGCGGGGGGGTGGGGGTGGTGGGAGACATGAGTGGGGGCCTGGTGGAGGGTGCCCCTGGTGACTGCTGGGGGGGGTGGGGGTGGTGGGAGACATGAGTGGGGGCCTGGTGGAGGGTGCCCCTGGTGGCGGGGGGGTGAGGGTGATAGGGGACATGAGTGGGGGCCTGGTGGAGGGTGCCCCTGGTGGCGGGGGGGGGGTGGGGGTGGTGGGAGACATGAGTGGGGGCGTGGTGGAGGCTGCCCCTGCACTGCTGGGGGTGGTGGGAGACATGAGTGGGGGCCTGGTGGAGGGTGCCCCTGGTGGCTGGGGGGTGGGGGTGGTGGGAGACATGGGTGGGGGCCTGGCGGAGGGTGCCCCTGGATGCTGGGGGGTGGTGGTGGTGGGAGACATGAGTGGGGGCCTGGTGGAGGGTGCCCCTGGTGGCTGGGGGGTGGGGGTGATAGGGGACATGAGTGGGGGCCTGGTGGAGGGTGCTCCTGCACTGCTGGGGGGTGGGGGTGATAGGGGACATGGGTGGGGGCCTGGTGGAGGGTGCCCCTGCACTGCTGGGGGGTGGGGGTGGTGGGAGACATGGATGGGGGCCTGGTGGAGGGTGCCCCTGGTGGCTGGGGGGTGGGGGTGGTGGGAGACATGGATGGGGGCCTTGTGAAGGGTGCCCCTGGTGGCGGGGGGGGTGGGGGTGATAGGGGACATGAGTGGGGGCCTGGTGGAGGGTGCCCCTGCACTGCTGGGGGGTGGGGGTGGTGGGAGACATGGATGGGGGCCTGGTGGAGGGTGCCCCTGGTGGCGGGGGGGTGGGGGTGATAGGGGACATGAGTGGGGGCCTGGTGGAGGGTGCCCCTGGTGGCGGGGAGGTGGGGGTGGTGGGAGACATGAGTGGGGGCTTGGTGGAGGGTGCCCCTGGTGACTGGGGGGTAGGTGGTGGTGGGAGACATGAGTGGGGGCCTGGTGGAGGGTGCCCCTGGTGACTGGGGGTGGTGGGGGTGGTGGGAGACATGAGTGGGGGCCTGGTGGAGGGTGCCCCTGGTGGCGGGGGGTGGGGGTGATAGGGGACATGAGTGGGGGCCTGGTGGGGGCTGCCCCTGCACTGCTGGGGGGTGGGGGTGGTGGGAGACATGGGTGGGGGCCTGGTGGAGGCTGCCCCTGCACTGCTGGGGGGTGGGGGTGGTGGGAGACATGAGTGGGGGCCTGGTGGAGGGTGCCCATGGTGGCAGGGGGGTGGGGGTGGTGGGAGACATGAGTGGGGGCCTGGTGGAGGCTGCCCCTGCACTGCTGGGGGGTGGGGGTGGTGGGAGACATGAGTGGGGGCCTGGTGGAGGGTGCCCCTGGATGGTGGGGGGTGGGGGTGGTGGGAGACATGAGTGGGGGCCTGGTGGAGGGTGCCCCTGGTGACTGGGGGGGTGGGGTGGTGGGAGACATGAGTGGGGGTCTGGTGGAGGGTGCCCCTGGTGGCGGGGGGGTGGGGGTGATAGGGGACATGAGTGGGGGCCTGGTGGGGGCTGCCCCTGCACTGTTGGGGGGTGGGGGTGGTGGGAGACATGGGTGGGGGCCTGGTGGAGGCTGCCCCTGCACTGCTGGGGGGTGGGGGTGGTGGGAGACATGAGTGGGGGCCTGGTGGAGGGTGCCCATGGTGGCAGGGGGGTGGGGGTGGTGGGAGACATGAGTGGGGGCCTGGTGGAGGCTGCCCCTGCACTGCTGGGGGGTGGGGGTGGTGGGAGACATGAGTAGGGGCCTGGTGGAGGCTGCCCCTGCACTGCTGGGGGGTGGGGGTGGTGGGAGACATGGGTGGGGGCCTGGTGGAGGCTGCCCCTGCACTGCTGGGGGGTGGGGGTGGTGGGAGACATGAGTGGGGGCCTGGTGGAGGGTTCCCCTGGTGGCGGGGGGGTGGGGGTGATAGGGGACATGAGTGGGGGCCTGGTGGAGGCTGCCCCTGCACTGCTGGGGGGTGGGGGTGGTGGGAGACATGAGTGGGGGCCTGGTGGAGGGTGCCCCTGGATGGTGGGGGGTGGGGCTGGTGGGAGACATGAGCAGGTGTGCAGGGTAGTCCCCTGTTTTGTGGGCTGCCTGCAGGGGCCGTCGAGGGTGTACAGGGAACACCTGTGAGGCCCCACCCAGCCTAATCGCGTGTGTAACTTCCCACTTCCCCTGTAATACACGTACCAAGCCAAATCGCGTGTGATAATTCCCGCGCACCCCTGAAATACACGCGACCAGGCTATTCGCGTGTGGAACTTCCCGCGCACCCCTGAAATACACGTACCCTGCTGTAATCGCGTGTGGGACTTCCCACGCACCCCTGAAATACACGCGCCCAGGCTATTCGCGTGTGGAACTTCCCGCGCACCCCTGAAATACACGCGCCCAGGCTATTCGCGTGTGGAACTTCCCGCGCACCCCTGAAATAGACGCTCCCAGGCTATTCGCGTGTGGAACTTCCCGCGCACCCCTGAAATACACGTACCCTGCTGTAATCGCGTGTGGAACTTCCCGCGCACCCCTGAAATACACGCGCCCAGGCTATTCGCGTGTGGAACTTCCCGCGCACCCCTGAAATACACGCGCCCAGGCTATTCGCGTGTGGAACTTCCCGCGCACCCCTGAAATACACGTACCCTGCTGTAATCGCGTGTGGGACTTCCCGCGCACCCCTGAAATACACGCGCCCAGGCTCTTCGCGTGTGGAACTTCCCGCGCACCCCTGAAATACACGCGCCCAGGCTATTCGCGTGTGGAACTTCCCGCGCACCCCTGAAATACACGCGCCCAGGCTATTCGCGTGTGGAACTTCCCGCGCACCCCTGAAATACACGTACCCTGCTGTAATCGCGTGTGGGACTTCCCGCGCACCCCTGAAATACACGTACCCTGATGGAATTGCGTGTGGAACTTCCCGCGCACCCCTGAAATACACCTACCCTGATGGAATCGCGTGTGGAACTTCCCGCGCACCCCTGAAATCCACGTACCCGGCCAAATCGCGTGTGAGACTTCCCGCGCACCCCGGTATACACGCACACATATTTTTTGTCAGCGTGTCCGTGTTTGTGGGTACCCCTTTGCACGTCATTTGTCCTGGAGGGCCACAGTATAGGACATTCATCATGGCAGTATATGGGTGCTATTTGTTGGCGCACCTTTTGGCGCACATTGCAGAGACGCTACCGCCTGCTTTCTTGTGGCGGTCGTGGTTGTGCCTGTGCGCTGGTTTGAGCGTGCGCTTTTTTGCCCTATTCTATTCCATGAATACGTGTTGTAGGCGAGCGTGTGGGCGTTCCGCGCACTTGTGCCCTGTACTTCCCCCGTGACACCCACGTTTTTGCAAGTTGTTCCCCATTCCGAGTGTTACGCCCGTGTTCCGCCTACTTTTGTTGCGTGCACGGCGCTATGTGCGAATTTCGCTGTGGCCTGTGCGATTTTCGCTGTGACCTGGCGCACGCTGTTAGATGGCCTGTGCGCCAACGTGCGCGGCGCACTTTTTATCGCACATACGCTGGTTTTCTCGCGCACGGACTTCCATGAATCGACGTGCGCTGCTTTTCGTGCGATTTTCGCACTTGCACTGCGATTTTCGCTATTCCACTGCTATTCGCACGTTTTTGCCCACTTGCGCTGCGCTAATTATTCCATGAATCGGCCTGTATACCTCTTCTACCATCTGGGGCGCTGTGTTTTCATCTTGCTATAGTATCCTTGGCAGTGTTACTGAGTGCATCTGGCGATCAACGCTTTGTTTGTTTTACTCTGCCATCAATAAAAACTAACTTTGGAATATCTAGGCTGAAACCCTGGGAGGGGTAATTCGTGCAGTTTCAGCTCCCTATCGCGTCCTCTCTCCTTTCTCAACCTTGGCATCCTCTGCCTTCCAAACACCATCGTGAACCAACCAAATCTCTATTCAGCAATTTAGCCTCCAGTGCTGTATTATTTTACCTACGAATCCTGCAGGGCCATACTCACTCAAAATGTCAGTCCTCTTGTCATGTTCTATATTCTCATATGTACCCTACCTATCTATGCCTGCCACCATATACTACGTTCCCACTCTCTGTATTCAGCAACCTAACCTTTCCTTTAGTGTAACACAAATTCCGTAGAGTGTACCAAAAACAAACTCTATCCTACTTGCGTTATATTTAGCTAAATAATCATGGTGGCTGCAGCAAACTATCCCAGCTTCCTTATTCTCATTTGGGGACTGCCAGGGGTGTGACCTTGTGCATCACTGCTCTTAACTGCATCAATACAATAGGGACACAAAAAGAAGATGGCGCAGTGTTTCCCTCATGGGTACTCAACACCAGTGAGTGGTTCCAGTGCACTATGTAAATATGTTGAAGAGGGAATTCTTTCTTAAAGTGCCTTTTCTAATGAATTTTTGCCATTCGAAATAGTCTAGTTCTTTGCAGAGGGAACATATATGTTTTGCAGACTCCCTTGTGACAATGTATGACTATGGCTACTGCCCCAGCTCGACTCTTTGTGCCTATCGGTGATATTCAGCACTCATGTCAGAGAAGATCTTCATGCAACTGACTGATCCCAGAGTTGATATTTTTCCTAACTCCTGGCCTTTTCCAAACGCCTTTCAGCCAGGTAGTGCTCCTTTCAGGAATAGGAGAAATGCCAAACTGTCAAGCAAGCCGCTACCTTGGAAGATGGGGCACACCTCGCCGGTGTCCTGATAGCAAGATACGGTGCTCATGGTGGTGCCAAGACATCAGTGCGTCCCAGGCACCCTGATGCACCCAGGAGCCATTTTGCATTGGTCACGTTGTCTGTGCACTCAAGGCAGTGATAGAGTCACCTGGCAAGTGCGGAGCTCTCGGTGCTGGAAGGAGTAGACCCTAATGACGGAGAGGGCGAAGAGATCTTACGTGTCAGAGCACACCACCCCGGCCGTGAGCAAGAGGAGACTCAACAATCAAACAGAGACTGTAGGTGAATCTGCTTCCTGGGAGCCCACTGTGTGACCCATTGCACCCCACACATGGAGGCACCTGGTGGAAGCTTGGGTCCCACAACCCATGTGGCAGTTAAATCAAGACCAGTAAACTTGTCAACTTGTATACTTTTATTGTGTGTTCACACATGGATCATTTATATGCCCCCAAACACCCTGCAGCTGGCCCGCCCCCTTTTAGAGGATCAGTTAAGTGTGCATGCCACCACAGACATTACCCGCGTGGATGCCCTAGGGGTAGGTTGTGGGCTGGGACAGAGTAATATATTTTCATATACAGTTAGGCAAGCAATTGAGGGCATTGTTTAATTGATCCTGGTTGTATGTTTGTCCTGTTATTAGTGATGTGAGTGTTGGGGAAACCAGGCAAATGGGCGCTGTAACTGGTAAATTGATGTACAGATACTAGAACAATGTCTGCTGCAGGTGAATCCCTAGACTCCCCAGCCTAGTGTAATAAGTGAAAAATAGGAGTTCTTGGATCACCAAAGATGCACTGACTCATGAAAGAAAGGATAAGAAATATGTAATGTTATTCAAAACTATTTATTCATAATGGCAAATCAATAATCAATGATGACCAAAATCCATTTGAAATAGTGTCAAATGGTGGCGTGCCAACACGTGTTTCGACCCGTTGGCTCTTTTTCAAGGCACAGATCAAACTCTGACAAATACACCAAAAAGACCTATACAGAGTGCAATTGCGATCAACAAAGTGTATGGCATTGACATACAGATGGTTTAATAAAACTCTTCAAACAAAACAAGATAATCAAGTCTTTGAGAAAAAGGGAAAACAAAACGGAGGCATCCAGTCCAGCATTAAAATATATATCAAACCTGAAGGCGCAAATTGTAATAACAAAAAATATAATTGGTCAATAACCAAAGAAAGGGAAAAAACAGACCTAAGTTAGTAATGTACCAATAGAAAGTTATTAGTGAACTATGTTTCTGTGTGTGTGTGCGCCCCCCTGCCTATGGGCCACTTGGGCACGTTATAAACCAATAAAAGAAAAACACATTGTATATTGATATAGAACAGCTAATGCTAATCACCATGGAAACAAACAGAACCTTCAGTGCCTCGGCTTTGCTTCATCTGTGACTAACTCTTGCACATGTACGGAGTCCTTAAGGTTAGCCTGCTCACTCCATGTAAAGGCACTAAACTACCATAGGCGCTATACTTCAGAGGGAATGCAACATGACCGTCTCCTACTCTGGTCAGCACCGCACACCGCAGATTGCCCAGTTACTACCACGTAGGGATCAGAGGACACCAGCAGTTTTTTCACATGTATGTTCCATGTATAATGTTTTACTTGCATCTTCATATTTCGTTGATTCATGCGGCCACATGCCCCAGGGCCCCTGTTGCGCGTTATAAATTAAATAACATAACATAACATTGAAGTTGACTTTGTGATCTGAATTCGGGAAGGTTCCTGCACAGGAAGACTGACCAATGGATTCTCTGGAGAGATTTTCCAGAGAGTGAAATTAGTGCACGAAAGACAACCCAGCAGAGTAGGGGTGCATGGAATTAAGGGGCAAGTCAAAGGAGAGGAGCAGGTGGTTGGACCAGACCTTGGATGATGTAAATAGAAGTTCATTCAGTGTTTCTTTGGTCAGGATGAAGCATAGCATATGACCTTCATTTGAGGTAGGGCAGCAGGTCTGCACAGTGAGACCACGTGTGTCACAAAGAGAAGACATTAGAAGATGTGAAGGGGGTTAGTTGTGATATCAACGTAAACATGAAGTTTCCCAGGGTATGTACAGGACCATAGTTGAGAGTCAGGATGGTGAGAAGAATGTCCAGCTTGCCCATCAGATGAATGTATATGGCAAAGGTGTATCACTGATGAGGCTTGTAAGGCATTAATGATGAACAGTGGCATGTGTACTATTCAGAAGTCGCAACATGGAATATCAGCACGTGAACTTCTGTGGTGGTGCTGTGAATCCTCTGGCGAGTGTTGGATAATCAGGGCTACACCTGCGCTTCTCCCTGTGGCTCTGTTTCTCCACACTACAGAGTAGGCTGGGAGGCTGAAGAGTGTGTAGATGCAGTAAGAAATGTCAAGTACCCCAATTCAGTGAGGGCTACAAGGTGAAGGTCCAGATCTGTGAACAGACCATGCACATGGGAACAGGCTGTGGAGTGGTGGCTTGTAAGGCCGCTTATGATGGCCAGTTGAGGTTATGAGGCTGGACGGATGGCTAGGTTAGGCTAGATCTGCGGCATCTCTTTAAAATCTGCAAGGAACTGGCCAACCCTGCCGCAGCCTCTACCTCTCCTGTCCCCTCCCAAGCCCTCTACACGGCGCTGACTTCTCATTTCATTTCTAAAACTCAGGACATCCGGTCCTCTCTCTCCTCCTCTCCCCCTCCTCCCTCTATTCCATGCTCTTTCTCTGGCCCTTCTTTGTCCACCTCTCCTCCCTCCTTCTCTGCCTTTCCCCTGTTCTCCCCAGACGCTGTTTCTAGACATGTTTGATTTATGAAAGTCTCATCAGAACAGGTTCATCCCTGTTCCTCCAAAAGCATCAAGTACCACATTGACTCCCTGGCTCCTGCTTTGGCCAACTTCTCCAACCACTCCTTCGCCACTGGAGCCTTCACTTCCCCCTGAAGCACTCCCTTGTGCACCCTCTTCTTAAGAAACCCTCTGCCAACCTGCCCTGCCCGGCTAACTATCGCCCAAACTCCATCACTCCTTTCCTGGGCAAACTCTTGGAAAAGTTGGCCATCTCCCAGCTTAATCTTCACACTGAATCTGTTAGTTGTCTCCATGACCATCAGTCTGGCTTCAGAGCGGCCAGGAGCACGGAAACTGCTCTCCTGAACATTCATGAAGACCTGCTCTCTAACCTTGATTCCAACACCCCCTGTGTCCTCGTCTTACTTGATCTCTCCTCTGCCTATGACACGGTCAACCATGCCATACTGCTCAACTGTCTCCGTGATAACCTGGGTATCATCGGTCAGATCCTGGCGTGGCTGACCTCTTTCCTCTCTGATAGATCCTCCCAGGTTCAACTTGGGTCCTTCCTCTCCTCTATCTCTATCTCTACCTGTGGTGTTCCCAGAGGTCTAATCTCTCTTCCTTGCTGTTCATCCAATACCTGGCACTTCTTTCCCACCACATTGCAGCACTCTGCCCCAACTTCCAGTGCTATGCGGATTACACTCAGCTCATTTTCAGGCTACCTTCAGCCACCTCTTCTCCCTCTCTCATCTCCGACTGTCTGTCCGCCATCCAGGAGTGGTGTGCTGCCAATGATCTCTTCTTTCATGCCAGTAAGACCGATATTCTCCTCCTCGGCAAACCCACTCCTTCCTTTCCTGTCACTCTCTGGCTGGCCTCTCCTGGCCCTCTTCCTACTCCCACCCCTGAGGCTAAAATCCTTGTGGTCATCGACGACTCCACACTCTCCTTCTCTCCTCACATCTCTGACGTCTCTAAGAAGTCACACTACCAGCTGCACCTCCTCAGAGGTATTCTTACTTTCCTCTCCTTCCCCCAGAAGCTCTCTGTGTCCAGAGCTCTGGTTCTCTCTAGGCTGGACTATTGCAACAGCCTCTTTCTAAATCTGTCTGCTTCTACTCTCCACCCTCTGCAGCTCATCCAGAACAGGACTGCGAGACTTGTCCTTGGCCTCAAGCCCAGGGATCGTATCTCTCCAGGATTGAAATCTTTGCACTGGCTCCCAGTGGCTGCGAGGATCAAATTCAAAACCCTCTGCATTGTCCACAAGGCCTTCTGGGGCCAGGAGCCTGAATACCTTCAACTCTCTCTTCCTAAATATCTTCCTTCCCGAGCTCTTCGATCATCCGCCTCCAACTCCCTCAAGGTCAGTCGTTTCTCCAAGCAACAAATTGGTGGTAGATCTCTTTCTTTGGCTGGGGCCTCCCTCTGGAACAGCCTCCCTCCCCCCTGAACCTTGAGGAGAATCATCTCCCATTCCTGAAGCACCTCAAAACCTTTCTCTTTGCTTTTGCTTTTTCTCCTCCTCTTCCCTGATGACTTCCTGGCTGAAACTGAAATTGCACTGGTTACCTGGGCACCCTCTGTTCTCGGGCCCAGGTCCCCTCCCCCGCCAGTCGCACACCTGCACTGCCTTCCTGGCAAACCCCACACTTGGGGAATGTTTTCTGTATCCCTACAGTCCCTCTACAAGCACTTGATACCTGATGTCTGCACTTACTCCTGCACTTGCCACCAGCTGGCCTTACTTTTACTTGTTATTATTCTATTATCCCATGTACTGCACTGTCCCCTCACCTTTCTCCCTTGCCATGCACTTTGCACGATCTGATTTACACCTGGCCTAGTAGGATCGTTATCTGTCTTCCCTCTGTTCCCCCTCCCTTGCCTTGTCGCGCCTTGAAACACTTGTGTATAGGCGTGTTAGAAATGCCGTATCATATGATATCATGAATTGAATGAATGATGGAGTCAGGAAGGGACATGAGATCAAACCCATATGCAAGCCATTGATCCTTGGACATAGGTGCTGAGAAGCAGCAACATCACATGCGTTTGCAAGCAGGCGCTAATAGGCACAGCCCTTATCTCATTTGCCCTTATCGAATGTGCCTGTCTGAGAACCTAGGAAAGACTTGATCTCCACTGATCGGGAGAGGGTGTGTGTATATTTCAGGGGCCGTAGTTGAGAACGATTCACCAGAATGACATCTAAGGTGACACTCTCCAAATGTTCTGCAATAAAGTCTTGCTGAAAGAATCTATTCTTGGCTGGTGGGGCTTCTGTGGTAAATGAGGCATGATTAGAATAATTGCAACAAATGTGCAACAGTGCACTGTACGTAATGTTTTTAATGCATTTGTCAAGAGGGCAGCATTTTGCATGGAATGCCAACTTTTCTGCAATGATTTTGTGATTCAAGGCACTGTAAAGTTGATTGTTGGTTGTATACAGCTACAGATTCAGAATGGTTAGGTTATTGGCCCTTATATTTGCAGTGAGCATGAGTTTGTAATCTTTATTAATCAGATTGGTAATGTATTCATGTAGAAGTTGTTTGTCCTTTTTCAGTTCTTGAATAATATATATATGTATATAGCTGATAGAGTACCACACTAGATAAGGCTTAGAGGATGTTCCTGCCTGTCATGCTTGCACTCATACCAAACCATAAGGAGGTTGGCATATGGGAAGCAAATATAGCGCCCACCGCCATACCTCTCTTTTGAAGATAGTAATTTACAGTTATGGGTGAGGGTGAATTGGAGCATGTGAATCAATATTTCTGTGTGTTTGATGAGATGGCTGGTGGCTTCTAGATTTGATTATAGAGTCCACAAAGAAGGCCAAATCCAGTATAACCCATTATGCCTCATCATCAGCCAGGTGAGCCTGTTTCTGTTGCATTCATCACTATCATGATGTGACCACTCTCAGCCCCATTTTAATTTTAAAGTGTTTCTAAAACTAAGAACTATTCATTCCATATACAATGGGTAGACACAACAGACCCAGTTGCTTCCTATGAAGAAGCCACTGCCCGGGCACTGTGGTCCAGTGCCACCCTGCCATTCTCTCCCTTTCTTTAATATACCCAGCTTCTGCCCTTCTCCTCAAGATGTACTGCCATGACTCGCTGAACGCAATGCTTTCGCTACACTCTGTGGTACCAACACGCTCTGTGGGGAAGGCCTCTGTAACAGTCTAGCTGTTGATTCTGAGCTGGCCAATTGGAGCATGCGTTGGTTCAGACCCAGAAGATTAATGCCTGCAGTTTGCCGGAGCCCTTGCGGGGCAACCATTCTGTAATTTGCTGTGGTGCTGTTTTTACTTATCTTCTTGACCTGTCTCCGATCCCTCGCTGGCCTTCTCCTACTTGCCCCCCGCCCCCACTTCTGATGTGCTGAGTGTTTCCTGCTGAGGCTTTGTGTTCCTTCTCGCTTCTTGTTTCGTGCTTCCCTCTGCTCTCTAGTTCTTCCTTGCTCTGGTGATCAGCCTGCTTTGGATTTTTCCTCTGCATTCCTATTCCATCAGTTTGCTGATCCCTGCTGGTAGATCAGTCTCTCTGTGTTTCCGGCATCGTTCTGCTCATCTCTGCTTGGACAACAGTCTCGCGCAGGGTGCTGGCCCTGTGCATCATTCCAGCAGGGTTTTTTGTACCCCGTAAGGTTTCCCCTCTGGATTTCGGATTTACCTTTGAGGGGGCCTGACTGAGAACCTAGTGAACTTGTTCGGGTGTCAGTCTGTCCACCTCGAGAGATAGACCCTACCTCTTCGGCACCAAAAGTCACAGGAAGCAAGTGGTGAGGAGGGTTACCGCTTCAGATTCAGACAGTGATCCTGACATGTACAAGCAGGTACAAGCAGTGGCGATAGATAGTGCACCTGAAGCTGAAAGTTCTCCTAAAACCCACACAGAATTGCCTTTAAAACGATCTTAGAGGACGCAGGCTCCGTTCGCACCCATCTAAGTGCTACAATCACTTTCATAGTGCAACAATGTATGATCTCCTCTCTTCCATGGTGTCAGTTCCAACGAGCAGGCTGTCAGTGCCAACGTCACACCAATTTGGTTAGAATACACTCATTCCCTCGTGACCTTGCATTTGCTATCCCGTTGTATATGAAAATCACATGCACGCCATTCTCACCCACACCCACCCTGGTGTCCTGCTCATCCACACTGCACCTCCGGTAACATGCATCTCTTTTGCAAAGTCTCCATTTCCATCCAGGCTGTGAGCCTCATTACGAGTTTGGAGGCAGCCATGGGGCTATAAGCGCCATGGCTGCCTCCAAACTCGTGTCCAGGTCCGGGTTGTCGGAATAGGGACTTACCGGGTCATTCCAACCTTGGAGGACCCGGTAAGTCCCCATTCTGAAAACCATTCCCCATTCCCATTTAAGCCCCCATAGGGCTCAATGGGAATGGGGAGTGAGCTAATAACGGGCCCGCAAATAGCAGGCCCGTTATTAGCTCCCTGGTCCCTCAGCGGCTCCCGCTAAGGGCGGCTGGTAAAACCAGCCGGCCTAAGTGGGACCCGCTAAGGGACCTCGGAATGCGGCGGTAGGGGGTTAACGACTCCGGCATCCTTACCGGTGCCATTAACCCCTTACCGCCGCACTCGTAATTAGGCCCTCTGTCTTGCTCAAGTGATCCTCACTCTCGTCACCTAGTCTGGAAACAGATAGAACATGTAACCGCCAGCCTAGGTAATGTACCTGGGGGACTAGCCCATCTCAAATAAGCCTGGAGTGTGGGATTAGCAAGAGGCCTTCTCACAGAGCTACCTGAGCTTCCAATCGTAGATACAGGTCACTGAAAATCATTCCCCCATCTCAGTTGCTTGCTAATTGTGTTCTAACATCCCTCCAATCACACACGTAAAGGGAAGAATTTGACTGGGCACCATTCTGCATTTTAATCCCTCGACTGCTGCATGGCTCAAGGGATAGCAGCAAAACAAAAGTGGTGATGGTTGGAAGGTTTTGAATTAATCGTATTGTCTGGCATTGCCTGGGCAACCCTCCAGACCATCATTCTTTGTTTGCCCTGCCATTACAAAAGGGGAATGACTATATGCAAATCAGACTTGGTCCCACCCCAAAAGAGGCAGTCCAGCCCGAACAGCTAGGTCACATCCCTTCTGCACGAGACCACAAGCATGCCCAAACATGTTTCAGCCTTATTGGGCCTCATCAGTGACGAGAAGCTTGTGTCTCTAGGCTCAGCAGGCACGGGACCCACGTCTGGGCATACATGGGAAAGATGCATGGTCTTTCAGGCAATCTGATTTTCCAAAATATGTTGTGCTGTGGTCAAATAGATTAGCCAAAACATAAAACATGTCTGCCAACATGTTTCAACCCCATACAGAATGGTATGGCCAAGCAGATTGCTCCAGGCTGCCTGTCTCTTGTTCTGCTTCCATGCGGGAGAATGGAAGTGTGGCAGGACGCCTCTGCAGTAAGAGGCCCTGCTCAATGGTGGGGTAGGGGGCGCTCCATCCATATATGCTACTGCCACTTAGAGCCCTCACCCACACATCCATCTTATCAGGCTGCACCATCCCATCCTACTAGTAACATTCTAGCTAGAGCACCTCCTCTTCCTGCATAAACAAGCTCTGGTTTTAACTGATTTGCTCTCACTGTTTGACCTTCTTCCTGTCTACTGCCACCTACTGCCAAGAGGCTAGAACACAACATCCAGATGAAACAAAAAAAATGGTAAAGAAATGCGGCCTGTGCTGCACAAGCACAGTGAGCAGAGATGTCGTGCTCATGTGCAAAAGCAACAACAATGAAAAGGTGATCCAAGTAATGGACAGCAGTGTACATACACTACAAATTCATATGTAACCATCAATGTTGCATCTCTCAGGGTCCTCTATCTTCCGGAAAGAGCTACACATTAGCAACCCAGTGTAAATCTAAAAAGGTTTGCAGGACACGTCAAGCTTTCCATGGAATTTCAGACGTGTCACCTGTCTGGATCCTCTGCCATACCGTGGTAATGCTTTGATTGGCTCTTTCTGAAGCAGTGATTTACAGAAATTGATGTCCACTGACTGTGCTAATGGCCTGTAGGTGTTCTATCACCACCCAAATAGTGGACACCTGCATATCACAATATAAAGTTGTGCGTGACATATTCATAAATGTGATTCCCATGAGCTTACCTCTTAGAGAAGGGATCTGCAACCTGCCTCTTTCCAGATATTTTGGACTTCGACTCCCATGATTACTCATCATTGACTAAGCTGGCTTGTAACGATGGGAGTTGTAGACCAAAAGATTTGATGATCCCAAGGTTGGCCACATCTGTTTTAGAGGCTTACAAAACCTGAAATGTGGGCCACCATAGGTTGTTACATTTTGCCTCTTCCTGCCCACGGCAATGTGGCAATAGGGCAACAGTCGACGCTTTGAGTGGCTTTCTGGCAACAACCTGCTTATTGTAGCGTACAGAATTCCTTACAGTTGCCTTGCCTTAGAAGCGGCACTGTCCCAGAGGTGCCACCAAGGGGTGGCCAAGGGGGCCCACGGCCACCCGTATAAAAATACTGCCCCCCTCCCTCCCGCCCCCACCAGCTCATTCAGATATGTGTGTTTGTTTGGGTGTGCCACCCCAAGATTGCTAGTGTGGCCACCTCTGTGAAAACTTTCTGGGGGCGCCACTGCACTCTCTAGGCGTCAATCCTGGACCTTGCACTCTCTCTTTCTCGCTCAGGTGCAGCCACACACACACCACCCCACACACTTGTGCATACATGCATCCCTTGATGAGGAAACATCACCCACACTGTCACAGTGTCATCCTATGTTCCAGCCTGTCACACAGTTTTGAAAGTGAGTATTGTCAAGGGCGGAGTCACCAAGGTTATGTGTGTATTGCTATGTTGATCACATGATCCCATGTTACCCGGAACCCGGTGCTGGGATTTCATTTAACACACTAGTGAATTCTGGGAGCTGTAGCCTTGCCTAACTTGAACTTGAGCACATGGCATGAATGATTACTTGGTGCCAGGGAAAGTTCACCCTACAAATCGCATCCATTGGACCACCCAGGCGTCACTTTGTTGACTGTTTCAAACCCTTAAGTATCGCAGACATCCGCATTTCCGGTTAATGGCTGGTGGCCATACCTCTCTAAGCTTCCACATCTAATCCTTTTCTCCGTAGGATAAAATGTACCTTGCACTTTGTTGCTTCAATTTCATGACTCATGCACTTTATGCGTGACTTGGGGCACGGAGGCGACGATCAGAGCCTGCTCCATAAAAGGGCGACTAGCTGTGTACACAAACCTTTGTACATTTGCCTGCTTCCTGTTTGCTTTTCATGGCTGAGCACCTGGGCGGATGTCAAACCAAAGCAAACACAGAATCGACAACCTTGAGATCACAGCCCCCCTCCCCCCTGATCTTTGATTGATCCAAGCCCCAGGGGCTGAACCGCATGAACTGCACCCTTTACAGATGACTTTTGCACCAGTGCCAGTCAAGTTAGCAATGACATTTTCAATGAATAAACAGTGCAAAAAGGGACTTTTATACTGGTCAGTCATGTAAATGTTGTTTTTGAGCCGGTGAGTTAATTCAAATGTTGTTGAAAACATTGCACAGTTTCTTTGCAAAATTGCCCTCACCTGTTGGACTGTATGTGACACCTGTTTCATTTGAGTCTATCAATAAAAGTTAATTAGATGGTTGCATGTATCCCAGGGGTCTGATATCTTTGGCTATCTAAGTGCGTTGTACTACAAGTCACATTAGCCCCAGAAAGTATATTCAGTGGTGTAGGATCGAGAAAGGTGTGGTCCAACACATCGGAGAGCTGGAGGTTTCAGATCCCCGAGTTATCTTAATTAGATCCTTGAAAACAAATTGTATCTGGTGGGGATTGAGCATAGACATGACACATATTTGAAAGGCAATGGCCTGTTAGAAATATTTCATTTCAGGAGGGGAAAGGCCAGCAGGGGCAGCAGAGCACTTACCAGTGGGCATTATTGTAGGGGGGCATCTCTAACAGGAGAGGCTTTGCAGCTTGTGGTTCTCCAGATGTTTTGGACTACGGTTCCCATGATCCCTCACCATTGACTATGCTGGCTAGGACTGTTGGGAGTTCTGGAGGGTGCAGATCCCTCAACTCTGGATGGGACAGCTTCACAGAACCAAGAAGTGAATTGACAATGTAATTGAGACTGTACGAGACTGGACACTGCACACGTGTTTCATTTACAGATTTACAATGTGGTGCACAGTGTCTGCTCAGTATCACACAGGTGATTGTTCGAAATGCTGCAGCCAGGATTAGATTCAAGGTCTCCATCGATTTAGCCACTAGAGCTCACGAATGAAAGTAAATCTTGGCTCTGAGACTGTGTTTGGTATATTGCAGACCTAGCTCCAGGGAGCTTCCAGAGTTAGTTTATTGCAATGAGCCTCTGAAACACAGGGTGATGCTCACAGAATAGTATGGTATGTATTGGGGTTGGATTAAACAGGATGACAGAAACCAAGATGAAGTGGGGAGTGGAGATAGGGGATATATGGGATAGTATTAGACAGGCCTCTTCATAACTTCATTTTATATATCAGCATTCATTTACACATAGTTACACTTTTAGGCACAAAGTACGAAATCAATGTGCCCAGAACCACAATTCCTTTGTACAACTGAAGAAGCTGGGATTCCAAAACCAAGTGCCCGTCTTCCAAGGTCAGCAAGGTATCTGCTAAACCCCTTCTATCTTCCACACTTGCACAAAGTCGACTCCTGAAAACAACACTGCTGAGTATGAATTGTAATATTGTACAGTGCCATGATTGTCCTCAAGATGACCTCTTAGCGCTAGACATCAGTAAAAGAAGTTATGAAGTATGCCCACCTGTTAGGATATGTGTACTTTCAAAAGCCGGATGCTCAGTAGGGCTGATAAAAGTGCACATCTGAAAGAATTCACACACATTTAAAACAATTCAAAATTGTGTGTAGGCAGTGTAAACCCAGCGCTCTCTTCTTTTACGGTCCATATTATATTTATTTGTAATATTATTATTATTCCAGATGTCAGCCATGTTGTGGTTTGTAGTGAGTGAATGCTGACATGAACATCTCCAAACGTCGTTCCTCAGTACAGAAGCAGGACGGCCTGAAGAAAATGGAGTCGGGAGGAAATTGCTAGAAGGACGCGTCTGGAGCAGCACTACCTCAACGGTGGAGCGAGATCAGAAGCATTGAGTTAGTAAGTGTTGAGCTCGAACGGAGCAAGGTCAGAATAGAAAGGGGAAGGAATGTGGAAAGATACATTAATTAAGTCGGTGGCGATACAGAGACTGGGGTGATGGGCAGAGCTTGACACAAAATAACAAGGAACACTGCTCTCAAATGGAGGCCTGCATGAAGCATTATTGGACTAGTGTAGGATCAGAACACCCTTGCACTAACCTGGAAGATCTTATCAACCATCTTGTTTAGGGGTTAGTTCCTTGAAGCTCTGAGGCATTAAGAGAAAGTCTTCATTTTGGAATGGGGAGATGACACTGCAACCATGAGGCATTAAGAGGAAATCTCCATCTTGGAACGGGGAGAATACACTTCTGGGATTTGGCATTAAGAGAAAGTCCCCATCTTGGAATGGGGAGAAGACACTGCTGCCATGACCCAAGAGTGCAAGCCAATGATTTAACAAGCAGACCCCAATGGGCCCCAGCGGCCACCTCTTTCTGCCACCACCCTACTCTGAAGGCCAACTACGTAAATAGACACGAGACCCTGAAGGGTGGCATCGTGCAAAGGCAGCCCCAAAAGGACAACAGAGAGGTAGCAGCATGGGAAGGAAAAGGTAGATTGGCCCAGTCACACACCCATCATGACGCATCATGTCAGGGGATCCAGAAAATAAATGATGCCAGCTACTGTCATGTTGGGGTCCATCAGCAAGCTCTGTCCTTTAATAGTAGGCGTGGCGCCGGACTTCACTAGACCACTTAGGTAGGAAACGCTGTCATCCTCATCATCATCGTCATTTATTTTAGAAGTTAAAACCTCCATAAAAGACTGAAAGACAAACAAGATAACATGTACAGACAATCGTCTTGTAAAAATAACTGTAAATATGAATGATTGTTGTGGTCTGTTTAAGGATCACACGCAGGAAGGAGGCTGTAGTCATGCTATTTTAATCTCTCTCTGCATACACAGCAATGGCGCCTCACTACAAGGTACTAATCTCAGCATATATGTATATTAATTGCATGTAGAGTCACTGCTGGCTTCACCTGTATGCAGGGTAAGGGAGTAGGTTTATAGTAAATAGTCTGCAAGGGGGAGCGCTGGGCTGCTGTCTCGCTGCGCTCGTAATGCCGTTAGCGGGAAGCCGCGCATCTCATGTCGTGTTGCGATCTCGCCAGACTCCGCACGGAGCTTCCGGAAAGTCCTTTACCCTACATACCTCCATTTGTTGGACGACTTGCCTTACTCCATCACGTAGTCTGTGTAGTCTGTGTACCTTCCTGGCCTTCTTCTTTCTCTCTGTGGTCGACTGTTCTCTGCATTCTCTTGTGGTGTTTCACCCTTTTCACTGGGTCTCTCTTTTCTCACCACACTCCTCTTGGGACTGGATTTCTCTTGGGATGGTGTCCCTTCATCCACACACATCCTCATGTTCAGGTTGTACTCTCGCTGTTGGCTTCTCCTTGGCCGAGCTCTCCTCTTGGTTTCTCTGCTCTTGTGTTGGGGCTGGGTGCTTCTCTTGTCCCCCTTTCGTATAGCGCCACCTTCTCCAAGTTCCATCACTTTCCGTCTTAGGTACGTACATGGTTTGTCCATCGCTGCACTACCCTCAATGGTCTGCTGAACTTAGACCAAGTCGCGGGATCTCTATGTGGCATTTTAATCTTTAACAAATCCCCTTCTCTAACTGTGCATTGTTGTGGCTTCCTTCTTTCGACACTACATCTCTTCATGTTTTCTTTGCTTTTCTTTACTCGCTACACCAATTCTTTCATGTCCAATTTTTTTTATCCTCTCTTACATTTGCCAACAATGGAGGAACCAGGATGGAAGCTGCCCTGCGTCCTCTGAGATGATGAAACAGTGATATGTTTGTGACCCCATTGCTAAGGCAATGGGCAGCTACTGCTTCCTTGACTGTGCTGAGTGGATTGAGACCCACTGCAGTGGCTAACTGCAAAGCTCCCTTAATGAACCTGTTTGTGCGTTCCACCAACCCATTTGCTTGTGGGTGATATAAGGCAGCTGTTATTTGCTGGATGTTGTTCTCCTTCATACACTTTTCCATTTCTTTAGATACCAGTTGACCTCCATTGTCAGTGACCAGTTCTCTCTGCAATCCTTCTCTTTCCACCCATTTGGATAAGTAGTCCACCAACACTATGCCATACTTGTGTTCGTGTTCCATTAGTTCTAGTGGGCCTATGAAATCCATGCCCAATTTTTGCCACACTCCTTCTGGCACTTCTGTGGGGTGTAGTGGTGCTTGTCTTACTTTGAGTCGCTTGTCACTATTCACCAGAGGCATTGCTAGGAGGGGCTGAGGGAGCATCCCGCCAGTCCCGACATTAGCTTAGCCCCTGATCTTTTCCAGACCAAGCAACACCCCTGTTATTCACGCATTCATGACACCTCTCTATCATTGTCTGTATTTCTAAGTCCATTCCTGGCCACCAATATGATTCCCTCACTCTCCTTTTTGTCATGTTGTTTCAGAGATGTCCAGTGTGAGCTCTGCATATAATGTTTCTTCTCATTGCTATGGGTGGGATTACTTGGTCACTTCTCATGAGCATCCCCTCAAATTCAAAGATTTCATCTGGCACTTTCCAGTAGGGACGCAAACCTTCTGGGGTGGACTTCTTGTCCGGTCACCCTTTCCCTACCCATTCTGTGATTTGTATTGTGGTGGCATCCTTGGCTGCTTCTTCATTCCAGTGCCCTTCACTCATTTTGAGGAATTCCCGACTGCTCAAGTCAGTGAGTGATGCAACCACACATTCATCTCTTAGAAAGCTGGTCTCTGTGTCTTTGTGCAGTGGCGGTCTGGACATACAGTCCATTTGGGCATGTTTCCACCCTGCAATGTGCTGTAATTCATACGTGTATTCTTGCAGCTTTGCTGCAATGTGAGCAAATCGGGGTGTTGATGTTCGGGTCCCTTCCGGGCTCAGTAGGTGCATTAGAGTTTTGTGGTCAGTAACCAGCAAAAACAGTTTTGTACCCCAGACGTATGTGCGAAAGTAAACCACGGCCCACGCATATGCCAACATCTCCTTTTCTATAGTGGAGTAATTTTTTTCTTCTTGTGAGCGTGCTTTGGATACATGTTCTTCATTGCTTTTCTTTTGGGTGAGGGTTGCACCTATTCCATACGCTTGGCATCTGTAGTGATGATAGTTTTCCATTGAGGGTTGAAAGGCTGGAGACAGGGCGCATGCATGATGCCCTCTTTGACTTTTTCAAAAGACCTTGTTTGCTTCACTTTCCACTGGTACTCCGCACCTTTCTTAAGCAATACTCTCATGGGAGCGGTAGTCTCTGAAAAATGTGGCACACATTTTTGCGTAATATTCAAATAGTCCCAAGAATGATCTCAACTCTTCTTTATTGTTTGAGGGGGGGGGGTGCCTTGACAATGGCTTGCAGTAGATCCTTCTTGGGGCTGATGCCTGCCTAGTATATGATGTATCCCAGATAGTCTACTTCATCAGCCTGCAGTACACACTTATTATAGTGTAGCCGCACTCCTGCTTCTTGTAATTTTGCCAACACTTTGCAGAGAGCTTTATCATGTGACTCCTTGTCCTCTGTGTAAATTAATATGTCGTCTTGGAAGTATGAGACATTTCCAATGCTTTTCAACAGGGAGTCCATCATGCGCTGGAACGCAAAGGCCGCTAAAGAGAAACCAAAATGCATTCTGGTAAATTGATAGGTTCCAAATGGGGTTATGAACGCAGTGAGGGGTCTGGACTCCCGATGCAAGTTGATCTGGTGGTATGAGTCCCTCATAACTAGTTTCGAAAAAACGTTTGCCTCCTTCATCAGCAAAGTCAGCTCATTTATGCTCGGTAAAGGGTAACTGTCCGCCACCACCTCCAGGTTTAGACTGTGTAAGATGATGCAGATGTGTAAATCGCAGGTGTTCTGTTTCTTTATGCGTACCACAGGGCTGGGCCATTCTGAGGACTCCAGCATCTCTATGGTTCCTTCTTTTAGCAACTTGTTGAGTTTCTCTTGTAGTGCAACTCTCACCATCGCCAGCACCTGTCTCACCCTGTGCTTGACTGGTACTGCTCCTTGTTTTAACCTTATCTTGTGTACATAGTTCTTAATACGCACAGGCGTGTCTGATAATAATTCCGGAAATTCTTCTTTGGTGACAGACGTCCCACTTTTGTTTATGAACAGCACTTTCCCTCCACGCTGTAGTCGAGCCTAATTTGCAATTTGGCCTGGTCATCCCAGCATAATACTGGTGGTATGTTTTCTGCGACGTACACATTGGTTTTGGTGACTCTTCCCTTGAATTCCACTGTCACCCTGATGTATCCTAGGAGTTTCACACTGGCACCTCTCTAAGCCGCGGGGCTAAAGTTTGTCTTGTACACCTCAACTCCTCCTTTCCCCACCATGCTTTTGTACATGTTCAATGGTAGTATGGTGAGGTCTGAGCCAGAGTCTGCCATTACTCTTGTTTCATGACCGTCGGCTTTAATAGTACAGTGGGGGCTTTTCCCTCTGGGTAGTGAGGCTGTTCACCATGAGAACTGTGGTGCCTGCTTCTTCATCTGAGTAGGCCTCATCTCTGCCCTCTTCACTCTGGATTTCCGCCACGGTCTTTCTCCCTTTCCATGTGCAAACCAACGCCAAATGTCAGATTCTTTCTTCCGACGTAACTCCAAAAGCACTCAATGCTGCCAACTCCCTTAACTTGACCACGTAATAGTTCACAGGTTCAGCAGGTTCTTGCTTCCTGCCATAGAATCTGATTCTGGTAGTACAACGTTTACTTTACATGAGAACCTCCTGGCTATTCTCCGCTTTGCTTCTTGATATGCTTGTTTGTTTGTTTGTTTATTTAATATAGCGCAAGCCAAAACCCTGAGGTAGCTGGGCACAACTATTACAAGGATACTTAAGAAGCTTAGTTACAGAGGTAGGTAGGTACATACAATGAATGATGAACATGGTTATAACATCGATACTACCACAAGTTAGCATTGATCAATGGTCCCAATAGATATACCCAAGATACAGAATGTGTTACTAAGAGCATATACAGTTGGCATAGTCAGGCATAGGAGTCCTTAGGAGGAAATTCAGGAGTGGGCAGGGCTAGGGGTCAATTAGGAGGTGAGGAGGTTGGGTTAGGCATCATTAGTCCGTAGCCAGGTGAGGACTTTCCGTCTGATTCTAGAGTAAGGTTGGTCAGTTCTAAGATCTAGGGGGAGTCCATTCCAAGATTGAGCGACTATAACCGGAAAACTAGAGCCACTGGCTGAGATCCGTTTGTGTCTGGGAACCTCTAAGGTGTAGGCGTTAGACATTCTCATGGGTCGGTCGGAAATTCTCTTGTTAACTCTTTCTACAATGTAGGGTGGTGCTATGTTATTGAGACATTTGGACGTGTGAGAGAGTGTTTTAAGGGAGATCCTATCCTTAATCTTGAGCCAATAGGCATCTCTTCTAAATGCAGAGATATGCTCCCTGTTCGGGATATTTAAGGCTGCTCTAAGGGCATTATTTTGGAGTCTTTGCATTTTATCAATAATGTACTTATTAGATTCCACATATAAAGCATTGCAGTTATCCAGTCTGGATAGAATAAGTGCATTGGCTAGTGTGATACAACTAGTTTCAGAGAGAAATGGTCTGCAAGCTCGGATCAATTTACAAGTATATGCTGTAGATGATGCTAGTGAGTGAACTTGCTTCTTGAAGGTGAGTGCAGAGTCAAGATAGAAGCCAAGGGTTTTAACTTCTGGCATCACTTTGATGACATTAGCGATGTTGAACGAGGCGTAACTGGGGTTACATTGTTTAATGGCCGTCTCTGAGCTTAAGATCAGTAGCTCCATTTTATCAGCATTCAGGCAGGGGCCGTGGGATGCCATCCATGCCTGAATGAGGGGGTATATCCTATTTACTAAGGCCGGGTCTTCCAAGAAGTTGCCCGAAAGGGGGATAAGGATCTGGGTGTTGTCTGCGTAGTTAGTGTAGGTGACACCCAATCTGTCCAACTTGTCAAACAAAGGCTTAGTAAAGATATTGTACATGGTAGGAGATACGCATGATCCCTGAGCAACGCCACAGGAGACATGTATGGGGTCAGCGGCTACTAGGGGGGTGAAGACTCTCATTGTACGGTTCGCAAGGAAGGATTGCACCCAGGTTATGGCATCACTTGAGAAATGGGCAGCTGACCTAAAATGGTTGCATAAGACGGCATGATCCACCAAGTCGAAGGCTGCCGATAGGTAAAGGAGAAGTAGCATAGCTGATTTCCCATTGTCCTTCAACTCGTCAATTTGGGTCTTGAGGTCGATTAAGGCTGTTTCTGTGGCATGAATGGGGCGGAAGTCAGACTGACGTGAGCCTAGTAAGTTATTAGCTTCAAGGTAGTCCTGTATGTGTAAGTAGACTACTCTGTCAATGATTTTAAGTAGGAAAGGGACTGCAGTGATAGGTCTGTAGTTAGTTGGTATAGATGGGTCTAAGGTTTGTTTTTTAAGCAATAGTAGCACCCAGGAATGTTTACGATTATTGGGCACAAGGTTCCTCTTAAAGGAGTCATTGATAAGCTTCGAGATGAAGGGGGCTAAGTCTCTAGCTGCATCCTTTATAATTTGGGCTGGACAGTCGTCTCCTTTGCAATTGGAAGGTTTAAGTGAAAGTATGATTTTTTCTGTTTCGAGAATGGATATTTTTTTGAAGCTGAAGGGCAGGGGGGTGTTGTTATGTGAGTTTAGAGGAGGCTGCTGCTGAGGTGAGGACTCCGCCGGTAAAAGCAGAGAGGCTTTCTTTTTGGCAATTTTGATTTGGAGGGAGCTGATTTTATCCAAGAGGGAATTTTGTATGTTGGTACACCAGGGTTTATCCTTAGGGGTATTATCAACCTGAGGTTTTGGTGATTCCATTTCATGAAGGATAGAGAATAATTCCTTAGTGTCTGATTTAGCGTTGGATATTCTGTCGTTGAATGTGTTCTTTTTATTGCTAATGATTTCCTTTTTGTACAGTTTGGAGTGGTTAGCTAACTTAATTTTGTTCTCCTCAGTGGGCGAGTGGCGCCATATTGATTGCAACTTTCTTTTTTGAATCCTTAGTTCTTTCAGTTGTGGTGTGAACCAATTATTAAGGTGGGATGTCTGTCTGCCTTTGCAAATTTTGACAGGTGCGATGGTGTCGAGTGCCTTAGTCATGGCTCTATTGAAGACTTCCACTAGTAGGGTGGGGTCTGTATTGTTAACTGGATTGTTGAGAGTAGGGAGAAGATGTGGTAGTAGATTTTCTGCAGTAATGTCTTTTTTACTCCTAGTAAGGAGTGGCAGTACCATAGCTGTTGTTTTAGGGCGGAAAAGGTAAAGCAAGGCAGAGAAGGTAATTAAATGGCGGTCAGTCCCCGATTGGGGTATTATATTAGTAATAGTAATGTTCCAATTCAGGTCGGCGACCCACTCTAGGGTCCTTCCTTTGGTATGTGTAGGGGTGGTGACTTTTTGTGCATCATCGCCTTCTCCTGCCGGGGCTTCCCGGTTTAGGCCTACAAATGTTCTTTGTCCTGCCACGCCGAGCGCATTCAGCAATATGGCCTTCTTACGTGCAGCTGGGTAGCCTGTTCCCCCCATCACTTCTAGGTAAGTTTGAAACAAAGGCTCCCACTGAAGCCATGGAATGGCTGGCTTGCCTGGGACTTGCAGGAAAGGTGGCGGTGCCGTTGCTCCTTGCATAGTGGGGCACGTGGTTCACACTTGGATCCTCGTCGCTAATTATGTTGTGGTCTATTTAAGGATCACACGCAGGAGGTTGTAGTTTTAATCTCTCTATGCATACACAACAATGGCGTCTTACTACAAGGTACTAATCTCAGCATGTATGTATATTAATTGCATGTAGAATCACCGCTGGCATCACCTGTATGCAGGGTAAGGGAGTAGGCTAATAGTAAAGAGTCTGCAAGCGGGAGCGCTGGGCTGCCATCCTTACTTGGCTCGCTGCGCTCATTATGCCATTAGTAGGAAGCCACGCTTCTCATCTGGCGTTGCGCTCTCACGGGACTCCGTGCGGAGCTTCCTGAACGTCCTTTACTCTACAATGATGAATAAAATAGTTATGCAGCAATATCAACATCCAGAAATATTTTTAGTTCTTCAATATTCAATATAAAAATATAGAGCAAGTACATATTTGTTCAGAAGCAAATACAGGTATTTTTTGGCATCAGCAAATCTTCTAATATTAGCCTCCCTTAGGACTGTAACGAGACATTTCTTCCTCAGGATGGAACCTTGGTAAGCTAAAAACAAAACAATGGTTTTGGAGCTTACTGATATAGGCACCAGGGTGCAAGGAGGGGAGTGGAAAGTGTGAGAGGGAGGATGTGAGGGGATAAGGAGAGAGGGTAAGGTGGGTGGTGCAATAAGGGTGTATGTAGGGTGGGTGGGGATAAAGAGAAGGGGTAACATGTATGGTGGGATTACAGATAAAGGGGTAGAGTTGAGTAGAGATTGAGGGGGTAGAATGGGTGGAGGTAGAGAGTGAATGTGATCACTTATGAGCTTGTGATTATAGTAATGCTGTTTGAACCAATCAGGATCCGACAACGTCTGGTAAGCACTCCTTGTCACGGTCTCTCATTTTACCACCCCTCCGTCATCTGGAGTACACGCAAGCCCTAACCACCTCATATTATAAAGGAACCTCACCTAGGGATTGCCTCCAGCAGCTGTAAACATATTCTATGCAAGTCATGTCTGCTCAAAATATCCACATTTTTCAGTATATACAATACAAACTCAACCACCTGTAAACATGCGTTAATCAGCTAAAAATAAGCAGTTTATTCAAGGTTTTCAAATTAAGGTTGGGGGTTGGCGGTTGCCCCAGAGCATGTTCTAAAAGCATTAATGACCTATTTAGAGGGCATTATAGTGAGGTAATTGGCCTTCATTCCCTTCTCAAGTCTTCCAGGATGGGTGGCTGTAAATTGTCTCGTGATAGTGCCCTTCCGAATGCCCAGTCATTAAATCCCTCCATTTTCTAGCACCGAGCAAGAAACACACTTTTACAAACACGAGCTTCCATTTATAAATTACTAAATAAATAAAGTTGCAAGCTGGGCAAATGGCTTTAAACTTAGACCATTGCAGGGAAAACTTAAAACTTTGCTGTTGTCTCTGCAAAGTTCAAATCAAATAATGTGCCAATCATTCGCCCTTTACCAGAGCAGGCCAAGCCCAGGCTACAGACCTGGTCTGTGTAAATAGCAGGCGCCTGTGGGGGCACCCTTATCAGCAGAAGGCCTTTCGGAGCTCCGGGGGAAAGGGCATCTCTTTCTGGGGCAGAACACGGGTGAGATTTTTTTTAAAAACAAACAAGGGAACTGTTTTAAGCCATCAGCCTTTCATTTTATATTTCCAGGGCTAGGTGGCTTACGTCACCAAAGCGCCAAAACCAAAAAAAGGTGAATCGCTGTCGGTGCACGCTAATCTAGCACTATTCTTAAATTGTGCTGGTACAGTAGGTTAGGCGCTAGGACGCTGGCTGGTGAGGTCAGTGTGTAACTTGCTGTCACACAGAGTTTCAAGTGCCAGAAAGGTTGACTAAGTCGTTCATCTGTCTGACCTCAATAAAATAGCAGCAAGGTAGGGCCCTCGCCAGTCTGATCTTTGCTGAACCAAGAAACTGCAAAGCAACCATAACAAGTGTTATTTAAAACACTTTACGTCGTCGCACTTGCACGATCTGAATGACACAAGGCCTAGTAAGATCGTTTGTCTCGTCATCCATCTGTCTTCCCTCGCTTGTCTTGTCGCTCCTAGAAACAAAAAGGGCCTCATTACGAGGTGGGCGTTATGGGGTTAACGGCCCCAGAAAAGGTGCCAGAGCTGTTAACCCCATACCACCCTACTACGAGATCCCCTTGCGGGACATGCTCTGTACATCTGGTTTTACCAGACATCCTTAGCAGGTCCCGCGAGGGGGTCAGCATGCTAACAACGGGCCCGTCACTAACGGGCCCGTTGTTAGCATGTTCCCCATTCCCATTGAGCCCTATGGCGGCTCAAATGGGAATGGGGATGGTCAGGGTTCCCTGAATGGGGAAATACCGGGCCCTCCAAGGTCGGAATGGCACAGTATTTCCCCATTCAGGGAACCCAGACCCGAGTTTGGAGGCAGCCATGCCCTTGTTAAGGGCATGGCTGCCTCCAAACTCGTAATGAGACCCAAACACTTGTGTACAGGCATGCTATAAATGACATATATCATATCATAACACACGTTTGTAATGTTTAATATTATTTATATATTGCAATATAACAGTTGCAATGACTGCCCAGTTTCATGGTACCCACTGAACGGACCTCAGAAGGATGACATTCGGTCTCTGTCATGCTGGGTTGGGAATTCTAAAGTGCAGCTCATATGCAGATGTCACAGTGAACTGGGTTGCCCAGCCCTTTACGATGAGTAGCAATACCCTAGAGATGGATGGGGATGCAGATTTTATTCATACATCAATAATCAAGACGACTCAGGTAGTTTGGCAAAAGGGAGACCGTTTTAATATCAAGTATCTTAAACAGGGAGTACAACGAATATCACCATTCGCTCGATCCTCTTACTCAACTTAATTTAGTAAAAGCTGAGGTTATATCATTCAAAATCGTCATCAGTGACGTGTTGACCTGCGTCATTACCAACGTCATCCTAGGTGGCAAACTACAAAACCTATTGGAGGGAGTGATAGGCTCTAAGTGAATCTCTAAGTATAAGTTCCATATCAGTATAGAACAGTGAAGGAAAATGATAGGGTATTTAACATCAGGTGGGACAACTAAGCCCTCCCCTCAAAATGGCCACTATGAACGTCACTAAATACACAACGTTCCATTGGCTACACAAACTATAGGACCCTTCATTACGCGGTCGTCTATAATTGGTTGGCTTCTAACCCCCGTCAGTACTTTTCCACCTACGTCTAGCAGCTAGCAGACTGAACATCCAGGTGCTGGTGTGCTTGTTTTAACAGTAGCTTCCCACCAATCAATGTATCAATCCATCATCACCTCAATGGTCCAGTGTCAATTAGTGCTTTGAAGATTGGCCTTGAGTTTGCACTGTGCTCTGAGAATTTTTAAGGAGTGCGGGCAAGCCTGCCAATGTGCGTAGGTGTGACCACCTCGATCGTCCAACTTCTTTCTTCCACGTGACTGGACACCATGGAATCGAGCCTTTTTGTTTATGTAATATTATTTTCTAATAGTCTCTGACGTCTTTTGTTTTGCTCAAACCTTCTGAACAGGAGTCTCTGTTCTTTTACACGATTTGTATCCAATGTCAGCCAATTCCAGCTTTGATAAGACCTTGGCTTCTTGGCTCATCTAACTCCTTCCGTTGAGATTCATTTATAATTCAATTTGCTTTTTAACTGCGACACACTGAAATGAGGCTGTCTTGCTAATGTTCAGCACTGCTTATAATGCGTAGTGGAAACATCCATCCCTTACTTGTCCATATGCATCTATATATATATATATTGGCACCTAACGCAATCTATTTACTATAAAGCTAGCCTGACGATTATTTTTCCTGCTTGTGTTTCTGTTGCATCTGTACACGTTTAAACCAGCTTAATATCTTCATTTGTTTCTGTGGCATAAGCTTCTTCACCTTGATCCAAAGATGTCACTTATCCTTGGTACTTTCTTGATGCCTTATAGAATATCTGCATTCTCTGGTCTCTGCATCTTCTTCTGTAGATGTCAGCTCTATTCTGTGTGACGTCACCATTCGACTTTGCCGTTTATCTGCTGTGCTTCTTCAGGAATCTCATTCAAATGGCCATCATATTGTCTTGCATGCAGGTACAGTTTTCTCAATGGGTACCTTACCTCCCAGATTCTTTTAGGTACTGGTACTCTTATGGGTACTGCACAGAGTCCACACTCTGCCCTTTGTTGGTTCAACTGTTCCGCATACGTCACATACTTTGGTTCCCACTCTATAGGTAATAGAGGTGGGACACTTGGAGTAGGCGTACTTGGCTCCTCATCTACACTCCCCCCTCTGGGCGATTCATCGACCACTTTCCTTCACATCTAGACATCCTTGTCTGAAGAACTGCTTCTTTGGGATCCATATCTTTGTGACTGCCTTCAGGCATCCTGCTGATTTCACATGCTCATCCTTGTTCCATGTCATGAGCATGCACTGTCCACTTTGACTCCAATAGATCCATCTTCCCACATATTTCTTATGGTTCTTTGGATACAGGAACTTTGTTCCCTCAGGTGCATGTATACTGGCCTTCACAAAGTCTCTGATCTCTTCATCTGTCAGATCTCTGGCCTTCCATTCTGGTTCGACATCTATCATAATCTTCATCCCTATGGCTTTCTTGGCAGTCTTCTTACACTGCGAGATTATTATCTTGATCACACAAAATCCAAGTAATACCAACACGATCAGGGCTCCAAGAAACTTGAACATCTCTGCCATCCATTGTGGAACCCAAGAGAAGAGTGATCCGAACCAGCTGTCGTCAGCAATGTCTTCTACTTCATCTATCATCTGGCCATGTAGTTTCCGCAGCATGTCTATGGCCTTTGTCAAGGTTCCATTCTCTTCATCACGAGAAGGTATGAATGTCCAACATGATTCTCCAATTTTTGCACAAGCACCTCCATCCATAGCTGTGTTCATGTCCAAGACATATCTGTTCTGGAAAGTCATCAATATTATGGCTCTCATCTCTTCTCTGATTGGATTGAATCCCTTTATAGTAGTGTTAATTGTCTTCAGCAATTCCCATCTGGTTATCTGAAGCCACTTGGTATTTGCTCCAACCTGGATTCTTGGCACGTGAACACTGATGAAGTCTGGCTGAACAGTCTGTGTTCATATGGAACAGAGTCAAAAGCTTCTATTGACTTGGCTGAAAAGTAATTCTCTCTCTTCATCCTCTTTACCAGTTCCACAGGTCTCTTCGTCCTCAGGTGAGCATCTTCTTTTGGAAAACTGTCTAGATTCAGATAACTTTTTGGAATCACCAATGCTGGAACATGGACATTCACCAGTGTGCATATTCCTCCCCAGTATTTACATAGCCTTAAGTATGCCTTGGATCCACAAGCCCAACAATGATCCATGATTACTGCTGTTCCATGTGTCATTCCTAATGTATCAAAAATACGATCGCATTTCTGATTTTCTCCAACTTTTCTTGTACCGTTACCTCTGAAACACAGCTTTGACCTCTCCAAAGGCAATATTTTCAAGGGTCCTCCTCTGTCTTTGACCCATGTTAATAGCTTAGCAAGTCTTGGCAATACCAGTTTGTTCAGCTCCTGTGCATTCAAAATAGTCGATTCAGGACGATTAGTTACCATCCAGGCTCTGCAGATCACCACTCCCTTTTCCCAGGAGTCTGGTGATAACACAGATCCGCAGATCTGCATGTGGCCTCTGTTTTTCCAAATTCGAATGTTGTCTGCAGATTTTCCTGTGATCTCAATTTTTTTGTTAGTTTAGTTTTTTATTTCATAATGCGCTCCAAACCCAGGGGTAGCCGGGCGCAGCAGTCACAAGAATACTTCAGCTTAGGTTACATACAGAGGATACATACAGAAGATACATTAAATGAGTTATTAACATATTTACAATACATATCTGCAAGAGGTACAAGATGTGAGAACCTCACATCACAAGGGGCAATGAGATAGTCTATAGTCCGAATTCAGAAGTATCAGGTAAATTATATGCAAAGATCCGGGCCTAGAGCAGAGGATCAGTTTGTTAGTCGTGATTGGTCCAGAGCCATCTTTTCAAATTGCATCTAAATCTAGAGTAGGGTAGATTAGCTCTCAATGCAGTAGGGAGTGCATTCCAGGCACGGGCAGCAGTAGCAGGGAAGCTTGCTCCGCACGCTTTTGTTAGTCTGAATCTTGGAATTTCAAGTAGGAAGTGGTTAGAGGCTCTAGTGTGGTGACTAGAGGATTTTCTGGTCAGTCTAGCCAAGATGTATGGGGGTGCAGTATTGTTCAGTCCTTTATGGGTGAGAGATAGCGTCTTGAGGAGGACTCTGTCACTAATTTTTAACCAATGATGGTCTTTCCTGATGTTGGATATGTGCGCTCTGCGTGGTATGTCCAAGGCTGCTCTAAGAGCATTATTCTGCAGTATTTGCATTTTGTTTATGACAGTTTTACCCCCACCCGCATATAGGGCGTTGCAGTAGTCCAATTTAGACATTACTAGTGCGTTGGCTAGTATGATACAATTGGTTTTGGAGAGGTAGGATCTGCAGGCCCTGATTAATTTGCAGGTGTAAGCTGTGGAGGAAGCCAAGGAGTTGACTTGTTTTTGAAGAGATAATGTGGAGTCAAGGTAGAAACCTAGTGTTTCTACCTCAGTTGCCACTTTAATTACATCTATGTTGAAGGCGAGATAATTAGGGCTGAGTTTTATGAGGTTAGAGTCGGAACCCAGGATTAGTATCTCTGTTTTGTCGTCATTAAGGGATAGGCTGTGGGAGGCCATCCATGCCTGAATGAGGAGGTAAATCTTGTTTACTAGAGCTGTGTCTTCAACAAAATTGTCAGATAGTGGTATGAGGATCTGTTCACTTACCTTCTGATTACAGCTCCTTTTACTCCAGGTTTTTCGTATCTGATCACATGATTCCTCGTCTTGGCATTATTTCTTGTCATTATATCTTGGATATAGTCATCTTCATCTGGATCTGTCCATTCAGTTGCCCATTTGCAACAGGCATCTCGACCCATGAACTGGCCTCTCATTTTGCAAAGTGCTACATGTGAAAGACGATGTGCTGTTTGGACATCTATTTCAACAGCTATGATGATTTCCGATTTCCCCATACTGTATGGCAGGACTACACATACAAAGCATTCCTCTTTCGAAGGTCTTCTCCCAACTTCCTTCATATGTTGGTACCATATGTGTAATGCACCAGCCGTGGAAGGTTTGGTACCGATGGCAACACACCTAAAATGGAAGCCCGAAGCCCGTCTTAACGTTCTATGCCTCATTCAAGAAAGATTCCAGGATGTATTTACGTCGTACGCACTGGTACTCTGATGCGTTGTATAGTATTACTTTCATATCCCCCCAACGCTAGTTCTTAGTGCTCATTAACTTAGCATTCTAGGAATTCTCAGCCTTTCTAATGATTCCTCTTATTGCTTTTCTGTTTACTTACACTCGCAGTGTTATTCCTTCGTGGGTTGCTATTTTTGCAGACCGTTTCTCTGTTATTTTCACGGCGACGTAAGAACTCCTACTCCACAGTCGCTATCCGCTTTCCCTGTTTTCCGTTGCTGTTAGGTTTCTTTACTTTCATTGTTTTCATCTAATATTACATCTTTTTTATACTTGTTTTATTTATCTTACCTTTATATCCACTCCGCTTGTTTCCTTCCTTGCGCTTTGCCGTGGACGGACCTTCTGTGTTCGTCTGTATAGAACTACTTTCTAGTTCAGCGCTATTTGTTTTCCTCAGCGCTTCTGCTCTGCTGTATTGCCCTTTCGCCAGTGGAAGAGCAACCTGCTAGCGACTCCTGTCATCATTTCCACCTCAGATCTGCCAGCTAGTAACGAGAACAATACTGCAGCCTTCTGTCGCAGCTGGTCATATTCCTTACTTGGATTCAACCCACAGAGGAGCTACACAGTCCGGGATCCACCTGGAACCAGATGTTTTCTTATACTTCAGGGAATTGGACAATTCTACTTCACCTCTTCCAATTCTTAAATCTTCCTTCAAGAACTATCATCATCTACACAGGGTTATTAACTGCTTTTTCCCTGGAATTGGGGGCTGGCTCCTGGGAGGCACCGTGGGCTTGGTTTTCATCCAGTCACGGTGGCCTCCGGGAAGTCACGTCCTTATTTACATTAAAAGAAGGACAAGAAGAGGAAGGAAACAAGGAAATCTCAAAGGAAGAAGGAGACAGAACCTCCGACAGACTCTGTTGAAGATTCAGGTGAGGAGGAGTTGGTGGAAGGGAAGAGTAAGGTGGTGAGTTCTGACAGTATACAATGCCAAAGAAGAAGAACAATGGCTACTCCAGAACAGATACAAGAGATGTGTAGCACTATTCAAGCTCTACGAGTTGACATGCAATCGCTACAGGCGGAAAACCAGACTCTTCGTCAACAGATCTCTGTCAGAGACGAAGGGAGAGGTGATTTACCTCCAATGCCCTTTTCTTTGAACAAATACGATGGAAACCCTAAGGGTATGAAGGAGTTCCTTGACGTTTGGTCAGTTTATTTTTCATTCAGAAGAAGGATTTTTGAGTCAAGAAGGTCTTGTGTGGGGTTTTTGATAGCACACCTCATGAGTAGCGCCTTGACATGGGCGACACGCGTAGTGACTGCTGATGATCCTTCAGTAAACGAGTATGATCTGTTTGTTCGCAATTTCAAGGCACGGTTCGAGAGACCTGAGGTTCAGTATTCTACATATGAAGCCTTATTGGATGTCTAGCAAGACAACCAGAATGTTCAAGCTTATATATCCCAATTTCAAGGGTTGGCTGCCGTGGCTGGTGTGCGGTAACGTCCAATGAACAAGCAAGTCTGGCGTTCTAATCTTGCTCCGGTTTTCTGGTAGATTTGTTGCGGTCTTCAGAGACGTGATACTTCTACGGGCCATCGTGTTTGAATTACTGGGACTGACAAATTCTGTTTAGAGGAGAGTCATTATTTCATCTTGTACCTCCCCTATACCGGGATTACTTGGATTGAAGCTTCAAGTTTAGCAACCCGCCACGCAGGAAACCCCTACCTGGACGCTGCTAATTTCTATGATGGCGCCTTCAGTGTACTATTTAAGAAGCAACGGTGTGCTTCTTACTACCTGTGCTGTAGGCACCAGGGTGCAAGGAGGGGAGTGGAAAGTGTGAGAGGGAGAATGTGAGGGGATAGGGAGAGAGGGTAAGGTGGGTGCTGCAATAAGGGTGTATGTAGGGTGGGTGGGGATAAAGAGAAGGGGTAACATGTATGGTGGGGTTACAGATAAAGGGGTAGAGTTGAGTAGAGATTGAGGGGGTAGAATGGGTGGAGGTAGAGAGTGAATGTGATCACTTATGAGCTTGTGATTATAGTAATGCTGTTTGAACCAATCAGGATCCGACAACCTCTGGTAAGCACTCCTTGTCACGGTCTCTCATTTTACCACCCCTCCGTCATCTGGAGTACACGCAAGCCCTAACCACCTCATATTATAAAGGAACCTCACCTAGGGATTGCCTCCAGCAGCTGTAAACATATTCTATGCAAGTCATGTCTGCTCAAAATATCCACATTTTTCAGTATATACAATACAAACTCAACCACCTGTAAACATGCGTTAATCAGCTAAAAATAAGCAGTTTATTCAAGGTTTTCAAATTAAGGTTGGGGGTTGGCGGTTGCCCCAGAGCATGTTCTAAAAGCATTAATGACCTATTTAGAGGGCATTATAGTGAGGTAATTGGCCTTCATTCCCTTCTCAAGTCTTCCAGGATGGGTGGCTGTAAATTGTCTCGTGATAGTGCCCTTCCGAATGCCCAGTCATTAAATCCCTCCATTTTCTAGCACCGAGCAAGAAACACACTTTTACAAACACGAGCTTCCATTTATAAATTACTAAATAAATAAAGTTGCAAGCTGGGCAAATGGCTTTAAACTTAGACCATTGCAGGGAAAACTTAAAACTTTGCTGTTGTCTCTGCAAAGTTCAAATCAAATAATGTGCCAATCATTCGCCCTTTACCAGAGCAGGCCAAGCCCAGGCTACAGACCTGGTCTGTGTCAATAGCAGGCGCCTGTGGGGGCACCCTTACCAGCAGAAGGCCTTTCGGAGCTCCGGGGGAAAGGGCATCTCTTTCTGGGGCACGGAAAAACTGCTACAGCTCCCCGTCAGAACACGGGTGAGATTTTTTTTAAAAACAAACAAGGGAACTGCTTTTAAGCCATCAGCCTTTCATTTCATATTTCCAGGGCTAGGTGGCTTACGTCACCAAAGCGCCAAAACCAAAAAAAGGTGAATCGCTGTCGGTGCACGCTAATCTAGCACTATTCTTAAATTGTGCTGGTACAGTAGGTTAGGCGCTAGGACGCTGGCTGGTGAGATCAGTGTGTAACTTGCTGTCACACAGAGTTTCAAGTGCCAGAAAGGTTGACTAAGTCGTTCATCTGTCTGACCTCAATAAAATAGCAGCAAGGTAGGGCCCTCGCCAGTCTGATCTTTGCTGAACCAAGAGACTGCAAAGCAACTATAACAAGTGTTATTTAAAACACTTTACGTCGTCGCACTTTTACGATCTGAATGACACAAGGCCTAGTAAGATCGTTTGTCTCGTCATCCATCTGTCTTCCCTCGCTTGTCTTGTCGCTCCTAGAAACAAAAAGGGCCTCATTACGAGGTGGGCGTTATGGGGTTAACGGCCCCAGAAAAGGTGCCAGAGCTGTTAACCCCATACCACCCTACTACGAGATCCCCTTGCGGGACATGCTCTGTACATCTGGTTTTACCAGACATCCTTAGCAGGTCCCGCGAGGGGGTCAGCATGCTAACAACGGGCCCGTCACTAACGGGCCCGTTGTTAGCATGTTCCCCATTCCCATTGAGCCCTATGGCGGCTCAAATGGGAATGGGGATGGTCAGGGTTCCCTGAATGGGGAAATACCGGGCCCTCCAAGGTCGGAATGGCACGGTATTTCCCCATTCAGGGAACCTTGACCCGGACCCGAGGGCATGGCTGCCTCCAAACTCGTAATGAGACCCAAACACTTGTGTACAGGCATGCTATAAATGACATATATCATATCATAACACACGTTTGTAATGTTTAATATTATTTATATATTGCAATATAACAGTTGCAATGACTGCCCAGTTTCATGGTACCCACTGAACGGACCTCAGAAGGATGACATTCGGTCTCTGTCATGCTGGGTTGGGAATTCTAAAGTGCAGCTCATATGCAGATGTCACAGTGAACTGGGTTGCCCAGCCCTTTACGATGAGTAGCAATACCCTAGAGATGGATGGGGATGCAGATTTTATTCATACATCAATAATCAAGACGACTCAGGTAGTTTGGCAAAAGGGAGACCGTTTTAATATCAAGTATCTTAAACAGGGAGTACAACGAATATCACCATTCGCTCGATCCTCTTACTCAACTTAATTTAGTAAAAGCTGAGGTTATAGCATTCAAAATCATCATCAGTGACGTGTTGACCTGCGTCATTACCAACGTCATCCTACGTGGCAAACTACAAAACCTATTGGAGGGAGTGATAGGCTCTAAGTGAATCTCTAAGTATAAGTTCCATATCAGTATAGAACAGTGAAGGAAAATGATAGGGTATTTAACATCAGGTGGGGCAACTAAGCCCTCCCCTCAAAATGGCCACTATGAACGTCACTAAATACACAACGTTCCATTGGCTACACAAACTATAGGACCCTTCATTACACGGTCGTCTATAATTGGTTGGCTTCTAACCCCCGTCAGTACTTTTCCACCTACGTCTAGCAGCTAGCAGACTGAACATCCAGGTGCTGGTGTGCTTGTTTTAACAGTAGCTTCCCACCAATCAATGTATCAATCCATCATCACCTCAATGGTCCACTGTCAATTAGTGCTTTGAAGATTGGCCTTGAGTTTGCACTGTGCTCTGAGAATTTTTAAGGAGTGCGGGCAAGCCTGCCAATGTGCGTAGGTGTGACCACCTCGATCGTCCAACTTCTTTCTTCCACGTGACTGGACACCATGGAATCGAGCCTTTTTGTTTATGTAATATTATTTTCTAATAGTCCTCTGACGTCTTTTGTTTTGCTCAAACCTTCTGAACAGGAGTCTCTGTTCTTTTACACGATTTGTATCCAATGTCAGCCGATTCCAGCTTTGATAAGACTTCGGCTTCTTGGCTCATCTAACTCCTTCCGTTGAGATTCATTTATAATTCAATTTGCTTTTTAACTGCGACACACTGAAATGAGGCTGTCTTGCTAATGTTCAGCACTGCTTATAATGCGTAGTGGAAACATCCATCCCTTACTTGTCCATATGCATCTATATATATATATATATATTGGCACCTAACGCAATCTATTTACTATAAAGCTAGCCTGACGATTATTTTTCCTGCTTGTGTTTCTGTTGCATCTGTACACGTTTAAACCAGCTTAATATCTTCATTTGTTTCTGTGGCATAAGCTTCTTCACCTTGATCCAAAGATGTCACTTATCCTTGGTACTTTCTTGATGCCTTATAGAATATCTGCATTCTCTGGTCTCTGCATCTTCTTCTGTAGATGTCAGCTCTATTCTGTGTGACATCACCATTCGACTTTGCTGTTTATCTGCTGTGCTTCTTCAGGAATCTCATTCAAATGGCCATCATATTGTCTTGCATGCAGGTACAGTTTTCTCAATGGGTACCTTACCTCCCAGATTCTCTTAGGTACTGGTACTCTTATGGGTACTGCACAGAGTCCACACTCTGCCCTTTGTTGGTTCAACTGTTCCGCATACGTCACATACTTTGGTTCCCACTCTATAGGTAATAGAGGTGGGACACTTGGAGTAGGCGTACTTGGCTCCTCCTCTACACTCCCCCCTCTGGGCGATTTATCGACCACTTTCCTTCACATCTAGACATCCTTGTCTGAAGAACTGCTTCTTTGGGATCCATATCTTTGTGACTGCCTTCGGGCATCCTGCTGATTTCACATGCTCATCCTTGTTCCATGTCATGAGCATGCACTGTCCACTTTGACTCCAATAGATCCATCTTCCCACATATTTCTTATGGTTCTTTGGATACAGGAACTTTGTTCCCTCAGGTGCATGTATACTGGCCTTCACAAAGTCTCTGATCTCTTCATCTGTCAGATCTCTGGCCTTCCATTCTGGTTCGACATCTATCATAATCTTCATCCCTATGGCTTTCTTGGCAGTCTTCTTACACTGCGAGATTATTATCTTGATCACACAAAATCCAAGTAATACCAACACGATCAGGGCTCCAAGAAACTTGAACATCTCTGCCATCCATTGTGGAACCCAAGAGAAGAGTGATCCGAACCAGCTGTCGTCAGCAATGTCTTCTACTTCATCTATCATCTGGCCATGTAGTTTCCGCAGCATGTCTATGGCCTTTGTCAAGGTTCCATTCTCTTCATCACGAGAAGGTATGAATGTCCAACATGATTCTCCAATTTTTGCACAAGCACCTCCATCCATAGCTGTGTTCATGTCCAAGACATATCTGTTCTGGAAAGTCATCAATATTATGGCTCTCATCTCTTCTCTGATTGGATTGAATCCCTTTATAGTAGTGTTAATTGTCTTCAGCAATTCCCATCTGGTTATCTGAAGCCACTTGGTATTTGCTCCAACCTGGATTCTTGGCACGTGAACACTGATGAAGTCTGGCTGAACAGTCTGTGTTCATATGGGACAGAGTCAAAAGCTTCTATTGACTTGGCTGAAAAGTAATTCTCTCTCTTCATCCTCTTTACCAGTTCCACAGGTCTCTTCGTCCTCAGGTGAGCATCTTCTTTTGGAAAACTGTCTAGATTCAGATAACTTTTTGGAATCACCAATGCTGGAACATGGACATTCACCAGTGTGCATATTCCTCCCCAGTATTTACATAGCCTTAAGTATGCCTTGGATCCACAAGCCCAACAATGATCCATGATTACTGCTGTTCCATGTGTCATTCCTAATGTATCAAAAATACGATCGCATTTCTGATTTTCTCCAACTTTTCTTGTACCGTTACCTCTGAAACACAGCTTTGAGCTCTCCAAAGGCAATATTTTCAAGGGTCCTCCTCTGTCTTTGACCCATGTTAATAGCTTAGCAAGTCTTGGCAATACCAGTTTGTTCAGCTCCTGTGCATTCAAAATAGTTGATTCAGGACGATTAGTTACCATCCAGGCTCTGCAGATCACCACTCCCTTTTCCCAGCCGTCTGGTGATAACACAGATCCCCAGATCTGCATGTGGCCTCTGTTTTTCCAAATTCGAATGTTGTCTGCAGATTTTCCTGTGATCTCAATTTTTTTGTTAGTTTAGTTTTTTATTTCATAATGCGCTCCAAACCCAGGGGTAGCCGGGCGCAGCAGTCACAAGAATACTTCAGCTTAGGTTACATACAGAGGATACATACAGAAGATACATTAAATGAGTTATTAACATATTTACAATACATATCTGCAAGAGGTACAAGATGTGAGAACCTCACATCACAAGGGGCAATGAGATAGTCTATAGTCCGAATTCAGAAGTATCAGGTAAATTATATGCAAAGATCCGGGCCTAGAGCAGAGGATCAGTTTGTTAGTCGTGATTGGTCCAGAGCCATCTTTTCAAATTGCATCTAAATCTAGAGTAGGGTAGATTAGCTCTCAATGCAGTAGGGAGTGCATTCCAGGCACGGGCAGCAGTAGCAGGGAAGCTTGCTCCGCACGCTTTTGTTAGTCTGAATCTTGGAATTTCAAGTAGGAAGTGGTTAGAGGCTCTAGTGTGGTGACTAGAGGATTTTCTGGTCAGTCTAGCCAAGATGTATGGGGGTGCAGTATTGTTCAGTCCTTTATGGGTGAGAGATAGCGTCTTGAGGAGGACTCTGTCACTAATTTTTAACCAATGATGGTCTTTCCTGATGTTGGATATGTGCGCTCTGCGTGGTATGTCCAAGGCTGCTCTAAGAGCATTATTCTGCAGTATTTGCATTTTGTTTATGACAGTTTTACCCCCACCCGCATATAGGGCGTTGCAGTAGTCCAATTTAGACATTACTAGTGCGTTGGCTAGTATGATACAATTGGTTTTGGAGAGGTAGGGTCTGCAGGCCCTGATTAATTTGCAGGTGTAAGCTGTGGAGGAAGCCAAGGAGTTGACTTGTTTTTGAAGAGATAATGTGGAGTGAAGGTAGAAACCTAGTGTTTTTACCTCAGTTGCCACTTTAATTACATCTATGTTGAAGGCGAGATAATTAGGGCTGAGTTTTATGAGGTTAGAGTCGGAACCCAGGATTAGTATCTCTGTTTTGTCGTCATTAAGGGATAGGCTGTGGGAGGCCATCCATGCCTGAATGAGGAGGTAAATCTTGTTTACTAGAGCTGTGTCTTCAACAAAATTGTCAGATAGTGGTATGAGGATCTGTTCACTTACCTTCTGATTACAGCTCCTTTTACTCCAGGTTTTTCGTATCTGATCACATGATTCCTCGTCTTGGCATTATTTCTTGTCATTATATCTTGGATATAGTCATCTTCATCTGGATCTGTCCATTCAGTTGCCCATTTGCAACAGGCATCTCGACCCATGAACTGGCCTCTCATTTTGCAAAGTGCTACATGTGAAAGACGATGTGCTGTTTGGACATCTATTTCAACAGCTATGATGATTTCCGATTTCCCCATACTGTATGGCAGGACTACACATACAAAGCATTCCTCTTTCGAAGGTCTTCTCCCAACTTCCTTCATATGTTGGTACCATATGTGTAATGCACCAGCCGTGGAAGGTTTGGTACCGATGGCAACACACCTAAAATGGAAGCCCGAAGCCCGTCTTAACGGTCTATGCCTCATTCAAGAAAGATTCCAGGATGTATTTACGTCGTACGCACTGGTACTCTGATGTGTTGTATAGTAGTACTTTCATATCCCCCCAACGCTAGTTCTTAGTGCTCATTAACTTAGCATTCTAGGAATTCTCAGCCTTTCTAATGATTCCTCTTATTGCTTTTCTGTTTACTTATACTCGCAGTGTTATTCCTTCGTGGGTTGCTATTTTTGCAGACCGTTTCTCTGTTATTTTCACGGCGACGTAAGAACTCCTACTCCGCAGTCGCTATCCGCTTTCCCTGTTTTCCGTTGCTGTTAGGTTTCTTTACTTTCATTGTTTTCATCTAATATTACATCTTTTTTATACTTGTTTTATTTATCTTACCTTTATATCCACTCCGCTTGTTTCCTTCCTTGCGCTTTGCCGTGGACGGACCTTCTGTGTTCGTCTGTATAGAACTACTTTCTAGTTCAGCGCTATTTGTTTTCCTCAGCGCTTCTGCTCTGCTGTATTGCCCTTTCGCCAGTGGAAGAGCAACCTGCTAGCGACTCCTGTCATCATTTCCACCTCAGATCTGCCAGCTAGTAACGAGAACAATACTGCAGCCTTCTGTCGCAGCTGGTCATATTCCTTACTTGGATTCAACCCGCAGAGGAGCTACACAGTCCGGGATCCACCTGGAACCAGACGTTTTCTTATACTTCAGGGAATTGGACAATTCTACTTCACCTCTTCCAATTCTTAAATCTTCCTTCAAGAACTATCATCATCTACACAGAGTTATTAACTGCTTTTTCCCTGGAATTGGGGGCTGGCTCCTGGGAGGCACCGTGGGCTTGGTTTTCATCCAGTCACGGTGGCCTCCGGGAAGTCACGTCCTTATTTACATTAAAAGAAGGACAAGAAGAGGAAGGAAACAAGGAAATCTCAAAGGAAGAAGGAGACAGAACCTCCGACAGACTCCGTTGAAGATTCAGGTGAGGAGGAGTTGGTGGAAGGGAAGAGTAAGGTGGTGAGTTCTGACAGTATACAATGCCAAAGAAGAAGAACAATGGCTACTCCAGAACAGATACAAGAGATGTGTAGCACTATTCAAGCTCTACGAGTTGACATGCAATCGCTACAGGCGGAAAACCAGACTCTTCGTCAACAGATCTCTGTCAGAGACGAAGGGAGAGGTGATTTACCTCCAATGCCCTTTTCTTTGAACAAATACGATGGAAACCCTAAGGGTATGAAGGAGTTCCTTGACGTTTGGTCAGTTTATTTTTCATTCAGAAGAAGGATTTTTGAGTCAAGAAGGTCTCTTGTGGGGTTTTTGATAGCACACCTCATGGGTAGCGCCTTGACATGGGCGACACGCGTAGTGACTGCTGATGATCCTTCAGTAAACGAGTATGATCTGTTTGTTCGCAATTTCAAGGCACGGTTCGAGAGACCTGAGGTTCAGTATTCTACATATGAAGCCTTATTGGATGTCTAGCAAGACAACCAGAATGTTCAAGCTTATATATCCCAATTTCAAGGGTTGGCTGCCGTGGCTGGTGTGCGGTAACGTCCAATGAACAAGCAAGTCTGGCGTTCTAATCTTGCTCCGGTTTTCTGGTAGATTTGTTGCGGTCTTCAGAGACGTGATACTTCTACGGGCCATCGTGTTTGAATTACTGGGACTGACAAATTCTGTTTAGAGGAGAGTCATTATTTCATCTTGTACCTCCCCAATACCGGGATTACTTGGATTGAAGCTTCAAGTTTAGCAACCCGCCACGCAGGAAACCCCTACCTGGACGCTGCTAATTTCTATGATGGCGCCTTCAGTGTACTATTTAAGAAGCAACGGTGTGCTTCTTACTACCTGTGCTAAGAAAGTTATTTTGCTATCTCCTGATGAAAATGTAACAAAAACAACGTTAAGACGTCAAATCCGGTAGAGAAAATTAGGGATGAGGCTGCTTCTGAAGATCTCTGGGGCCCACCCCAATTGTTGACCACTCATAAGATTCTCTGTGGCCATGCGTTTTGTTTTGCAGAAAAAAACTTTTGTATATCACAATTGATTTGTTGATGAATTGTCTGGTATCAATTTGTAATAGTTTTTTACCTTATATTTTTATCTTGTACCTATTGATGTTTGGTATGAGTGGATTGATGTATGAAGAATGTATGTGGATAAATGTTTGCATGATGGTATATTATGACATGTTTGTGATCTTAAAACATTTCATTCTGCTATGTAAAATTATTGCCTGAGTGCTGATTAAATCGTGATTTAATTCACAAAAATAACAAATGTATCAAGTATAATAAAATTCTTGATACTCTACTATTGAAATTGTAGCCTCTGGATTTTCCTTTCCGAGATTAATTGCCTTGGCAGGAGAGCCAGACACCGCCAAACAGACTATATTTTGCAGAGGGTTACATGAAGAGATAAAGGATGAGTTAGCACGAGAGGCAAGCCCTGATACATTATTTGAATTAGTGACCTTGGTTCTTCGTATAGAATTCAGACTTAATGAGAGACGTCATGAGAGAAGGAGAAGCCGAGGACATCAATTGGGTTATTACCCTCCTCCGACCTCTAAAGATCGACCTTCAACAGACGAGCCGATGCAGATAGGTGCTACAAGAGGACCCCTGTCATCGGAAGAAAGAAAACGAAGACGAGAATTGAATTTGTGCATTTATTGTGGATCATCTAAACACCAATTGAAGGAATGCCCTGAGATCCCATCCCGGCTTTCGGGAAACGCACAACCCCATGTCTATGCAAGCGAAACGACGGGGAAGGTAGCACAAGTCCTTGCAACACCACCAGATCAGAAAAAGGAGTAGAAGACAACAGACTATGGTTTTTCAGGTTTCGTTAACAGTCTCAACCGGAATCACAATTCCAGTACTTGCCATGTTGGACTGCGGGGCAGCAGGCAACTTTATAGATACCTCTTGGGCTCAAGACAAGATGATTCCCCTCAAACCTAAGAAGAGAATAATTCTGTGGAAGGAGTTGATGGGTGTCCTCTGTCTTCAAGCCCTGTAACCATGGAGACCCTACCAATTCAGATATCCATGGGTCACCACACAGAAGAGATCATATTCGATGTAATTAGAGCTGCACACTTCCCTCTGATACTTGGAATACCTTGGTTGAGACTCCATAACCCTTGCATCGACTGGGGTTCCAACCGACTGAGTTTCAATTCGGAATATTGTGGAAAACATTGTATCAAGGAACCACAGGCTGAAGTGCAATCGGCATACCCAGTGGCTCAACCACATCTTTCCATTTCTGCTATTCCGGCACAGTACAAAGAATACAAAGAGGTATTTGAAGACGTTATCCCCAAGCTCCTCCCACCTCACCGTCCTGAAGATTGCAATATGGAACTGAAGGAAGAAGTATCCTTACCGTTCGGACGGATGTACCGTTATCCTAGCAGGAACGGATCGCTCTAAAGGAATATATAGACTCTAACCTCAAGAACGGACTGATAAGGAAGTCAAGATCTTCTGGAGGAGCATCTCTTTTCTTTGTAGCAAAGAAGGGAACCAAGGAGCTGCGCCCGTGTATTGATTACCTGAGTTTAAACAGTATTACTGTTCGGGATCGATACCCTATGCCCCTTATAAGGGATATCTTAGAGGCTGTAAGGAACTCACAGATCTTCACAAAGATCGATCTACGTGGAGCCTATCATTTGCTAAGGATACGACAGGGCGACGAATGGAAGACCGCCTTCCGAACTCCCTTGGGGTTGTATGAGTATTGTGTATGCCCTTTGGATTAGTGAATGCCCCGGCGGTGTTCCAAAGATTCATGGACTGTTTATTCGCAGATATGCTCAATATTTCCGTTGTAGTATATCTAGATGTATCTTGATATTTTCCACCACACTCTAGGATCATCGTATTCAGGTAAAGGAGGTTCTACGTAGACTTAAAGAGAATCATCTGTATGCTAAAGCCGAGAAGTGTATCTTCAAAGCTGCTGAGGTACCCTATCTTGGTTTTATCTTATCCTCAAATGGAGTACGGATGGCTTCAGACAAGGTAAATGCCATTCTCAGATGGCCAGAACTTTCTTCTATTAAGGAGGCACAACGATTTCTTGGTTTGGCAAATTTTTACCACCATTTCATTCCTCATTTCTCTGAGATTGTGCTCCCATTAACTTAACTCCTTAAGAAGGGAAGTACTTTTGACTGGAATCCGGCGGCACAGATTGCTTTTTCCAAGCTCAAAGAATTATTCACCACTGCGCCAGTCTTAATTCAACCAGACCAATCTAAGCCTTTTATAGTGGAGACTGATGCTTCAGGCGGAGCCATAGGAGCAGTTCTATTACAAGAGACAGAGAAGGCCTGTAACATCCTATCGCCTATTACTTGCGAACCTTTACTGTCAGTGAACAAAACTATTCTGTTCTTGAGAGAGAACTGCTAGCTATGAGAATGGCATGCGAAGAGTGGAGGCACCTATTACAAGGAGCTACCAACCCATTTCTCACCCGCACAGATCATAGGAATCTGCGGGTTCTCCAGCAGATGGAATGCCGCAATTCACGTCATGCCAGGTGGGCATATTACTTTTCCAACTTTGATTTCCAGATCATGTACATTCCAGGTACACAGAACGGTGTAGCAGATGCCCTATCTAGAAGCTGGCCGTAAGAAGGTCAGGAAACGGAGGTGACCTCGACCAAAGAGGAAAGATTATTGCCCAAACAAAGATTCTTAGCAGTAATCAACCGATTTCTCCAGAGTGTGCAGAATGAGTATAAGACATGGAAGAAACAGAGACCTTTGATTTAAGGCCTACCAGAAATTGAAGGACTATGGCTTTGCGATTCATCCCTCTTTCTACCTACTCAAGAGCTCCAAGAACATGCTTTACACTTCTGTCATGATCACCCACTAGCAGGACATAGGGGTCAAAAGGCCACTTATGAGCTTTTGACTAGAAGTTTTTGGTGGCCTTCGGTACGAGCCGATGTAAACACTTATGTCAATTCCTGTTCGGTTTGTGTCAGTGCAAAGGTCTCTATAGAGAGACCACTAGGTCTTCTACAACAGTCGGAATTACCCTCACGTCCTTGAGAGAACCTTTTTATGGATTTCGTCGTGGAACTACCCCCCTCTCTATTTATCATGAATTTTTCTTTTGTTATGATGTCATCATTTTTCAAAACCACATAAAACAAACAGACACACTTGACCGGTCACATAAATCTCCTACGATCTTCTCTTTAAGACTCGTCTTGCCCTCTAAAATACTTCATACGAAGTGTAAATTAACCCCTTTGGAATCGTCTTTAATCAAATCCGTTTTCTACGTGTTGCACTATGGGATTCTGGGTTCAAATTTCTTCTAGTGGTCTTTAAAACTTAGGTATGGGTGTATCCTCTTTATCATGGCCTGTTTCACGATATTACTTTATTATATTTCTCGGCCACACCCAAGTCAATATCTCGTTCCCCATATATATATATATGTATATATATATATATACATTACATGGACGCGGTAGCGTCCATGTAGTTATGGTTAAGTTGGTGTTTCCATAGGAAGAGCATTTTTTGGGTGGTTTATTACTTCGCTCCCTCTGGACGAATCCTCACGAAACTTTGCAATAAAAGTATATGGCCCACTCTGAATTTTCTTGCAAAGTTTGGTGAGGATTCGTCCAGGGGGGAAAAGTTATAGGGGGGGTCCCAAAACTTGTGTTTTTTCCTATAGACATAATGCAGGAGCGTGGGCTTGGTCCCGAAAGTGTGCTTTTGCAAATTTGGTGTAAATCCGTCCAGTAGTTTTTTATAAAATGACCAAAACGTAGGGCAAAAAAATTAGTGATATCTGTGTTCGCTTCGCGGACTGTCTTCCCTGTTCGCTCCGCGGACAGCACCCCGATTGACCCATGGCCTTGCGTCATGTCCGCGGACATGCAACGTGTTCGCTGATTGGACGGCGAGGGGCGTGGAGCGCGTCAGATTTTCTGTGGCGCCCGCCATCTTGTATTCGCCGTCGACCGCGTACAGCGCGGTGAAACGCGGATAAAAAATTGTATTTAGTGCCGTGTGTTGGTGTGCAAGAGTGTTTGGGGAGGGTGGGGGAGTATGAGATAGGTTCAATGTTTTTTTTTTATGTGCTAAACGTTTTTGTTGCGTTCGATTTGTCCGCGGAGAACACGGCTGTTCTGACATTTTGTAAATAAACTAAATGGTGGGGTATTTAGAAAACAGAGTATGTGTCATTTTTGTTCGCAAGGAAGGTAAAATTGAGCTATGAACACTCGCGGTGTACTTAATTGTTCGTAAATACACAAACTGGGGGTGTCCTCAGGACGCTGTCCGTATTGTAATCTGTCTAGTTCAATGTGTTCTAAGAACACTCGCGGTGTCCCGAAATGGTTGCAATTACACAAAATGGGGGTGTTCTGAGAACGTTGTTTGTATTGTTCGTTGTCAGGGTGAAAGTGTTTTAAGACCACTCCTTTTGTCCGCTAGTAGTACAATTTCCTATGGGTGTCAACCGACTTTCTGTCCACTAAAGAAACGATAAATCCGGCTGGTGTGCGCCGACATTATGTGATAATCCTATGACTGGCGCTATTGACCTGGCTGACTTGCTTTTGCGACACTAAATCATATCTCCCGCCCCTAAGCCTGATATTATCAAAGCATTCATATTCCCCGCCTCTCTCTGTGACGTTACAGGGTGCGTCATCAAACGCGCCCAGTCCTCTGCAGTCCTAAGTGACTTTACACAGAACCCGGAAGGCAACACATATTATGTCACAAAACAGCATGCCACAATTCGGAATATGAAACAGTGATTTAAAAGCAAACAGCAAGATTGTAAATTTTGTAAAGTACATTTATTTGACATCAAATGTTTAGAGAATATTCAACAATTTGCATTTGTCTTTGTTGTCGATCCGCAAAAGTTTATTTTGAGCCACGCGTTGTTCCTTTGCGGTAGATAGGCTGTTGGTTTATGATAAAAGCAGTAAATGGTCGCTCTGATAATCGGAAGGTTGCTCCAACAACGAGCCATTAGACCACCCTATTGGTTGGTATGTTGTTTGTAGCCGCTAGTACTGCGTAAGGGCATATTGGTCGTTGGCGATTGTCCCATAAAATGGTGAGGGTCATGAAGTTGCATATTTGGACCTGCACCTGGCAGTTAAAGAACCCATCCTGTAAGCAATATTCAATCAACACTACAGCTAAGTCAATGCCTAGTCTGGGATGCTGAGGAAAACCCTTATTGATGTATTTTTATATCCAGTTCAGTACTCTGGATGACAACCCTTGTATAACACCCCCCTCTTAGAATCCCCCTGACCCCACTGAGACAAGAAGTAGGTTTGTTTTGCAAATTTAAAAGGTTTATTTGGACAATTCAACAATATATATCTATCACACTTTATAAATAAATTGATAACTGATATCACACTTCAGAATACTACTGTGATCAACAATGGATAATGTTACAGGGGTACACTGATTTGGTTACTTAGGAGTAGTGTAGAGGATGAGGTAGCTGAAAATGCTTGATGGTTTCAAGGAAATGCAAGGTGGAATAAAATGCAGTACAGAAATAACTTGTTATGATTTTAGCAACAGGTAATATGATCACTTTTTCTTTTGCCAATTCACTCCCCCCTATGCAATACAAGAAATGGAAGGAGAGCACACAGTCTTCAAGAATCCCACAAATCACACTTTATAATGCAATACACAGTTCCAGTTCCCCCAGCAAGCTTAGAGAAAACAGGGATGAGTTTTAAACACAGGCAAATTACTTTAATGTGGTTTGCAAGGAAGTGAAAAGGTGCTAAAATTGCTTTTAATTCCCTCTAGAGGTTCAGGGTAGGTGATGGCTACTTTATATTAGTTCAGGCTCACTTTAACAATACTCTATGAATGATTAGCAGGTGGCAAACGAATTTTAGCAAAGAGAAGCAAAAAGCTGCTGATTTCTACAGATGAAGAAATCGGGCCAAATCGCAAATCGCGGTAAATTTCGCAAGTGCATGTCTCGCGATTACGGGAAAAGTATAGGGAGTAGGAAGTCGGTTCTAGGTTCGTTGGAAAGCCTAGATTCTAAGCTTTCAGATGAAAGTTAAATTTCGTTCCCAAACGGTTCAAGAGATACGGACGATTTAATAAAGGTAGATTTTCAGATTTAAAGTAAAACTCAAAATGACAGGTGACAGCTTGCAGCTGCAGAATTGACAGGTGACAGTTGTGCAGCTTTAAAAATGACAGATGACACGATTTCTAGGAGGCTGTTCTACTTACGTTAAAATAGTTTGGATTAGATTATTTTAACTAAGAGATTGGTTCTGCACAGTTCTGCTAGGTACTCACAATATCAATTTGAAATAGGCCTCGTCATGGTCTGGTCAGGTTGGACGGGACTTCCGGCGGGTGGTTCTGAAGTCCTGGCTATCTGGGTCAGCTCTGCTCTCTGGGTCTGTCAAGCACCGGTTCTGCTCACAACGGTCTGGTTTGTGCTTCTCTCGGGTCCGGATACAGCACTGCTTTCTGGATACTGCAACAGGTTCTTGCAAAAATTCTTGGCAAAAATTCAAACAGCTCGCCCGGCTGTTGAATAGTTTTGTTGGTTTTGAGGCCTGCTGAAGAGGATTCAGCTGGTGGATTCAGGCCTCTCTGCTACAAATTCTGGAGTTAATTTCTGCTACAGGTTCTGGAGATTGATGGATTTGAAGTCTGGACCTCTGGATGTGAAGTCGTCGGTCAGCATGCTCCGCAGCAAATGGAATTGAATGTCTCTACCTGTCCCAGCAGTCTCTTTTTATGTGTTTTGAAAATGGGTTTGTGCCTGGGCCTAGCTAAGCCTGCCCCTCTCTACTTGTCATTGGCCCAATTCTCCCCTCTCCCATGATTGGGGGAAGGAAATGGATTGTCATCATGATGAGGTCTGTTTATGGGTCAGAGGATCCTCCCCTGGTCAATTTGCACACAAATCTATTTCTGACCCAAATACATATTTATCTATGTACCATTTTTCTAATATTATAGGTCCAGTTAACATATTTTCTGTAGCACCAAACCATCCGATCCCTGTCTTTGTACGATGTCGTGTCCACTGATTACAGAATTCTCCACTTTTCATCCAGATAACGACCTCTAAACCTTTCCAGATTTTACACACATGTGCACCAGGGATATGGGTTACAGATGATAAAGTGTCAGATTTTTAACATGCATACATTTGGATTAACAACCTTTTTTCCGCTACTATCCCCAGGAACATACCACAGGGTCCTAACACCTCTTAAAATGTGCACAGAAAAATCACAAGAATAATGATATTATTTATATAATTTTGACAGGTCCGTACTATGAATTATCCATCTTTTTAAAAGTATGCCCTGGTCAATAAGGAGTGTGGCTTCCCACATCACATGGTGGAATAACTGGTTTATCCACTTCCCCCAAGCCAGCTTGTTCACAGAGGCACAGCTGCCCCCCAGTTTCTCCCAAGAGGAAGCTATTTTACGATGCCCCCAATATAACATTTGCCTGAGTCCAGGACAAGGCTTTGTGCAACCTCCTGCGGTGCCCCTCCCCTAATCTAATCAGAGAGGTGTCAACTCCTTTTGGCAAGGGGCAGCAGGATGCAGCTAGTCCTGGGAAGAGTGGCTGAGCAGGTTTCATCTCCTGTCGGGGGTAGTTGTCAGGCAGAATCCAGTTTCATTAAGCCATGTTTCAGCTAAATGTCACTTTTTGTTCCCAGTTTTCTACATTCAAATCAAACTGAAAATGTTTACGTATACATTAAATAATTACTTCCTTCAAGTCATTTCAGAATATAGTTTTACATTGTATCCACCTCTTAGCAAGTCTTTCCTTGGCCTGGTTTTGTTTCATTTGTTCAGTTTTACACAAAAGTCTGGTGGTTTTAAAACGCCGGCTTTCTGATAATGGTGAGTACCGGTATTGCAACCATTTTTAGGATTAAGAAAATGAATTCCCCACAGTTCTGAGTTGCTTTTTGGCAATCAGCATTGTCATTCCCAATGGTTTCAGGCTACTGTGTGTGTAGCCCAATGGTGGTTTTAGGCAGTGCCCTCCTGTGCTCACAAGATAGGCAAAAATGGGTGGCAGCCTATTCTTCATGTTTTCCCTGTGCACTCTCTGGGGAGTTCTGGCCATCATGATGTTTTCCATGCCAGTACTGCACAGTTTTATGGTAGGGCTTGGATGCATGGGTAAAAACATCCCACAAGCCCCCCCTCTTGCGATGGCCACTCTGTCCTTTCACTGATGGAACTCGCAAGATCTGGGATGTTCGCCTCCTCTTCTTCCAATTCCATAGATGGCACAGTTCAGCATCTTTTCCTCCCTCCAGTCGATCAATCAGTTCTGCTTGCTGGTCCTGATGGGAGGATTGGGCGGTACCCCTGGCCCCTCGGGTCTCTGCTCCCTGTCCCCGGTCGTCCTCCTTGGTCAGTCTCCATGGTTTCATCTCTCCTAGGATGATAAAGCAAAGCGGCAATACACATTCCTAGACATTTCTTCCCCACCATTGATATGGTGGGGTGGCATATACATTTTATCGTCAAAACATTTGCGTTCTTATTTTAACCAAAACAAGATACAATTATAAGACATTTTTTTTCCAAATCATAATATTTTAGAGACTATATGTGGGATATTTTAGGGTTGGAATTGAATTACTCTGGAGCGGTCCCCTCTGGTATTGCAGAGGACTCCTCCAGTTGTTGCAGAGTGTGTATGGGATGGCAACTCTTTAGCTGATTTATATGGACCCACTTGTCTTCCCCCTCTGCCAAACCGCCTTTGGGGATGCGGATCTTGAATGCAACAGGGGAGATCTTGTCTATAATTTCAAACGGTCCCTTCCATGTAGGCAAGAATTTTCGCTGTTTGGCCTGGTTCCTTTGGAAATTGTATAGATAGACCCGATCACCCACCTTATATTCCTTTTGGGTAGTTTTCAAATCATAGTGGGTCTTCATGCTCTCGGCTGATCTTTCTAGATTCCGCTGAGCATAGGCAAAAGCATGTTGAAGGTGTTTCCTTAAATTCTCCACATACTCATGAGTTGTGGATGCATTTATCAGTGTCTGCTCTTGGGTCCTGTAGAGCAAATGCTGGGGAAGCACCATCTTGCGCCCCGTCATCAACTCAAATGGTGACATTTTGGTTGCAGATGAAGGGGTAGATCTGATGGCCATTAGGACCAGAGGTAATCGGATATCCCAACTTGGCCCAGAATCTGCCACAAACTTTTTTAATATGCTCACAATGGTTCGGTTGTATCTCTCCACTGCTCCAGAAGAAGCTGGCCTGTAAGCAATGTGTAGCTTCCTTTTAACCCCCAGTATCTCCCACATCTTTGTCATTACTTCACTGGTGAAGTGGCTACCCCTGTCTGACTCAATCCTTTGAGGTAGACCAAAACGGGAAAAGATGTGGTTAATCATCAGGGCAGCTGCTGTTTCTGCCTTGTAGTTTGGGGCTGGGAGACATTCCACCCACTTAGTAAACAAGCATGTAACGGTCAACATGTACTTGTTTCCTCTAGACGAGCGGATTACAGGGCCTACAAAGTCGATTTTCAAATCTGACCCTGGCAGTGTCATCCCCCTCTTTTGGAGAGGCGCACGGTGTGTGAGGGATGATGGCTGAAATTGTACACACACAAGACACCCCTTCAAGTATTGGTCGAGGTCTTGCCCCATGTGTGGCCAGTATGCAACCTCTCTTAAGATTTCCAGTGTTGTGTGGAACCCCCTATGACCGGCGGTGGCCGCATCATGGGCATGACTTAACATCAGGCTTCGGAATGAGGTAGGGACCACCCACTGATCATGTCCAGCTTGGGATTTCCTTACCAACAAACCGTCTTGGATTCGGAACCTCTTTGGACATTTCATCAACACTCTTAGGTCCTCTTTCCCAATGTAATCGGTATCCGTCAGGGGAAAGTTCTCAGGGTCCTCAAGGTGTTGGTAAAACTTACCAATAATTGGATCCCCCTTCTGAGCTGTAATTAAATCAGCATCAGGTGTCTCCTTACTCCATTGTGCAGTTGAAAGATCATTGTGAGCATTGGTCTGGGACCTAGTGATGGCAGTGACCTGGATTTCTCCCAACAGGGACTCTATTTCTATTAGATCCCCTTGGATGGCCCCGGTTTTGGCCAGCTGATCAGCCAAGTCATTTCCAGTTTTGTCTGGTCCCTCTACTTTGGAATGGCCCTTGATCTTTTTCCAGTAGATGGTCATCCCATTCGATGTGACCAGATCATCAATATTTTGGATTAACTTCCCATGTTTCAGGGGTTTGTTATTAGCACATAACATGCCTCTGGTTTTCCAATTAACCAGGTGCTCCACGAACCCGTTCCGTACATAATCCGAGTCTGTGATTATGACCAGTTCGTGGAGTTGATGTTGGACAGCAGTGCTGATGGCCTGATGCACAGCCATCAATTCTGCCACCTGACTACTTCGGGGACCAATTTTGTATCTAGCAGAGGGTTCTGGGGACTCATTCACCCATGCGTTCCCTACGCCGGCCACCAGTTCTTTCTCCCCGTTGTTGTCAACATGGTACGAGCATCCATCCACATAGACAGTGGGCATTCCCTCACACTTGTCTTCTTCAAAGACTTTGTGTGGGGAATTAAGGTATGCCTCCATGTTGTCCTTGATTTTTAGACTTTCGTCCTCGAGACAGTTTTCTCTGGCACAATCATGCAAGTCAGCCAGACCTTGCGCGAGGGGACTCTTCTTGTTTTGGCCATATCTGACCTCTACGGGAAAGCCTTGCATTGACAGAATCCAGGAAGTAATTCAGGAATTACTCACATTTCCGGCCCGGATTCTGTCACTTTGGAGGTATTGCAGAGGCTGGTGTGGAGTCTCCACTATGATGTGTTCCCCCTGGATAAACGGGCGGTAATTCTTCAATGCCCACACCGTTGCCAGGAGTGCCTTCTCACAATCGTTGAATTTTTCCTCCACAGAGGATAAAGTTTTGCTCGCATAGGAGATTACTTTATTGACCTTGTCATGCTTTTGGTATAATACTGCCGTCAAGCACGTATTAGAGAACCCTGTCTCCAGGAAGAACTCCTTGTTTCTGACAGGGTAAGCTAGGCAAGGCGCTTGTGAGAGGCTTCTCTTGAGTTGTCTTACTGCCTCGGATTGTTCTGGACCCCATTCCCACTTGACCCCCCCCTTCAAGAGATGAATCAGGGGTCTAGTGATCTCTGCGTAGCCTTCAATGAACTTTCTGCTGTAGTTAGTCAGTCCAAGGAGGCTCCTTAGTTCCCGCACAGTTGTGGGGTCTTTCAGCTTCTGAAGTGCTTCCACTTTCTTTTCTTGGGGACAGAGACCCTGAGGAGTAATCTCATGCCCCAAGAAATTAACACGGGTTCTACACCACTGTGCTTTCTGGAAGGAAAGGTTTGCTCCGGCGGCCCTCAACTGTGTCAGAACATAACGGATCTCCGCTATGTGTTCCTCCACAGATGAACTTTTGATGAGGACATCATCTACATAAGCCAGGTTACCCCTCGCACCCAGGTCGGGCATGGCCTTATGTAGGAACATGTTGAATTCATTGCCGGAGTTGAGGTATCCGAAGGGAGTCCGGGTCCATGTGTACTGCTGGCCCCCAAAGGTAAAAGCCAGTTTGTATTGGTCCTCCCTACTGACAGGCACGGTCCAGTATCCATTGGTCAGGTCTATTGCAGTGAATACTTGTGACCCCTGAATCTGGGCCAGCCCTTGGTCAATGTAGGGCAGAGGCCATCGGGAAGTATGGACCCGTTTTTTGAGCTCCCTAAGGTCGGCGCAGAGTCTCCACTGGCCGTTTGGCTTCAATATTCCCAGCACCGGATTATTGAAGGTGATGTGTACTGGACGGATTATTCCCCGGGACTCAAGGTTCTTAATTATTTCAGTAAGGGACTCCATGGATGCGAGAGGCAAACGATATTGCTTCACAAACACTGGAGTCATTCCAGGGTCTGTGGGAATTGTTGTGGTGTGGATGTCAGTGCGACCACAGTCATATGAGTCTACCTCAAAGAGATCTTGGAAATCCAAGAAAACTTGTTTCAACTTTTGCTTTTGTTCCAGAGTCACACAGGCATCAGCTAGGTTGTCTCTCTCTTCCACCATCTGCCTGAAGCCTGGAAAGACTTCTGGTTTGGCTATCTCAGCGGCCTCCTCCAGCTGGGTGGAGAAGTCCCTGGTCAGAGTGCTGATTTGGACTGCAAGCTTCAGGTGGGAAAGGCAGCCCTCATGGACCTGGAAAATCACCTCATCCCTCCTGAAGTCACAAGTCACATCTTCCTTACCATAAGGGCAAGAGGTGTACACCAGGAAGTTCCCCCCATGCCGGATGAAAATCCTGTCTGGTGTTGTGTTGTCATCACTGTCACTGTCAAAACAGTCCTTGGGGATCGGTCCTAACAGTTCATTTCCTAAATCAATGGAGAAATGTCGGTCATCAACCGCCATTCCAATGATGGTGCCTGCGGCTAGAGTAATACTCTTTAAGTCGCTGTTATCCACCTCTATTGGAATGGTGTCATGTTCTATGTTGACTGATGGTGTTGGGTTTACCCCTAACCCTTGCTGTTGGAGAGAAGCATTTAGATGAATATAAGCATCAGGGTTTTTCAATTTTTGTCCTCTTTTAACTTTCACTTCCAGGCAGAATTGTCGGGTGCTTTCTGGGATGGTGACTTCCTCTTTGATCTGAATTTCAACTGCATAAGGTAGCAATTGAGCTGACCTAAATGCTTTTTCTGGATCATCAAAACCTGTGGGATTATCCGCTAATCGGGACCAAGCTTTGAAGTTTATTAGGTCCAAACTAATGGCAAAGCGAATGAGAATGTCACTGCATAAGTAAAAGGCGGCAGTGACGTCTCGCACGACCCAACAATTATGGACTATGCTCTTGTTGCCAATGGAGATTTTGAGCATGCACCTGCTTGGCAGGAGATGTTTGGAATTAGGTGCTTCCAGGTCCATTTCCCATTTGTCTATCAGTTTGAATGTGGGAATGGCTGGATCTTTTGGGAGTTGGCGGAACATGGCTTCGCCAATGAAGCTCTTACCGTTGTTCACACACACTCGAAGCGAGAACAGAGTTCTTCCCATCATTTAACTGAACAGGGATGAACAACTGCTCTCCAATTTGCTGAATATCAGCCAGGCTCTGAGCTGATTTCACATCTTTCTGGACTATAGGAGTGGGAGTTTCTGATTGTGGATCAGTAAAGAATTTCAGAGTGTTTCCTTCCAGTGTGGAATACCACCTTAAACTGGAAGGAAGGTTGTTTTTCAGAAATAGAGAGGACCCCCCACCACCAGTCTGTTGTCCTACTGCTATTACTGTCACGTCTGGAATTTGGTTGTTCTGGAAGTGAAATTCTACTTGGCCAGATTTTTGTTCAACCATGTGGCAGGTGCCATTTAAACTAACATGGTTGACACTCTGTTTTAATTTTATTGGTCGGCTAGTCTGGGTCCAGAGGACCTTGTTTACACAATCTATTAGGGGTGACAACCTTCTCAGGAGGTCGCTCCCTAGTAAACAAGGGGTGCCCTCTGGAGTCACTACTATGACCGGGTGTTTCAACCTGTGACACCCAATTTTAATGTCCAAATCTGCAGTCCCCTCGACAGGAATTTCCTTCCCGTCAAAGTTCTGCAGTTGTCCAGGAAGAGAGGTGAGAGGAATACGGTAATTCTCCCCCCTTCCTGCATTTAGTTCATCAAAGGCCCTTCTGGACAGAAGGGTAGCTTGGGATCCAGTGTCCACCAGTGCCGAAATTGTACCCTGCCCCTGTACTTGTACTGGGGCATAATATCTTCCCTCCTTCTCCTCAAGGGGGCACAGATAATGCACATTTTTGGACAACTGGTGGGCTAACTTTCTGGTTTTGGACATTGCTAGCAAAGAGATTTGGGCAGAATTCTGTGGAAAGCCTGGGGAATCTAAAAGAAAAAGTTGGCAACTGGAAATGGTTTCGGGTTCTGGGCCACCCCCCCCCCCCTTTTTGAAGGCAGTCATCAGGATGGGGTTGACCCATGGGATTTTGGTATTGTCGGTTCTGGGATGAGATGATGGGCGGCGGTAGCTCAGTCTCCACATCTCCCCAGTCTGAATTGGCATCCCTTGGGACCCATTTTTGCTTGGGAGGAGTTCCCCATCTCTGAAGGAGAAGATCCTTTTCCCAGGATCTTCTGAGGATCCCTCTCCCTCAAATTGGAAGACATGTACCTCCTCCACAAAGTGGGTCTGTTTGGGTCCTTTGTTTCTCCTACCCCCCCCTCTGCTCCTTGGGAGGCAGGCTTTCAGGGGCAGGAGATTTTGTTTCCGGTTCCTGGTTTTCCAGGGGCTGTTTACAAGTTGGGAAGGAAGGTTCCTCCAAGGCTTTACACCCCCCTTCCCCTTGTGCCTCCTGCCTGGGAACCGGTGGGTTATCGGGGTGCTGCCCCCGTCATTGTTCTGGAGCACCAGGTCCAGAGTTTGGGGCATTCTGCGGTGGCATGCTCATCTGAGGGTTCTGTTGAGCCCTCAGTATGTGACCCAGATCCCGTGCCATATTTTGGACCTGGCGCTCTAACTGGGAAACCCGCTCAGGCTGATACGGGGCTCTATTTTCTCCCCTGGGCTGATCCCGGAAGGGTAGCTATCCCTTCTCTGGTAATACCCTGGGTTGGGAAGATTCGGGTACCCCTCCACCCTTGGCCTCCCCTCTCCCGGATTAGGTTGTCTGGGCTCAGGGAATTGGGTAAAGAAGGATGGATGATTTTGGGGCTGGAAATTGGGTGGATACATGGGAAAAAAGTTCTGCCCAGGATTTGGTGAATTTCTGCCCTCCTGGGGGAAGTTAGGAGGGAAGTTCCCTGGGTCAGGTGCTTGGCTGGATCTCCCCCCCTTGGGCTGGAGGAGTCCACACATAACCCAGGATTGGTCGGTTTCCCTTGTAGCGGGGACTTACATAGTCAGGGGAGCGGGGGACCCCATTTGTAGGACTACTTCCTCGACTCCCTGTCTGTGACTGGCCCGAGGGCCTTCTGGGCTGTGAATTATTTGGTGCAGGCAGGTTTTTAGGCCCCCCCATCTCCAAATCTAAAACGGGGGCAACCTTTACCTCTGCCACCTTGGCAGCAGCAGGGGTGCTGTTGGTTATGGGGTTTTTCGGCGCATTATTTTTATTTTCGATGGGCTTCTGCACCTCATAGATCCGGGTAGCCTGTTCAATGACCCAGTCTAAAGATCTTTTCTCATGAAAATCTCTCACAAGCTGGGTCATTATGTATTTGGGTAAGGCATGGAAAAACGTATTGATAAATTCTCTGCTATCCGTGCGCACCCTTCTGGTGGTCTGCGCAAAAGCACGCTTTAATTCTTGCACAAACTCTTGTGGGGCCTGATCCTCCCCACATTGCATATTGTAGGCTGCCTTGCGAGCCTCTTGAGGATTTCTGTGCACAGAAAAATGTTTCAAGATGGCCGCCCTGTATGTGGACCACCTTGAATGGTTTTGATCCTCCAGCCCCGCAAAGAAACTGGAGTATTCTGGTGAGAAGGTCCACTTTACATATTGAATACAGCTTTGGCTGTCCTTCAAATGGAAAGTCTCCATCATTTGCTCATAGAGCTCCAAGTGTTCCCAAACAGAATACTTGGCGTTCTTATGATAAGGCGTGATGACACTCCTTATTGCCTTTATTTGTTTCAATGGGTCCTTAAGCAAGGCCCTTTTTGCCTTATTGGCCTTTTTGGTTCGGGTAACCCTGGTCCATTCATCCTCCGACTCAGAAGCGCTGCTCCCAGAGGTGCCCGTCTGATCTTCCAGGTTTTTTCCCGGATTCTGCGAGCCTGGGAATGGCTGGCAGAATGTGGGCACCTGGTCTCCTGTGTCCTGTGACGCTCAGAGGAGTCTTCAGATCCCTCCTTGCTACCAGGATTTGCTGGGTATCCCCCCCACTGACCTAACCGGGCAGAGGTTTTCAGGATGCACTTAATGGGCCTACTCTCCTGGGGTTCCCCACTAAATTGCACTGTGCTTGGGTGCCCATACCCGGATGCCCGCCCATCCATTCCTGGGAGGTACTGGCCTATAAGCTCAATACTTCTAGCTGGATAGTAATCTGCCATCCCCGTGGCCCTGGGCTCATGTGCGCGATGGGACATGGGGGTGGCAGAGTCCAGGGACTGGGAGAGATGAAGGCCTCTGGTAATAGGGCTCCTGAGGTTATGCTCAGGAGTTTCTCTTTCCCAGCGAACCTCATCTCTATCCGCCCCTGCTTCCTGTTGCAATGCAAGAGCCTGCGCTTTCAGTTCCTCAGTTAAGGCCTTACTAGACTCTATCAGTCTCTCTTGCATGGCTACCTTTTGCTGGAGCCTATCATTGTGCTGACAGAGAGCCTCATTTTCTCTCTGTGCCTCCTGATTGGTCCTGGAGTACTGGGCCAGTCTCTGCTGCAGGAGGGTTACCTCCTCAGTCCCATTCCTACAGGCCTGCTCCTTTTTTGCCAGAGCCTCTCCACCCTCCTGGTGTGCTCTAACAAGTTCTGGTGTTCTTTTTGGAGGTCGCCCAGTCCCTGGAGGGCCAGGTGATTTTATTCAATTTTTCTTTTTAAATGGCAGACTTCCTGGCCTAAGGTATCCCTTTCCTGACCAAGAGCCTGCATTTGTGACGCCAGGTCGTCCCTCTGCCTTTGAAAGGCACCAGCTTTCTGGCGTTCTTCATCAAACTCTGCCTGGATATCCAGGTCTTTCAAAATCAATTTATTGCTTTCCTCTTTCTCTCTGTCTAGTTGGATTTGCAGGGTGGCTACCTGCTCTGTGCATGCCCTGTTGAAATTGATCTGTTGCTCCAGCTTTTTCTGGCTCTGCAGTAAGGAGTCCAAACTGTCTTGGTGCTCCTTCTGCAAAGCCAGAATTCTGGTATCCTGGTCTGTCTTTTCCTGTTGCAGTATATCCATGTCCTCTTTTATTTTAATGATATACTGCCTACTATCATTTTCTGACTCCTGGCTCCTCTGCAGCCTCTGCTCAGAAGAGACCAGGTCAGATTGGGCCTTTTCTAACGCCATCTGTTGCCTATTTGCCAGATCTTGGCCTTCAGCACATTTGTCCTGCATGGCTCCCATATATAGATACAAATATGCCGCTATCTTGGCAATCTTATTATGTTCATCTTTGGCTTTAAGGGCCATATATAGTTCACTCAGGGCCACATGTAGGGGACCCTGATCTCCCCATATATCTGACCTTGTTTCAGTGACCTGTTGCGCGATTGCCTGCAACCAGACCGTTTGGTCCTGATGAGTCCACTCACCTCTCACAAATAGCTTATGTAAGACGTGCTCTCTGGCTATTTTCATATCTACCAAGGTCGTCATTCTGGAATTTGAGTTCCTTCCTGACTTACAGAAGTTTGTATTTTATTTTGCAAAACAGACCGTTTCCTTAGAGCGTTCCTTTGAGGGATGCTTTCACAGTGTAAAACAGCGTGGTGATCTAACCGGATATGTGTATCTGGTCAGTTGGCACACTGTATTAATCTGCACAAGTGGTAAACCTAACCCAGAATATCCCGGCTCCGAGCCCCCACTTTTGTAAGCGATATTCAATCAACACTACAGCTAAGTCAATGCCTAGTCTAGGATGCTGAGGAAAACCCTTATTGATGTATTTTTATATCCAGTTCAGTACTCTGGATGACAAGCCTTGTATAACACCCCCCTCTTAGAATCCCCCTGGCCCCACTGAGCCAAGAAGTAGGTTTGTTTTGCAAATTTAAAATGTTTATTTGGACAATTCAACAATATATATCTATCACACTTTATAAATAAATTGATAACTGATATCACACTTCAGAATACGACCGTGATCAACAATGGATAATGTTACAGGGGTACACTGATTTGGTTACTTAGGAGTAGTGTAGAGGATGAGGTAGCTGAAAATGCTTGATGGTTTCAAGGAAATGCAAGGTGGAATAAAATGCAGTACAGAAATAACTTGTTATGATTTTAGCAAAAGGGAATATGATCACTTTTTCTTTTGCCAATTCACTCCCCCCCTATGCAATACAAGAAATGGAAGGAGAGCACACAGTCTTCAAGAATCCCACAAATCACACTTTATAATGCAATGCACAGTTCCAGTTCCCCCATCAAGCTTAGAGAAAACAGGGATGAGTTTTAAACACAGGCAAATTACTTTAATGTGGTTTGCAAGGAAGTGAAAAGGTGCTAAAATTGCTTTTAAATCCCTCTAGAGGTTCAGGGTAGGTGATGGCTACTTTATATTAGTTCAGGCTCACTTTAACAATACTCTATGAATGATTAGCAGATGGCAAACGAATTTTAGCAAAGAGAAGCAAAAAGCTGCTGATTTCTACAGATGAAGAAATCGGGCCAAATCGCGGTAAATTTCGCGAGTGCATGTCTCGCGATTACGGGAAAAGTATAGGGAGTAGGAAGTCGGGTCTAGGTTCGTTGGAAAGCCTAGATAAATTTCGTTCCTAGCCCAAACGGTTCAAGAGATACGGACGATTTAATAAAGGTAGATTTTCGGATTTAAAGTAAAACTCAAAATGACAGGTGACAGCTTGCAGCTGCAGAATTGACAGGTGACAGTTGTGCAGCTTTAAAAATGACAGATGACACGATTTCTAGGAGGCTGTTCTACTTAGGTTAAAATAGTTTGGATTAGATTATTTTAACTAAGAGATTGGTTCTGCACAGTTCTTCTAGGTACTCACAATATCAATTTGAAATAGGCCTCGTCATGGTCTGGTCAGGTTGGACGGGACTTCCGGCGGGTGGTTCTGAAGTCCCGGCTATCTGGGTCAGCTCTGCTCTCTGGGTCTGTCAAGCACCGGTTCTGCTCACAACGGTCTGGTTTGTGGTTCTCTCGGGTTCCGGATACAGCACTGCTTTCTGGATACTGCTACAGGTTCTTGAAAAAAGTCTTGGCAAAAATTCAAACAGCTCGCCCGGCTGTTGAATAGTTTGGTTGGTTTTGAGGCCTGCTGAAGAGGATTCAGCTGGTGGATTCAGGCCTCTCTGCTACGAATTCTGGAGTTAATTTCTGCTACAGGTTCTGGAGATTGATGGATTTGAAGTCTGGATCTCTGGATGTGAAGTCGTCGGTCAGCATGCTCCGCAGCAAAAGGAATTGAATGTCTCTACCTGTCCCAGCAGTCTCTTTTTATGTGTTTTGAAAATGGGTGTGTGCCTGGGCCTAGCTAAGCCTGCCCCTCTCTACTTGTCATTGTCCCAATTCTCCCCTCTCCCATGATTGGGGGAAGGAAATGGATTGTCATCATGATGAGGTCTGTTTATGGGTCAGAGGATCCTCCCCTGGTCAATTTGCACACAAATCTATTTCTGACCCAAATACTTATTTATCTATGTACCATTTTCCTAATATTATAGGTCCAGTTAACATATTTTCTGTAGCACCAAACCATCCGATCCCTGTCTTTGTACGATGTTGTGTCCACTGATGACAGAATTCTCCACTTTTCATCCAGATAACGACCTCTAAACCTTTCCAGATATTACACAAATGTGCACCAGGGATATGGGTTACAGATGATAAAGTGTCAGATTTTTAACATGCATACATTTGGGGTAACAACCTTTTTTCCGCTACTATCCCCAGGAACATACCACAGGGTCCTAACACCTCTTAAAATGTGCACAGAAAAATCACAAGAATAATGATATTATTTATATAATTTTGACAGGTCCGTACTATGAATTATCCATTTTTTTAAAAGTATGCCCTGGTCAAAAAGGGGTGTGGATTCCAACATCACATGGTGGAATAACTGGTTTATCCACTTCCCCACAAGCCAGCTTGTTCACAGAGGCACAGCTGCCCCCCAGTTTCTCCCAAGAGGAAGCTATTTTACGACGCCCCCAATATAACATTTTCCTGAGTCCAGGACAAGGCTTTGTGCAACCTCCTGCGGTGCCCCTCCCCTAATCTAATCAGAGAGGTGTCAACTCCTTTTGGCAAGGGGCAGCAGGATGCAGCTAAGCCTGGGAAGAGTGGCTGAGCAGGTTTCAACTCCTGTCGGGGGTAGTTGTCAGGCAGAATCCAGTTTCATTAAGCCATGTTTCAGCTAAATGTCACTTTTTGTTCCCAGTTTTCTACATTCAAATCAAACTGAAAATGTTTACGTATACATTAAATAATTACTTCCTTCAAGTCATTTCAGAATATAGTTTTACATTGTATCCACCTCTTAGCAAGTCTTTCCTTGGCCTGGTTTTGTTTCATTTGTTCAGTTTTACACAAAAGTCTGGTGGTTTTAAAACGCTGGCTTTCTGATAGTGGTGAGTACCGGTATTGCAACCATTTTTGGGATTAAGAAAATGAATTCCCCACAGTTCTGAGTTGCTTTTTGGCAATCAGCATTGCCATTCCCAATGGTTTCAGGCTACTGTGTGTGTAGCCCAATGGTGGTTTTAGGCAGTGCCCTCCTGTGCTCACAACATAGGCAAAAATGGGTGGCAGCCTATTCTTCATGTTTTCCCTGTGCACTCTCTGGGGAGTTCTGGCCATCATGATGTTTTCCATGCCAGTACTGCACAGTTTTATGGTACGGCTTGGATGCATGGGTAAAAACATCCCACAATTCGCTGGAGTCTGTAAATCGTGACATAGGCAAAATGGGGCCACATACCTGTTTTAAAAAACATAAATTAGTCTCACCAGCCGATCTTCATTAAAAATCATCATTTTATTTATTAGGGCATGAAACTATTTGCTATCGAAGTGCAACCGAGTATGTTAATAATAAGATAATAATATTTTCCCATTCATATAGCGCTAAGAACCGTGAGGTATCTAAGCGGTGCTTATTGTTAACCACGGTGTGTGGTGCTCATTTATCGACCACGGAAGGATGAAAGGCTGAGTTTGGCCTTGCCGGGATTCGAACTTGCGTTAGCAAGCTGCACACGGATGTCAAAGCAAGCGTTGTACTCGCTGTGCCACTTGACAGGCTACAGTGAAGTGGCACAGCGAGTAGAGCGCTTGACCGCCTATAGACCGGTTAAATTATTTCTATTAACCCACCCTGTGTCGTCTGCCTTTTTCAGAGGCCTCTAAACGACAGGGGATCAATTCGGCGGTGATAGTGCGTGGTAGAAAACATTATGCCACTTTCAACTAACAAGTTCAACTTGAGCGGTCTTTAATGCTACGCTATTGTAATTATATTTGGTATAAAATAATCTAAAGGGTTACTTACAGTACAATTGCAATTTCCATTGTCTACGAGTAGTGCAGTCGCAAAATACGACTCTGCGTGTGCGAACGATCTTTCGCATAGTGATATAATATCATAAAGTGGTTTCGTTTCAGAAATGTCATCCTTATCTTCTCTTACGTTTTAGCAACACTCCTTCAAGAGAAGTCTTTCATCACAATCTCTGTCTGTCAAGGTCAAAACACAATACAACCTTATAGTCCGCTTCGTGCGCCTCTCCGGGGCCCGAGAAAAAAATGGAAGCAGCTGACCTTCACTGTGAACGAGCATAAATTCTTACTTTGCAAGATTCTGTGTAAAGCCATCTGTGAGAAGTTGGTTTTTGCACGCCTTGTTTGTATATTGTTTGCGTGATATTACAAAAAGTTTGTTTAAGGGACGTTATGGTTCTAAGTACAGCCGAAAGACCCCTGAAAATTGCAAGTTATGGTAAGCTATGAAAAATAACTCGCGCCACCACCGTGCACTGCTAAGACAAACACCCAGGACATCAAAGATGACATTGCAAATGTCATTGATGAAATCACTGATGACATCACATATGTATGTACTTTTCATGGAATTTGTGCACTAGGGATTTTTATTATAATGTTGCGAAAAAAGTGTCAAGGATATTGCAATAAATATCATATCGTTATTAGTGCTTTGAACGATGCATTGATATAAATAGCATTGTATTATAGGATTCTATCTAGTATACTGAGCTACTAATGGAGAAATATAGCATTGTGTGCAGAGTACAAGATGAAAGTATAATATTTGTAATGTTAATATGTTGAATAATGAAATGATAATTGTCCTGAAATGTTTGAAAATTCACAAAATGGGGGTGTTCTGAGGACTTTATTCGTATTGTGTGATTGCTTAGCTGTATGCAATGAGGGAATGGCACAGAGAGTAAAGTGGACGCCGTCCGCGGACACCGCGGCTGTTCGTGGACAGGGTGTGCTACATCCGGGTTTTTCCAGGAAATCCAACATGGAAAGAAGACTGTACGGATCAGCCAATCAGATGTCGAGGTTGTGGATTTGTGTTGAAAGAGACTGTGTGTGGTGAAGATGGCAGAAGTAGAGAAAGTCAGGGTGTTGGTGCTTGTAGATATGTTTGTGTATGGTTTACAACAGTACGCTCAATTCAGGCATGTTGCAAACAACTTTGATGTGAAAGGAGTGGAGGTGGTGTGGAGCACTGTGCCTGATTGCAATGTACAGGGAATTGTACAAGTTTGTGAGGATATGGCCACGATGAACAGTCCGCATGTGGTAGTTTTGCACTATGGCGCTTTCCATTTGGGCAACGTCAGTGCCCTTACTTTGTTGGCTGATTTGGAACGCTTGGTTCAAGCCGTAATGAAGATCCATCCAAAAGCGAAAGTAATTTTTTCTGGATTACTACCTAGGGCAATATGGGACAATAGTTCAGTTTTTTGTCCTCAGCAAAACATTGCTAGGTGTGTCATCAACCGAGGCATGTGTGCCTTCATGCTTAGAGCTGGTATGTTCTTCTGTAATAATGAGAATATTGATGCCAGTAATGCTGTTAATTTTAAAGAAGATGGCATTTCTTTATCTTTTACGGGAAGTGCCTTTCTATTTGGGAATGTAAGGGTTGCTTTGGAGAAGGTTATGTGAAGATTTTAGGAGTAAAGTAAGAAAAAAAAACAAGAAAAAAAATACAAAATAACAGGTGTCTGTCAAGCATCTGTAAAAAAACCAAAAAAAAACGGCTCTTTTCAGAGCCAACTTCAAAGGGGAAATGGGGCACACTATTTAAATTTACATTCACCACGCTCAGATTTTCGATATGTCCGTGGACATGGCGGTAGTCCGCGGACATGAAAATCACTACGAGGGGGTTAGTATGTTCTATGTTACATGTATATGAAGTCAGGGATATTATGGTTAAGTTGTGCTACTAAAAAACCTATGAAATTCAGTGAAAAAACTTTGTTAAAGGGACGTTATGGTTAGGTTGCGCTACTAAAAACCTATGAAATTCAGTAAAAAAACTTTGTTAAAGGGACGTTATGGTTCAAAGTAAAACTGAAAAACCCCTGAAATTCGGCAGTTATGGTAACATAAGCAACCATAACTTGCGCCACCGTGCACTGCTAACACTAACACCCAGGACATCAAAGATGACATCACAAATGTCATTGATGACATCACTGATGACATCACATGGCTGGCTCTCCCTTTTTATCCTTTACTGACATATCAAAGCCACATAGTTTTCTTCAGTAACAGTCAGGAAGTAAAAATTGAAAAGGTACTATATTTGTAGACTTAGGGTCAAGTCACATCATATGAAACATATACATAGCGGAAGACACAGGCTTGAAAGAGAGCAATCCTTTCTGTGCATGAAGATAATCATTAGGGTTATCAGCACTTTCTCATAGTTTTATTTTTATTACTCTACCTTCCCTGTATATGCTTATATTTGTATACATTATACTCACTCTCCTTTCCTTTGGGTGCAGTCACATCATGTGATACACATACATATGGTAAGTAGCAGCTTTGAAACAGAGCAATAGTTTCTCTGCATAAAGACAATCAGTTAGGTTATGAACTCTTTCTGCTACTACTTCTGCTTTTTTGTTTACTTCACTGTCCCTGTATATATTCATATTTGTATGTGTTGTTGTCTCTTTGTGTTTGGTCTGTAATAATTATGTATTAAGTGGGTTTTATTATCTACTTATTACATGTTTCACAGTACGCAAAACTCTAATAAGAAAGCAGTTATCATTTCAGTATTCAACATGGCAAGATTATGAATATGGCACCTTCATCATGTATGCTGCACACACTGCCTATGTTTCTGCATGAGTAGCTTAATATACTGGATAGAACTTCATAATAGAATGGCATTTATATCAATGCATTGCTTAATGCACTAATTAGCTCATGATATTTATCCCAATGATCCTTGACAGTTTTTGGTCAGCATTATAAGAATCCCTTGTACAGAGTTTTTATGAAAAGTAAATGCACATGTGATGTCATCAGTGACATCATCAATGACATTTGTGATGTCATCTTTGATGTCCTGGGTGTTAGTGTTAGCAGTGCACGGTGGCGCGAGTTATGGTTGCTTATGTTACCATAACTGCCGAATTTCAGGGGTTTTTCGGTTTTACTTTGAATCATAACGTCCCTTTAACAAAGTTTTTTCACTGAATTTCATAGGTTTTTAGTAGCGCAACTTAACAATAACGTCCCTTTAATAAAGTTTTTTTACTGAATGTATATATATATATTTTACACACTTCCTCTTACGTTATGTTTATCCCGCCTCCCTCCGTTACTCTCCTTTATTATACTATATATATCGACACACTGAAATGAGGACTTCTTGCTAATGTTCCTCACTGCTTATAATGCATTGTGGAAACATCCATCCTTTACTTGTCCATATGCATCGATATATATATTGGTGCCTACCGCAATCTATTTACTATAATGCTAGCCTCACGATTACTTTTCCTGCTTGCGTTTCTGTTGCATCTGTACACGTTTAAACTAGCTTAATATCTTCATCTGTTTCTGTGGCATAAGGTTCTTAACTTTGATCCCAAGATGTCACTTATCCTTGGTACTTTCTTGATGCCTTATAGAATATCTACATTCTCTGGTCTCTGTATCTTCTTCTGTAGACGTCAGCTCTATTCTGTGTGACGTCACCATTCGTCTTTGCTGTTTATCTGCTCTGCTTCTTCAGGAATCTTATTCAAATGGCCATCATATTGTCTTGTATGCAGGTACAGTTTTCTCAATGGGTACCTTACACTCCCAGATTCTCTTAGGTACTGGTAATCTTATGGGTACTGTGCAGAGTACACACTCTGACCTTTGTTGGTTCAACTGTTCCACATACGTCCCATACTTTGGTTCCCACTCTATAGGGAATAGATGCGGGCAGTTGGAGTAGGGCATGGGTGCACAACTTACGTCCCGCGGGCCAGTTGTGGCCCGCCATGCTGTTTTGTCCGGCCCGCTAGCAACAAAAACTTTCCTAATGGAGGGCGGCCCGCAAGCAGCAGCATCGGCCGCCCTCCATTAGGAAAGTCTTTGTTGTCTTCCGGGCCGGACAAAACACTGGCCCTCATTGGTTCAGTGCACACGAACCACGCAGCTCCTACGAGCCACGTAGTGTGTGTGTGCTGCACCAATGGAGTGCCAGCACTACGGCTGGCGTGGCCAGTAAGGCTTGATGCCGGAAGGCATTTCAGCCTTGTCACGCCCACGCCAGGCGTAGTGCCAGAAGCCTCGCCAGCGTTCCAGCATGTCTGGGTAAGTACATGGTTGGCAGGGCTGTATGTTTGTTGGTGTGTGTGTCTGTCTCGGGTCCGTCCTGGCTGTGTTTTTTGTTTTTGTATGTATGTTGAGATGCAGAGGTGGGGGGGTGTGTCGGGTGTGTATGGGTGTGTTTGTATATGTATGTCTGCAGTGTATGTTGAGATGCGGGGTGGGGGTGTGTCGGGTCTGCTTGAATGTGTTTGTGTGCAAGTGCAGTGTGTGTTGAGATGCGGAGGGGGTGTGTGTGTTGGGTCTGCCTGAATGTGTTTGTGTGCAAGTGCAGTGTGTGTTGAGATGCGGAGGGTGTGTGTGTGTCGGGTCTGCCTGAATGTGTTTGTGTGCAAGTTCAGTGTATGTTGAGATGCGGGGGTGGGGTGTGTGTCGGGTCTGCTTGAATGTGTTTGTGTGCAAGTGCAGTGTGTGTTGAGATGCGGAGGGGGTGTGGGCGTCGGGTCTGCCTGAATGTGTTTGTGTGCAAATTCAGTGTATGTTGAGATGCGGGGTTTGGGTGTGTGTCGGGTCTGCTTGAATGTGTTTGTGTGCAAGTGCAGTGTGTGTTGAGATGCGGAGGGGGTGTGGGGTCAGGTCTGCCTGAATGTGTCTGTGTGCAAGTGGATTGTGTTTTGAGATGCGGGGGGGGGCTGCCTGAATGTGTTTGTGTGCAAGTGCAGTGTGTGTTGAGATGTGGAGGGGGGGGTGTCGGGTCTGCCTGAATGTGTTTGTGTGCAAGTTCAGTGTATGTTGAGATGCGGGGGTGGGGTGTGTGTCGAGTCTGCTTGAATGTGTTGGTGTGCAAGTGCAGCGTGTGTTGAGATGCGGGGGTGGGGTGTGTGTCGGGTCTGCCTGAATGTGTTTGTGTGCAAGTGAAGTGTATGTTGAGATGCTGGGGGGGGGTTGGAGGGGTCGGGTCTGCCTGAATGTTTGTTGTTGTTGTGTGTACGTTCAGTGTATGTTGAGATGTGGGGGTGGGGGGTCCGGGTCTGTATGTGTGCATGCTTGTGAGTTTGTTTGGTGAGTTGGGGCGTGGGGGGTTCAGGTCTGTATGGATGCATGGTGTATGCATGTGAGTTTGTATGGTGAGTTGGGGGTGGGGTCTGTATGGGTGCATGGTGTATGCTTGTGAGTTTGTGTGCTGAGTTGGGGGTGGAGGGGTTCGGGTCTGTATGGATGCATGGTGTATGCTTGTGGGTTTGTGTGCTGAGTTGGGTGTGGGGGGTTCGGGTCTGTATGGGTGCATGGTTTATGCTTGTGCGTTTGTGTGCTGAGTTGGGGGTGGGGGGTTCGGGCCTGTATGGGTGCATGGTGTATGCTTGTGTGTTTGTGTGCTGAGTTGGGGGTGGGGGGGTTCGGGTCTGTATGGGTGCATGGTGTATACTTGTGAGTTTGTATGGTGAGTTGGGGGTGGGGTCTGTACGGGTGCATGGTGCATGCTTGTGAGTTTGTGTGCTGAGTTGGGGGTGGGGGGGTTGGGTCTGTATGGGTGCATGGTGTATGCTTGTGGGTTTGTGTGCTGAGTTCGGGGTGGGGGTTTGGGTCTGTATGGGTGCATGGTGTATGCTTGTGGGGTGGGTGTCTTGGGGCATAGTGTTTGCATGAGGGGTGGGTGTCTTGGGGCATAGTGTTTGCATAAGGGGTGGGTGTCATGGGGCATAGTGTTTGCATGAGGGGTGGGTGTCATGGGGCATAGTGTTTACATGAGGGGTGGGTGTCATGGGGCATAGTGTTTGCATGAGGGGTGGCTGTCATGGGGCATAGTGTTTGCATGAGGGGTGGCTGTCATGGGGCATAGTGTTTGCATGAGGGGTGGCTGTCATGGGGCATAGTGTTTGCATGAGGGGTGGCTGTCATGGGGCATAGTGTTTGCATGAGGGGTGGGTGTCTTGGGGCATAGTGTTTGCATGAGGGGTGGGTGTCATGGGGCATAGTGTTTGCTTGAGGGGTGGGGGCTATGGGGCATAGTGTTTAATAAAAATTAGGGGTTGAAAAAGCCTCCTGCCACGCCCCACTGCGCCTACCGCCCCAGCCACATTTACTTTTCGGCCCACTATAGTCATCATGTAGGGTACTTTCGGCCCTCTGTCAAAATCAGTTGTGTACCCCCGGAGTAGGAGTACATGCCTCCTCCTCTACAACGTGCTGGGTTGTAACAATTTGAGCTATCTCCCTTGAGAAATGTTGCTGGATTCAGGGTGTTAGCGCTTAGGTATGCACATGAACAAACACACTTCATGTGGAATGCCTATCTTAAGCATGGACCAGAAATTTGGTGTTCTTGCTGCCTGAAAAATATGAGGAGCAAAACAACAACATGCCAGTTCTACTTATAACACTGTGGTCAGACCTCCCGCCCCCCAATCCCACCAGGCAGGGAAGGTCAAATTCCTCCAGTCCTTTCCTCCTAGCCAAACGAACTTAGCATGCTGGAACATGTAGTTTTCCGAGTTTGTATTGTCCATTTGGACCTGCAAGTGCCAGCATGTAAAGTGCTGTTGGCTCAAAGACCAGGGCGAGGAGATGGTTATCCAGGTGCCAGGTGGCGACTATGGCAAATCCACACCCGTCCGGTGCCATCCACAGGAGAAAGATAATAATAACTGTCCTACTAGGCCTTGTGACATTCGGATTGTGCAAGTAACAAGAAGTGCGAGGGATGGAGGAGGAGGGAAGTGTCAGTCTGCGCAAAGTGCTAGTTTGGGGGGGTGCAGGCTAAAGAGGAGAGAGTGCAAGTGAGGAGGGGGTATCAGAGGGGGGTAACAGGGGCAAGGGGGAGAGGGAAGGAAGAAGAGAAAAGGAGGGTCTTGAGGAGCTTTCGGAACTCAAGGAGATCCGGCTCAAGCCTGAGAGGGGCAGGGAGACCATTCCACAGGGAGGCTCCTGCAGAGGAGAGAGAGCTACCCCCTTTCTCTGCTTAGTCAAGTGGAGCTAGATGACCGAAGTTCTCTAGCAGGGAGGTATTTATGGAAAGTGGGTTGGATGTAGCGGGGTCCCAAGCCCCAGAAAGCTTTGTGGATGATGCAGAGGGTCTTGAACATGACCCTAGCAGCAACCGGGAGCCAGTGGAGAGATTTCAGGCTGGAGAGATGCGTTTCCTGGGCTTGAGGCCAAGGATAAGTCTTGCAGCCTTATTCTGGATTAGCTGAAGGGGAGAAGGGAGATAAAGGAAAATTGAGGAAGAGGCTGTGGCAGTAGTCCAGCCTAGAGAGGACCAGAGCTCTGGAGACATTGAGTTTCATGGGGAAGGTGAGGAGAGAGAAAATGCTGCTTAGTAGGTGCAGCTGACAGTGGGCCTTCTTGGCAAGGTCTGCAATGTGAGGAGAGAAGGAGAGAGAGGAGTCAAAGATGTAACCAAGGTTATTTGCCTCACAAGAGGGTGAGGGCGGGTCCCATAGAGGGTGGCCAGAAGGTAGGAGGGAAGGAAAGGAGCAGGGGTCCCAATAAGAAGGATCTCTGTCTTACTAGCATTAAGGGAGAGATCATTGGCAGCACACCCTGCCTGAATATCAGTCAGACAGTTAGGGACGACAGAGGAGGAAGAGGATGCAGTAGAAGGAAGCTTAAAGGAGAGCTGTGTTTCATCAGCTTAACACTGGATATGAGGAGAGAAGGAGGAGATGAAAAGGGCCAGAGGGGCAAGGTAGATGTTGAAGAGCCACGGTGAGAGGATAGACCCCTACAGGATGCCGCAGATGGAGAGTGTGATAGGGGAGAAAAAAGGACTCAGTTGAACCTGGAAAGGACTACCGGAGAGGAACAAGGTCAACCAGTGGCAGGCCTGTGATACCAAAGGTGTCATGGAGCCGATTAGTCATGGTGGCATGGGTGACCGTATCGAAGGCAGAGGAAAGATGAGAACAGATGGAGAGTTGAAGTTGAGATTTGAGAGCAAGTCTTCATGGGCGTTCAGTAGAGCAGTTTCCGTGCCTCTCGCTGCTCTGAAGCCAGACTATTGATCGTGGAGCCAACCAACAGATTCAGTGTGTTGGATAAGTTGAGGGATGACCAGCTTCTCCAGGAGTGCGCCCAAGAAGGGGGTAAGGGAGATAGTGTGGCACTTTGCAGGGCAGGAGGGGTTGGCAGAGGGTTTTTTGAGGAAAGGATGCACAGAGAAGTACTTGAGGGGTAGCAGGAAGGAACCAGTGGCAAAGGAGTGATTACAGAAATCTGCCAAGGCTGGTGCAAGGGAGGCAATTTTGTCTTTGATCGTCTGGAGGAACAGAGGAGCGCATGTTTGGAGGAGACTTTCATAGAGAGTACTTGTCTAGAGACCTCATCCGGCTCTATGGGCGAGAAGGAGGAGAGTAAGTGGGAAGGGGGGAGTGGGACAAGGGAGGCATGCGAGTAGGGGAGGGACAGAGGAGGGGAGTAGAGGAGAGTGAGGACAGAATGTCCTGAGTTTTTGTTAAGAAGTGGGAGGCCAATGAAGTACAGAGGATCAGAGATGGCAAGGGAGAAGTGGAGAATGCAGAAGGATTGGTGAGTTCCTTGCAGATTTGTTCTTAGTGGCCACAGAGATGTGGGCTTGGACATAGGCCCTCTTCTTTGAGTGGAAGGAGAGTCTATGTTGCCTTTGGAGCAGGCGGCAGGCCAGTCTCTCAGAGGACATGCCTGATGCTTCTGCTCTGCACTTACATTTCAGAGAGGCTGGGTAGGAGTCAAACCAGGTGTTGCGCTTGGAGGCAGGTTTCATGCGGATCCTCATGACAGGGCCAAAGATGTCAAAGGTGTTTGTGATAGAGAGATGGAGATTAGCAAGGGCAGAGTCAATGTGTGGGTCATTGGTAGGAGTTGGAGTGGGAATGAAAGTGGCAGCAAAATCAGCAGCTGACACTCGCTTCATTGGTCGGATGACAGAGGAGACTGGCAGGACAAGCAGAGGCTTAGTTCAGGGACCTCAGAGATCCAGGTGAGAGGTGAGGAGAGTATGGTCAGGCCAGGAGAGAGATGTAGTGAGAGGGTTGGAGATGGGGATGTCTGCTGAAATGAGAGCATCCAAGGTATGTCCGTCAGAGTGTGTCAGACCGGAAGAATGAATGATGAGGGAAAGAAAGTCAGAGGCTGCAGAAGAGTATAGTGGCCGAATCAGGAGAGACAAGGTGAATATTGAACTCTCCAAGGAGTAGAAGTTTGGTAGTGTAGGCAAGAAGAGAAGAGGAGAGGTCAGAGCACCCTGAGAGGAAGATGGAGAACGGACCAGGGGTCCTGTAGATGTTGGCGAGAGTCAACGAGAGGTCTGGAGGGACACCAAGCCTACAGACGAGGCATTTGAAGGAAGAATAGATCTGAGTGGGAATTATTGTAGCAGGGACCCATTCAGGGAAGAGCAAGGCCACTCAGCCTCCAGACGGTTTAGGCCTGGGCTTAGAGAGGATCTTGTAAGCCTCAGGGAGGAGAGTGTCGAAAGCAGTGACAGAGCTGGCAGTGAACCACGTCTCAGTGAGAGCGAGAATGTCAAAGTCAAAGTCTTCAAGAATGAGACAGATATCAGAGGAGTGTTTAACAGCAGAGCTAATTATGAGGGTAACTAGGTGAAGCTGGTTGCCACCTATGATAGTCTTCTGAGGAGGCGTACAGGGATGTGGTACGACCGTCAGAGATGGGGAAGGGGCATGGGGGTGGCAGATAGAGGAGAGGCAGGGGAAGGGAGGAAGTTGATGAAAGATGGAAGACACCTATCAAGAAGTAGGAGGTTGGGCTGAGAGCCCTGGGCCATGACAGTGCCATTCTCATAGACATTAATGATGCACCTAGAGGATGTGAAGTATGCCAAGAGTACTTACCATCTGGTGCCACCACTAAAGGGCGATGAAGGGAAAGGGGAGAGAACAGAGACCATGTGGGGTGTCCGTGGGGTGTCCATGGGTCTTGAGAGGGAGTGACAAAGAGGATGTCTGTGACAGTCTGCATGTAAGAAGCGGTGACGTAGGTGTCAGCGATAGGCCGGCCTGGGTTACAGACCAGGATACTTTTCTTGAAATGTTCCTTCCAGGCTACGAAAAAGGGGTAGGATAGGTGATAGAGTAACAGTTAGAGTAGACAGGGGAAATGGAGAGTAGTATGGAGGGAGAGGGCAGGGAGATGGGGGGAGAGATAAAGAAGACTGCACAAAGCACAATGAGCTCACCAGGTGGCTTAGTAGCAAGAAATGCGTGAACGAATCAGATGCACAACATCAACCAGGTTGCAGCAGCAGTCTTGCCAGCTCCAGAACAGAGGAGGGAGGTGAACAGTTAGGGGGAAAGGTGGCTTATCAGTAAGGCAAGAGCAGACGAGTCAGGAGCAAGAGAGGGACGTCCAGCCCAGTGGACAGAGTCAAGCAGAAGGATTTGAACGCAAGAGGCAGGAGGGTCGTTAGATCCCCAGGGGCAGGATGCAATACCAAGCCCCCTGCACAGAGCCAGTTCTCCAACGACAATTCAATCACCTGCAACAAGACAGCCATGGGGCTTCCAACTCCACCACACCAACCTTGCAAACGGCACAGACCCACTGCGAAGAGAGAGGCCAAAGTCTCAGGGAGTACAAAGCAACTCTCCAGCATGGGGGAGTTACTAATACCAAAATACACAAGGCCTTTAGGACGGTGCACTGGGGTACAGCAAAACAACAACAAAATAACCCAAGAGAGTAGGAGAGCATACAGAGGAAGATCGAAGGAGATGCGATGTGGGACCAAAGAACAAAAAGTCCTGGAGTCGAAGTAAAGGGCTTGGCAATTAGGGCCTCATTATGAGGTCAGCAGTGTGGGAAAAACTGGCAGGAATGCGATGGAAATTCCATTACTGCTGCATTCTCGCCGCATTCCCACACCGACCAAACAATGAGATTTTTGGTGGGGTGGGGGATCGATTTACAGCAAATAGCTGGAGATGAATCCGCCACCCTACCACCAATTTCCAATTGAATTATGGTGGTGGAAATACCGCTGGCGGTAATTCAACTGAAAACCCCATGGAGTCCTATGGACTCAATAAATGGGGACTAACACTGCCATGCCACCACTTCTAACCCAGCAGTAATTCCACTGAACCAATTGGCAGTAACAGTAACATAATTTGGTGGTAAATTGGCAGATTTACCACCAAACTACTGCCAAACACGTAATGAGGCCCAGAGTCTACAAAGCCAAAGTTAGTGAAAAGAAAGCTCTGGCATAGCCAACAGTTTTTGTTTTTGTATCGGGCATTGGATGGGCATTTTACACGCACTTCCATTGTATACCCTTTCACACCATGTATGGCCAAGTAGTGCCTTCGTTTGCCATTTGTTGCCATGATATGTACATGTGCTCACATCATCATATGGCTAGTATTCCTTACATATACCAGGCATTAGCATGATATTTGTATTTGTATTTGTATTTATTAGGTTTATATAGCGCTTTACGCCAAAGCGCTGCACATTTTAACAACAGGGTACATTTAACGATAACAAATTAACAGTAAAAGTAGAAGCAAATAACAATTTAGAATTTTGAATCAGACCAACAAAACAGTATGTAGAGCAATTAGAGAGAGGGGGAGGGGAGAGTAGAGGAGTAGAACTGGGAGGAAGAGGGAGGGATGGGTAGGAGGAGGAGGAGGGGAACGGGAGGGGCGAAGGGGGTGTGGAAGGAGTGGAAGAGGGTGTGGAGGGAGGTGATTAAGGGGAAGAGAGAGAGGGTGGGAGAGGGGGAGTGATAAGGGGGAGGGGAATCATGACAGAGAATGGAGAAGGAGAGATTTAGGGGAGGTGCGGAATGAGGAAAAGGTAGGAATGGAGCAAATTGAGAGTGGTAGGGAGTTCCAGTGGAGGGGAGCTAGGAGTTGGAAGGAGCGGAAACGAGAGGAGGCACAAGGGGAAGGAGGAATAGTGAGAAGGAAGTGGTCAGCTGTGCGAAGGGAGGGAGAGGGAGTGTAGAAAGAGAGAAGGGAAGAGAGATAAGGGGGAGCGAGATCATGGAGCGATTTGAAGACTAAGCAGAGGAAATGAAATGTAAGTTGTACTCACATCACATGGCTGGTATCACTAACATAGGCCAGGTATTGCCATCATATGATGGCACTACCACCGTTGGCAGGTATTGCCATTAAAAGCCAGGTACTCACTGTATTGTAAGCCGAATGGCCCAGGGAGTGGTAATTTGCACCACCCTGTGCACTTGGTGCTACAGAATGACTGACATTTACTGTATAGAGGGCTGGCCTCCAAACCCTCATTAATAGGTTAACTCGGTACACCCCTTCCTCCCCCACCCAGACAGATACAATCTGCACAAGGAGTATCATCACGAATTTGGCGGTATTGCCAACTCAAATTATCGTTTCCATAAGTGCTAATGTTTCTTCGCAGCCTGATTATGTGTTTTGGTTAATCCCACATTCTGACGTCCCATTGGATGTCATTAGGGAGTGGCCATAGTACCACAAGAAGTAATATGCCTTCACCATTACTGTCATTATGAATGGCAGTAACCTCAACACCCAAAAGGTACTTATTTCTGAAAAGGGATGCAAAACCTATCATTTGGCAGTGATAAGTGTGGTATTTTGAACTACCACCCGTTTTAGCACTACTGCCACACTTGTATTGAGATCTTGAGTGCCCACCAAGTTAGACTATGAGTTGGTTGCATGGCTTGGTTGCATAGCTTGGTTGCCCACCAAGTTAGTCTATGAGGCAGGGCCTTCTTGGGTGCATAGCTCTCAACTTACACGCTTTTGGCGGGTGTCACCCACCTTGTAAACAGCTGACTCACCCGCCAACGCTCCTGCACGCCCATTCGTTTCAATGGGCCTCTCACCGGCCAAAAATAAAACCGGGTGTTTTCACCCGCCTTTGCGACACAAATGGTTAAGAGCAATGTGGTTGTAGCAGCAAAAATCTCTTGAATGTGCTACCACACACGCACATCACATCATTTGCGCACGCCTTAAAACATGAGGGACACCTTAAGACTTGGGTGACACCTTAAGGCATGAGGGACACCTTAAGACATGGGGGACACCTTAAGGCATGGAGGGATACCTTAAGACATGGATGACACCTTACGACATGGGGGACACCTTAAGGCATGGAGGGATACCTTAAGACATGGGTGACACCTTAAGGCATGGAGGGACACCTTAAGACATGGGGGACACCTTAAGACACAGGGGGACGCCTTAAGGCATGGAGGGATACCTTAAGACATGGGTGACACCTTAAGGCATGGAGGGACACCTTAAGACATGGGGGACACCTTAAGACACGGGGGGACACCTTAAGACATGGGCGACACCTTAAGACATGGGCGACACCTTAAGACACGGGGGACACCTTGAGACATGGGGGCCACCTTAAGACACGGGGGGACACCTTAAGACACTTAAGGCATGGAGGGACACCTTAAGACATGGGGGACACCTTAAGGCATGGAGGGACACCTTAAGACATGGAGGGACACCTTAAGACATGGGTGACACCTTAAGACATGGGGGACACCTTAAGACACGGGGGACACCTTAAGACATGGGGGCCACCTTAAGGCACGGGGGGACACCTTAAGACATAGGGGACACATTAAGTCACGGGGGGACACCTTAAGACATGGGCGACACCTTAAGACACGGGAGGGACCTTAACACACGGGGGGGGACCTTAAGAAATGGTGGACACCTTAAGACATGGTGGACACCTTAAGACACGGGGGGACACCTTAAGACATGGGGGACACCTTAAGACATGGGCGACACCTTAAGACATGGGGGACACCTTATGACACGGGGCGACACCTTAAGACATGGGGGCACCTTAAGACACGGGGGGACACCTTAAGACATGGGGGACACCTTAAGACACGGGGCAACACCTTAAGACATGGGGGACACCTTAAGACATGGGAGCTACCGCAGTAAAAACTCCTTCAATAGCTTAATCCGACGCGTGCAGCTGCCTTACTTCCAGTTGAAGTTGCGTTTTAGTGGAGTTGTGGTCCCTTATAACCCCAGCATTGTTGCTCTGAAAGACAGTGCAAAGAGGCCCATTTTGGTGATGTTCGAGCATTGCATATGCGTGTTTGTAATACAAGCTTGATTCTGTTGGGCTGAAAGCCCGATTTACTAGACGAGTGCACATGCGCTGATGTTGAGTAGGGATGTTAGCTTTTTCCGCCATTCCTTTACATAGGAGCATCTTGTTAGGGTCCTCTGGTTCTTTTATGCATGTATATACAGGATGTATAAAGCCTGAACCTAGCTATGGTGCAACCTATCACTGTACATTGAAGTCCCACCCAATGGGATGCAATTAGGGTGCAGGGGTAGGTGAGGTATTGGGATGGGTAGGGGAGCACGGGAGAAGGGGAGCTACTGAGGGTGAGAATTAGGGTTGAGTTGAGGGATCAGTGATTGGCAGGATGCTCTTTAAACAGTTCAGGTCCTTCCTGAACTGTAGGATGGAGCGGGGTGGGGGGCAAGTCTTAGCTGCATTGGTAACTTGTTGCAGAGTCAGGGTGCAAGGCAGGAAAAGGACTGTTTCCTGTGTGTTCTCTTTCATCGTTTTATTGTTTCCAGTCTGGCTATGCCGTGTTTTCCGGTGGTGCATTGACCACTTGCCTCTACATGTGCATTGTGGGCCGCAGCGACTTAAACAACTGCCCTGTTTAATGTCAGGCCTGTCAGATGGAGTTTGCATAACTGTCGAGGCGGCTGGTGCTTTGACCCATAGAGCTATCTTGCTTGCCTTCCAATATTCCAATATGCCCAACTTGCACTTTACAGAGCTTGGAGGCAATGTAGTCTCATACATGATTGTATATGAGTGCACAGGGTGGGGGAGTAGGGAGGTTGGGGGGCGTTAGGAGAGAGCGCATTGGGTAGGGGGAGCTATAAGGGAATCGACCATAACCAAAAATTAAGGTTGAATTGAGGTCAACCAAAATAAGTCGACCAAACTGTAGACTATGGTCTATGCAACAATGTAGAACAATTGTTTGCAAAACCACTGGCGCCTATTGTGAATTCACACCTACAGTAAAGCTGCCACCCACAGAGCTGGCACCAAATGGCAATGGCAGAAATATTCCGGCATGTACGGTGTTAAAGTTCAATTTTTTAACCAAAACTAAAAGTAATATTTGCAGGGCTGTCCTGATAGATTCCTGAGAACGACTAAGTGCCTCGATCGTCGTTCTGAAAAACAGACAAGGCCTTTCCCTAAAGGCTTGAGTTGACACACAATCCCATCCCGTAATTACTCAAACGCCTCTCTGCCGCTTCTGTGCAGTTCTGGCAGCTTTCAAGATCAGCAATGTTTCAAAACTTTAAGCAGCAACCTCTAATAAATGACTAGTGACTCCTCCATTGTGATGCTAAGCTATTATTTCATAACCGTAGCACTCTGGTCGCGCTCATTTCCGGCGTTGATTCCAGGAAGAACCAGGGACCTTTCAGAAATAGACACAGACATTAGCCGCAGCTGGAAAAGTCGTGACTAATCAGCACTGGAAGGCAAGTGAGTCTACAAGTAGGGAAGTCTCCCCAAACAAAGAGGGAAAACCACACGCGCCACGCGTCCACGCATTTCACGACGCACTCACCAGGCATAGCTGCTACGTGGCTCCAGGACACGTTAAACACATGTAGCCAACCATTCGTTTTTTTGAGAACAGCGATTATAGGATGACCAGACGTGCCGGTTTTGCCGGGACTGACCCAGTATTTGGAGCTCTGTCCCCCTTTTTCAAGATTATGTTCCCACTGCAGGAGTGCTGTTTTTTTTATAGTAGTTCTTCACAGCTGGCAGGCAGGAATGCACAATCTCGCAAAGACGATATGCTGCATTTTACAACGTAAGATAGGGTTAGTTTGTAATAAATTAATTATAATATGTGTTTCTTTTAACAGTAACACTTAAACCCCCTTCTCCTCCAAACGCTACTGAGCTGTAGAACCATGACTGCAACTTTCAAGAGTTAGTCCTACTTTTATGTTAGTTGCTGTGTCCTGGTTTTTTACTTTTTAAATCTGGTCACCCTACGCTTTGCTTGCTAGGGCTTGCAGTAACATAATCATAGCTCTCAACCATTTCTGTCGCAAAGGTGGATGAAAATACCCGATTTTGTTTTTGGCGGGGGAGGGGTGTTTTGGAGGCTTGGCGGGCCAGTCAGCTCTTTACAAGGCACGTGACACCCGCCAAAAGCGTGTGAGTTCAGAGCTATGTACTTACAAAGGAATAAAGCAAAGTTGCGAGTCCCAGAATATAAAGGTCCCGCATTTACTAAAGCTAGGGCGACCAGATTTTCAAAATAAAAAACTGGGGCAAGCAACAGACATAAAAGTAGGACTACCATGACTACACGTCAGTACTATGATATGATATGATAAGTCATTTATAACATGCCTGTACACAAGTCGTGATATGGAAAACGCAGTGTGGGTGGGTGGATTACAGACATTTGCCCGGGTATAAACAGTGCAATTTCGCAATAACTGTACTATAGGCATCTCAAAACGATGCTGCTTTTGCTCTGTGCACTATTTGAGGCCTTCTCATGAGCGTATTTTCATAGCAGTCATTGTGGCACAATCTAGTGATGCCTGTGTCTGTTAATCGGGAGGTTGAGTGTTGAAGCCTACCCCACAGATGTCATACATTTTAATATACATTTAACAAATGGTGTCGTTTGCAATTTATATTGCAATGTTGATAAACGAGCATTGTGCAGTCAGGGTGAGAGATTCTGCTCGTCGTCTGCCCTCTCTCCTCAATACAGGGGCAGGTATTTTAAATTAAACCCTTGGAGCAGGGGGACAGAAGGACCAATTCCAGGACAGTCCTGGAAAATCAGGGCGGCTGGTCACCCTAAAGCGTACAGGCCCACATGGGCAATTGCATCTTGCAGATGGTCGCCAACGTGTTCCAATAACAACAGCGACTGTGCTGTCTAGAGTAGAGTATTATGCCCAGTGCTGAAGTGCAGGTACTAAGTATGCCAGAGTGCCCGGCTACTGTTCTGAAGTGCCTATACTCCTGTATCAAAAGTACTGGCTTCCTGCTGAGAGGTGCAAGAACTATGCCTTGCAGGTATAGGTAAGTATAACAGGCAATATTCGTCTGGGTGCACAATTTGGCAAAGCCTCAGCTCATGGTGTGGGCGGGCTACATCAGGTGTGCAGGTACAGGTAAGTATAACAGGCAATATTCGAGTGGGTGCACAATTTGGGAAAGCCTCAGCTCCTGGTGCGGGTGGGCTACATCAGGTTTATTGGTACAGGTAAGTATAACGGGCAATATTCGTCTGGGTGCACAATTTGGCAAAGCCTCAGCTCATGGTGCGGGCGGGCTACATCAGGTGTACAGGTACATAAAACAGGCAATATTCCTGTGGGTGAACAATATGGCAAAGCCTCAGCTCATGGTGCGGGTGGGCTACATCAGGATAATTGGTACAGGTAAGTATAACAGGCAATATTTGTGTGGGTGCACAATTTGGCAAAACCTCAGCTCATGGTGCTGGAGGGCTACATCAGGTGTGCAGGTATAGGTAAGTATAACAGGCAATATTCGTGTGAGTGCACAATTTGGGAAAGACTCAGCTCCTGGTGCGGGTGGGCTACATCAGGTTTATTGGTACAGGTAAGTATAACGGGCAATATTCGTCTGGGTGCACAGTTTGGCAAAGCCTCAAATCATGGTGCGGGCGGGCTACATCAGGTGTGCAGGTACAGGTAAGTATAAAAGGCAATATTCATGTGGGTGCACAATTTGGCAGAGCCTAAACCCATGGTGCGGGCGGGCTACATCAGGTGTACAGGTACGTATAACAGGCAATATTTGTGTGGGTGCACAAATTGGCAAAGCCTCAGCTCATTGTGCGGGTGGGCTACATCAGGTGTGCAGGTACAAGTAAGTATAACAGGCAATATTTGTGTGGGTGCACAATTTGGCAAAGCCTCAGCTCATGGTGCGGGCGGGCTACATCAGGTGTACAGGTACAGTTACGTATAACAGGCAATATTCGTGTGGGTGCACAATTTGGCAAAGCCTCAGCTCATGGTGCGTGCGGGCTACATCAGGGGTATTGGTACAGGTAAGTATAATAGGCAATATTCGTGTGGGTGCACAATTTGGCAAAACCTCAGCTCATGGTGCGTGTGGGCTACATCAGGTGTATTGGTACAGGTAAATATAATAGGCAATATTTGTGTGGGTGCAAAATTTGGCAAAGCCTCAGCTCATGGTGCGGGCGGGCTACATCAGGTGTGTAAGTACAGGGAAGTATAACAGGCCTTTGCACTGACCTTATAACAGCGTGCCTCTGTCAGTGGTCACCCAGCTTCAGCACCATCCCTGCGCCTTGCTCTTTCATGTACCCCCTTGAACTTTACTGTCTTTCATCACTTGGGTTTACCTGTCCTCACGCTTGCACTTCCGGGTCACACGCAAAAGGTCCTTTTCTTTTTTCCCTTGGGGATGAGGAGGGGTGAGGCTGATCAGACTAGATCCCGGCCCCCATAATAGCTACAGATAATATTCCTAGATGGAATTTGTAGTACATATAGATTGCAAAAAGGATCTCTGTGGCATTGTAATACTCCTCTAAGCCCAGATGGTGTGTGTGTTTAATGCAATGGCTCCTTGAGTGTCTGCTAGTGCCAGCTTTCTGCAGAAAGTCTGGTGACCATTCGATGATGCATTGATGATCAGGTCCGCCCATAGTTCGATGAGTCTCTAGCACCCTGCATCCAAGTCAGGAAAGCCGCTCCTGGGCAGCTCAAGACATCACGCAGTGCCTTCCGGTACTGGAAAAACCTTGGAGAACAGCAACTCTTCCGCCAAATCAAAATAAGCCTCAAAGATGCTCTCCGCGTAATACCAGCTTGTCCCAGTTCTAATAAGAGAGGGGTGCTCTGCGGGTCTTCACTGGAAGGTTCAAGAGGCATGTCTGTTGTGCATAATTGAGCCTTTTGAAAATTCCCTGACATCTCGGCTCCATAAAGATTGGTGCTAACTACCTGGGCCTGATAAACCTTCCCTACGCTCTTTGATTTTATATAAAGCAGGTTGGAAACCTAACTATTGTTATTTCTACCTGTCCCCTTTCTCATGGGGGTATATCAAAAAGTACAATAGGCGTGTACAAGTCTGTCCATCTCGGATTGATAACCTCTCCTGAAACAATGCACAGAGTTTTTCTAGGTTTTGATAATGTGCTTTGCTCAGTAAAACAGGTGCAATGTTCCTCTTATAATTGCAATATAGACTGGAAGTAATCATTAGACAAAATGTCAAGACCATCACACATGTACTTGCATACCAGCTGTGTGGATAGTCTCCTTACTGATTCTCAACCTTTTGGAAATCGGCTATGCTGGCCAGTTCTCTATGCAACAGGTGGTGTGGTCCTCATGCCTGTCAGGATCTCGGGGATCTGCCCGTGTAGGGGGAGAAGCGGGGGGCTGAAGTTGACATACCTCCTTATGCGATGAGCATACATTGACCATCAGAAAGGATGTGCTCTCACTCGGGTGTTTCCTGATCTTACATTGTCCCATGTCTCTGATGCTCAGACTAATGTTATGTTATGTTATGCTACTTGGCATTTATATAGCACCTTATATATCGTTGGTATGACCTCAAAGCGCTGGTAGTTTTAACGCCCTTGGGAACCGGAGTTCAGGTCAGTAGTGAGAAATAGTGTTGTATGGTGCGTGGGTGCACCGGATATGTGTGCAGCTGGTGTAGTTGTCGGGTGATAGCTGCTTCCTAGCGATAGGTGTGGTGCTGGAGATATCAGTTCGAGGTGTGCAGTCTGGTGGGAGGACACCCAGACTGGGTTCTGGCTGCGTTAGGCCTGAGGAACGCCTATGTGAGCAGCTAGGCCGGAATGTGCTCGGCTAGCTGCGTTTTATTGGGTGATGGGTGTTCATGGGGTCGTATTCGTATGTGAACAGCTAGGCCGAATTATCAGGGGTATAGCTGTGTTCTAGTTGAGTGATGGTGTAAAGTAAAGAATAAGCATAGTGGTGTGATATGGTGGTTATCTGTAAGGTGCCTGAGACCAGGCACGGGGACAGGACGGTGGGGACATACATGACGACATACGGATATATAGCGACAGGGGTCGATATAAATGGGGATACAGATATACATGGGGATACAGATGTAACGCTGCCTAAAGTTCACAATTCCATCTAACTGTGGTGCAGGCTAAAGTTCACGATCCCATCCAAGTGCGGCACTTGCTATCATTCACACCTCTATCTAGATGCAACGCAGGCTAGAGTTCACAGTCTCATCTAAGTGTGGCACATGCTATCATTCACATTTCTATCTAGATGCGACGCGGGCTAGAGTTCACAATTTCATCTAATGTGGCACATGCTATCATTCACATTTCTATCTAGATGCAGCGCGGGCTAGAGTTCACAATTTCATCCAAATGTGGCACATGCTATCATTCACATTTCTATCTAGATGAGACGCGGGCTAGAGTTCACAATTTCATCCAAGTGTGGCACATGCTATCATTCACATTTCTATCTAGATGTGAGGCGGGCTAGAATTCACAATTTCATCCAAGAGTGGCACATGCGATCATTCACATTTCTATCTAGATGCGATGCGGGCTAGAGTTCACAATTTCATCCAAGAGTGGCACATGCAATATTCACATTTCTATCTAGATGCGACGCGGGCTAGAGTTCACAATTTCATCCAAGTGTGGCACATGCTATCATTCATAAATCTGTTTATATGCGGCGCAAGCAGATTTAAGAATTCAGGCTAAGTGTGGTTAGCAATATTAATTATATCTAGATGCGACGTGGGCTAGAGTTCACAATTTCATCTAAGTGTGGCACGTGCTATAATTTACATTTATATCTAGATGCGACGCAGGCTAGAGCTCACAATTTCATCCAAGTGTGGCACATGCTATCATTCACATTTCTATCTAGATGCGACGCGGGCTAGAGTTCACAATTTCATCTAAGTGTGGCACATGCTATCATTCACATTTCTATCTAGATGCGAGGCGGGCTAGAGTTCACAATTTCATCCAAGAGTGGCACATGCAATATTCACATTTCTATCTAGATGCGACGCGGGCTAGAGTTCACAATTTCATCCAAGTGTGGCACATGCTATCATTCATAAATCTGTTTACATGCGGCGCAAGCAGAGTTAAGAATTCCGGCTAATTGTGGCGAGCATTAATAATTCTATCTAGATGCGACGCGGGCTTGAGTTCACAATTTCATCCAAGCGTGGCACATGCTATCATTCACATTTCTATCTAGATGCGACGCGGGCTAGAGTTCACAATTTCATCCAAGTGTGGCACATGCTATCATTCACAATTCTGTTTACATGCGTTGCAAGCAAAGTTAAGAATTCCGGCTAAGTGTGGCTAGCATTAATAATTCTATCTAGATGCGATGCGGGCAATTTCATCCAAGTGTGGCACATGCTATCATTCACATTTCAATGACAACGAGTGGAATGCATATTGACCACACGCATTGGCAGGTCGTTTCAGTGAACATGTGCATGTCTGAAACTCGCTTAACAAGTTCACATCATACATGCACTATTGGCCTGTGAACCTGATCCAACAAATACCAAGTAATGTGATATTACTTTCAGACAGCACTTCCCTTCGGTGGTCGTATGGCTTGCCCTGATATTCTAGGTGATTAAAGGTTTCTCTCGCTCTGGGCATCTCATTTATTTATTTATTTATTTATTTATGTATTTATTTATTTATTTATTCAGGTATGGTTTGCATGAAACCTTCCACAATATTAGTGAAATGCAATACAATCCTTAATGGACTCATTATTACATTTCACATTAGTACCACATGGAGTTGGAAGCTTAATTCACCAAGTGACCAAATCATCTACAAGTTCAACAAATTGGTTGACTCTCCCCATATTATATTCCACCTTGCCCCTCCCCCCTCTCCTACTCAAGCAGCATGATGCCTCCAGGAGCAGACATTGTGGAAAGCTGCAGCTGAATCAATGTGCTTGCCTATCATACTGTGCAGTGTAGTCCCCTTGGAGGAATTTTGTCACTTTTATTTTGTCACACTTGTCTCTGTTTGAGTTAGGAGCAAACATTAAGGTGCCATCTTTTAGGAATCAGCTTAGTGGCGCATGTTATGATATGATATGTCATTTATAATGCGCCTGTACACACGTTTTTCTAGACGCGACAAGACAAGGTGGGGAAGACAGAGGGAGGACAAGACAAACGATGCAGCCAGTCGACGTAGCAGACAGGTAGGTCAGCAAGGGAGTGGGAGAGAGAATGTTGAGGAGAAAAGGAAGGTCTTGAGCTGCTTCTGTTACTACAGGTGGTCTGGCTCAAGTTTGAGAGGGAAAGGGAGGCAATTCCAGAGGAAGGCACCTGCTCAATAGAGAGATCTACCCCCCACTCTCTGTCTGAAGAAGTGTCTGACCCTCAGAGAGTTTGAGGTCGCTGGGTGAAGGGCTCGGAAAGGAAGGTATTTTGGAAGAGAGAGTTGGATGTAGTGTAGGTCCAAGCCCCAGAAAACCTTGTGGACAATGCAGAGGATCTTGAACTTGATCCTTGCAGCCACCGGGAGCCAGTGCAGAGATTTCAGGGCTGGACAGATACGGTCCCTGAGCTTGAGGGCAAGGACAAGTCTCGTAGTCCTGTTCTGCATAAGTTACAGAGGGCAGAGAGTAGAGGATGGCAGATTGAGAAAGAGGCTTTTGTAGCAGTCCAGCCTAGCGGGAACCAGGGCTCTGGAGACAGTGAGCTTCTGGGGGAAAGTGAGAAAAGGAAGAAAGCCTCTGAGGGGGTGCAGCTGGTAGTCGGCCTTCTTGGCAACATCCGTGAGGTGAGAAGGAGATAGTGGAATCGAAAATGACACCAAGGTTTTTTGTCTCACAGGAAGGCGGATGACGAGTGCCCAAGGAGGGGCAGCCAGAGTGAGAGAGGGAACGTTGGAGCAGGAGTCCCAATGAGAAGGATCTCAGTCTTACTGGCATTAAGGAGGTGCACCAGTCCCGAATCACGAATAGATAGTCAGGAATGAGCGAGAGAGGAGAGGAGGCTGAGGGGAGCCTGAAAGAGAGCTGAGTATCATCCGTATTACAATGACAGTTAAAGGAGAAGGTGGAGATTAGTTGGGCCAAAGGGGCCAGATAGACATTGAAGAGCCAGGGTTAGAGGTTAGAGCCCTGGGGAACACCACACATGGAGAGAGAGGTGGTGAAGAGAAAGGACCCAAGATGGACCTGGGATGGTCGGTAGTAGGACGGAGGTCAACCACTCCACGACCTTATCCGTGATGCACAGGTTCTCACTGAGTCGATTGACCAGGATGGCGTGACTGACCATGTCAAATGCAGAGGAAAGTTGAAGGAGGATGAGGACAGAAGGAAGGCTTGAATCGGGATTAGTGAGCAGATCTTCACAGGTGTTTAGGAGAGCAGTTTCCGTGCCTCTGACTACTTTGAAGCCAGACTGATGATCATGGAGATAACCAACCAGTGTTGAGAGTAAGCTGGGAGATGGACAGCTTTTTCCAGGAGTTTGCCCAGGAAAGGAGTGATAGTGATAGAGAGCGGGCGATAGTTTGCACACTTTTGCACGCTTTAGTTTGCCACTTCCCTCTTGCATGCCGAATGTGGTTAATTTGCATGCCTTCCGCCCACTTTGCTCTTATCTTTTGTATGTTGAAACTTCTCCGAGTTTTGCACTTCTGGGAATAAGGCACATCAATTTCTTGTGCATGTCAGATTTGCACCAAAAATAAGTTTAGAAAATCTGCCTCATGTATTAGAATTTTGAGGGGTTGGGATTGGTGTGTTTTTCAAATGTATGGTAAGGCACAAGACCAAGAAAGGAGGCTTCCTTTTTGGAAGCAATGGTGACAAGGATTCCCAGTGAAGGATACCTGACATTGGTAAGCTCAAAAGCATAAGACATGGCAGCCCTTGCCATATTAGTGACATCAGACATGGGAAAACAGATACTGAGTTGGGATGGGTACGGTGATGATGAAAGTCACTGTAAAATGCCTGGTGGAGAGGAAGGTGAAGGCAAAGATATGGTGCCACACGTGGCGGATGTTAGCAACAGAGTTCTACAACCTTTGGCTCTCCAGATGTTTTGAGCTACAACTCCTATGAGACCTTACTATTGACTGTCCTGTCTATGACTGATTGGAGCTGTAGTCCAAAACATCTGGAGAGCCAAAGGTTGCAGACCCCTGCTACAGTACAGCGATTATATCCGGAAATAGGTATACAGTGCCGTATAGATGACGATACCCCTTCACTCTACTGCTCAGGAAATACTTTTTGCAAGACCTGGGTGGGAATGTCAGTGAATTGAACAAGGCACACTTACATCCTGTTATGCAAACAAAGATGTCTGATGTTGAAATGTGTGTGTATATTTTCCTGGGCGAATTTTGATGTCATATATAAGACTAGCCTAACAGTGGACATAAGCACACATGGTTTATGAGCTGTCTCATCTCATAATTTGGGAGCTGTCTTTGATGACAAAATTCATAAAATGAGTCAAGAAATAACTCTATGGTCACCCCTATCTGCCCAAATCACTTCCTGTTGAAAGCAAAGCACGCTGGCACAAATTCTCCCCAACGGTTCTGAAAGACCTTCTGAAAAGAGTATCATTTCTAAAACGTTCATGTTTCTCTGGGGTCTCCATACAGGTCTCTATGGCTAAAACGGCCACCCAGAGCATGGGTCTTGATTACATCTAAACCATCAGTGCCTTTCTAGAGTCTTTCCAGAGGTCCTGAAGATTGTTCAAGTCCCAACACTTCCAAAAAGACATGGCAGACCCTGATGAAATGAATCATTTCTGCCCCTCTGAAAAGTCTTTCCTCTATTTCTAAGACAGATAAGAGATACCTTTGCACGCATCCTGCCCACTTAGTATTGAAGAACAATCCCTTTGGAGATACCAAGGGCCTGATTTACAAGATGTTTTAACATGGGTGGGAAAGTCCCATTAAAAAGATGTTTGTAAATCCAGCCCTAAGCTTGTTTCCGACTGAGATGCAGCAGGAAACAGGCCCCATGCATAGAAGGGATGGCAACCTTTGGATCCAGCGTAGAGGAGAATCCTACCCCCCAACCCCATTCTCCTGGGCTGCCTCTCATACCATCGGCCACATAACTCTCCTCAATGTCTGAAATGGCCACATGCACAATATTCACAAATGGACCCCCTCCTTCTTTCTTAATCATACTGAACGAGTGGACGCAATGTCTTCACCCACCAGGCTGTCCCATAGGGTCTTCCAGGGCTCCATGTTCTATGGAAGTCCTTAATTCTCTAAACACAGCCTTCGGTGGCACTGGCTGGAAACCTACGAGTTTCTAAGCATCAATATGATCGTGATATGCAAATCAGTATCTAAAAGTATCACTCCATCTGTATACGCGTATTTGCTTCTATATAAAATGTACAACGTTACAATTCATAAAACTAAACAAAATTACAAAAATCGAAAAATGTAAACGTAATCACTAGCCACACACCTACAAACAAGTTAAAAGCATAATTCAAATATCTGTGCTTGGTATAAAGATCGGGTCAGGTTTGCATTTCTTAAAACTGTAAAAAGAAAGAAAAAAAACTAAATTCACAGAATTCCACCAGAAAAAGGTCATTACTGTATTTGCATCACTTGCACTAAAGAAGGACTAAGTGAGGTATCCAGCAGCTTGGAGTATTGCAGTCGATTTCACTGAGGAAAACCATATAGGACCCGTACAGTTCACAAGCCTTCAATGGAATTGCTTGCAATAAGCAATGGGCCAGGAAACTTGGCCGCTGCCAGGTAACTGGTGATCCAAGAGTGGAGCCAGGTCTAAGGAATGCTGTAGCGGACTACAAAGCCCAGGACCCAGTGAGGCAAAGGCACTGGGAACTTGAGAGAGGTCGAGCGGTTGATATTGGTGAACGGAAGTTGTTTCTTGCTACAATGTTCCATGGGGTATTTGGCGCGTATAAGGGGCATCCTGTGTTGTCCAACTCCCGGCCTTGAGGGCCGGATCCATGCTGGGTTTTCAGGATGCCCCTCATTAATATGCATGAGATACATTTGCATACAATGATTCTAAATGTATGCCCATTTTTCCTCATGAATGTTAATGATGGATATCCTGAAAATCTGTCAGGATTCCAGCCCTCGAGGCCTGGAGTTGGACAACCATCACCTTGGGCTGGCCTGAATAGCAGAAAGCGATACAAGAGCACACTATGTGAAGGAGTTGTGGGACGCAGTGTGACTAAAAGCAGGATCATGTGACTATGCTGGTGGCAACCTATGCATGATTTTGTGGAAGACAGTGACCAGTAGGATAGCTCAGGGGCAAGGGGCTCGCCTTGGAAACAAGACGACACGGAGCAACGGAGCTTCCATCCCCGGGTCCGTGCTTAGAAAACTCTGGGTATTAAGCGCATTATAAATAACCAATCATATCAACAAACAAAATACCCAATCATATAAGATGTCCTAAAAGGTTGCATAGAGTGTGCTACAATTGTCAAAGTACACAAGTGTCAGGCATCCCCTATGCTGTTGGTTGAGTTGGCTGCCTCGGCACAGGATAAATGTACTTTAAATATAGTTTGGTTCTGCTCTTGTGCTTGTCGCTTATTGTTTGAAATGTAGCCTTGTTAGAATTTGGAATAATGGTAATAGCTGCACTTGGTTAGTTGATTTCAAAATAGGGTTTTTGAAATATGAGGGTCTATTTAAAATACCAATCGCTGACAAAGGGGTGACATTTTCATCATAGTAAATAAAGGAGTTTTTTAAAGCACAAAATAAAAGCGTTTTTGGTAAATAAAGGAGTTTTTAAAACACAAAAAAACCTGCTTACCAAATACTAAAACCTCAATCTGACCTCAACTCAGACGACCACATCTCTGCACAGCAATCCGCACATACTTCACCACACTGCAACAACATACAAACAGCACATAACCCTGCACAACAGCACATGGGAATCACTCAAACACGTAAATCGCACCTAAGCAAAACCGAAATGAAGCTGCCAACAGAACATCATATCTCACTTTCCTGTTCCCACAGCACCCTACTAACTGCTCCCACACCCTCCCTGTTTCACACCATCCTTTTCAGATCCGCCAGCGCACCAGGGGACCACTCGAGTGGTGATAGTGCACGGTACAAATATCCTTTAACATTAACGTTAACTATCCTCTAGACGGCAGGGCTGTCCAACAACAGGCCTCTAGGGCCGGGATCCTGACAGGGTTTTCAGGCTATCCTCATTAATATTCATGAAGAAAAATGTGCATACATTTAGAATCATTGGATGCGAATTTATCTCATGAATATTAATGAGGGGTATCCTGAAAACCCAACATGGATACGGCCCTCGAGACCTGGAGTTGCACAACCCTGCAGCAGCGCATCATTGCCATGTGTCATAGATAATCAAAGTGCCAATGGTTTTGTGGAGCTTAGGTACAGACTTTATAAAGCCTGGTGCACCGATTGTATTGAAGAACGGGCTGGAGTTGCATGCAGTGGTGGATACTATGATGGTAAAAACTAGCTCTAACTAGCGTATCATCTCCTGATCAAGCATGCATTCTCTCTCTCACACTCGCTCTCTTTCACACACCCACACACACTTGCTGTGCACAAGTGATATTATGAAGGACGCAGGGAGATGTTGTGCTTTATTATGGTTAAAAGTGAAAGGAGAACCGTATTGACAGAGGCATTCACTGAGTTGGGGACTAGCCTGGTATTTGGAGACATATGTCGTTATCCCGTGTGTCATGCAGGAATCTAGTCGTCATAGTGAGGAGGACATGGCTAGGTTCTGTGGAGGGCGCTGGGGCTCTGACATACCTTGTTAGGGACCATAGAACCAGACTGCAAGGTCTATAATTGTGTCTGTTACTTTCTACTTTTTGTTAATGATCAGTCTTCTACGCACTGCAACAAATACACCCAAAACTAATCGTATCCTTGGTACTCACAGAAGAAACAGCTAATTAACCCCTTGATGTCCTTCTGCGTCACAGCTCTTGCATACGTGGGGCGCTATCTACCGAAACAGATTCCATTGACTACCCTTCCCAAATTAACATAGCAAATAGAAACTTGGCATAACTCTAGTCCCTTTTCTATTTTTATTGCCATGTCACCAAAGATACTGCAAATCCCCAGGCCATGGCCTGTTTTTTTCTGTCTCTGCCGTAGTGAGCAGATTATTTGCCCTTCCAGCTATGACTAAGCTACATTTTCAAGAATAAAACATTGATTCATGTTAACATATTTTATTCCATATGCGGATATTGCCGGGCTCCCTGCAGTTTGTACATCTATGTGAAAGGGATCATGGTACCTGATGGGCAGACAATTCTCTGCAAGATCCGCCATGCACTGTTGGGCAGGCTGTGCGGACACGAGAGGTGGGCCACATGACACTGGTAAGCGGTCTTCTCCACTCCTCCACTCTTCTGCTGTCGCACAATTTACTTGCTTCAGGATCGCTCTTCATTTCTACGGTTCCCCACCTGCAAGGGGCGCATGCAGGGGGACACGGTACACCTGGCACTGCATACTATCTCTCTGTGCTCCATTAGTGGAGCTCAAAGATTGACAGAAGACCTGGGCAACCCTCACAAGAGCTTGTTGCCCGTCGCTAGGCCACTGGCTTATTGGCGGACATGACTCTGAGGCATAGTGTGTCAGCTACAATGTTGCATCAGCCCGGGGAAACCCGCAGGTGCTCTGAGAATCATAGCTATGAAAACAGAGGGATCTGTGTGTCCTGTCAGTCCCTCCAAAATCTGCCCTGATCACTCTAGAGGAGGAGATATCCAAACGGCGGATCGAGGCTGAAATAGCAGCAGTATTTTAAGGGCAACTAGCACTTGATGAAGTTGCTCCGGAAGGCTCAATTTTGCCTGACCCACCAGAAACTCTCCCAGAAAAAAGATGATATCCACAGCAGCTCTCTTGCACATTTGGGACACTTGTACCTCCCTGAAACCACTCCACCAGATCCAGAAGAAGAGAAACTCTTTGGGAATAATGTGACCGCGGATCCATAGGGCAGTACAAACACTGTTGAACAAGGGTTGGAAAGAGATTGACAAGCCTGTCCTACCTCTGTTTCTTATGAAATGCTGTCATTTTAGTATATTTTAAAAGCTGCATCTGGTTTGACCATTAGCAAACAAACAAGACTAAACCAGATTAATACAAGAAAAAGATTAATACATAAAAATGCACAATGATAAAACTAGACACAAGGCAGATTTGGTCTAAAAGTTTAAAATACAAACACCTCCTAAAGTTGATGCCTCCAACTAGGGGAACATCTGAAAGTGAGTAACAGGTGGGGTTTCTTGAGAGGCTGCAAGCTCGCAGTCTCTCAAGAAACCCCACCAGATACTCACACACTACCCAGAGCACGATGGACATATCTAGCTAGAAAAGATAACCTTCCGATCCAAGAAGCAAGAGAAAAGCGACATAGCATTGCATGTATTTCTTAAGCACCACACCAGTAGGATAGGTCTCAGGTACCTTCGCCTCAAGCAAAGTAAGGCAGGGCATGGTAACGTAAAATACAATAAGGATTTGTCAGCTGTACTACACACACCAATATTAAAAACAGACCAAGAACGGGTGTAGAGTGCTGTAGGTAAAAATCCTAGTGCTCTTAAGGAGAGTGGATCTCGTCCAGGATGTGTTTGCAATTCCCCATCATATTGATAGGGAGAAATTCCGGCCCATTCGTCATGGCACAGAATGAAGACTCCAGTTCGGCCCTGGCAGTAACTTTGGCCTCAGCCTTCAGAACAGGTTTAGAGGCAGAACAACATTCACAGGGGACGAGCCAAAGAGAACCTATGTTCAGTCCCATTAACGTAGTTTTCACATGCCGTACTCACCCACGATTAGCACCACCATCCAGTTTAAGAAAATCTCTAAGTGCGTCCCTGTAAGGGGACAAACCAGGAGACAACCACGGTCGTAGCCAATGCAGGGCTGGTTTTAGGGCAATCTGGGCGGCTTTAGGCCATGTTTGTAGGTACAAATGTAGCAAAGATGTCAGGATGTTTTTTGCTAACAACAATAGTTTCTTTAAAAATATATTCTCGATGAAAGACAAACATTTTGTGGGAATATAACCCCATATCTCAGTACCGTTTAATGCTGCTGGAAGGTCTTGCTTGTCAAACAACTCCATAGCTGGAGAGATTGCCCCGCTACCATGGGTACGGAAAAACGACAAAGTGCCCCCGCTATATGTGGAGAGGTTAACCTTACCTTTGATCAGTTGATCAGCCCAGTCTCCCACTTCATTAAACCTGATCCACAAGTAATCAAAGCACCTAACTTGCTCCAATTCGCGACCCTCTATCGTAACCCTCATGTTGTGGGACTTAGTCAAAGGAGGCTTAAAGACCATAACCTTGGTTTTGCTAACATTTACTTATAGCCCAAGGGCCTTGCATTTCCCCAGGAAAGTATCAAGCGCCACTGATAGACCCTTTGGGGTTGTTGCAAGGATTGCCGCATTGTCAGCAAAAAATAGGCAGGGCCATCTCTTGGACGTGCATCCAGCGCACCTAGCTCCAGGGCGTCCACTACGTCCTGGATGTAGAGCAAGAAGAAGAGCGGAGCCAGGGCGCATCCTTACTGAACCCCTGATTTACCTCAAAGGATTTGGTTTGTTCTGCACCTGTCCCATAGTGAACTGACGCTAAGGTCTTCACGTGGAGCAATTTAATCGCTTCTAATAAGGGTTTTGGTACATTTCTCTTCTCTAGAACCTGCCACAATATTCTTCTAGGGACTGAGTCGAAAACTGTTTTGAATTAAAGAAAAATAACATATAACTTCATTTTAGGTAACTCAGTGTACTTTTCAACGAGTAAAAACAATAAGAAACAATGGTCAACAGTTCCCCTAGCGACTCTGAACCTTGCCTGTGCATTACTAATAATGCCCACGCCGTCTACTCAACCCTGCAGTTTAGTTTGCAATACTTTACCAAAGGTTTTCCCTGCACAATCCAATAAAGATATAGGGCAGTCATTTTCCGGCCTCCCCTTGCCCCCCTTTTTGTATACAGGTACAATTGTGGCCTCTTTCCAGGTGCTAGGCACTGCCTTTGTGCAAATGGCTGCATTAAAAACACTGGACAACCCAGGGTCCAAATTAGTGGTTTGTCCCAGTAGAAAACCACCGGAATCAAGATCCAGAAGGAGAGAAACTCTTTGGGAATAATATGACCACGGATCCAGAGGGCCTGCAGATCCATAGAGCAGTACAAACACTGTTGGACAGGGTTGGGAAGAGATTGACAAACCTATCCTACCTCGATTTGTTATGAAATGTTATCCACTGATCCGGTTTGAGACAGAGTTCCCTCCAGTACTCAACACGGTTACTTGGCATGTAACTTACCCTGCCAGATGTCAGTTTCTTCTGAGGACGCTACACCTACAGATCCTATGAAAAAGAAAAGAAATTCCACCCCGAAAAAGAGTATTTTTGGCCTCCTTTCCTCTCCTTCCCGCAGAAGCTCACTGTCTCTAGAGCTCTGGTTCTCTCTAGGATGGACTACTGCAACAGCCTCTTTCTAAATCTGCCTACCTCTACTCTCCGGCCCCTGCAACTCATCCAAAACAAGACTGTGAGACTTGTCCTTGGCCTCAATCCCAGGGATCGTATCTCTCCAGGACTGAAATCCCTGCACTGGCTCCCAGTGACGACGAGGATTAAGTTCAAAACCCTCAGCATTGTCCACAAGGCCTTGTGGGGCCTGGGCCGCAATACCTTAAATTCTCTCTTCCTAAATATCTTCCGTCTCGAGCTCTTCGCTCATGCACCTCCAACTCCCTCAGGGTCAGTCGCTTCTCCAAGCAGCCAGTTGGCGGTCGATCTCTTTCTTCTGCTGGGGCCTCCCTCTGGAACAGCCTCCCTGCCTCTCTGAAACTTGAGGAGAACCATCTCCGGTTCCGGAAGCACCACAAGACCTTCCTCTTTCCTTCTGCATTCTCTCCTCCTCTCCCTAGTTGATCTCCTGGCTGAATCTGAAATTGCACTGGTTATCTGGCTACCTTCTGATCTCGGGCCGAGCTACCCTCCCCGCCAGTTGCTCACCTGCACTGCCCCCCTGGCAACCCTTGCACTCGGGGACTGTTTCTGTATCCCTACAGCCCCTACTAGCACCCCTGATGTCTGCACTTACCCTTGCACTTGACATCTAGAAACACTGTGTAACACTTGTGAACAGGCACGTTATAAATGATTTATTAGATCATATCATATCATATAGGCATTCCCCAAATTGACCTTTTACATTGACCCTTTGTCCTAATTGACCTTCTGCACAATTGACCTTTACCTTTATTTTAGATTTTTTATATGTGTGGGGTTGGTTTGGGATAATAAATAATGTAAGGGGATTGTGTGGGAGGATCTAGGGGGTTCCCCCGCATATATGCCCTAATTGACCCTTTGAATTCGGTCAATTCTCCAGCGATCCATTGTGAAAAGGTCAATTTGTATACAACCATCATATCATGTCTAGAGCTGTGTAAAGGAGATTCCAGTTTCAGAGCACTTGGTAAAGGGTGTTAGTAGCTACCATCATTATTACCAACCATTGTGAGACTCAATTTATGATCTTAAGGATGAAGGCATGAGTCGGCTGAAGGGACTATTGAACCAGAGCCACAGCATCAGATTGTCAGAGACACACGCACTATGTGCAGATCCACCGCTCCCTCCGCTCCAGGTGGCTAAGCACCGTTTGCATCAATGAGGAGAAAAGTATGGGGCAGCAAATCATTCCTATTGTAGATGGAGTGCCTTGGTGCAGTCAGCAAGGACAGTGATTCGGAAGAGGAAAGGACAATGACGAAGAGGTACAGTCAAGAAGGGAGTGAAGATGAGCAGGGCGATGCGCCACCCAGAAAGGCTAGTCTAAGATGACTGGCGCAGTCTACGCGCGAGGAGAAGCTAGTGCATAGCTTATGCTGGATCTTTAAATGCACGATCAAGGTAGTGCAGGTTGAGGGGAAAGACAGGTATGCGATACCTTGAGCCTATTGATGGTACTCTAGCCGCCATTTTTGTTAAGGCATTAGTAGTCAGGAGGTGGGACCTTCCTTTGCACACACATACATGGAATCTGTATGTGGCAGACTGCAGGTGGGGCCTGGATGTGGCTCTGGCATGAAATGTGCATGTGTGTGGGATGTTACTGGCTACAGTTGCTGTTTAGGCCACTGTTATCTGTATCACCTCCGGGGAGCAAATGAGTCAGGGTGTGCCTTGGCTCCAGCTGGCACTGCTTCAGTCTGGTTCCACACTTTTAGAGGAGGGACATGAGAAGCACCCATCATAGGCAGAGCAGAGAAGGGGCAGGCAGCCCCATGTGGCTCCTTGCAGATCCTGATTGTGGTGCCCCAAGGAACACAGGACACCAAGATGATGAGAATGTGTTTTATTGGCACCTTGTAACAAAGCAAAACTGTGACTGTACTCACGGTCTGGGTCCTTAATTGATCAGCTTAGTTGGCTTCACAGCACTGATGTATCAGTCTCTGTCACAGTCTCCCAACCTATTTAAATGAGCTCCCACGAGGCTCCAGTTGGCAGCCATTGAATTACGCTCTTCAGTTTAGTGTGCAGCACCACGGTGCCTGGTTGCACTGACGACGCTACAGGCCTTGCTTCAGGGGGAGGGCTGGGGCACGACTGTAGCCCTTGCTCTCCGCTCCGCGTCTCCTGTTCTTCTCCTCTCCTTGCGCTCCGCGCGCATGATCTCGGGCTGCCGAGATCTCGCGGGACCAAGTTCTCACACTGATGCGCTCCCATACCTCCAAGGATAGTAGTGCTGAATTTGATTTGACTATTGGCCCATGAAGTGCCCTTCAACTTGCATATGGCTACAAGACTTCCCATCGCAGAATCCACCTTTGGCCCTATACTACGGTCATTTTTCTTAGAACATTGGGGTGAGGCCTATGGATGCATTTACTGTTTCTGAAAGATTTGACTGTTAGGGAGAATTCTCCAACATGGCTAATTTCCCTTACCTACTGAGTCCCTCAGCAGCTTTCTAGGGTTTATTTTTTCACCTGGTAAGAGTGTGAGCCTTTTTCCCACTCTTACATGTGTTTTGCTGTGTGTATTTATACCATTTGTGTGTTCTTGGGCTCTGGATCCTCACCTACTCCATGAGCACCACTTTTTGTGTGTGTTACACAGCACCTTCAGTGCAGTGACACAGGGTTGTCTTTAAGACTTCCCACTGACTCCCTTTTTCTGGGGCTGACTACTGTCCCCCATAAACATGTAAAGTTGCCATTAACTTTATGTAGTCACTTTAAACCACAGGCCCAGTACACCCCATCTTACATGGAGTATTGGAAAGGGTTAACTTTTATCCCTTTTTGTCTGTGCCTATTGGAGCCTTGTTTCGCTCCCTTAACATTAAGACTTGGCTGGTGGCAGTGGTAACTACCCTAACTTTTCTACCTCGATTATCTTATATAAACGTGGTAAATATTAGCCTCAAACATAAACCTGCTTCACCAAATACATTTTATTTTGGTTCCGGCTCGGTTTATTCACCATTTCTTTTTGTTAAAGTCTTTCTCGTGCTTTTCTCTGCGCGCCAAACAGGGGATGATTCCTTTGTTCGCTGTCTTTTCACGGGCACAGAAGCCCTCCTTAAGGCGCCTGAAAGTCTAGGTAGGCAGGATGTGAGGGAGGGGTCTTCAGACCCCCTCCATAGGTTCCCTTGGTAACCCAAGTCGCACTCCTGTTTGATTGGCTAAGGGGGCTGCACTTGCCAGGACAGCCACCCTGCTGTGTGATTGACAGCCAGGCTGTATGAATGGGGGAAAACTGCATAAAAAGCAGGTCTCTGGGACTGGAAAGGCAGAGTCGCCACTGGAACAAAAGAGCCAACGAGGAACTGGAAGAAGAGGACCCCGACCACAACTGAACCGCCCGGTGAAGCCCTGCTGCATGTCTGAATCTCCGATTCCGACGACAGAGAAGATCCTCCAGGAAACGTCTTCCCTTGAGCTGGTCGGACCAACCAGTTCACCCAAACTGCAAGCCAGGACCCCTCCTCTGGTCGAATTCGCTGTACAGAGCTACAGTGGGCTGGACGGCCAGGAAGGTCAGACCCTGCTTGGGTTTTAAGTAGCGCACCTTTTATTTGTTTTTTCGCTCTGCTGCTGTCTTCTCCCCTGGGTGGCGCAAGACCCTCCAGTCTTCCTCCTTCGTGTCAGTCCGACAGTCGCTTCAGGAACCGTGAGCCTGCAGGAACCACCAGGAACGTCCGCCTCAGCTACAGCTCCCTCTCCGTTTTAAGGTACTGTGCAAATCTGGTTGTCCGTTTCGTTCAACGGCAGTGAAAGTGTTTGAAATCTTTTGCCAATCCGACGGCTTGTCCTTCTCTTCTCTTTGAACTAACTTTTCTACCAACCAACCTCGTCCGGAATCTGTGCCACAAACTTTACCACAAGCTACCCCAAACTGTGTGATCTTGAACAAAAGACTTTTGACCCATTGACTTAGGCCCTATGCCTTTTCTAGCTGAACTACTCGCTGTAGTTTCTCTTGTTGAAATTGCCCTGAGTAATAACCTATTGGTTTGCGTAATTTTCTAATAACATTGTCTTTCCCTCCCTTTTAAATTGCTGGAGTGCCATTTTGCTCCCACTTCATTTTGTGAGCTTAACTTGTCTGGAATTTAAGGGAAGTGGTGTGGTGCATTTATGATTGTGATTTCTAACTTGCCTATAATAGTGAAATGTTATACAACTTTTGAGTAAATAAATATATATTCTTTTACTTAGAGACCTTGAGTCAGTGTTTGCCTGAATCATAGTTATTGCTGTCCTTTGGGTAACTATCTATTACTGCTTACTTACTCTTGAGATAAGTCTGGCTGCTCTGCTATTGCTACCACTTTAACTGTGTAGTACAGGCTTGTACCAAAGGTGAAATTGTAGTGTCAATTGTAGTGTTAATTGTGTGTGGTGTTCCCGATGGGTACTGCATATAATTCTGCCTCACATTGACCATGAGCTCGGATGTCAGTGACACACTTCCGCTTTTTTATTTAACTCATCGCTATGTCAGTGGTCTGCTCTGTCAACTGCCAAACTGGAGTTATGTCAGAGAGAAAATGAAAATACATATCATCTATGCTATGTGTATTTAAAAAATTCTGCTCACCCCGGGATCAATTCTCTATCAGCCAGAAGCCGTACACAACAACTAGCAAAATCATAATTGGGTGCATCTTAAAGAGTTACTGGGTGCATCTTAAAGAGTTACTGGGTGAGATCACACAGTGCCTAGCAACAGTTAAATACTAGAGCTGTCAGTGGCCTGCCAATCAGATGCCGTATGCCTCTAATCTGCACTTGTTTTGAACATATGTGTGTTGACATCAAGCTGGCCCAGAACAATGGAATGATCTTTGACACAAAACTAGGTTGTCATTCCAGAGTGTTGAGGCACAGAGGACGAAATGCCTAGCGTGTGTGGCCCGTCTCCATTAGTGCTGTCACTGATCTCGGTAACCCCCTGCTACACAAAATACAATGAGCTCTCTTTATCTGCTAACCGCTCTATAAAGAGCGAATTCTGGCACGCAGCTTGCGGTCGAGCCTCCCTAAATAGACAGTGGTACCAGATAATCAAGAGCCATAGAGCACGGCTATGAATGGACTGTGTACCCCAGAGTTTGCTCCTGACAGCCAATGCCTTGCCATATGTGTAGACCCCTCACCTCTCTGCTCCCACCCCCAACTGCCTCTGCCCACCCAAACACCTTAACCTGACACCTATCGCTACCCTCCCTCTACCCCCTCTGGCATGCCGCAATGAGCAGCCTGTTGTCACTGCATCTGGACTACAGCCACCATTAATGGAGCAAAGGCCACACGGACTTTACACCATTGACCCAATTAGTAAACCAGAACTGTGAGTACCCACTACTTCTACTATATCCTTGAGACACTCTCTGTGACCTTGCTGCCTCTCCCATTTCCCCCCTCTCTAACCACTCTCAATTTAACCTTTACCGCCACCAAACCAAGTACTTACACAATGTATTTACTTTACAGCTGTCTGTTATTTTGTTTAAAAAATACCACCTGAGGAACCAGATCACTTTATCTAGAGAAAAACGAGTCGAGGGCACCTAAAGAATCAAAAAACTATTTCTAGTCATAATATATGTGAAGCAACATATATTAAGGGCACAAAAGACAACTCCTACCACTAGAACTCTGAAAGAATACTTCTATCACTAGGACCTTGATGGAATTTTCTGCCATAATGTAAACATGTGACGTAACATATAATTGACAACCTAAAACTCCAGCAACTAATTGGAGCAACAGCCTATTGACAAGTGAACTTACCATAGAGCAAGTGCTCATTGATAAGCTAATATCTTTTCTTGAATTTTGTGAGAAGCTAACAACCTTTTTTTTTAATTTTGTGAAATTGACAAGTTATCTGAAATTTATGAGAAGCCAACAATACTTTTTCTTTGAAATGTATGAAATTGACAAGTTATCTACTTTGCTTTTCAATTTGTGAAAATACAAAATTCTAACAACAAGAAGCTTCGCTTTGACGTTCTCTCTCATTTCACCAGATCCAAGGGCGCAGAGAATTATACGGTGTTCTTTTGCTTTGATGTTGTCACTGCATGTCCCGGAGTCTTTTTCCCTAACGCCATCCTCCGTGTTCGCTCAGCCATCCCTGGCTGCACCACCGGCCATCAACAAAACGGAAGTGTACACCGTATAGACGGCTGTTGTTTCATTTCAAATTCGATTTCCATTGTATTCTAAGAAGACTTACCCTTTGGTCGCTACTACCGTTAATTCGCACATTTGGATTCAGGCTTTGCTGGTAACGTCGCTATCGCCGAGGACCTCACTTCGCTCTGGCCATACCCCAAGCCACCAACAAAATGGAAGAGGGATTTCGCATAGATAGCGTTATTTTAGTTTTAAATCTAGTTCCCCATTTTTGTGTGGAAGAAGTGACCTCCTATTAGCTGTCTGGCCCAATGCTAAATGCTAAAAGCGTTCATTTTGGGATGTGCTGGCAGGCTTGGCCGATAATGGTTTTAGAGGTGCAAAGGTAACCCCTTACTTATAAGCTGATGAGGAATGACACATTAAAGGTGTGATTTGGTGCAGCTTGAAATTTACATTAAAGGCAGAATAATGTAGCCTAACACAATAGCACAGAAAAGTATAAGGTAACATTTGGGAGGTTAGAAAACAGTCCCTAACTATAAGAAAAGTATACTGATGAGGAGAGATACCTTAAAAATGAAATTCACGTAATTGACGAGGAGGCAGAGCTATTGAGATAATCAAAGTGTCATACACACTGCGCTATTACAGGGAATGGGAGGCTGAGTTTGGAAACACAAACCACTGACATGTCAGGGACAGACGCATATGGAATAAATGGCATGAAATGCAAAGAATGACTTATCCCATACCAAGTTCTTAAATGCAGAATCCTCTCACAATGATCTTCCGTATTTACTATTGCACAGTCTTATATGTTCTAATGCCTAAGGTTGTAGGGGAGAACCGTTGACTAAATTGATAACGGGTACAGCATGGGGGTATCAAGGAGTCCAGATCTTATTCTTACGTACTTCCCCTGGGGGTATTCTTTATATTGCATAAGGGTTTTTATGCTTTTCATGTGTTACATGAGTTATTCACCTTTCTAGACAGTCTGGCCACACTTTCCCACCGGCTGGGCAGTCCCAGAATTAATAATCTGGACATTGTACTGGGTTATAAATTAAAGGGGATAGTGTTCTTTCATCGATGGGTGAAATATCAATGATTTTTTATCGAGTACATTTTTCCCAAAAACACTCGTCAAAATATTTAGGGGGGGTTGGAAAAGTATATATAAGGGGTGAGGGTGGTCGGGAATAGGTACAAAATAATAGGGAATGGGGCTCTTGGGGGGAACCCCCAAAAGTATAAAATTAAAAAATGTTGATGAGTTTTTTCAGTGAAAAATACTCAGAAAAAAAACCATCGAATTTTCACCCATTGATGAAATGGCATAGAACCAAATTAAAGCTAGGCCCAGGCAAACAATCAACAGCATAGCCAGAGCACATCGCAACCTACTTATGCATCCGAATATTACATAGCGTACTAATGTTCTTATTCTCCAAATCTGTCTTCCAAGGAATCCCAGACACATTGGAATAAATCCATCTTTTCTGCTTCGTAAATGACATGGACTATCAGGATGGGGATGCATCTATGTTACCACAAAGCATTACCCCCCACCCCACCCACCCGCCCTCGTTTTCTCTCTCCTACCTTTAGTCTATGACATGTATCCCCTCTCTCCCTCTCTCTCTCTCATCTTCTCCTCTCTCCCCTGCTCCTTGTCTTTCCAAAGACAGGTCTGGGTAACCCCTTGGTTGCACAATCCGACAACACTTGGACAAACCTAGGCTCTCTGAGGCTATCACACAGGTGGTTTGGGGCAGTGTAAAAAATATGACCGTGACATAATTCAAAAAGAATTTCATGTTGAAACCACTCCAGGAGGCAGAGAGCTGAGAATGAGATATATGATTTAAACGAATATGCACGGTAACGAGACGAGACACTCCCCAATAGAGAGAAACTTTGAATACACTAGGCTAAATGAAGGGGGGAGATGGGATAAATCATGACTCCCCTTGTCTTTTTAGTCCTTTCCTCTACCCCCTTAACCTCCCTTTCCCCCTAGGTCATGTCTAACAGTGGGCACCTTGTTAACCAAAAATCAAAATTATAATAAAACCTTAACTAGTGACCAAAATGCCCTGGATGAATTGTAGTAGTTGAAAAATCAAATTAGAGTGACTATAGACTACAAATAGAGCCATTTTGGACATCGTCAGCTTAGTGTAGGTCTTTCTGCACTCTTGGGTAGGGACCATAGAATCGATGCCCCTTGAAGTACCCAGCATTGCCCACTCCTACTTGGTGTGACCAGGTGGTTTGAGGAAATCATCAACTACTTTGCTAATGTCTGTCTCTCACCACGGCATTAGCCTAATTGTTCATTTTTCATTGATCGAAAGGTACATTTGACCGAATTCGGCCAGTACCATTCGATCGATTGAAAACAAACAATTAGGCTAGTACATACCGAACATGTGGAGCGGGGTTTGCAGGGCTGTCCCCTGCTCCTCACAATTGGAATGTATTAGCCTTGGGGGGCTGCAGGGGTGTCTCCCGCTCACTCAACGTGGGAGGCAGGGGACCGGAAAAAAAAAGAAGAAAAAGGGACCCTGCAGCGTCAGATCCGACCCACGTTTGAGGGATGGATCTGACGATGCAGGGGGGAAGGGGACCTGGTGGCAAGCAAACAGGTAAGTAGGGGAGAGGGGTGGGCGAGGGGGCATTTGGTTTGTGTTTTGATTCTCTGATGATTGATCACATGCGGGCAGTTTCTTTTTGGACAGTTCGCCGCAATCAATTATCAGACGATCAGACACCACCAAACCCTCACCACAGAACCGACTCTGCCTGTCATACTCTCATGCTCTCATTTCAATTTCCTCATTGTCTTGGGGCCAAGTGCCGGTCCGTCGAGGCGGTCGTCCAAGTCGACGCTTGCTCCTGGCGGTGCATTGTGTTGTTTGCTTTGACATGTGGTTTCGCCGTGGAAGTAAATGAACAAACACTCTGTTGTGTTCACCCTGCCAGCGACCCCAGAAGCAGCAGTTGCAGCCGGAATTTCCTGCTTTCCATAATGATCCTCAGCGTGCCAGCTGATGTCGATAGACGATGTTTCCAGAACACCGACCTGCCCCGCGAGGCGTCAAAGGAAGGACCCACACTGCTTGTAGAATCACATTGATAAGACTGATATATACTAACATTGATATGATATGACATTTTATTCATAGGTCGCCTATGCACAAGTGTTTCAAGGCGTGTTTCATTCTATCCTGGTAGAGTAAATTTGAACTATTTTAAATATTTAACATTAATAATAGCCTAAATGGAGGGCAACCAGAATACAACTTCACTTTTAAGGTGAAAAACTGTTTGCAGGAATGGGGAAGATACTGGGCCAGAATCAGAGAACTAACTAGTAGCAAAAATAATTGCATTATAAATGATTAATTTAATCAGTGATTCTTTAATACAGGGGACTGCAAACTTCACTCCCCAGGTATTTTGGACTTCAACCCCCATCAGCCCCAGTTGTGAAGAGTCAATGGTGAGGGATCATGGGATTTGTACTCCACAAAGAGCTGGTGGGCACCAGGTTGCAGACCCCTACTGTAGGGGACAGGGGTGGACTGGGAACCAAAAGAGGCCCTGGAAATAATTTTCAAAGCGGCCCCGTATTACACATTTTCAGCAAGCCCAACCCTTTTCCTATGGAATAATGTGTAACTACCGCACAGAAGAGCCCCGGGGTGCAGAGGCCTACAGGGACATCTCCAGAGTTCCCTATAGGCCAGTCCACACCCTGGTAAGAGATTGTAGAAAGAGAGGGTGGTGTCTGGAATGAGCCAGGTCTGACTTGAACATTCCCTCTCTTGCTCCTGACACGCATCTGTTCAGACCCCTGATAGATGAATGTGACAGAGGGAGTCCATTTCTGAGCACAACCTTCTGTGAATCAGGGGTGCTCTCGGAGAATCACAGCCCATAGCACACCAGTCCCGCCTCGTCAGACACCATTTACAATTGGGGAGAAGAGGGACCGTTATATAACTCCCATGATCCCTCGCAATTGACTAGGCTGGCTCGGGATGATGGGAGTTGTACTTCAAACTGACCTGGTAAGCCAAAGGCTGTTGCCCCCTAGTCCACAGTTTGTAGGCAGATCGCAACGTCTGAGAGTGATTTCTTTTTTCTGCACCCTTTGAGTAGAAGTCTCAGGCGTTTCATATTTTCAAGCAATGTCTCTGCTGTGACATTGCTATTGTCATTGAGACTTGACACTGGTAAATGCCTTTATTGAAAACAAGAACCTTTACTCAGTGTAGGGTGGCGTTCCACTTTCTTTTTGTTGCTGATTTTGTGCTTAATGGCTAGTTTTTGCATTTCTATTTAATACAACCTATTTCTATGCTGAAATGACTTAACTTTTACATGCCAACTGTGGGATGTCTTAACCCACTCATCCAAGCCCTGCAAAAGTACTGTGCATTGCTGGCAGCGGAAACATCAGAATGGCCACTGGAAAGCATGCTGATCGCACAAAACCATCCAAAAATGCGCAGTAAAAACCGGAAAAATAGGCTGCCACCCACTTTTGCCTATATTAGTGAGCACAGGAGGTCACTGCCTAAAACCACCATTGGGCTACACACACAGTAGCCTGAAACCACTTGGAAATAGCAATAATGATTGCCAAAAGCAACCCAAAGCTGTTTGGGAATTCATTTTCTTGATTGTCAAAATGTGCTAAAATCATGGCTCACAAATCACCAAAAAGATCCAACTTTCTTGTTGGGTGTTCCACATTATTCTACTGCAAGAATCCACATCAATACAATGTCAGCAAGAATCATATGCTATCAAGCTAAATCTCCTTTGAAAGATATTGATGTAAAAACAGCTGTCAAAAATGGGTGTAGAACCGTTGCTCACCTCTACCCGAAAGCCGGCGTTTTAAACCATTTCTTTGTAAAAGTTAAACATGGAACCCCAAACTATGCCAAGGAATACTTGCTATCAGAAGCCTAAGGGGTAGAGACAATGTAAAACTATATTCTAAAATGACTTGAAGGAAGCAATTGTTTAATGTATGTATTAAAAATGTGGGTTATATTGTAAGAAACAGACAAATTGTAGACATTGGATGCAGAGTTAAAAAGTGTTCCCACACTGGGATCAAACAGAGTCCACACCTCCCCCCTGGACAAAAGAAGCTTCCTTCTGTCCATGGGAACCCTTCACACCTGGCCTTCCTACCAACAGGAGAGGAGGAAATTTCCCCTGCTGGCAGGAAAAAGAGACAATGGATTCTTTCAGCTGAATAGAATATGCTGATTTGGGTGTGACTTGTCAACAACAACTGCTCTGGGAGAGACAGGCCATGTGACCATCTGACTCACCCAGCTCTGGGGGGCGGACCAGACTGGGGGGTGGATTTAACATTGCATCAAATATATGTTTATGGAAAATGGTTCTAAAATATTGTACCAAGCTGACCAAAATGTCAAACTTTGAGATTCTTAAAATGACAAATTCACTCACAATTCAAGACTAAGCTGGACGCCGGGTGATGTTCTGAGACCAAACCCCGGGATTTATTAATATTGTAGATACGGTATTTATGCTAGAAACATAAGAACTTACACTAATATGCTCAGAGAGGGTGTGTATGTCTGCGTAAAATTTGGTGCAGAACCAATATTGGAAAATTCACCAAAAACGAAAATAAGTCGTCATTTCTGAACCCAAGCTCGTAGGAACACGGGGCTTGAACAGAGACCTGCCTTAATTCATCTGTGAGGTGTACATGTATTCGCAACAACTTGTGTATCTGGGAAATATGTTTTTTATGAAAAATTGATTTTCTAAGTAAAAGCAAAGGGGAGTTTCTTCACTAGATTGTAAAACACAGCATCACTCTGACTCATTCTGACACGCTAATCCTTTCTCCAGTCAGGTCACAGGGAATCCTCTAACCTATCAAATCCTTAGGGGGTTGGGCATGTAGAATCAGCCTTCCCACCCACTTTGAAAACACATAAAAAGAGACTGCTTAGGACAGGCAAAGACACACTCATTTTTCCACTTCAACTGATTCCTGTGAAGCACTCTGCCGGAAGACTCCAGACTCCAGATAGATCCAGAGACCAGAACTCTAGAGCCAAACTCCAGAATCCAGAACTTTGAAGCAAAGGCCTCATTTACAAGCTGAACTCTTCTCAGCAGGCCTGTAGATTCTAGCAACTTGATTCTCCCATTCAACAGCCGGGCTGAGCTGTTCTATTCTAGCCAAGAACCCTGCACTAGAACCCAGATCTAGACCCAGAAAGCGGTGCTATAATCCAAGACCCATCAGATCCAGTTCCAGAGGCAACAGACCGCCGTGCAGTGCTGAACTCAGAACCCAGAGGGCCTGATACCATCCGGTGGCGAGTGAAGTCCAAACCCGACCAGATCGGTGACGAGGCCCATTTCCATTCCATTCCAAAACTAGGAGTGAGTATCTAGTCTAGAACTGTACAGAACCAATCTCTTAGTTTAAATCAATTTTATCCCATCCATTTCAACCTGCCCAGAACTGCATTTAGAATTTTGTGTCCATCCTGTGATTTCAAATCTGTAAAAGCGCCATCTGTCATTTTGAAATCTTGACTTTATTTCTGAAAATCTACCTTCACAAAAACGTCCGTATCTTTTGAACCGCACGTCCTAGAAGCGAAATATAACTGTCATTTTAATGCTAAGATCCTAAGCTTTCCAACAAACCAAACACATTCCAATTCCTTATAGTTTTTCCGTAATCGCGGAGTGCATCAAATTGCAATTTAGCTCAATTTAATTTTCTGTCAAAATAGCTGCTCCTTTTCTCAATTGCTGAATTTTGTTTTCAATCTGATAATCATTCATGAATCATTGCTAGTGTTGACCTGAACCAATCTAAAGTAACTATCACTTATCCTGAATATCCTTTAGTGAATTAAAATAATTTTAGCATATTTTCCCATCCTTTGCAATTACATTCAAAAGCATTTTGACCTGTGTTTTAAAATCCTACCTGTTTTCTCTAAGCTTGCTTGGGGGGACTGGAATTGAACTACATCATTGATTGTATTCTTGAAACCTGTGTACCCTCATTCCCATCTCTTCATACTGCATAGTGGGGAGAGTGAGTAGTCACAGGGGAAAAGTGACCAGATTATCTTTTGATTCAAATCATATCAAGTCTATTTCTGTGTTGCATTCTTTCCCATTATTGCATTTCCTTGCATCACATAAGTATTCTCTGCTACAGTATCTTTCATATTCATACTCCTAAGTGATTAAAGAGTGTCAATTTTGTAATATTACCCATTGTTGATTACCGTCCATATTCATAAGTGTGCTATACAGATATTATTTTATTCATAAAAGTGTGATATATATATATTGTTTAATTCATCAAATAAATCTTTTAATTTGCAAAACAAACCTACTTCTTGGCTCAGTGAGGTCAGGGGGATTCAAAGAGAGGGTCGTTATATAAGGGTTCATCATCCAGATTTAAGAACTTTGACATAAAAATATATAAATAAGGGCTTCCATTGGGCATCCCATCCTAAGCATTGACCTAGTTGGATTGCTGGATTGAAGTCACTTACAGAGTGGGGGCTCGTAACGGGACTTCTGTATTAGAACTACCACTTGTGCAGCTTAATACAGTGTGCTAACTAATAGGATACATAAATCATGTTGGGCTACCACGCTGTGTTACGCTGCAAAATCACCCCTCAAAAAGGAACGTTCTCAGGAAACAGTCTGTTTTGCAAAATAAAATAACAAACTTCTGTAAGTCAGGAAGGAAATCAATTTCCAGAATGGCGACATTGGTAGATATCAAGATAGCTAGAGAACACCTCTTACATAAGCTATTTGTGAGAGGTGAGTGGACTGAGCAGGACCAGAATGTGTGGTTGTGGGCAATCACACAACAAGTCACTGCAACTGGGTTAGATATCTGGAGAGATCAGGGTCCCTTACATGTGGCCCTGAGTGAACTATATATGGCCCCTATGGCCAAAGATGAGCACAGCAAGATTGTCAGGATAGCGGCATATTTATATTTATATATGGGAACCATACAGGACAGATATGCTGAAGGCCAAGATCTGGCAAGTAGGCAACTGTTGGCATTAGAGAAGGCCCAATCTGATCTCGACTCTTCTGAGCAGAGGCTGCAGAGGAGCCAGGATTCAGAAAGCAAAAGTAGGCAGTATATCATTAAAATCAAAGAGGACATGGGTATCCTGCAACAGGAAAGGGCAGACCAGGATACCAGAATTCTGGCCTTGCAGAAGGAGTATCAAGAAGGTTTGTACTCCCTACTGCAGAGCTATAATCCAGAAAAAGCTGGAGCAACAACTGGATTTCAATAGGGTATGTGCTGAGCAGGTAGTCACCCTGAAAAGCCACCTAGATAGAGTGAAGGCAGAGAGAAATAAACTGATTTTGAAAGACCTGGATACCGAGGCAGAGTTTGATGAAGAGCGCCAGAAAGCTGGTGCCCTTCAAAGGCAAAGGGACGACCTGGTGGCACAGAGGCAGGCTCTTGCTCAGGAAAGGGACACCTTAGGCCAGGAAGTCTGCCACTTAAAAGGGAAGCTGGAAGAAAATCACCTGGCCCTCCAGGGACTGGGTGATCTCCAAAAAGAGCATCAAAACCTTTTGGAGCACATTGGAGGGTGAAAGATGCTCTGGCAAGAAAGGAGCAGGCCAGTAGGGATGGGACTCAGGAGGTAACCCTCCTGCAGCAAAGACTGGCCCAGCACTGCAGGACCAACCAGGAAGTACAGAGGGAAAATAAGGCTCTCTGTCAGCACAATGATAGGCTCCAGCAACAGGTAGCCATGCAGGAGAGACTGATAGAGTCTAGTAAGGCCTTTATTGAGGAACTGAAAGCACAGGCTCTTGCAGGACAACAGGGAGCAGGGGATGATAGAGATGAGGTTCACTGGGAAAGGGAAACACCTGAGCATAACCTCAGGAGCCCTAGTACCAGAGGCCTCCATCTCTCCCAGTCCCTGGACTCTGCCACCCCTTTGTCCCCTGGCGCACATGAGCCCAGGGCCACGGGGATGGCAGATTACTATCCAGTCAGAAGTATGGGGCCTATAGGCCAGTACCTCCCAGGAATGGATGGGCGGGAATCCGGGTATGGGCACCCAAGTACAGTGCAATTTAGTGGGGAACCCCGGGAGAGTAGGCCCTCTTAGGGCATTCTAAAAACTTCTGGCCAGTTAGGTCTGTGGGGGGGGTACCCATCAAACCCTGGGAGCAAGGAGGAATTAGAAGACTCCTCTGAGCATCCCAGGACACAGGAGACTAGGTCCCCACATTCTGACAGCCATTCCCAGGCTCGCAGAATCCGGGAAAACCTGGAAGATCAGACGGGCACCTCTGGGAGCAGTGCTTCTGAGTCAGAGGATGAATGGACCAGGGTTACCCGAACCAAGAAGGCCAATAAGGCAAAAAGGGCCTTGCTTAAGGACCCCTTAAAATGGAGCGTCATCACTCCTTATCATAAGAACTCCAAGTATTCTGTTTGGGAACACTTGGAGCTCTTTGAGCAAATGATGGAGACTTTCCATTTGAAAGACGGCAGTAGCTGCATTCAGTCTGTAAAATGGACATTCTCCCAAGAATACTCCAGTTTCTTTGCGGGGCTGGAGGACCAAAATCATGCAAGATGGTCCACATATAAGGCGGCCATCTTAAAGCACTTTTCTGTTCATAGAAATCCCCAAGAGGCTCGCAAGGCAGCCTACAATTTGCAATGTGGGGAGGATCAGGCCCCACAAGAATTTGTTAAGGAGTTGAAGCATGCCTTTTGCGCAGACTACCAAAAGGGTGCGCACGGACAGTAAAGAATTTGTTAACACGTTTTTCCATGCACTACCCGAATGCATCATGACCCAGCTAGTGAGAGATTTTCATGAGAAAAGGTCACTAGACTGGGTCATTGAACAGGCCACCCGAATCTATGAGGTGCAGAAGCCCATAGAAAATAAAAAGAATGCTCAGAAAAACCCCAAACCGACCAGCACCCCTGCTGCTGCCAAGGTGGCAGAGGTAAAGGTTGCCCCCAGTTTAGATTTGGAGATGGGGGGGCCTAAAAACCTGCCTGCACAGAATAATTCCAAGCCCAGAAGGCCCTTGGGCCGTCACAGACAGGGAGCCAAGGAGGTAGTCCCACAAATGGAGTCCCTCACTCCCCTGACTATGTACGTCCCGCTACAAGGGAAACCGACCCATCCTGGGTTATGTGTGGACCCCTCCAGCCCAAAGGGGGGATCCAACCAAGCACCTAACTCAGGGAACTTCCCTCCCAACTTCCCCCTGGAGGGCAGAAATTCACCAAACCCTGGGCAGAACTTTTTCCCCAGGTATCCACCCAACTTCCAACCCCAAAATCATCCATCCTTCTTTCCCCACTTCCCTGAGCCCAGACCACCTAATCCAGGAGAGGGGAAGCCAAGGGTGGAGGGGTACCCAAATCTTCCCAACCCGGGGTACTACCAGAGAAGGGATAGCTACCCTTTCCGGGATCAGCCCAGGGGAGAAAACAGAACCCTGTATCAGCCTGAGCGGGTTTCACAGTTAGAGCGCCAGGTTCAAAATATGGCACAGGATCTGGGTCGCATGCTGAGGGCTCAGCAGAACCCTCAGATGAGCATACCAGCACAGAATGCCCCAAACTCTGAAACTGGTGCTCCAGAAAAATGACGGGGGCAGCACCCCGACAACTCACTGGTTCCCAGGGAGGAGGCACAAGGGGAAGGGGGGTGTAAAGCCTTGGAGGAAGCTTCCTTCCCCACTTGTAAACAGCCCCTGGAAACCCAGGAACCGGAAACAAAATCTCCTGCCCCTGAAAGTCTGCCACCCAAGGAGCAGAGAGGAGGTAGGAGAAACAAAGGACCCAAACAGACCCACTTTGTGGCGGAGGTACTGATCTTCCAATTTGAGGGAGAGGGATCCTCAGAGGATCCTGGGAAAAGGATCTTCTCCTTCAGAAATGGGGGAACACCTCCCAAAGAAAAATAGGTCCCAAGGGGTTCACAGACAACTGGGTAGATGTGGGGACTGAGCTAGCGCCACCCATCATCCTACCCCAGAATCAACAACATGAAAATCCCCTGGTTCAAACCCATCCTGGTGACTTCCTCCAAAAAGGGGGGGGTGGGCGGCCCAGAACCGGAACCAGGGGAACTAAAAACTTCTCCTATCTCCAGTTGCCAACTTTTTCTTTCAGATTCCCAAGACTCTCCACAGAATTCTGCCCGAATTTCTGCTCTCTCCATGTCCAAAACCAGAAAACTAGCCCACCAGTTGTCCAAAATGTGCATTATCTGTGCCCCCTTGCCGAGAAGGAGGGAAGATACTATGCCCCGGTACAAGTACTGGGGCAGGGGACAATTTTAGCACTGGTGGACACTGGATCCCAAGCTACCCATCTGTCCAGAAAGGCCTTTGATGAACTAAATTCAGGAAGGGGGAGAAATACCAAATTCCTCTCACCTCTCTTCCTGCACAACTTCAGAACTTTGACGGGAAGGAGATTCCCATCGCGGGGACTGCGGATTTGGACATTAAAATTGGGTGACACAAGGTGAAACACCCTTTCATAGTAGTGACTCCAGAGGGCACCCCTTGTTTACTAGGGAATGACCTCCTGAGAAGGTTGTCACCCCTAATAGATTGCGTAAACAAGGTCCTCTGGACCCAGACTAGCCGACCAATAAAATTAAAACAGAGTGTCAACCATGTTAGTCTAAATGGCACATGCCACATGGTTGAACAAAAATCTGACCAAGTAGAATTTCACTTCCAGAACAACCAAATTCCAGACGTGACAGTAATAGCAGTAGGACAACAAACTGGTGATAGGGGGTCCTCTCTATTTCTGAAAATCAACCTTCCTTCCACTTTAAGGTGGTATTCCACACTGGAAGGAAACACTCTGAAATTCTTTACCAATCCACAATCAGACATTCCCACTCCTATAGTCCAGAAAGATGTGAAATCAGCTCAGAGCCTGGCTGATATTCAGTAAATTGGAGAGCAGTTGTTCATCCCTGTTCAGTTAAATGAAGAGAAGGACTCTGTTCTCGCCTGAGTGTGTGTGAACAATGGTAAGAGCTTCATCAGCGAAGCCATGTTCCGCCAACTCCCAAAAGAACCAGCCATTCCCACATTCAAACTGATAGACAAATGGGAAATGGATTTGGAAGCACCCAATTACAAACATCTCCTGCCAAGCAGGCGTATGCTCAAAATTTCCATTGGCAACAAGAGCATAGTCCATAATTGTTGGGTCGGGCGGGATATCACTGCCGCCTTTTACTTGGGCAGTGACATTCTCAATCGCTTTGCCATTAGTTTGGACCTAATAAACTTCAAGGCTTGGTCCCGATTAGCGGATAATCCCATGGGGTTTGATGACCAAGAGAAAGCATTTAGGTCAGCTCAATTGCTACCTTATGCAGTTGAAATTCAGATTGGAGAGGAAGTCACCATCCCAGAAAGGACCCGACAATTCACCCTGGAAGTGAAAGTTAAAAGAGGACAAAAATTGAAAAACCCTGATGCTTATATTCATCTAAATGCTTCTCTCCAACAGCAAGGGTAGGGGGTAAACCCAACACCATTAGTCAATATAGAACATGACACCATTCCAATAGAGGTGGATAACAGCGACTTAAAGAGTATCACTCTAGCCACAGGCACCATTATTGGAATGGCAGTTGAAGACCGACATTTTTCCATTGATTTAGGAAATGAACTGTTAGGACCAACACCCAAGGACTGTTTTGACAGTGACAGTGATGACAATACAACACCAGACAGGATCTTTACCCGGCATGGGGGGAACTTCCTGGTGTACACTTCCTGCCCTTGTGGTCAGGAAGATGTGACTTGTGACTTCAGGAGGGATGAGGTGATTTTTCAGGTCCATGAGGGCTGCCTTTCCCACCTGAAGCCACCAGTCCAAATCAGCACTCTGACCAGGGACTTCTCCACCCAGCTGGAGGAGGCCGCTGAGATAGCGAAACCAGAAGTCTTTCCAGGCTTCAGGCAGATGGTTGAAGAGAGAGTCAACCTAGCTGATGCCTGTGTGACTCTGGAGCAGAAGCAAACGTTGAATCAAGTATTCTTGGATTTTCAAGATCTCTTTGCGGTGGACTCATATGACTGTGGTCGTACCGACATCCACACAACAACAATTCCCACGGACCCTGGCATGACTCCAGTGTTTGTGAAGCAATATCGCTTGCCTCTCGCATCAATGGAGCTTCTTACTTAAATAATTAAGAACCTTGAGTCCTGCGGGATAATCCGTCCAGTCCACAGCACCTTCAATAAACCGGTGCTGGGGATATTGAAGCCAAACCGCCAGTGGAGACTCTGCACCGACCTTAGGGAGCTCAACAAATGGGTCCATACTTCCCGATGGCCTCTTTCCTACATTGACCAAGGGCTGGCCCAGATCCAGGGGTCAAAGGTATTCACTGCAATAAACCTGACCAATGGATACTGGACTGTGCCTGTCAGTAGGGAGGACCAATACAAGCTGGCTTTTACCTTTGTGGGCCAGCAGTACACATGGACCCGGACTCCCTTCGGATACCTCAACTCCGGCAATGAATTCAACATTTTTCTGCATAAGGCCATGCCAGAATTGGGTGAAAGGGGTAACCTGGCTTATGTAGATGATGTCCTCATCAAAAGCTCAACTGTGGAGGAACATATAGCGGAGATCCGTTATGTTCTGACCCAGTTGAGGGCCGCCGGTGCAAAACTTTCCTTTCAGAAAGCATAGTGGTGTAGAACCCGTGTTAATTCTTGGGGCATGTGATTAATCCTCAGGGTCTCTGTCCCCAGGAAAAGAAAGTGGAAGCACTCCAGAAACTGAAGGACCCCACAACTCTGCGGGAACTAAGGAGCCTCCTTGGACTGACTGATTACAGCAGAAAGTTCATTGAGGGCTACGCAGAGATCACCAGACCCCTGATTCATCTCTTGAAGGGGAGGGTCAAGTGGGAATGGGGTCCAGAACAATCCGAGGCAGTAAGACAACTCAAGAGAAGCCTCTCACAAGCGCCTTGCCTAGCTTACCCTGTCAGAAACAAGGAGTTCTTCCTGGAGACAGGGTTTTCTAATACGTGCTTGACAGCAGTATTATACCAAAAGCATGACAAGGTCAATAAAGTAATCTCCTATGCGAGTAAAACTTTATCCTCTGTTGAGGAAAAACTCAACAATTGTGAGAAGGCACTCCTGGCAACGGTGTGGGCATTGAAGAATTACCGCCCGTTTATCCAGGAGGAACACATCATAGTGGAGACTCCACACCAGCCTCTGCAATATCTCCAAAGTGACAGAATCCGGGCCGGAAGTGTGAGTAATTCCCAAATTACTTCCTGGATTCTGTCAATGCAAGGCTTTCCTGTGGAGGTCAGAGATGGCCAAAACAAGAAGAGTCCCCTCGCAAAAGGTCTGGCTGACTTGCATGATTGTGCCAGAGAAAACTGTATCGAGGACGAAAGTCTAAAAATCAAGGACAACATGGAGGCATACCTTAATTCCCCACACAAAGTCTTTGAAGAAGATAAGTGTGAGGGAATGCCCACTGTCTATGTGGATGGATGCTCTTAGCATGTTGACAACAACGGGGAAAAAGAACTTGTGGCCGGCAAAGGGAATGCATGGGTGAATGAGTCCCCAGAACCCTCCGCTGGGTACAGGATTGTCCCCGAAGTAGTCAAGTGGCAGAGTTGATGGCTGTGCATCAAGCCATCCTCACTGCTGTCCAACATCAACTCCACAAACTGGTCATAATCAGATTCGGATTATGTGCGGAACGGGTTCGTGGAGCACCTGGTTAATTGGAAAACCAGAGGCATGCTATGTGCTAATAACAAGCCCTTGAAACATGGGAAGTTAATTCAAAATATTGACGATTTGGTCACCTCGAATGGGATGACCATTTACTGGAAAAAGATCAAGGGTCATTCCAAAGTAGAGGGACCAGAAAAAACTGGAAATCACTTAGCTGATCAGTTGGCCAAAACTGGGGCCATCCAAGGGGATCTAATAGAGATTGAGTCCCTGTTGGGGGAAATCCAGGTCACTGCTATCACTAGGTCCCAGACAAATGCTCACAATGATCTCTCAACTGCACAATGGAGTAAGGAGACCCCAGATGCTGATTTGATTACGGCTCAAAAAGGGGATCCAATAATTGGTAAGTTTTACCAACACATTAAGGACCCTGAGAACTTTCCCCTGACGGATACCAATTACATTGGGAAAGAGGACCTCAGGGTATTGATGAAATGTCCAAAAATTTTCCGAATCCAAGATGGTTTGTTGGTAAGGAAATCCCAAGCTGGCCATGATCAGTGGGTGGTTCCTACCTCATCCGAAGCCTGATGTTAAGTCATGCCCATGATGCGGACACAGCCAGTCATAGGGGGTTTCATACAACACTTGAGATCTTAAGAGAGGTTGCATACTGGCCACACATGGGGCAGGACCTCCACCAATACTTGAAGAGGTGTCTTGTGTGTGCACAATTTCAGCCAACATCCCTCACACACTGTGCGCCTCTCCAAAAGAGGGGGATGACACTGCCAAGGTCAGATTTGCAAGTCGACTTTATAGGGCCCGTAATTCGCTCCTCGAGGGGGAATATGTACATGTTGACTGTGACATGCTTATTTACTAAATGGGTGGAATGTCTCCCGGCCCCAAACTGCAAGGCAGAAACAGCAGCTGCCCTGATGATCAACCACATCTTTTTTTTTTTTTTTTTTTTTTTTTTTATTGGGTTATGTTGCAACCCTTTAAAAAAAAAAGAACAAACACAAGCCAAGCCTTAACATTCATCTCGAATCAGTGCCAGCCCTCATCTCACCATCTATTTCCCATAACATGGGCTTGGGTATGGATCTCAGAACGACCCAACGATCGAATCCACCGAGACATCGTGTAGATGATCTTTTATAATACGAAGAAAAGAGACCAGTGCATATAGCATCGCTCTGTTTGATCCATCAAACAGGGCTCTCCACCAATCATCTCGGGTGAGGAACTGAAAGTTCATTGTTATTGGGCTAAAGATGTTAACTCTTTAGACTCAAACACAGGGCACATTAGGATTAGATGTTTCAGAGTTTCTTTAGAGGAAGAACAGAAACGACAGGTAAGGTCCAAGTCCGGGGATTGTGACCAGTAGCAGAGGCGTTCTTTAGTTGTCATAACATTCAGTCTAAAGTGGAGATAAAGGGCCCGAGCCCACTGGTCCGGAAAACAAGCCAAATACAGAGGTACACATCCATATGCCCTTGCCTCGGCCGGCGCTTCCAGCATGGACCTCGATTTGGCTCGTTTATCACAGGTCTGAATCCAGTCATTTCTCCAGATCTTTAGTTTTGCCGCATCTGGATTTTCAAGCAGCAGTTGCATCGTGGTGTCGTACGTGTTAAGCACATCATGGCATAGCTTGTTCCATTGGAATACAATTGTAGGGGCCTTGGCAGACTGTAAGTTGTGTAAAATATCCATCTGGGGCAATGTGCTCTTCATATTTAATTTCCTGAAAATGCTTAGAAGGTTCCAAGCAACTCTCGCTTGCATAGATATGTATCCAAGTTCATATCTAATGCACACTGTGGCGGTGCCGTTGGGAAGATGGAGAACCCTAGACCAAAAGATGTTTTCTAAGGAATTCCACACATCAGACCCACACCCAAAGGCATTTTCGCCAGCGTATATCAGAGACGGTACCACCTTCTGCTGGAAGAAAGTTAACGTTGGTCTTAAACTAAATTTTCCAAACTTTTTGTTGATTAAGACTGCTTGGCATGCCAATTGACGGCATTTTTTCTTGGCTGAATCAGCCCAGGGTGCATCATTTATGCTAGCACTTAGCTGCATGCCTAGGTATCTGGTGTTAAGCACACGCCCAATGGGTTCTTTGTTCACATACCATTTAAATTTCTGCCGAATCATATTAGATCCTTGGAGTCTTTCAAGGACCATGACTTCGCATTTCCCTCTGTTGATAACCAGCCCGTTCTCTGTTAGATATTTTTCCACGGCATTCAGTTTCCGCTGTAGACCTATAGGAGTTGAGTCTATCAGAATGATGTCATCTGCATAGACTAAGTAGTCCACATGGGAGCCATGGAGTTTTGGCGGGAAAGTGCGGAGACCACAGAATGCATTCTTGATGTCGGATATGAACAAGTTAAATAGGATTGCCGCAAGCGGGCATCCTTGCTTGACACCTCGAAAGGTGTCAATTGGTGAAGAAAGGTTGCCCTTTTGATCTAGTCGAACTCTGATGGTCGTGTCCGTGTGAAGATCATAAATAGCGGCTAACAGACTTGCAGGGCAATTCCATTTGATCAGTTTAGACCAAAGCAGTTCTCTATTAATGGTGTCAAATGCCTGGGACAAGTCCACGAGGGCGAGATAAATCTTGGAATTAGATCGTAAGGCTTCCATTTTCAATAGGTTTAGTATTAAGAGGTTGATACCACAGCCCAAACCTTTGACGAAACCAGTTTGTCTAGGGTCCATCTGGTTGCAATTTGTTAACCATTCCGTCAGTTTTTGTTGAAGGAGAATAGCATAGACTTTGCCCAATACATCAAGTAGAGCAATTGGTCTATAATTCTTTGGATTGTGGCGGTCGCCTTTTTTGAAAATGGGTATAATCACTGCCGATTTCCAGGACATGGGAGTCTTACAGTTATTGACAATCCTTTTAAACAACAGCTCGCAGAAGGTGGTCCATATTTCAGGTTGGAGCTTGAGCGTAAAGTTCGTTAGGCCATCAGGGCCAGGGGCTCTTGAGTTGTGCAAGTTCTTAATGACTCTCAGTATATCCTCATGATCGAAAACCAAGTCCCAATGTGACAGTGCAGGTGGCCTCCAAGCAACAACCTCATTGTTATTGCAGTAGAGGTTTGCATAGAAGGATACCCACTCGGCCTCAGAGACCAAGTTAGCCTGGAGAGCATGTTGAGGAGCAAGATTGTCATTTATCAGTCTCCAATATTCAGCGGCATTTGAGCTCTTCATTTTTGATAACATTAGCTCTGCATCATTCTGCAACATGATACCTTTGTGGGACTTAAGCCAGTTCTTATAGCGTTGTTTAAATTTTTTGACAATTCCGTTGGCAACGCTGGGGGTTTGTTTGCGGGCCGATCTTATCTGCCAGCGTAGGAGGCGTTTCCGTTTTTGCCCCTCAAGATCAAATTTGTGCTTCGATGAGAACAGACTGTTGCCCATGTGGGTCCTGTTTTCACGGTATTGAGTTAAAAGATAATCATATTCCGTGAAATCAGAGGTCTGGAAGCCCCTCAGGATGTTGCTTGTCTCAGTACAATCTAGATTTAAGCGAATCCTACCAGTTCCTGTTCTGATAGGAAAGGCCCACAGATCTCGAGGATTTTCAACTGTTTCCATGAATGTCAAGACCACCATGTCATGGTCGCTGTGCTGCATTGTTTGGACAGACAGACTAGTCGTTCTCATATGGATCCTACTGGATACAAAGATGTAGTCCAAGGTTGAGTTGAGATCGCCTCGACGCCAAGTAGGAGCAGCTGGAATATCGCCCAACGTTTGACCATTCAGCATCATCAGGTCACGTGTCTTCATTTCCAGACACCATTGGGTCACCGGAAGGAATTCTAAGTTATTTGCAGTCTTCTTGTAACCTGATTCATTCGAATGATCAAAGCAGTCAATATTAAGATCTCCACAGACTATCAACTCATATTGGGGGCCAGCTTCCATATACTCGTCCAAGGACTTCGTGACTTCATCTATGAAGTTTATGGTTCCACTCACTGCATGATTCCAGTAAAGATTAAAAATACAGATGTTAGTTGTAGCTCCAGCGGGTGTACTTCCCACCCCGACCGTAGTCACCTGTATATATGGAGAGATGTTAATTGAATTCAGAATCCGAAGACCTGAGTTGATCCTGGCAGCTACAAGGAGACCTGCCATCGGTCTCCCCCTAGTCTGTTTGAGCGCCGGTGTATGGGCAATTTCAAATCCCTCCAAAATGGGTTTTTCACAGAGCCATGTCTCCTGTAGGCAGATAATATCCAAGTCATCGGCCCAGGTGGTGTTGAACAGGTGACTGAAGCCTCTTGTGTTCCAGGAGCCCAAGGTGAGGATTTTTTTGTTGTTATGGTTCTTGGGGGCCTGGCGTTAACAAGACATGGGGCCTCATTCCGAGTATGGCGGTAAGGGATAGCGGCCACCGCTAACGAGAGCGGTGGCGGTAATCCCTTACCGCCATACTCCGAGTTCCCTTAGCGCCATGGTGCTTTTAACACCTGCTTTTAGCAGGCGTTAAATACCATGGCGCTAAGGGACCTTGATGTAAATTACGCCACCGTAATTTACGGTGGCGTAATTGACGCCTTCCCCACTCCCATTATGCCCTATGGGGCAAGAATGGGAATGGGGAAGGGTAAATGGGGATTGGGGAATTACCGCCCCGCCAACCTTGGAATGGGGCGGTAATTCCGCCAACCACCAAGGCGCTGCCGGTCCGGGTACGGCGTCAACCAAGGCGTTAATAGCGCCATTGGTTAGCGCCGTACTCGGAATGAGGCCCATGGTGTTGTTTAGGGTTTCAGCAACCCAGGCCCAGTCATTCCCTTGCGTCATAGATGATATGTCAGACACTGGCCGGTCTTCAGTTCGATGTGTTGGGCTGACTCCTTGGATTGTAATCTTGATGTTGTTTTGGCTAGGTAACTCATTCATAGGCTTCCAAGGCTTCTGTACCAGGGAGACGGGTCTTGAATGGAAAGCCGCAGTAACCCGCTCACTTGAGCACTTTGGAGGAATTTTGTCATCTCTACCAGCTTCCATCTGGTTCGCGGCTTCATTCAAGGTCTCTGTTGAGGCCCTTGTTGAAGCTAGTGAGATATCAAACCCTAGCGACATTAACACTGGTCCGGCTTGGAGCAAAGTGTCAGCTATGATTTTTGACTGAACATGTAAAATGACTGCATCATTTTTGGTTTCCTTGAGGAATTCTACAATTTTCAGGTCACCTGATTCAATTGCCCGAAGGCTTGGGATCAGGTGACATAGCCATAGAACATTGTGGCGATTCAGTATCAAATCATCATCCGAATCAATCCGTTCTAAGAGTACCTGATGGTAAGAAGACTCACTCTTCCAATGTTTACTCTTAGGATGTTCGTTTGTTATGTGCTTTTTCAATGTGGGATTTCCTTGCGGCACTCCGAAGTCCTTAGAATACAATGGTTTAGTCTGAGTCAGGTCCTGTAATTTAGCACCTGAAGGATCAGTCTTAAAGGCTTTGGGTAGTTGCCGATTAGTACAGGGGATTAAAGAAGCTTGAGTTTCTGGATCTTTCGTTTTAGAAGGGCCCTTATTAAACTGGCTGCAGGTCTTACGGCGTTTCTCCTCGAGCGTCATGAAGGATTTAGAACAAAAGTTCATATCATCTATGGAAGTGATGATTGGCCCAGTTGCTTCACATATAGATATGATTCTAGATGTTTTCCGGGCCGGCACTTTTGACGGAGAAGAATTACTGTCAGCCAAATTTAATCCAGTGTCGGGCCGGTTAATTATTGTAGGGCAGACTACATTCGAGAGAACAGCGGTGTTATCACTCTGCCTGGATACGTCCAGGGGGGTAACTGACAACAAATTGTGCTCTGCAGTCCCATCCACTATGTCGGCTACTTCGTTGTCATGTACCGACATGTTTAACAGCTCCTCCGATATGCTACATAAATCAATTATAGGTTCAGTGGCCGGATCTAACTCAGTGGCAATAGCATTTGGCTGAGGTGCACACACATCTTGTTTCTCTTTTGGAGTTGTTTTGTTGACGATTACATTCAGAGTTTTTAAATTACGCAAGAATTTCCTGGAATCATTACCTCGGTTCTTTTTTTTCATTGGCATGTTTTTTGATTTTTTGTGTTCGTTGCCTCTGTGATTTCCGGTTTTCAGACCAGTGATGGGCCCTCTTGTAGGGTGTTTAAATATGTCGAAGACTGCAACAGCAGCATAATTTCCAGATTTTAGTGTATCGACCGGCACCTCTTTAACAGGAACAGGACCAAGATTTAGGTTTGAAGAGGCAGCCACTTGAGTATCATGAAGGGCCAAATTCTCTGCATCTTGAGTTTCCAGGCAGATAGCCTGAAAGTTGGTCAGCACAAGTGTAGTCAGATCAGTGGCGGCGGAGGCAGGCTCGACCGTTTGCGGGCCTGTAGCACATGGATTGAGTATCAACAGCGATTGCTCCTGACCATCTTCGGGTGTAACCTTTTCAGTACAAGCTACCTTGTCTGCACTTCTGTCGCACTCGAGAGCAGTGGCTTCTGCAATCTGGGCGCACGTGGCTATTGGTATCCGAGGAGGTGAACATGCTACATGGTTATTTGGAGTTCGAGAGGTCTGTGCATTTCTGTCTTCAGGAGCCTCAATGTAGCCAGGATTGTCGGCTTTTTGTTGAAAGAGGTGTAATGCCTGTTTAGCCACTTCAGCCAGTAATTTTCTGTCTAAGAGTGCGTTTTTGTTACTGTCTATTAGAGCAACGAGTGCCATTTCCACCTGTTTGTTGGTATGTAAGGATGTATTCATTAGAGTCATTTGAGAGTTCTCCAGATTAGCAATCTTCGCATTTAAACCACTAATTGAAGCTGTTAAATCTTTCATGGTGTCATTTATGTGTTCATACATTTTTAAAAAAGGAGCCAAAGCAATTGTGGTTGATGACATAATGAGAGTTTGAAGCTCTTGCATATTTGATGTATGGCATGCATTGCCAATGCTGTCCATTGTATGGCCTTTAGATCGCCTTTTGCCCACTGGAAGGCGTCTAATCTTGGGAAAGGGGCGCTCCATTATAGATGAGTCCGATGAAGATGAATCTGACTTATCGTCAGATTGGGAACTCACGCTTGAGGGTCCATGCATACGTTGATGGGAGTTAAACGATGCACCATTTTGCGATATGATGGGGTCAGCCCCTTTCGCAAAAGCAGATTTCTTTTGTGAGCATAGAATGCTCGGTGAGAGACTCGAGCGTCCACTTCTACTTTCGTTCAGATTGGTCGTAGCAGATTTCTTCTGTGAGCATGAAATGCTAGGTGAAAGACTCGAGCGTCCGCTTCTACTCTCAATCAGGTTGGTCATAGGAAGGCTCAGCGGGGGGCTTTTGGCCAACGACTCCGATAGGGGCACACCAGCCACAGAGTTAGCGGGCGCTCTCGTTGGGGCTATATCACCCGGCGTGAAGTTTTTTGTGGCCGAGATATTTGATCTGCTTTTATTCAAATGCTTAAGGTCCATCAAGAGCTTATTAACAACTTCTAAGGAATTTCTGCGGTTGATTGGGTCTTTTTCTTGCAGAGTCGGCATCATCTCTCCCTCAGCATTTGTAAGGGAGTCACGGGTAAAGGATTGTAAAACCGGGTTTTGAACCGGTTTAATCACTTCATTAAATGTGAACGCTGTGTCAGGAGAACTACCTTCGTGCAGCGTATTTAGTGGCGACGCCGGGGAAGGTAGCAACTTCTCATGTGCACTGTAGAATCGTGGGCGTGGAGAACCATTAGTTGGTTCTTTCTGTGTTAAGACACCTACTGCATCACAATCACCAGGGCTCATTTGGAGCACCTGGACACCAGACATCACACTATTGAGTTGACAAAGAGGCGTTTGCATGACAGCGAGATCATTTCGCATTGGGCTACTGTCATATGATGAAGTACTAGCTGGGAATTCAGAAGGGCCAAATGTTAGGGCCGAATTAGACATGTCCATCGGAATATCTTGTGTTTCCTGGGCACTAGCACACTTATCAGGTGGCCCGTCACGTTTACTTGGACACGGGGAGTGGGGTGAAAAAGCATGGGGAGTGGCCGTTTTGAATGGACTGGGCTGGGCAATAACGATGTCAATAGTAGGCTGTAAAGCAGTTCCCTCGGCCACTCTCTCAGCCCCCAACCCCTCTGCCGCTCCTCCCATTAGCCGGGAATGAGAAGGAGAGTCCGGGTCCGCACGTGAAGTGGATGCCACACAAACACTTACTGTTTCTCCATCGTTGTCGTTGTGTGTATGTGTCGATGTTAGCTGCATCAGACGCTCACCTTCGTTCTTAAATTGCACACCGTCGGGGTCAGCAGCGACAGCAAGGGTAGGTGTATAAAGTGCCACCGGAGACTCCGCCGAAGTCCATGAGTGTTCGGAGTCAAGGCACGCTGGCTCGCGCACACGCTTCCTTTGGGCTCGAGTCTTTATAGCGTCACTCGCAGTCTTCCCTTTCACCAGAGCCGTGTAAGCGTTGGTTCGCATTATAGCTGCGACTGAAGCAGAAGTGAACACAGTGTGCAGGAAGCCAGGGGAGTCCAGAGGAAAGTCCCGGTTTCCACGGACTTCCTCGGACTCCTCAGACTCTGCCAGACTCCGCGCCCGCTCCGCGGGGAGAGGCAGATTTTAAGCAAAAGTCACTCCCACAGCAATAGAAAGCAAAGAGTTACTGGTCACTCCTCAGACTCTGCCAGACTCCGCGCCCGCTCCGCGGGGAGAGGCAGATTTTAAGCAAAAGTCACTCCCACAGCAATAGAAAGCAAAGAGTTACTGGTCACTCCTCAGACTCTGCCAGACTCCGCGCCCGCTCCGCGGGGAGAGGCAGATTTTAAGCAAAAGTCACTCCCACAGCAATAGAAAGCAAAGAGTTACTGGTCACTCCTCAGGATCTGCCAGACTCCGCGCCCGCTCCGCGGGGAGAGGCAGATTTTAAGCAAAAGTCACTCCCACAGCAATAGAAAGCAAAGAGTTACTGGTCACTCCTCAGACTCTGCCATCTTTTCGCGTTTTGGACTACCCCAAAGGATTGAGTCAGACAGAGATAGCCATTTCACCAGCGAAGTGGGAAATACTTGGGGTTAAAAGGAAGCTACATATTGCTTACCGGATAGCCTCTAGTGGAGCAGTAGAAAGTTACAACAAAACCATTGTGAGCATCTTAAAAAAGTATGTGGCAGATTCTGGGCCAAGTTGGGATATCCGATTACCTCTTGTCCTAAGGGCCATCAGATCCACCCCTTCATCTGCAACTAATATGTAACCATTTGAGTTGATGATTGGATGCAGGATGGTGCTTCCCCAGCATCTGCTTTACAGGACCCAAGAGCAGACATTGATCAATGCCTCCAAAACTCATGAGTATGTTGAAAATTTAAGAAAACACCTTCAACATGCTTTTGCCTATGCTCAGCGAAATCTAGAAAGATCAGCCGATAGCATGAAGACCCACTATGACTTGAAGACTACTAGGAAAGAATACAATGTAGGAGACCGGATTTATCTATACAATTTCCAAAGGAACCAGGCCAAACAGCGGAAATTTCCGCCTACTTGGAAGGGACCTTTTGAAATTGTAGACAAGATCTGACCAGTCGCCTACAAGATCCGCATCCCCAAAGGCAGTTTGGCAGAGGGGGAAGACAAGTGGGTCCATATTAATCAGCTAAAGTGTTACCACCCTAGGCACACTCTGCAGCAACTGGAGCAGTCCTCTGGAACCCCAGAGGGGGCCACTCCAGATCCATAAAATCCCAACCCTAAAATATTCCACATATAGGCTATAAAATATAATAATAAGAATGAAAATGTCTCCTGATCTTTAAAATGTATATGCCCACCCCACTACATCAATAGTGGTGGGGAAATGTCTATTAATATGTTTCTGCCGCTTTGCTTTGTCATCCTAGGAGAGATAAACCATGGAGACTGACCGAGGAGGACGACCCAGGGACCGGGAGCAAAGATCCGAGGGGCCAGGGTATCGCTCAAGACTCCCATCAGGACTGGCGAGGAGAACCGATCGATCCACCCCTGATGGAGGAAAAGATGCTGAACTTTGCCATTTTTGGAATCCGGAGAGATGATGCGGACATCCCAGTCTTGCGAAGTTCCATTTATGAAACATCAATGGGCATCGCAAGAGGGGGGCTTGTGGGATGTCTTAACCCACTCATCCAAGCCCTGCAACAGTACTGTGCATTGCTGGCAGCAGAAACATCATAATGGCCACCTGAAAGCATGCTGATCAATCAAAACCATCCAAAAATGCGCAGTAAAAACCGGAAAAATAGGCTGCCACCCACTTTTGCCTATATTAGTGAGCACAGGAGGTCACTGCCTAAAACCACCATTGGGCTACACAAACAGTAGCCTGAAACCACTTGGAAATAGCAATACTGATTGCCAAAAGCAACCCAGAGCTGTTTGGGAATTCATTTTCTTGATTGTCAAAATGTGCTAAAATCATGGCTCACAAATCACCAAAAAGATCCAACTTTCTTGTTGGGTGTTCCACATTATTCTATTGCAAGAATCCACATCAATACAATGTCAGCAAGAATCATATGCTATCAAGCCAAATCTCCTTTTAAAGATATTGATGTAAAGACAGCTGTCAAAATGTAGTACCGCTGCTCACCTCTACCAGAAAGCCGGCTTTTTAAACCATTTCTTTGTAAAAGTTAAACATGGAACCCCAAACTATCCAAGGAATACTTGCTATCAGAAGCCTAAGGGGTAGAGACAATGTAAAACTATATTCTGAAATGATTGAAGGAAGCAATTGTTTAATGTATGTATTAAAAATGTGGGTTATATTGTATAAAAAAGACAAATTGTAGACATTGGTTGCAGAGTTAAAAAGTGTTCCCACACTGGGATCAAACAGAGTCCACACCTCCTCCCTGGACAAAAGAAGCTTCCTTCTGTCCATGGGAACCCTTCACACCTGGCCTTCCTACCAACAGGAGAGGAGGAGATTTCCACTGCTGGCAGGAAAAAGAGACAATGGATTCTTTCAGCTGAATAGAATATGCTGATTTGGGTGTGACTTGTCAACAACAACTGCTCTGGGAGAGACAGGCCATGTGACCATCTGACTCACCCAGCTCTGAGGGGCGGACCAGACTGGGGGGTGGATTTAACATTGCACCAAATATATGTTTAAGGAAAATGGTTCTAAAATATTGTACCAAGCTGGCCAAAATGTCAAACTTTGAGATTCTTAAAATGACAAATTCACTCACAATTCAAGACTAAGCTGGACGCCGGGTGATGTTCTGAGACCAAACCCCGGGAATTATTAATATTGTAGATACAGTGTTTATGCTAGAAACATACGAACTTACAGTAATATGCTCAAAGAGGGTGTGTATGTCTGTGTAAAACTTGGTGCAGGACAAATATTGGGAAATTCACCAAAACCGAAAACAAGTCGTCATTTCTGACCCCAGGCTTGTAGAAACACAGGGCTTGAACAGATACCTGCCTTAATTCATCTGTGAGGTGTACATGTATTCTCAACAACTTGTGTATCTGGGAAATATGTTCTTTATGAAAAATTGATTTTCTAAGTAAAAGCAAAGGGGAGTTTCTTCACTATATTGTAAAACACAGCATCACTCTGACTCATTCTGACACGCTAATCCTTTCTCCAGTCAGGTGACAGGGAATCCACCAACCTATCAAATCTTTAGGGGGTTGGGCATGTAGAATCAGCCTTCACACCCACTTTGAAAACACATAAAAAGAGATTGCTTAGGACAGGCAACGACACACTCATTTTCCCACTTCAACTGATTCCTGCGAAGCACTCTGCCGGAAGACTCCAGACTCCAGATAGATCCAGAGACCAGAACTCTAGAACCAAACTCCAGAATCTAGAACTTTGAAGCAAAGGCCTAATTTACAAGCTGAACTCTTCTCAGCAGGCCTGTAGATTCTAGCAACTTGATTCTTACATTCAACAGCCGGGCTGAGCTGTTCTATTCTAGCCAAGAACCCTGTGCTAGAACCCAGATCTGGACCCAGAAAGCAGTGCTATAATCCAAGACCCATCAGATCCAGTTCCAGAGGCCGCAGACCGCCATGCAGTGCTGAACACAGAACCCAGAGGACCTGAGACCGTCCGGTGGCGAGTGAAGTCCAAACCTGACCAAATCGGTGACAAGGCCCATTTCCATTCCATTCCCAAACTAGGAGTGAGTATCTAGTGAGTATCTAGTCTAGAACTGTACAGAACCAATCTCTTAGTTTAAAGTAATCTTATTCCATCCATTCCAACCTGTCCAGAACTGCATTTAGAATTTTGTGTCCATCCTGTGATTTCAAATCTGTAAAAACGCCATCTGTCATTTTGAAATCTTGACTTTATTTCTGAAAATCTACCTTCACAAAAACGTCTGTATATTTTTAACCACACATCCTAGAAGTGAAATATAACTGTCATTTTAAAGCTAAGATCCTAAGCTTTCCAACAAACCTAAAACGACATGCATGGAAAAAGTGCAGCGAATTGCAATTTAGCTCAATTTCATTTTCTGTCAAAATAGCTGTTCCTTGTTCTCAATTGCTGAATTTCGTTTTCAATCTGTTAATCATTCATGAATCATTGCTAGTGTTGACCTGAACCAATCTAAAGTAACTATCACTTATCCTGAATATCCTTTAGTGAATTAAAATCATTTTAGCATATTTTCCCATCCTTTGCAATTACATTCAAAAGCATTTTGACCTGTGTTTTAAAATCCTACCTGTTTTCTCTAAGCTTGCTTGGGGGGACTGGAATTGAACTACATCATTGATTGTATTCTTGAAACCTGTGTACCCTCATTCCCATCTCTTCATACTGCATAGTGGGGGCAGTGAGCAGTCGCAGGGGAAAAGTGACTAGATTATCTTTTGATTAAAATCATATAAAGTCTATTTCTGTGTTGAATTCTTTCCCATCATTGCATTTCCTTGAATCATAGAAGGTATTCTCTGCTACAGTATCCTTCATATTCATACTCCTAAGTGATTAAAGATAGTGTCCATTTTGTAATATTACCCATTGTTGATTACTGTCCATATTCATAAGTGTGCTATTCAGATATTATTTTATTCATAAAAGTGTCATATATATATTGTTTAAATCTTCAAATAAATCTTTTAATTTGCAAACAAACCTACTTCTTGGCTCAGAGAGGTCAGGGGGATTCAAAGAGAGGGGCGTTATATAAGGGTTCATCATCCAGATTTAAGAACTTTGACATAAAAATATATAAATAAGGGCTTCCATTGGGCATCCCATCCTAAGCATTGACTTAGTTGGATTGCTGGATTGAAGTCACTTACACAACCTAATGTCCTGTTTTTTTAAAATATGAAATTATGCATTAGCTTGTAATATTGCTATTGTGTTAAAAGTGAACTGATTTTACTGATTTCTCTTCTGTCTAGCTGCATCTGGTAAAACAACCTCAGTGTCTGCAGAAGGCCAGAGGCGCTCGCCCTCGCCCACCAAACATATTGCCTCGGTATTAATGTTTCTTGAATGGGAGCCATTTCAAAAAGAATTAATTAATTCACTCATTCATTTTGTCATTTATATAGCGCCTTTCACCATAATTATGGTCCCAACGTGCTGTTGGCTGAACGCCCTTGGAGGGACCAAAGTTGGGAGAAGTGGGGAGGTGCTATAATTCATGTGTGCATTTCGGCCAATAAAGTTATATGAGGGCGGCCATGACCCTGCTGGTCACCCATGTCTGAATGGCTTGTGGATGGGCACAGAGGAGGTAAACTATGATTAGACAGGGGTGGGCTGTGTTTAAGGAGATAGAGAATTATGTGAGAAGCTACCGTTCGAATATTTGTCGTTTAAGGTAGCTTCATTCTAATGGCAGAGGTGTTGTGCAGCAGTGTTTGCGTTATATGGGAGTGCAGGGTGTGTGGCATGAACCTGTGCCATCCTCTAAGTTACAAGTGCGGGTGTGGTGTGTGGGTTAACTGTGAACGAATATGGCTACCTTACACAATTAGGCTAAATACAAAATATGTCTGACTAACACAGTTGGGCTAAAATCAAGGTACAGCTGCCTTACACAATAATGTTAGATGCAAAATATGGATGACTAACACAGCTGGGCTAAAAGCAAGGTATGGCTACCTTACACAATTAGGCTTAATGACAAATGACAGAGCTTTGCACAGGACAGAAGGTCTGACATGGCAGCAGTCCACCAGGGTGTGGTCTATAGGCCAGTGGTCAAAATAAGTGGACAAGTAAATCCACCATGAAAGACTCTGTCAGAAGGTGTTGAGCAGTTTGGTCCCTTCAGGTCACTCTCCAGGTGCCCATTATTCACGTGCGCCGTAAACAGCGGGGGTGAAAGACATTCGCACCCCAGGGTTTATCCGTGCGCAAATGCTTTTTCTTTCCCAAAGGAGATTGGTGTCACTTGCGCAGCCAATCTTGTGAGTGAAAACATTAATTTTAAAAAGATTGCTGCTGCCATAGCAAAAAGGGACTAAGTCCCTTTTCCATTTCTATGGTGGCAGACGGGAGGAGCGCCAGGATCGGAGCACAAAGCTCTGGTCCAGCAGGTAAGGAGGTGGTGGGAGGAGGTGGGTGGTGGGAGGAGGTGGGGAGGGGTAAGGATTGTTTTGGAGGGGGTGCAAGGGTGGAGAGTTGGAGAGGGAACAGCTAAAGTCTCCCTGTTGCCTCCCTACATTTAAAAGAAAAAGGCTGCACCTGGGGATAATAATTTGTATTTTGCCCTCTGTTCCAGCCAACTGATTGGCTAATGACACTTCCCCAGGTGCGACCGTGTGTTTGTTCATGAGTGCAGTCATGTATGTCTGGTTAACACCATGGAGCTCCACCCCCCACCTTGGAGAGACTTGCATTCAGGATGATCCTACTTTCAGGTGCCAGAGTTGTGAGTTGGTCCTTCAGCCATGATGCAAGGCGCGGTTCTACTGACTTTATAGAAGTGTTGATTGTTCCCTCTCCTTTCTTTTCAGCCCATCACACTCATGCATTTACATTGTGAGAAGAATGAGTGGAAGGTGGGAGGGACCTATTGTTTTGAAACAGATGTTATGAAGCCTTTATGAACACAACAGTCGTAACAAACCTATTCAGCATGGAAGGCGGTAGCCCAGCTGCACACTAAGAGTATACAAATGAAGTAACAAGGGCATTAAAGAACATGGGCAGTACTAGGGCCCAGTCTAAACCGCTAAGAGCATATTACAGTTTACAGCTATATAAGTACAATGGAAAGGTGACCCAAGACAATGACCAGCAAACCGAGGACCAATGAACAACAAAGGCAATGATGCCAATGTCATATGAACAAGTCATTGACTGCATCATGTTTCTTTAGGTCACATTTCTCAGTGTATGCAACCCTATCATTCGTGGATAGCGGTACAAGATTTTGAACCTACCCATCACAATAGACTTTGGTAGTTGGCTTACAGAATTTCAAGATCGATCAATTTCCCACGAAGAGGGCTGCATAACACCAAATCTATATTTCCTTGACAGTCAGAGGTCTTGTGGGAGAATCCCAAAGATCATTAGGAGAGGGTCTTGAGGCAGGTGACCTTCAACAACCAGGTTCATTCAAGACAGAATATCCACCCAAACCTTGAGTAGGCCACTACTTGACCAAAACATATGGGCGTAGGTCCCTTTACCAATCCTCCAGCGCCAACAAAGTTCGGGCTTAGTTTACTCTAGTACCTCCGCACGGCTGTCTAGTGGAGTCAGAGAATAAACCTCTGCTACGAAGTCCCTTCTACTTTGTACGCCCAAGATTCATATATGTTGACCAACTTTACTTCCCACCTTCCTGATCAGCCTGTACAGAGATGAGACAGAGAGCAAACATAGGCCTGAACGAGTCACAGTTTGTTTGACGCGTTCCCAGTAGGTCATTATGAACTGAGAACAGGGGCTGCAATGAAGCTTGCAGCACGCTATAGCACCCGCCTTCTCTGTACTGCAGCTAGAACTTAAACTTTAAAAATTGGAAGGACAACATTTACCCTCCACTCAGACATGTTTGATAAATAGAACCCCCTGGTGCGACCAAGACTTATAGTGGAACCTTTATTATTGACTTTAACTGCAGCATTGTCCCATCAGGGTGCTCCAGAATCACTCTCACCCACCTCCAGGATAGTTCCCTGGCATCCCTTTTCTCCATGGGCTCTAACTGGTGGTCAAGACCCATTCTGCAGAGATGTATCTGCGCTCTGTGGGTGAGTGAATGTGGATGGAGCTACTGCTTTATTCTCTGTATGCACCCAGCTAGGTATTGCATTAGAACAGAGGTCTGCAAACTCTAGCTATCTGGATGTTATGGACTACAAATCACATGATCACCTACTGTTACGTCTGCTGGCTAGGGAGGGTGGGATTTGTAGTCTAAAACATCTGGTGAGCCAAAGGTTGTAGACTCCTGCATTAGAAGATTGGTTAACGCCTGTCTCAGCACGCAGGCAGGCACGTAAGCAGTGCAAAGAAAAGGTCTTACGGTATTTGTGTCTATCAAGGAAACCAAACCCACCTTTGGTAACAATGTGGAATTTACATATACCCTCCTTCTCTATACAGGAAGGTTTTAAAACATTTCTACATACCATTAGAGGCCTTTTGAAAGATGGGAAAAGGCAGCATGCTAGAAACATACAAGAACCACAGGTGTAATGTTCACCCTGGTCTTGCTCCACAAACTCAACTGCAGTTTTTCCAAGATCCCACAGTCTGGAACACATTTCCACAGAACCAGGTGAAGGTTTGAACTCAATAGAAGACCGGTATCACTGCTACCATGAGTGTAAGGGAAGGAGCGCCTGTCACATGTTAAATTCTAAGCCAGTAAACACCCTCCCTGTGGCATGATGGGTGGATTGGAAACTTTTTTAAATTTAGTCTTATTTTACTAAAAACTGGAGGGATCACAGAAAACCGTCAACTAACAAAAGGGGTATTTTAAGGGTGATTCAGGTTTAGACCCAAGGCCACGCAGATTCTTCAAATAGAGAAGGATTTTGTGGCTCACAACATATAGGGTGAGGGGGGAAATCCAAATAAGGTACGTAACCCCACCCCACCTGGTCAAACGCCTTTTCAGTATCAAAGGAGATAAACGCATGGAGTGGGATATTCGCATGGGAATGTTCTTGTGTAGCTGAATCATGACATCTCACGCTCTCATATTTTTGTCATTGCTCTTTCTATTCTAAAAAAAACATGCCTGGGTTTTATATATAAGAGATGTTTGATGTATCTAGTGAGATTATCACTGAAAACCCAGGATTTTGGAACAAGTTTTTATGAAAGAGACATTTACTTTCTCAAGTGGAAGAACGCAGTGGAAGGAATGGACATTTTTTGTTCAACTGAATAGAACTTCATTGAATCAGAACTTTTCCAAGGCTATTCCTGAATTGATCCAGGGGAAGGGATCCCAACCCGGGCCACAAGGAGTACATACTGAGTTTGAACTTTTGCACTGTTTTGTTGAACTGAAGACAGACAAATATTCTTTGTATACTTTTGTTGCTTGTATTAGCGTGAGGGTCAGAGACTTTCTTTGGACATTAGGTAATTTTTCTTCAGTTTTAGTTTGCTAGGTAGGGACATCCTTGTTAGGATAGAGAAAGTTAGGCATTTATCTCACCCAAAGTTAATTTATGGAAAACATAGGGGGGTCTGGGAATCTCTCTACCAGCACGAACACAGCCCAATGACCTGTTCTTGGGTGAATAACCCTGGGGAGAGACTCTATCAAGTCTTTAGCTCACTGTCCCTTTCACAGAGAAGAGATATCAATTTGCATATCAGTCTTTGTCCTGCCTAGTGGCAGTCCAGCACCAAAATACTAGGCAATTCTCCTCTGAACAAGAGTACTAATAGCAACACCATATACGTGTTTCAGCCTTGTTGGGCATCATCAGTGATGTGAAGCTGTGCCTCTCTGAGAACAGTGAACAAGGGGTCAACGTCGGGATCGCACTGGTAACCTAGGGTGAGACCCAAAGTTAATTTATGCAAAACAAAGGGGGTCTGGGAATCTCTCTACCAGCACGAACACAGCCCAATGCCTTGTTCTTGGGTGAATAACCCCTGGGAGAGACTCTACCAGTCTATTTATCTCACACATTTTCTTTTAATAAATGGCAAACATTGAGAAAACTATACCTTTGTGTCCGTCTCGCATTTCTGACAACCTTACAGAAGGCATTATCCTATCCAGGTGCCTCTCCAAGATTTTTCAGGAAAATTATCCTGAGCAATTAGAAGGGAAATTTAATGGAAATAAGAACAGTCTGTGTGGGTCCTGTCAGGCAACAGGATTTGAGCTATCAGGTCTAAGTGCCAGGAGGGTATCTCAGTTGGAATAAGTTTGTCTTAGAAGCAAGACAACGCAGAGCAACACAGGTTTGAATCCTAGTTCCACGCTTAGAGACTGGTCTCCTGTATTAAGCACATTATAAAAGATTAATTAATTAATTAAGGTTATCGAGCCTGGGGATACCACTCTAGAGAGATTTTCCTTGAAAACCCTACAGAGTATGTGGTCCAATGCATCTCAAAAGGTTTAAAAACTGCACTGAGGGGCCTTCAAGAGCAGACCCCTATTCCATTTAATCAGTTCAACAGACTCCTCATTCTCGTCTACTGTCACCGGAGACTCCAGAGTGTGTTCAAAGTCTTCCTGGATTGAGAGGGCATTCAAATCTGCAAATAAATATCATAACATAATAATCTCAAAAAGCTGAGTTGATATCACCATTAAACTTAAGGACTTTACCCTAGGCATCAGTAATAGAGCTGACACTCCACACGTCCTCCATTTTCTTGAGCTATTCACTAGTAGTTTTTCAGCCCTTTCTCCAGTCTCCCGGAAGACCTGTTTCATATAAAACACTGACTTTCACGCCAGCTGGATGAGTTCAAAATCTAACTTCTGCGGTGCCACCAGTAACGTTGCCAGGTTATCTTCATTAAGATTGAGAATACATTTCTCTTCATCCTCCTTCACGGAGACTTCCAGGACATGAGTCTCTCCTTCAAATCCCTATCAGTCTTTCAGGGTTCCATGTGATTGCGCTAAAGAGCAACACCCCTTATCCGTATTCTGAACCACTGACCCCATAATCATCGAACCCCATCCTACCACTTTGCCAAACCAATGTGGATCCTTTTATCTCCCTTCCTTCCTGTCCCTCCCTTCCACACTATCTCACTTATCAGTTAGGGACTCTGCCCTCCCATAGTCGCCCCTTACCCACCCCTCAACGGCCACACACCCACGCCCATTAACTGGGTTCCCCTCAACCTATCCCCACTCTTATCTGTGTCCCTTCCTGCACCACACAACCAACCCCACCGCCATCCTCTGCTCACCTCATCTTCTGCACCACCCAGTTCCACGTCCTCCTCCACTGCATACCGCATGCACAGTCATTGAAAGCAGACCACACTTTCTATGATTATGCGTTCGGTGCACAGATGTGGCTACTCAAATTAAAAAATGACGGATTTGATGAAGCCTTCTTCACTGAATATGAGTAGAACCTTTTTGAACCATAGCTAATAATGCTTCACCATATACTTGCCTATAGAGCGTCCCAGACACGATAAAAAGTCTACCTCCAACTGAGAAGAACTTTATTTATCCATTAAAAAATTACACACACTTGGTGTCAGTAGGGTGGTGTCCAATCCCCTCTTGTGGGTGGCAAATGCAATGAGTCAAGGTCCAATCAGGTGGTATCAGGTGATATTATCCCCATATATATGGTCGCCGTAAATAATATTGCCGGGAAAAGGTTGCAGCGATATTATATGGGTGACCATATATATGGGGACAGGGGCAAAAAAATGTTTTTAAAAAAAGACAAAAAAAGTTTGGGGGTTGCGGGGGTGTCCCCCGCATGTTCCATGCAATAATATCGCCACAAAAAACGGCCATTTTTCGGTGATATTTTTGCATGGCGAGATTTGTGTGGCGACATTATTACATGGAACCAATCAGGTGTGGCCATGATCTGAGATGACATTTTCACCTATGGACATTCCCAACAAATTCATAAAGGAAACAGAGATACAGAAGTAGTCAATCCTAGAGTGGAAGCCATGAGCGAGCAGGAATAAGTTAAAAATCCCTCCCTGTGTGGTGCAGCAATTGTTACAAGTACTCTAAGCTTAAAGTCTGTTCAAAGCCAAGATTTCCATTAACCTTACATCTAATTCTTCACCTGTAGGGGATCTCCCCACCTTTGCATCCTGCATTACATTAAAATACATTCCCAGTAAATGTTTTCCATCTCTAAATCCCAAAAAGTCTATGGCCTCATTACGAGTTTGGAGGTGTTTCAGAGGTAAATCCTCTGAAATACCACCAAACGGATTTACAGTTACCACCACTTGGTCAGGCGGAATTTCTGCCGGATTACAAGTGGTAGTAGAGGTGTAAATCCCCATTTATTTTGTGTCCATTGGCCCCAATTTGGCTTTTTTTGCAGAATTACTGCCACAGTAATTCTGCCAATTCTGCCAATTTTTGGGCGTTGAGTCGTATTATTTACCTGCAGGGTTTTGCTGGAGGTAAATCTTCCATTGAAAGCCAAAACTCATAATTTTGCTTAGTGGTAAAATTGGAGGTAACTCAGTTACCTCCAATTTTACCACTTACTGCCATACTAGTAATGAGGCAGAATGCAAAATAACTATTCAGCATATATATTACTCAGAAGCAGCAAAACGACGTCCACCAGTGTCGACCATCCCTCTCCAACCGAAATCACTTTTCCAAGTGACTAGCGTAAATCCCAATCGAATAGTATATCTACCACCCTATTGTGCGGCCGGTGGCAGTCACGCAGCCAGCCTCACTGGTGCTGGGGGGCACAGCACCATGCTGGTGTGCCGGGGTCAGGTAGTTGCAGGTCAGGGCCCTGTGAGGCTGTGGAGCACAGCCTAGGTGCCGGAGCACCGTGGATGCCGGTAACACCATGGATGGTGGATGCTTGGGCTGGGCCCAGATCAGCAGGACCTGCAGGGCCGTGGTCAAACGGCGTGGGGCCTGCAGGCCAGGGCTGCAGGACCGTGATCACACGGTGTAGGCCTGGAGGCACACAATGAGAGAAGGAGACAACAGGAGTTCCATAGTTGGAGTGTGAAGCCGTTCTGCTGTATGTGCCTGCAGGGGCTCCTTTTATTAGATTGGGCCATGACACAGTCATGGCCCATTTTAAAAGGGCAATACATTGGGATGGACACACATCACACTCCTCCTTTTTCATAATGAACAAAACAAACATGGCTGAGACATACATGATTTCCTGCCACCCCTCGTTACAGAACGACAATACTTATCACTTGGGAATTATGAGGTATACAGATAGTAGGATATACCACTGACACATACATAGCTACTCAGATAGTTACAGACATAACACATACTAACACATTCTAAACATACTCAGCGGGTGACAGTCGTGGTTGGTGAACCGCCCGTGGAATGGTGGCAGTTCTACCACATTTTACAAGACCCTTTATTAACCTGGGGTACGGAACTGCATCCACTGAATGACACAATTGCTAGCTGCTGCCATCATATAGAGCACACCTACAAACTGCAGGATCACAGCTTCACATCACTGTTCTTTACTGAGACCACTTAAAGCATGTAGCTAATATGCAGGCTCACAGCATCAAAACGTGTGTTTACTGAGTCCTCTTTAAGCAATTGCACGGCTGCAGGAGACCAGTTCACTTTCCATTCGTGTCCGCTCAGCAGTCACTTCCCCGGGTCCTGGTCCATTGATGGTACAGTTCAAGGTCAGCAATGCCTCACCTGGCGGGTACCAGGGGCCACATCAGCTTAGTCTCTTGATGTAGGGGCAGGCAGCGAGACACAGGTAGTAGGGAGACCAGGTGGCCCACTTTAAGGTTCACAGTCAGTCCCTTTTGATGTATGTTGGGGCAGGGCAGCGAGATGCAGTTTGCGGGGCAGCTTGGCTGCGCCACATGATGTTAACAGGTCATGGGGTGATAGGATATCACTCACCCCCCTTTCTTGGCCATGCTCCCCCAGTCAGGGCTGTGGGGCACGGGAGCGCGCACAAGCACTCGTGCGGAGCTGCTACCCTTACCATGCCCGTTGCACCGCTTCTTGGTGGCAAGTATCAGGGACGCATGTGTTGGTTGGTCAGACACAAGTTGTTGGCTCAGCTCAGGGGGCTGGCAGGTATTGCCCCAGGGCCCACATTGGCCCGGTCCTTAGATGGTATGGCAGACAGGGTGACGCTGGTGGCTGGGTGTCGGGTTGGCTACTTGATCTTCCAGGAGCAGCACCAGCCACACACTTTCCCCCCCATTTTCCCAGGGGTTGGCATTCCTCATCTCTGGCCCGGGGTGCAGTGGTAGCACCAGGATGGTATGGCAGGCAGGGGACATTAGTGGCACGGTGTCGAGGCCACCTGTAGGGCAGGCAAGGTGACTTTAGTGGCAGGGTGTTGGGGCCACTTGCCGGACAGGCAGGGCGACACCAGTAACAGGGCACTGAGGCCACTTCCTGCATGGCTCTCTCCCCCAGGCAGGAGCGTGCACACCAGTGTTAGGGTGACACTGGTGGCAGGGTGACGCTGGTTGGAGGGTGTTGGGGCTACCTTCCTCATTCAGCTCCCACAGAGCTCTTTAAATGTCACTGCGGTGCAGTCCGGGATTTGCAGAGGGTCAAATACATTTGTTTCCATTGCCCCGACATGGAGTGCTTCTCCATTCACCTTGCTCCCATGTCAGGAGCACAAAAACAGCACCAACGAGGGGCTGGGATCTGGAGGGTCCCATACATTTTTTTTTATAACGCTGCACTTCATTTTTTTCACTCACCTCCAGCTGGGCCCGGTATCCTTCTGGAGCTTCTTTTCATCTTTGCTCCGGCACGGAGCACTGCATTATAATCACTGCCCGTGCCAGGGCCGCGTTCTTGATCGTCATTGCTCCGACACTTAGCTGCACAGTTTATCACTGCCACTGGGCTCGGGATCAGTAGGGGATATCATCACTTTCACCGCCATGGAGCGCTGCTCTCCTCCGTTGCCAACGGCCCGGGATCATTCAATGTGGCGCTGTCCTGGAGTGCTTTACTTTTTCTTTAATGTTGCTCCTACCGGAGCACATTGGCAGTCACGCCCGGGATTTTGCATGGGCGCCCCGACTTGGAACTGCATATCTAATCACTGCCGCTGGGCCCGGGAACAGTGCCGGGGAGACGTGGGCAACCACAGGTCTTCTTTCTTTTCGCTCCGGATTGGAGCAATGATCAGCTACTGCCCGGTAGCCTGCCAGCACAGCTACTACACGCTTTACGGGAGTGGGGGCAGGCACTCACCTCCTTTCTTCTTGACGGCTAATACAGCAAGGGTGGTCACACTGTACCTTCCTTCTTCTGGCGGCGGACGCTGCAGGGGGTTGCAGGTTGGCTCCCTCCCTGGCCGCACGAGCACCCTCTTCGCATAGGGTCGTGGCCAAGGAGTATCCACCGGCAGGGCTCCTCCTCCGCAACTTCGGCAAAAGCTGCCACTTCTCTTCTCTTTCTCCTGGGGGGACAGCACAACTCTTTTTTTCTTTGCGGCAGAATGCACGGGGAGGGTGGAAGCTCACACCGATCCCAGCCACACGAGCACCCTCTTCAATGAGGGCCGCGGCCGGTGCGAAGCATGAACGATTTCCCCTATCTTCTCTGTGGCGATGACTGCTGCTCCTCCTCCTTTCCCCCTCCTCAATCTTCCCATGAAGAAGAAAGAAAAAAAAATGAGGGACAGGAATGGAGCGGGGACATCGCTGGGGTTTCACTCCCTCGTCGCCATTATTGTGGGCCCGGAGGCGGTCACGCGGCCAGCCTCACTGGTGCTGGGGGTCCCAGCACCATGCTGGTGTGCTGGGGTCACCCGGACTTGAAGGTAGTTGAAGGGCAGGCATCTGTGAGGCTGTGGGGCACAGCCTAACACCATGGATGCCGGTAACATCCTGGATGGTGGGTGCCTGGGCTGGACAGCAGAGACCTGCAGGGCCATGGTCACAGGTTGCAGGGCCTGCAGGCCAGGGCTGCAGGACCGTCATTACAAGGTGTAGGCCTACAAGCACACAATGAGAGAAATAGACAACAGGAGTTTCATAGTTGGAGTCTGCAGCTGTTCTGTTGCAAGTGCCTGCAGGGGCTCCTTTTATTAGCTTGGGCCATGACACAGTCATGCCCATCTTAAAAGGGCAATACACGTGGGAGGGACACATCCCCTTAAAAGGGTAATACACATGGGAGGGTCACACATCACACACCCGACACTACCATGGCTGCTAGATATTTATGTATTCAACTTTGATCAAGTACGATGTCCGTCGTCACTTTCACCAGGCCAGGACATAAGGAAGGAAGCGTTTCATGGCCATACACTCAACCAATAACTGTACTAACTGATGGGGTTGTAGTTCCATGCAGCTAACAGCTGACGGGTTGCAAGGACGAGCAAACCCTCTCTGCATCCATATTTTTCCAGTGCTTGAGTGGGGAAGAGTGCTGTTAACCCCACTCTGTGCCCCCAACATGGCACCAGGAGCAAGACAGATGTCCGGAGGCCCCTGCGATTCCTCCTCTGTGTCCCACAGGATGCCATAGCAGTTGCCCTATGCTGGAACGTTGCATCTCGGGAATGTCACAATGCGATGACCCTCCCCTACCAGGAAGTGCATCAGAAAAATGATGCCCTTGCAGAGGTTGCCCTGACTACCAGAGTCCTGGAAGGTAATGTGTGTGGGCAACTGTTGTAACCATGTTTTTTAAAAAACAATAATGAATGTGAAACAAGGCCCCAGGCTGCCAGGGGAAGAGACAGCCACAAGCATTGGAAAGCGACGCACAAATACACAACAAGTACATATAGCCAATCAGCAAAAGGCCCCTGAGAGGTCAGCCAATCCAAGCAAACCCCAGTGTCTTCTAACTGAAGACATAACATTAACTGTACCCCTTAGTATTAGAAGATACAGCAAAGAGAAGCATCACCTGATGTGGAGGTAGTGAGTAGTGAAACTCCCTCAACATTTAGACTCAGGGCGCGGGGGGGGGGTGGGGGTGGGGCAGTTATTGCATGTGTTCATAGAGTTTAGTAAAAGCCTTTTTTTTTTTTTTTGATGATATAGTTTATTTGTAAACTTTTTCATCATTTCCCAGATTTTGTTCGTATGTAAGCTTAGTGCTTTAAAAAGCAATTATTGTTGTTTATTTATTTGTTTATTTTTTTTGTTTAGTTCGAGTATAGAGCTTAAAAAGAGAACCATTATATAGATGTATTTGTTAGTATTACCGCTGAGGAGTGTGGCCCACCTTTCTTGAGTGGTCATTTGTTTGGCTGACAGTTTAAAGAACGTTCCAAATTGTTTACGTTGAGGGGAGAGTTCTTTGCATTCCATGACCAAGTGGAAAATAGTTTCAGCTATTTCTTTGTCTTTGCAGAACCGGCAGTAGTTGTTTACAGCATCAATCTGTCTTGTTATAGATAAGTATGAATTTGTGGGAAGAATGTTCAGACGTATTTTTAGAAACATTGTACGAATGGTTTGGTCTGGGAAGATTTGCAAGTAGGCTGGTGGTTCATGAATTTTTCTATTGTCTTTTGTGCATTGCAGATTCTGTTTGTAGGTATTCTTTTTTTGAATGGTCTTTATCCAGTCGTTATGCAAGAGTTTTATATTTGCATGTTGTGGGCGGAGCGTGAGGAGTTCTGCTGATATATCTTCGTTTTTCATTTCAATTCTCATTGAGGCTTTCCATTTTTGTAGTATTGTAGTGTTAAAGGTGTTTTCTTTTGCTCGTAGAATTTGGATAGCTGGTGTTTTTTCATCTGTAAGTATTTTGCAGTAAATGTCTAATCTTTTCCATTGTACAAAGGAGTCAATTGACTGGGTTGCCAGTTCGTAGTGTATTCTTGGCATTGGGTATGTTTGTGGAAGCCGAAGGATTTTTCGCCAAAATATTGATTCGTATTTCGTCCAGTTAATTGTGTAGGCATTCAGCATTGCCTCTGTTCTGTATGTTAATATCGGTATGTACTTCTGTCTGTAATAGGCGATGATGGGATTGAAAGAAAACTTGCCATATTTTCTATGAAGTATACATCCTTGCCTTGATAGGGTTTGGGCTGTTTGATCAATTTTGTCTATCCATTGGTCTTCTGATTTCGATTGATTTATTGGAATGTTTCAATTTTGGAGTCGTTGATGGTAAAAGTCGGTTGCTATGATTTTTTGTGGGTGGTTTTGTGAGAATCATTGTCTTGGTTTTCCCAGTGTTGATTGTTAATTCGTTAGTTCCCATGTATTGACTCAAGGCTGTCAGAGAGGCTTGTAGTCCAGTTGGTGTTTTGTCTAGCAGAACAATATCGTCTGCATATGCCATTGCCAGAACTGGTATCGAGTTGATTTTTGGAGGGTTGGTTTTGTTGGATGTTAGATGTTCTTCAATGTCAGCAGTGTACAGGTTGTAGAGTGTTGCTGCCAGAGGGCATCCTTGTTTTAGTCCATTTGCTGTTGGTATAGCAGAAGTTGTGGCTCCTTGTTTCGATAATCTTACTTTTATGGTTGTTTCTGAGTACAGTAGGATGACCGGTTCAAGGATATTCGGCGGGCAATTCCATGTTCTAAGTTTCGCCCAAAGTTTTTCACGTGAGATTGCATCAAAGGACATCTTTAGGTCAATGAATGCTGCGTATATTTTGGTGTTAGAATTGATGGCCTCATGTTTGATTAGTTGTAATAATATCAAATTGAGATTTGTTCCAACTTTGGCCGTGAATCCTGTTTGCCTAGTTGAGAATTTGTTGTTTTTTGTAGCCCATGTGGTTAGTTGTTTTAAGAGTACTGCTGCAAATAGTTTCCCTAGCGGATCGAGGAGGGAAATTTTGAGGATCTTCCCTTGGTCCTTGCTTGTGAATTGGTACAATTATTGCCGACCTCCAAGAGTTGGGTATTCGGTGAAGTGTGTTGATTAAAATTGTAATGTGGCACAAGAAGTTCGCCCAGGCAGTTGGGTCTTGTTTAATGACAGCATTGGATAGGCCGTCAGGGCCCGGTGCTCTGGAGGTGTTCAAATTTTTGATCAATTGCATGAAGTCTTTGAATTCTACATGTACTTTCCATGTTGGTTCTATTACAGACAGTGGGCCTCATTACGAGTCCGGCGTTAACCGAGGCGGTAAAACCGCCTGGTTAACGCCGGACTCGTATTACCATTCCGCCTCCGTGATTCCCGGAATTACCGGGGCATTACAACCCGGAATCACGGAGGCGGAATGGTGTAAATCCCTATTCCCATTGAGTCCTATGGGACTCGATGGAAATGGGGATCATGGAAACACCGGCAGTATCTCGTAATGCTGCCGGTGTTTCCTCGTCCGCCTGCATGCAGGAGGTGTTAAACCCGCCAGGTAAGACCTGGCGGGAACATCACCTGCCGCCTGCAGGGGTCAGACTCAGGCGGTCCGGAAACAACGGTGGCAGCGGGTTTACCGCCACCGTTATTTCCGGACCGCCTGGGTCGTAATGAGGCCCAGTGTGTTCTGAGGGTCTGTTCTTCGTGATGCATAGATGTTCGCAAAGTGGGTTATCCAAGTTTCTTGTGGTACGTTAGCTGTAAGTTTGTGTTGTTTTTGGTGGTTGTCATTGAGCAAGTTCCAGAGCTCTCTGGTATTGTGAGTCTTATGGAGTTTGAGTATGTTTTCTGCGTCTGCTTGTTGGATGACGATTTTTTGGGATTTGATCCAATTGGAGTGGTTCTGTTTTAAGGATTTGATCTGGTTCCTACTCTGTGCAGATGAGGTTTTCTTTAGCTGTCGTATTGTTCGGTTTAGACATTTTTTTCTTTCAGCAATTTCTTGATTGTATGTGTGACGGTGGTCTTTGTGAAGACGGTTTTTGATGGTTTGTCGGAAGGGAAGTAAAATCCATTCATAGTTGAGTTTTTCATGGTCTGTCAAGTTGGCATCTTGAAATTTTTTTGGCAGAGTGGCTAGAGTTGGTTGTGGAATCCTTAGTCTTGATGTTGTACCATTTAACTCGAGCACCGGTGATATTGCTGGTTCACTTATTTGGGTGAAAGGTTGAGAGTGAACAGTGAGTTGATTATGGTCGCTTTTGTCGGTGGGTTCCGTTTGTACTTTTGTGACTGATTGCTGTAGGCTCTCCGATAGAAATATATAATCAATAATTGCATGAGATGATCCTCTGGTCCATGTTGGGGTGTAGGGTGTAGAGGTATTTGCATGGTTCAAGAGAGTCAGATTTCGTATCGTGATTTCTTTAATCCATCTTCTTGCTTTTGGGGAGAGTTCTGAGAGGGTTAGCAGGCAGCCATTCTTGTTGTGCAGCTTGATGTTCAAGTCACCGCAGATTATTATTTCCAGTGTTTGATGTTTTGTTGTAGCTTTGTCAATTGACAGGAACACTCCATCTAGGAAAGCATCTGTTGTTATTGCTGCTGGATTCCAATAGAGGTTTAGGATTAAAAGTATTGGGGTTATTTTTACTTTCTCTGTTTTGATCAATCTTTGTACAGGTCACTATAGTGAGTTGGGTCCAAGGATTTATGTTTTCAGAGATCATTACTGTGCTGTAGGGGTTTATCTTGATTAAGGTAAGGAGTCCAGATGCAGGTCTTCCTTGTTTTTGCACAATAGCCGGATTGAGAAATGTGATAAAAGCGTCGCATGCTGGTGGGTCACTGAGCCAGGTTTCCTGAAGGCATATGATTTGGTATTGATCAAGTTCAGTAGATGGGTTTGTAAAAAGGTGTAGGTTCCCTCTAGTGTTCCACGAACAGAGGGGCCATGTGAACCCGAGCTTAATTAATTGTTATGAATTGGACATTGTAGAGTCGTTTGTAAATGCAGTATCTGTGAACGAAGTTTCAGAGTCATAGGTTCTTCTGATCGCTTGTTCGGCTCTGAGAGGTTGACGTGTTCATATTAAGTCTTCCATAGATACAGTGTCTGTGAAAGAGGTGTCGGAGTCGTAGTTTCTTCTACTCGGTAGATCATTTCTGCGTGATTGACGTGTTTGTGGCGGGTTACTTAGGCATCTGTCAAGTCTGTTATGTTTGGGTAACTGATTTACCGTATCTGATTTTGTTTGGTAGTAGTTCTGTTTTTCGCTCCTTGTGGTCTTTACTTTATCCTGGCATATGCATATGTAGGCTAGTCCATCAAGTGCCAGGATGCAGGATTAACCTTTTAGTAAGTCGCGCCCTTGTCGTTGGCTATCTTCTTAGCCTGCAGGAAGAGCTTCCTTTGGCAAACTACAGCTTTTTTCAAGTCAGTAAAAAACATACGTTCCCTCTTTTGATCTCCCCAGTGAACAGTTAGCATCTCTTGACGATCATTCCATCAACTGGGAACAGTGGAGTAACTTTGCTGAAAAAGTTGGGGTCTGAGGGTGTGGGGGGGGGATGACATCTAAAGGAAAGGGGGCCCCTGCCAAAGAGGTAGACAAAATGGTGTGCCACTTAGGTTGGGGGGGACACCATTGCCCCCACGCCCTGAAAACTACACCCATGACTGGGAAGCACAGACATTTGACAATAAAAGCCCTGGGATGGGCTGCGGCTTGGCTTCTGAGCCCAGAAGCCGTGGGCCTTTTCTATCTCGCACCCTGTCCTAATACGTAAAAACCTATTGCGGCCCTTGTGTGCAACGCATCTCACCTGTCTATGAGTAGAAACACCCACTGCAAACTGCTGTGAACTGTTTTTAAAATGCAATACTTAACATGTAAAATGTACTTTACTGTTGTTCGTAGAAGCAAGTATCCTGTAACAGCGCCACGATGCCCAAGGGCCGTTGAGTGCTTTATAAATTCAAATAAATAAATAAATGTCAAGTAGCTTTCCTCGTGCAAGCTTTGACATATGTGTGGGGACGCATTGGGCACCTTCGACTGGTTTACCCTTCTCGTCTACCTCTGAAGAAATCCCAATGTGGCCATTGATGCATCCAGAAAGATGCTCCGGTTTGGAGATTTCTAATTGTGCAGCCACAGCAGACACCCTTTTTTTCAGGGTCAGCAAATTCCCAGAAACCCTAGTCCCCAGCTCTTCTGCTTTCCTTCACACGCTGGTGTGTTGTTCACCTTTTCGGTTAATTGCAATTCCATTCAGGGACGAAATTTCACCAAAATGCCAGGGGTAGTGGAAGTGACATCACACGACCCTTGACCCTTGATGACATCACAGGAAGTGATGTCATTTGACCCCAGACCAAAGTGATATTGCGGGAAGCGATGGAACACGACCTTTCCCCCATTGACAAAACAGGAAGTGGCATCACATAGCATTGTACACTACGAAAAATATGGTTACGATATCACTATAATGTGATGTACATTTCATACAAGAATGGATCGCCATATGTATCGTTAAGATCAGTGTGTATAGGTCCATATTACCAAATTACTGTGAATGCAAGCAGACGTCCATGACCAAATGATAATGATGTGTTATTATATAGCACTTATGCTTAAGCACTTTAAATAGAAAAAATATACACCTAAAATCACCCAACCTGTGTTGGTACTCATTTATCGACCTCGGAAGGATGAAAGGCTGAGTTGAGGCGTTTAAGAACAGACTAATTCAGTGACTCACCCCCAGAAATAAACCTTTAATGGATCTAGCAATTATTGTATAGAATTCCAGAAAGACACACTATTTGGTATTCCTATTCTTTCTGATTTAGGGTCAGTGCTAAAAGTGTTAGACTTGTGGCACTCCTGTTCTTTTTTTAAGGGGCCTGAACAAGAAAGCCAGCCACTCCAGAAGTAAAGTGCCACATGATGCTGGCCACAGCCCAGGAGCTTGCATTACACACTTAAAAAGGTTGCAGTTGCGACCTCTGGTGACCCCTAAATGACGTCCCTGGTTCCATTTAGTTCTTCAATGGTGACAGTGTCCAACATGGCAAGTGGTCTATCCGCCAGGTCAGGGCTTTGGTACTCTACCCTTTAGGTCGCTTAGTGGTGGTCACTTAGTACAGTCCCCTCTGCAGACGCCTCAGCTGGCAGATGTGTATATTAGAAAGGATCTTAAGGGGAGGGGAACGCTCAGCGGTCCTGCTGCTACCTTCACCGATGACAGGTTCTAGAACCAGGACCTGTTATTGTGGAGTTCATAAACATAGAAGAAATACTCGCAATACCGTTGGGTACTCTTTGTACCTGTAGAAGGGTCCAGTATTGGCAGATGTGGGTAAAGTTTGAATGGTTGTTTGATGTCATGAGCATATACTCGTAGTAGTCATTGTTTGCGCTATTAATCATATGATAAGTCATTTATAACACGCCTGTACACAAGTGTTTCTAGGCTGTCATGTCTTCGCCTCAGTGGATCCTGCAATGATTTTATTAACACTTTCGACTCCAAGAGCAGGGGCATCAATTCCCCAAAAGGCCAGGGGTAACGGAAGAGACATCACACACCTGAAAGCAATACCAGGGCGTGTCATCACAAGATCGCTGGCACTAGTGACATCACAGGAAGTGAATTACAAATATGAAGAAAAACAAAACACTGGACAAAAGCTTCTTTAGTTTTCAACCATATAATACCGATGGAACTCCCTCGTCTGCAGTGATAATGTGCCTAGCAGGTCCATTGTGAGTCAGTAGCGCTTTCTTCTTGCAGCCTCATATGGCCAGGTTATTGCCATCTATGGCACTAAAAGCGTTGCATGCCATGTGTAGTCATAATATGCCAATTGCAGCCTCACATGCCCACACACTGCTGCAATATACAGAGATCAGCCTCATGTGCTCAAGTAGTGCCCTCCTATTTCAGGATAAGCCTCATACAACATCTAGGGTCATCATATGCAAGGTACACAATCCCTTGTGCTGTGATCTTATGCCAATCAGGACTCAGTAGCCCATGTTCTGGCACCGTATGCCAGGTACAGCCTTATACACTCGGGTCTTCCCAGCAGATGTCACGTGTAGCCTCTTTTTCCCAGTAGTGTGCCCATGGCCCCATCCATCAGTGGGGAAAAAGGTTAAAAAAGTGGGTTAGGGTGGCTGTATTTTGGGAACGGTGGTGCTGCACTTTATGGATGCAACATTCAGTATGTGTCTAACTTCTAGATGATCCCAATTTAGAACAGTTAAGGAGAAATTGTGCCCTATGCCATGAAGTTGTTTGTAAAAGATCAAACAGTTTGGTCAAATGGAGGTACCGGGATTTGAGTGCAAGTACACTGGTTTCACAGTCTCCAATCAAGCCAGCTACCACATCTCTTGCCATCCAACCTTTAGTATTAGGAGTTCTGCATTCCTAATCAGAACTACCTTTATTTTGTTTTTCTAGACCTTGCCTCCCACCCAGTGTGTGGACTTTTTGGGTGGGATGGTTCTATCTTGTACCACAATGTGCAGATTTGCTGGACTTTGCCTGGATCGCATTGCATTTTCTTTCTATTTAGTGTTCTCCCTCTTGTTCTCTCCTCTGTTTTCTGCTGTATTTTTATCATCATTTCAGCAACTGTACCATCACATTTATTTATTTATTTATTTATTGTTTGCTTGTTAGGTGCTTATACAATAAGAATCTACTGTTTCAATGAGCCCACAGGGCGGGGAGGGAGGGTACATTACAACACAATATTAAGAGCTGAAGGGGAAGAGGAAGAAGGGCGAACCTACTATGCCTTGTGAGTATTCAGAACATGCAATTGAAATCACACATTAGTGATTGTAAAGCGCTTAGGAGTAGGCGCTATAGGAGTAAAATAAAACAAACAAACCAGTCGTTTGTGTTTAACCAAGCAGATGTTCAGAAGCACTAAACCACATAAGCAATCTTTATGGAAGCATGTAAGGTATGATTTATTCCTGTGTTTTACATAGAACTTATTAACATACATTTTTCATTGTTCTTGAAGTGTACATAACATAACTTAGCATTACACAACTTAGTGCTGCTCAATTTGACATCAGAAGGATGAAATGACAAGTAGGCTGTGCTAAACGATGAACATAATTACTTGAGTCAAGACATTTACTTACTGGGCTATCGCCATCAATTTCAACCTGGGTATCTTTTGAACATGTGAAAAGTCCATAGAAATCTGGGCAATAAAGTGTCTCAGACAAAAAAAATGAAACACACACACACAGACCAGATTTCTCAATTCACGTGCTTTAGACTTATGTCAGCCACCATGAAATGAGCACACTCGCCCGCCAAACCTCCAACTAGCCCATGCTTTTCAATGGACGCTCAGCTGCAGTGCTTTATTTCACGTAAATTATGTGTTTTTATTGAACAGTAAATCACTTTTTGACATCTAAGCGTGAGAGCCAGTAAGCCAGCGGTGGCAGAGGTAGTGCCAGCAGGGGTACTACAAACTTTACCAGGGGGAGGAGCTGGTACCCCCGCTAGCCCTGAATGATGTCCATGTCAGAGAACCATTTGATGGCTTCACCATCCATGAAACACAAAACCATAAATCCCCAAGCCAGACAAATACAATTCATAAACTGTTCTATTGCAAGTGTTGAAAGTTCCCTAACAGAAGATCCTGCAATGAGGCATTTCCACCTCGATGCTGGATCACAATGCCACTTCACCTCGACACTGGATCACCATGCCGCTTTGCCTCGATGCTGGATCACCATGCCGCTTCACCTCGACACTGGATCACCATGATGTTTTGCCATGATGCTGGACTACCATGCTACTTTGCCTCAACGCTGAATCACCATGCCGCTTCGCCTCAGAACTGGATCACCTTGTCGCTTCGCCTCAATGCTGAATCACCAAGCCGCTTTGCCTCGATGCTGGATAACCATACCGCTTTGCCTCGATGCTGGATCACCATGCCGCTTCACCTCGACGCTGGATCACCATGCCGCTTTGACTGGATGATGGATCACCATGCCGCTTCGCTGCAACGCTGGATCACCATGCCGCTTTGCCTCGATGCTGGATCTCCATGCTGCTTTGCCTTGACGCTGGATCACCATGCTGCTTTGCCTCGATGCTGGATCACCATGCCTTGTCACTGGATCACCATGCCACTTCGCCTCGACGCTGGACCACCATGCCGCTTCGCCTCAATGCTGGATCACCATGCCACTTGCACATTGTCTTTTTCAGCATCACATGACCCAGATTGTTCCATTCCACACCCACAAACATTTTGTAGAAGCAAGCTGTGTGTTTCCATAAGTTAGTATGGGCAACACAAATGTTTGTTTTCTTCATTGATGTTAAGACAGGTGGTTGGCTTGCGTCCCCCCTTTGCAGAAAACCCTTGACCTTAGGACCAGCATCATTTTACATACTTGCCAACATGACCCGTTCCAATCTGTCGGTGCTTATCCAGTCCTGTTTTTTTTTCTTTGCATTCTGGGACTTGTAGTTTGAGTTGTATAATGGGAAAAGTGGAACTACAACTCACAGAATGCAAAGTAAAAGCCCAGGACTGGATAAGCACCTTCAGGTTGGAATGGGTCATGTTGGCATGTATGCTCTTATACATGTAGACAGTCAGATCTAGTTACTTTGTGTGTCTCAGGCTTCCATGACAGATGACTTACCATCCTTTATTGACACAGAAAGATAATTTTCAATGATTAACATTCATTTCCCTGATTCGGTGGGATGTCGTTAATGAGCTTGTCCCCATATTCCTTGTTTATTATGGGAGCTCCCAGGTATCCTCGAGCTTTTTGGACCGAATGACATTTTGGCAATTTATTTTTACAGTTTTTGCTATTTTGTTCTCCAAAACATAGGTTGAGACCCCACCCCCACCCACACACACACCCGTCCCCCTCTAAACCTCCCCCTTCCTATATACCCCACCCCCACCCACACACACACCAGTCCCCCTCTAAGCCTCCCCCTTCCTATATACCCCACCCCCACCCACACACACACCAGTCCCCCTCTAAGCCTCCCCCTTCCTATATACCCCACCCCCACCCACACACACACCAGTCCCCCTCTAAGTCTCCCCCTTCCTATATACCCCACCCCCACCCACACACACACCCGTCCCCCTCTAAACCTCCCCCTTCCTATATACCTAACCCCCACCCACACACACACCCGTCCCCCTCTAAGCCTCCCCCTTCCTATATACCCCACCCCCACCCACACACACACCCGTCCCTCTCTAAGCCTTCCCCTTCCTATATACCCCACCCACACACACACCAGTCCCCCTCTAAGCCCCCCCTTCCTATATACCCCACCCACACACACACCCGTCCCCCTCTAAGCCTCCCCCTTCCTATATACCCCACCCACACACACACCCGTCCCCCTCTAAACACACACCCGTCCCCCTCTAAACCTCCCCCTTCCTATATACCCCACCCCCACCCACACACACACCAGTCCCCCTCTAAGCCTCCCCCTTCCTATATACCCCACCCCCACCCACACACACACCCGTCCCCCTCTAAACACACACCCGTCCCCCTCTAAGCCCCCCCCTTCCTATATACCCCACCCCCACCCACACACACACCCGTCCCCCTCTAAACCTCCCCCTTCCTATATACCCCACCCCCACCCACACACACACCCGTCCCCCTCTAAACACACACCCGTCCCCCTCTAAGCCCCCCCTTCCTATATACCCCACCCCCACACACACCAGTCCCCCTCTAAGCCTCCCCCTTCCTATATACCCCACCCCCACCCACACACACACCCGTCCCCCTCTAAGCCCCCCCCTTCCTATATACCCCACCCCCACCCACACACACATCAGTCCCCCTCTAGGCCCCCCCCTTCCTATATACCCCACCCCCACCCACACACACACCCGTCCCCCTCTAAGCCCCCCCTTCCTATATACCCCACCCCCACCCACACACACACCAGTCCCCCTCTAAGCCCCCCCTTCCTATATACCCCACCCCCACCCACACACACACCCGTCCCCCTCTAAACCTCCCCCTTCCTATATACCCCACCCCCACCCACACACACACCCGTCCCCCTCTAAACACACACCCGTCCCCCTCTAAGCCCCCCCCTTCCTATATACCCCACCCCCACCCACACACACACCCGTCCCCCTCTAAGCCCCCCCCCTTCCTATATACCCCACCCAAACCCATCATCTATTTTCTGAAGGAAAGAAAATGGTAAAAGTGTGGCAACATATAATTCGGACAAATGGTTGGTGGGGAGAAAGTGGGGAATATCTTCTTATTTCGAGATTGTGAGATCACCATTACCAAGCCAATCATTGACATGGTCACTCACACCACTGTATAATGACATAGAACTGTGCCCTTCCAGACCAAGACCTGCTCCATGTCTGCAATGATTCTGGGAGTATGTGTGCAGGTGCTGTGTGTGCCTTCTCCGTGCATGGCAGTTTTTTTTCAAAAATAGCTTCAGCATAATACCAAAGGTATGCAGAGTGCTCAAAAAAAGATCTTTCTAAACATAGGTGTCTGCAAAAGTTGCATTAACATGCAGAGGAGCAGAGAACAAGGGCTATTCATTAAGCCTCAGATGCAGATACTGGTGTGCTTACGCTCCCTTGAATGTTCCAGGCCAGTGAGCAGTCACCAAGGTCAATACAGAAGATGTATGAACCTATATTGAAACAATATGAAAATACTTAAGAAGTAACGATGAAACTAAAGCACAAGGAGAAACATATACCTAAAGCTAAAGTAATCATGACTACAAAGAAGATGAAGTTACTTATTGATCAATAACTGTAAACACGCAGTGATGCAAGACAGAAAGGAAACATATAGAAGCTTGCTACAAAGGTATATATAACGTGGTTAGGACGGCCATGATAGCAAAACGGACGCCGATTCATGTTTGATACAACCAAGCTACCTCAGAAACAGATTAGGTCTATTTTAAGGCATAGGCACAGAGCACAATATGAGTCACATGGATAAGCCCTGAATGTGGGACATTCCACATAGATTGAAGAAAGCATCTGGAAAAAAAACAACTGTTGGTCCATTAAAAGTTTACAAAGTTCATATGAGACAGTGTGAGCAAGCCTTTAGAGGCCAAGAGGAGCAAGTGCATCCAGCATAATTAAATCAAATAGCCGAAAATAGAAGGCTGAAATGGAAACATTCGTGGTCTGCTAACACATGAGTTCGGAGCAGAGAACAAGGGCTATTCATTAAGCCTCAGATGCAGATATTGGTGTGCTTACACTCCCTTGAATGTTCCAGGCCAGTGAGCAGTCAACAAGGTCAACTACAAAATGAAGACTTTGGCTTATGGCCTATCGATGAGAGGTGATTGACTAATTGGAAAAACAGGGAGTAGTCTGGCAGAAGTCAAACACCTAAGTTTCTTTTTGCTTACGTGCTGCTAACAGAGTCAGGAGTCCAAGGTTGGGATAGTATGCCAACCAATCAGTGGCTTTGAGGGAAAACCTAACATGCAATATTGCATAGACCAATCCACTGACAGTTTGTCCATTATAATCAGTACTGTACGTATGTAGAGGTAGTTCAAGGCGTGCCCTACAGATAAGGGGCAGCCAATGATGCACTAATCCTTACATATTCTATAAGTAGATATTTTCCCTTATCCAATCCTTCCCCACAATAGGTTTTATATTTTACCACGTAGAATGATGTCATAGATGAGGCATATTGGGGTACACAGACCTCTGTGTAATCAAGCTGCTTGGTGAGTGTGCGAGCATCAATCAGATGTCTGTCAGTTCTCCCTACTTTATGAACTGAGAATAAAGTAGTACTTTGCGATATTCTTTGAGTCTGTCCGGTTATTTGGTCTGTGATCTTTATTTGTAATTCCAAACATGTGCGCAACCAATGCTCAAACCTTGATCTCTATGAGGACCTTTAACCTGCAGGTTATGCACTAAGCAGAACAAAGAAATTAATGCCAATCAATCTCCACCTTTTCCCTTGCACCTTGTGCCCATGGCCGTCACGGGAGGGGGCAAAGAGGGACAATTGCCACCCCTAATTGCTGCTTTGCCCCCTCCTAATTTGTGCCACTTTTCAGAAGTCTAAAAGGCGCTCCTTCGACCCGAAGTCAGTCACTTCTTTCCAGTCTCTTTGTTTGCTTATCATGTTCTTTAGCCTGGCCTGAAGAAGACACCACAGGTATAGATGGGGCCGGGAGGATAGCTCAGGCGCAACACACTTGTCTTGGAAACAAAGCAACTCAGAGCAACACAGGTTCGAATCCCGGTTCCGCCTTAAGCGCGCTATAAAAGATTAACTAATTGGATGGGCCATTGAGGTGGGGCTCCTCTATGTTGAGAGCAGGCATCCCACATGCGGTGAACACATTGATTTCAGATTGTGCAGCTTACCATTTCACAGAAACAACAAAAGAGACATTTCCAAAGTCAAATATGCTTTTTAAATTTAAATCGACCAGTTTTCTGTAAACTGTGTTTACTTTTTTTCTGACTTCCCCCACAAATAACCCACCAATGTTTATGCCCCTTCCTTTGAGTTTTATCACAGGGTATATACTTCCATTGAGGTAATTTGCATGTCAAACTCCTCAATCGAAAGTAAAAGCTTCTATTGTGCCAACATCAGTTATCAGGAAACTGCGCTTTGGGGTCATGGGGGCCAACTTTTGATTTCCACTATGAGGGCAGAAATTCTCATACTCCCCTGATATGAGCAAGCAACCCGCCCAACCCATACCCCGGCCAAATGGTGCATTTTATAGCACCAATTATTTATCATGAATTTCAAAAAGCCATAAAGATTTACAGCCAGCATTGTCCATAATACATCGCAGCAACGGTCACTCTACTTGCTGAGCTACCATGTTAGCTAAGATGTGTCACTCGACCTTCAAAGAATTCATTATCGGACACGGATCCCCGATTGTCGTCAAAATCACAGTATTAATGTGCAGTTCATGCACAGCTACAGTCACTCAACCTGCTGAGCTACCATGGTATCTAGAATGTGTCACTCGACCGTCACAGTATTCAATATCGGATATGGATCCATGATTGTCGTCAAAATCACAGCATTAATAACAGTGCAGCTCATGCACAGCTACAGTCACTAAACCTGCTGAGCTACCATGGTAGCTAGGATGTGTCACTCGACCGTCACAGTATTCAATATCGGACATGGATCCATGATGGTCGTCAAAATCACAGCATTAATAACAGTGCAGCTCATGCACACGACTTTAAAGCGAACCATTTTCACCTCCAGCCACAATCACACTGCACACAGAGTCATTTAGGATGTACAGCCAGAAACGGACAACTGTAAGCATCTCTACGGGGTCAAAGTGAGGTTCCAGTCCCCATTGCTAAAGAACTGACGGTGCAGGTGCCCCCTTTCCCACCTGCACTCATCGCCGATGGGTGAGATCTCTGTTAAATGGATTGTCTTTGACTACCTATCACTGGGAACTAAGCTATGAGTGATATCTCTTCTACCAAACTGAATGTTTTTGACTGCACATTATTTGTAGTCGAACTGGGAGTGATATCTCTTCTGCTAAGCACCATCTCTAACTGCATATTATTTGAAGCTTAACTGGGAGTGATGTCTGTTTTAATTTAAAGCATGCAGTCTCTTGCTGGTGCATACTTTCAGGTAAGCGAGTGATGTCTTCTCTTTAAAGGTGTGCTGTCCCTTGCTTTTATGCACATCATGCATACCAACAAGCTGCATGCCATCACCGAACCACAAAGTGTAGGTGACTATATCAAATGTATAACCCAATAGGAAGATTGAAGACATCTCAAATTAGCGCGTGTCACTTGTGAGATGCTTAGAAATTTCTCATCTTCTCATTGCATTCTGCTACTTATAAACATGGCTTTAAAGTCTGAAACTAAATGTACAATTACTGTACAAGAATACTGAATAAAGTGCCCTGAAAGCAAGGGCTTGAACATCTGCGCACTTACAGGCCACAACTGAAGCGCTTTCCTTTTATGGCGTTAGTAACCTGTTCCACTTGCTGCACCTAGCCATGATGAAATCCTGGCTCGCAACATAAACACCTTGCCATTTACTTACACATACTCCAAGCCTCTTCTCTCCGCCGTCTAGAACTGTATGTGCTACTTAAATCTTGAACCGGACCACCATGTAACTCGGTCCTCACTTTCCGTTGTAATTATTTCTGTACCATTCCCTTTTACCGTTGAATGTATGTACCCTTTTTATTTATTCCTGTGTTTGTGTAACGATATGTAACTCTGCTGTGCACATGATTATGCGCCCAGCTACCTGAGGGTTCGGACGCACTCTATAAATAAACAAACTAAACTAAACTAAACCGAGGGTCGGGGGGTAACGTCCTGGCAGCCCGAGTTAAAGGCCTGAGCGAAGTGAGGGTGTTTATCGAGGGCACCGGGATGTCACCCCACCCCCAGTGTAGCCCATGGAACGGATTACTAACCCCATTAGCAGCCCGGGTTACCAAAGCAGTAATGCAGGCTACTAATAGCGGGGGTCTTTTCTATGAAAGAACGGGACGCCAAAGATCTTTGACAGTTCAAAGATGGCCACCACGGAGATGGAAGGTAGGGCTCCTTACGGAGCTCGTCTTCCATTTCAGTTGTGGCCGGCAAAGGGAGAAAGAGAAAAGAGGCAGCATTGGCGGGTCTTGCCGCCACCACAATCAGGTAAGTCAGGCTGTGGAGGGGGGTTGAGAATATAAAAAAAGGGAAAGGAGGGTGGGCAGAAGATTTCGGTCCAGGGCGGGGGAGGTATCCTGCGGGTTCCCTGGAACGTGGGCTGTGATCAGCGGTTTCAGGCCACAATCCGCGGAACCTGATTGGCTGCTCCCCCCAGGTGCTAATGCATATTATTATACATCATGTAAAGACGCAGCAGTGGGTTAGTCCTGTGCCCCCATAGCCATTCCTCCAAATTGTTGGACTATTTCCAGGACCAAAAAGGGGGATGGAAAAAGATGGACTATTGACATGTCCTTGTGTGATCACTCCGGTCAATTCCAATCCCCACGCTGACACATAACTATCAATTTGTTATACGGATCAGTATGCAAATAAAAAGTGAACTCAAGCCTTGAAGGGAGCTCTAAGGGTAGAAAGGCCCAGCTAACAAAAGATAATAATAATTGCTTCATGGGCAGGCTTATTTCTATTACCCCTGACTGCCCCCAAAAGAATAAAATAGGTTCAATGCCCAATTGGTAGCATGAGTGCAGGGGCTGACAGCGTGCCCCTCCTACTCAGCGTGACCCTCCTACTCTTGAACAAGGGCTCCCGCGTGCAGTATCTCAACTGATTGATGGATGCAATCAGGGCTCAAGTCAAGGGTACACGCGAATGGATGGAGTCCCCCACTTTTTTCAGAGGGCACCTTGATATGCAAATTATTGGTGATACCACATTCAATTCGTATGCAAATGAGTCCTCCCATTTTGTTTTTTTTCTAGGACTTGACCCCTGGATGTAATCAGGTTTTTCCACCGGAACCTCCGAACAGTTTTTTCTTTGGGACAGTTTAGCTGTGAAGAGCCCCCAATGATTTGAAGCAAAAGGCTGGCCGCTTCCAACAATACGGTGAACACAAGCAGCGACGTGTCCTATCGGTATTAAGAAAACCAGGCCTAATCAAATTGCCTATTTTCTGACAAAAAACACTTTTTCATTGTATATGGTTTATTTCCAAAAATAAATTCTCAAAAGTCATTAATCCCATAAGACCTTTTTTGCTGCTTTTTTTAAGTCTTTGCTTTCATCTAACTTTCCTTCCATTCGCCAGTTTCATCTCGAATACTCCTTTTTTCCTTCTTACATTGATTGGCGAGTGGGTTACCCTGTGAGCCCACTTTTGAACCCCACCCCTTCCTAGTCCAATCCCTTACTTTCGCTTTTGTTTGTTTCCTGGGTGACATCACCGCCCCTTCCGCCATCGTACACTCCTCGTATTTATACGTTGCTCTTCAGAGAGCCTTCTTCTGTCCCTCCATTTTTCTGCCGTGGGGGTTGCAGGTGGGAAGGGCAATGCTGACGAGGGACTTTTCAGACTCCTGCCTGCCCTGCGCACATGCAAGCACATGCACACCAAGACTATTGCAATTAATGTTAAGTATGTTATTATGATGTGTACTGCACACCATTGCCATTTGCATGGATGTTGATTTCTACCCCTGAAATTGGGGTAGAATTGCCCTTTAATGGGTTCCATGTTAATTCACGGACAAAAAATATCTTTGTGGTAATTGACATCAAAGTGATTACTTCGAAGTTTTACTTCGATATTTTATCTATTTGAGGGTGTGCCCCCATGCCCCCTTTCCTCTTCACTACCCTCCCTAACCCAAACCTCTGCCCATACCGTTTTTAACCCTTAACCCACAACTACATATATATAATTCAAAGTAATTCGAAGTAATCACTTCGAAATGAATTACTTCGAATCAAGTTTTATCGTTGAAACAAAGCAAGACCATTTATCATTTGCCATTACCTGCTGTGCCCATGTGAGTGGCCTTGCTCCAACAGGACAGCAGTACTTACATTTGTGTCGGCAAGTAAATTGCACCAGGACAGGCCGAGCGGGATGGGCTGCAAGACACGTGTGCCCACAGATAGGCCTTCCTATTGCACGTGGGTCTCCATTGTTAATAAAAAGGACCTTCCGGCACATGGAGCAGTTTGCTCTGCTTATCCTGCCACCATTGAATTTCTCCCTAAGATTCAAACAGTGGTTCACAGAAGGTTCTGGAGTTGGGGCCCATTGGCAGGTCAGGCCCAGGGAGGGACTTCTGCTCTTCCTCCGAACGCCCTTCATCTAGTCACTGCTTCAGGGGTCAGAGGTCAGGAAGTCAGGGCTTCTCAATTAAAGGCACCATGCAACAGAGCAGACTTTGACATTCATGAACTGTTTAGGAGAGCCTCTGACTCCCAGAAAGTCCCTCAAAAAGCAACTCTTCTGCCAGTTCCATGTGGATGATTAGTTCTCAGTGTGCACGCCCATGGGGCTCATTACGTGTTTGCTGGTCCGGAAACAACGGTACCAGTAAGCTTGCCGGTACAGTTGTTTCCGGACTGGCAAACTCAGAGTTGTGCCCGCGGGTGCCTTTCTGCCTGCCAAATGGTGCTGGTGCATCCGGCCTCCCCATTCCCAATGAGCCATATGGGGCTCAAATGGGAATGGGGATTAATGAATACTGGCACCTGGCAATGGGGACAGACCGGGTCCGCCAGAGTCGGAATGCTCACGTTCGTCTCCATTGCCGGGTGCCGGTAAATTCACGAGTTTGGCGGCAGCTGGGCTGTTTTTACCGGCGCAGCTACCGCCAAACTCGTAATGAGGCCCCATGTCTTCCTCCCTGCATGACGCTGCTCTCAATGGCTCAAGTTTGAGGTCTCAATGACTCGGATCTCAATATGCGAGCCTCACATCTCCCCCACCAGGTCTCCAATCTGAATGCTTGAGGTCTCCCTATAGGTTTTCGGAGCCATTACACATTTTCTGTAGAGACTACAACGTTTCCACAGATAGTTTGAGTTCAAGGAAGTCAGACCTAGTTTGTAGCAAATTATTGCTAATGGTTCACAATCCGGAAGTCGTAACACTCGTCGCCAAAAGCGACCTTATAAGGTCTCACTATGCCATCGCCATGTCTCCCCAATCGAATCTTTGGCTTCAGTGTTTCAGGCTTTAATGTCTCAGGTCGCAAAAAGCAAGCCCCACATCTCCATTAGGTCTCAGGTCTAAATATGCAACCACCCACATCTTCCTCCAGCCATCCTGAGGTCCCAATGATTCAGGTTTCAAAGTCTCAGGTCTCAATGTCTCTGGTCTCAATATGCAAGCCCCACATCTCCTCTATTAGGTCTCAGGTCTAAATGTGCAATCACCCACATCTTCCTCCAGCCATCCCACCCACATCTTCCTCCAGCCATCCTGAGGTCCCAATGATTCAGGTTTTTAAGTCTCAGGTCTCAATGTCTCTGGTCTCAATGTTTCACGTCTCAATAGGCAAGCCCCACATCTCCTCTATTAGGTCTCAGGTCTAAATGTGCAACCACCCACATCTGCCTCCATCCATTCTGAGGTCCCAATAATTCAGGTTTTAAAGTCTCAGGTCTCAATGTCTCTGGTCTCAATGTCTCAGGTCTCAACATGCAAGCCCCACATCTCATCCATTAGGGCTCAGGTCTAAATGTGCAAACACCCACATCTTCCTCCAGCCATCCTGAGGTCCCAATGATTCAGGTTTCAAAGTCTCAGGTCTCAATGTCTCTGGTCTCAATGTTTCACGTCTCAATATGCAAGCCCCAAATCTCCTCCATTAGGTCTCAGATCTAAATGTGCAACCACCCACATCTGCCTCCATCCATCATGAGGACCCAATAATTCAGGTTTTAAAGTCTCAGGTCTCAATGTCTTTGGTCTCAATGTCTCAGGTCGCAATATGCAAGCCCCACATCTCCTCCATTAGGTCTCAGGTCTAAATGTGCAACCACCCACATCTTCCTCCAGCCATCCTGAGGTCCCAATGATTCAGGTTTCAAAGTCTCAGGTCTCAATGTCTCTGGTCTCAATGTTTCACGTCACAATATGCAAGCCCCACATCTCCTCCATTAGGTCTCAGGTCTAAATGTGCAACCACTCACATCTGCCTCCATCCATCATGAGGTCCCAATAATTCAGGTTTTAAAGTCTCAGGTCTCAATGTCTTTGGTCTCAATGTCTCAGGTCGCAATATGCAAGCCCCACATCTCCTCCATTAGGTCTCAGGTCTAAATGTGCAACCACCCACATCTGCCTCCATCCATTCTGAGGTCCCAATGATTCAGGTTTCAAAGTGTCATGATGCATCCAGACATTTGTTTAAACCTCAGCAGCCCCGGCTAGGGGCTGTCTGGGTTCAGTTCTGGCGCCACAGGCGCCAGGCTCATAGACTTTACTTACCTGATGCAGACCATGCTGCAAAGGAGTCCAAGCCTACATGAGGCCTGGATGGGACTATTTTGTTACAGGGACTATTTTTTACTCGGGCGTGGCTCTAGGGAACTTCTTACCTGGAACTACTTTGGAGGCTATTTAACCACACCTGAGCAGCAGCAAATGCTTCGCGTTATTCTGCATCCAGCAGTGTGACGCTCACCGTGCCTGCAGCCAGCATCCAGTCTTCTGCCAAGCCCGCGTGCCTGCAGCCAGCATCCAGTCTTCTGCCACGCCCGCCTCGAATCCGGAGCTCCTAGAATAAAGAAGAAGAAAAGGACAAGGTTAGAAAACAAACTTATTTCAAATTCCTCACCTAATTCCGGAACCATTTCATCTCCGGACTAGGAAAGTACATCAGTCCTGCACGCGTCGCTTCGCCAGCTCCAGCACAGCGCCATACTCACCAGTTCTCACAGCCACAGCAACTTTCGATCCGGCACTGTCTCCATCATTTCTTCGCCGTAATCCGACACCTAGGGGACACAAGAAAAAACAAGGTGAGCCAAGGGAATCAAAAAATACAACCTCTTACCACCATAGACTTACCTGATTTACCACCGGCGGTATTATTCCATAACTCTCCACATTTTCATATGCCGCATCTGTAAAGAGGGAGAAAAACAACACGTTAATGCATGCAATAGTTACCGGACAGCGTTGGGTAACACAGACCCTTACCTGAACGCCAGCAGCAGCTACGAGACCTTGTTCTCACAAACTCAGTTGCAACTTAAGGAAGGAAGGGGACAAGAGTGAACATCGGGTACATTGAACTCTTTGAACTTGATACTTACCAATCCCGCCAGGGACTTCAGTGTCAATACTTACCGGAACTCTCCCAACGCCTTCAAACCAGTGAAGTAACTGGTATCTACGCGCCTCTGCAAGACACGCAGGATGGAGAGTTCATCTTTTACGAAAATAAGGTGAGGTTACTAAGGGGATATCGGAGTTGATTATTGGGGGAGAGCGAGAACAGTTGGGAGGCCATCACTAAAACCCACAGGTGGTTAATCCCTGTCTCCACTTGCAGGAAAATACTTCTTCGGGTCCAGCAGACAAGACTAAACGGGCCAGTCCAGACAGTCATCTCTGCACTACGCATCACGTTGAAGGAGACCGCAGCTGTCCGGGTCCGATCGACACCCCTGTGGGGTCCAGGTGAGCGTAACAGAGGTTTCAAAGTCTCAGGTCTCAATGTCTTTGGTCTCAATGTTTCACGTCTCAATATGCAAGCATCATGTCTCCCCATCAAGTCTAAGGTTTCCATGTACATGCCCCACAACTTCCTTTCATCAGGCCTCAATGTCAAGCCCCCACTTCTCCCTCCTTCAGGTCTCAAAGTTTCTGGTCTCAATGTCTCGGGTCTCAGTATGCAAGCCCTGTGTCTACCCCATCAGGCCTCAGGTTTGAATGTGCAAGACCTCTTATCTACCACACCAAGTTTCTGGTCTTAATGTTTCCGGTCGCACCCAGATACTTTCGGGTTAGGAGCGCTATATAAATAAATAAATAAATAAATAAATGTCTCAGATTTTAATGACTCACGTTGTGTAGTGAACATGTAATTCGAAGGAAATGATGACACACGAGAATGTTGTGAAAAACTGAAGAAAATAGAAAAAAACCTATACATTACTGAATTACTCCTAGAGCAGGCCATATATCACTGCACTGGCAGGTTAGAGGAATCCATCTTGACTATACGTATGCCTGCTTGCAACATGGACGTCCGCTCTGACATGCAGAAACCAGAATATGTTTACTCATTCATTAGCCATTGCACTAGGCTTACTTTGTGTAACTTTGCACACGCTGCTCAATTTACAGTCCAGCAGAGGCCGACTCCACTTCAGAGTCCTGATGAAGGCTGTACATTCAGTTATAAGGGACACACGCAGATGTGCTAATAACAATTAGAATGGGTAGACAGTATCCGCAGCAAGATCATGTGTGTATGGAGACACTTGAAGATAATTGGGGAACCAGAGGAACAGGCTTAAAGGAAGTTACACATTCTTAAATTCTTCTCAATGAACATAGATTCCAATGTATAAGGAAACCTGTCATGTTATGTGTATGTTCCTGTGTCATCTTCTATGCTGCTACTAACGTTTTGCCGACTAGCCTCACCTAATCCTGGAAGGCAAGTTTGAGTTTTTCCTCGTCAATTTCCACCCATCAGGTGCCCGGTCAGAATGCCTCTAGTCCCAAAATGCAAGGTTCGTATCTCCTCCATCAGTTCCCAAGTGTTCGCCGTCAGGTCCCACATTTCCCTTCTGTACATTCTCAGGTGTCAGTGTGCAAGACCCCAAGTCTCCCAGCATCAGGACTCAGGTCTCAGGGTCTTAATGTCTCAGGTCTCAACACTGTAGGCCTCAGTAAGCAAGTTCCACATCTAACACATCATGTCTCAGGTCTCAATGTGCAAGGACCATGTTTCCCCCTCTAGGCCTCTGGCCTCAGTGTCACAGGGTCTTAATGTCTCAGGTCTCAACACTGTAGGCCTCAGTATGCAAGTTCCCCATCTAACACATCATGTCTCAGTTCTCAATGTGCAAGGACCATGTTTCCCCCACTAGGTGTCTGGCCTCAGTGTCTCAGGGTCTTAATGGCTCAGGTCTCAACACCGTAGGCCTCAAGTGGCACAGCGAGTAGAGCGCTCGCTTTGACATCCGTGCAGAGGCTGTTAAAGAGCACCACACACCGTGGGAAATAATAAGCAGCGCTCAGATACCTGAGGGTTTGTAGCGCTATAAAAATGCCTAATTATTATTATCATGCAAGTTCCCCATCTAACACATCATGTCTCAGGTCTCAATGTGCAAGGACCATGTTTCCCCCACTAGGTCTCTGGCCTCAGGGTCTTAATGGCTCAGGTCTCAACACTGTAGGCCTCAGTATGCAAGTTCCACATCTAACACATCATGTCTCAGATCTCAATGTACAAGTCCCATGTTTCCCCCACTAGGTCTCTATTCTCAGTGTCTCAGGTCTTAGGTTCCAATTTGCAAGACACACTTCTCCCACATCACTAGTCTCAAGTTCTCAGTTCTTAATATGCAAGGCCCATGTCTCCCATATTAGGTCTCCAGCTTCCATATCACAGGTCTAAACATGCAATCCCTATGTCTACCTCCCATCAAGTCTCAGGTCTCAGTGTACATATCCTGCTCCTTCTTCCATCAGGTCGCAAAGCTTCAGGTCTCGGGTTTCAACATGCCGTCCTCCACAGCTTGCAGTTTGTCCCACTGGTGGCCCCAAACATCCAAGTTTTGAGTATGGTCTTTGGAAAATGTGTTCGCTAGTAACAATGACATTAATACAAATAGTTCCACAAACAAAAATAATATAAAAAATTGTTAAGATTAAAATAATAATACACATACAAATTGTAATATGTTAAATATATTTTATGGCATAGAAAAAGCACTTGTCGGTGCTGAATGTCTGAATGTCAGTAGACTGTTAGGCCAATGAGTTTGCCTGGTGCCTGGAGAGATGAGGGCAGCGGGTGGTCCCGCTCACTGATCTTTAGTATTAGTCCTCTGTGGGTGTGGGGTGGAGGGGAAGCGGAGAGTTGCTGAGAGCTTCTAGCAGGGCGGAGACCCATTTAAAGAGATTGGGTTGTTTGTGCCAATTGGCCTGTCTATGCGTTAATACATTCTTTTAATAATGTTATTATTCGATAAAACAATAATAATGATAACAGTAACATTTTTAACAGAAATCAATGTAGCAATAACAATATTACAAAAAAATGAATGTAATAAAAGTAATCGATAATTATAATAAAATTATTGTTAAAAGTAATAATTAACATTGCTGTCCTCCTAATTATAACAAAGCAAAGATCAATTGTACCATTTTTTTTTAAAAAATATATTTTTATTATTTTCAAATACTAAAATACAACTGTTAACGTATTCCCACTTCCCTCGCCCTCCCCCCTCCCACCCCGGAAGTTCTCCTGAGTGTCTCTGTTTTTGCCTGGGTATGTCTAGGAACTAAAAATGTTCGAGACTCTTATGTTGTGCGGGTACCATTGCTCCATGTAGTCCGATTGCAGGTAGTCCAAAACCTCTCCCCATTCTTTTGTGAAGGCCTCTTTTGATCCCTGTATGGTGTGTGTGAGTTTTTCCATGGTCAATTGTGACCATACTTTTTGTAGCCATGCATACAGCTGAGGTGGTTCTTGTTTCTTCCAATTTTGGGCTATAGTCGCCCATGCTGCTATGAGAAGGCCCATGAAGCTTCTCCATTGTGTTTTTTTGAATTTCTTGGCCGTCTGATCTTTCATTCCACAAAGCCATACCTTTTCCCCTAATAGATCCACATCCGGAAAGATCTTTGACAATTCAAGCTTTACTTCTGACCAAAAGCCTTTGATCCCCCGGCAGTCCCACCAGATGTGTTTCCATGTGCCCACCTCTTTGCAGCCTCTCCAGCAGGTGTTAGTTGTTCGTGGGTACATGGAGTGTAGCCTCTCCGGGGTATAGTGCCATTGGGTGACGATTTTTTGCCACATTTCTCTTTTTTGGACTGATCTGGTCATTTTTGGAATGGTGTTCCAGAGGTCCGTCCATTGCTGCTTGTGGATTTCTTCCCCCAGTGTCCTCGTCCACTTGACCATGTAGGCCCATTTGACTTCTTCTTCTTGAGTGTTGATGAAGCTATAAAGGGAGGACACTAGCTTTCTTGTCCCTGGATTGGAAATTAAAACATTTTCAAATGGGGTGAGGTCCCTAGTGGCCGCCGCTTTGATGTCTGGAGTCGTAAGCCAATGCCTGAGCTGTTCGTATTTGAACCTGTCTGACTCTTTTAGATTTAGTAGTGTTTTGCATTCGTTGAAAGTGGTCACTACTTCGCCTCGATACATTTCCCCTATTTTTGTGCATCCTGCGGTTTCCCATTTCTCATAAGAGCCGTGTTCCATTCCCGGGGGGAATTGGGGGTTCCGGCAGATAGGTGTGAATGGGCCTAGGGCCGTGGTCAAGGTGCCCTTCCGAGTTTGTTCGTGCCAGGCCTCTAGGGTGGTTTTCATAATTTCACTAATATGGAGATTCGGATGCCTATGCGGTTTCGCTTTCCATAGGGTTTCCTCCAGGGGGGATCTGGCTAGCGCCCGATCTTGTATCACCCACACTGTTTTTTGGTCGTCTCCCAGCCATTCTCGAAGGACCCATAATTGCGCTGCCTGATAGTAGTTGCGGAAATGTGGCAAGGACATACCCCCCGCCCTGGTCGGAGCTGTGAGGGTCGCTCTGGCAATCCATGGGGACTTCTTGTTCCAGATATATGATGTGACCGCTTTAGATAGTGCCTTGAAGAATGATTTGGGGACCCTAATTGGGAGTGCCTGAAAGAAAAATAGTATCCTTGGGAGGATGTTCATTTTTACTGCCTGGATTCTGCCCCACCATGAGACCATTAGGGGATTCCAACGTTCCAGATCCCTCTTTACCCGCTCCAGGAGTGGGGGAAAGTTCACTATGTATAGCGACTCTATCTTCTGTGTCAAGGTTATGCCCAGATATTTAATTCCTTTTTCTGCCATTTTTAGATCTAGTGTAGCCGCTATTCTTTCTATTTCCGCTCTTTCTCCTGCTAAGAGTAGAATCTCCGATTTATTCCTATTTATTTTGAGGCCCGATATTGCCCCAAATGTCTCCAATTCTCTAATTGCTGTGGTCAGTGTCCTCCCAGGGTCTGCTAGGGCCAGTAACAAATCGTCTGCGTATGCAATTACTTTGTGTTGTACGCCTGCCATATCTATCCCCGTAATGCGGGCTGACTCACGTATTCTGATTAGGAGTGGTTCTAGAAATATGGCATAAAGAAGGGGGGAGAGCGGGCATCCCTGCTTGGTGCCCCTTGTTATTTTCACTGTGTCTGAGACCTCGCCATTAACGGCTATTCTGATTGTTGGGGAGTTCTAGTTGGCTTTTACCATATTTATATACCGTTCCCCGAATCCCATGAGTTCGAGTGTTTTGAAGAGTATTGACCATTCTACCCGGTCAAACGCCTTTTCGGCGTCTACTGAGAGGCGGGCTGCCGGGGTGTGTGTAATCCCTGTTTTTTCTACTAGGTGTAATATTCTTCTCAAATTATCGTGTGTTTGTCTCCCTGGGATAAAACCTGATTGGTTGGTGTTTATTAAGTTGGGCAGTAGTGGGGACAGCCTAGTTGCTAGAATTTTAGTATAAATCTTGGCGTCCAGGTTAATTAGAGCTATGGGGCGATAGGAGCTTGGGAGGGATGGATCTTTCGTTGCTTTATGGAATACCAGCACTTTTGCTTCGTTCATTGACTGGGTCACATTTCCGCTTTCTTTGAAGGAGTTTAAGAGTCTCGTCATGACAGGGGTGAGTAGGTCTGCATATTTTTTGTAGAATGGGGCTGTGAAGCCGTCAGGGCCGGGTGCTTTGTTGTTTGGAAGTCCCGCTATTGCTTTCTTTACTTCTTCTTCGCTTATCGGGTTTTCTAATGCTTTTTTATCTTCTTCTGGGATTTTTGGAATGGGGAGGGATTGTAGATATGTTTCTTGGTCGTTCTCGTTTGGGTGGTCTGATGTATATAGCTTTTGATAGTATTCTCTAAAGGCCTTTCCTATGTCTTGGGTTCATGTTTGGGATTCACCCTGTGCGTCTCGAATGCTCATGATGGTTGTTGCTTTTTGTTTCTCTCGAAGCTGTCTCGCTAGATATCTGTCCGCTTTGTTGGCTTTTATATAGAGGCGTTGTTTAAGATATTGGAGAGATTTCTCTGCTTCTTTGGTGCGCAGCAAATCCAGTTGCCCTTGGACGTGTCTAAGGGCCTTCTTGAGACCTCTGGAGGGATGGGATAGTAACTTTTCTTGTGTGTCTGTTATTTTTTTTTCCAGTTCTTTTTCCCAGGAGCGTCTCTGGGTTTCTTTGGTGGCCTTCAATGCTATGAGGTGTCCTCTAATGACCGCTTTGAATGCTTCCCAAACTGTGCCCAATGGGGTTTCTATTCCTTGGATTTTGCCCATGAGGCCCACTGATACCCAGAAATAGTCTATTCTTGACATTGTGTTATAAACATGCGAGAAGTATGTGTAGCCCTTCTGTTGGCCCTTTAGTTCTCTCCACACATCACAAAGTGCCAGCAGGGTCATTTTATGTTTGAGGTGTTTGGAGGGGGCACCCTGGTTATGGGGACCCCCCGTGCTCCTATCTGTTTGGGGATGCCATGCTATGTTTAGGTCTCCTCCCAGAATCACTTCGCCCTTCGCAAAGCCCTCGAGTTTCTCCAATGCGTCTCGAAGGAAGCCATCTTGACCTGTATTGGGTGCATATATTGTAGCTAGGGTTAGGCAGCAACCCTCGAGTTTGACGTTAATAAATGCTAGCCTCCCGTCCTTATCCGTTAGCCTGTCTATTAGGGCTACATCCATGCCCTCTTTAATTGCTATCAACACTCCAGCCCTTTTATCATTGGCATTTGCTTGCGCCCATATCTTGTACCCCCTGAGATGTATCTTCTGTTTGTCCTGAGCTTTTATATGGGTTTCTTGGAGTAGGAGAATGTTCGCCTTTTCCTTCCTCATCAAGGCCTCCACCTTCTTCCGCTTCACCGGGGAGTTCAGGCCCCTTATGTTGAATGTTAGAATTCTTAGTTTCCCCATTTTGCAGCGTGTTGTAGTGGATTTATCTGATTCCCAGATTTATAAGCTCCTTTCTTCTTCCGGAGTGACCCCTCCCCTCTTCCCCCCCGTCCCCCCCCAACTTCTCCCCCAACTTTAAACCTTGAAACAAGTAACATCCCGAGGAGGGCCCGGATTCCTAGGGATGCTAGGGCGTTGCGCCTATCGCTTCCGGCCCTCAAAACACTCGGTATAACTGTCGCGGGGGTTCCTAAATCCCGCATTACCTCAGTCTTCTCTGAGTGTCAGATTCCCGGCCTCCTTTCCGGGCCGCCAAATTGTACATTCTGCATGTAATTTTGTATATGCCTTTCTCTACCCGCTTTGCTTCTTTTTTTGTCGCACATCTTCCCAGCTTCTCGGCCTTTTGTGATATCCTCCGCTTGATTTGTAGGCCTGGCTTTCTGCCCCCTCTGTATGTATATCCATTATGTGTAGGCCTTCGTCGCATGTGGTAACTCTTCTTTTTTTACCTTCCCAGGAGAACAGGAGGCCAAACGGGAATGTCCACTTGTATCGAATTTCTTTCGCCACTAGTTCCTTGATAAGTGGTGCCATATCTCTTCGTTTCTGTAAGGTCACTGCGGCCAGATCTTGGTATAGATGGATTTCCACCCCGTTCATCCTTATGTGGTCCATTTGTCTGGCCCTTTTCAAGATCTGTTCTTTCTGTGGATATGAGGTAAGGGCTGCTAAGACATCTCTTGGTCTTTCCCCTGGCGTCCCTGTTCTTTTCGGGCCCACTCTGTGCACCCTGTCAATCCCTATGTCGGCAGTTTCTTGCTCCTCTAAAATGTCTCTGAACACTTCTTGGACCGCTCTTTTGAGGTCTTTGTCGAGTACCGATTCCGCCATGTTCTTTATTCGGATGTTTGATCTGCGGGATCGATTTTGTAGGTCCTCGGATTGGATCTCTAGATTGTGGGTCAGCCGCACCAGGTGTTCCTGAGTCTCGCTAACTTGGCGTGTTTCATCTTCTAGGTTTTGGACGATTCTCTCTAACGTATCTGTTCTCTCTTCTAATTTGGCCACGTCCTGCCTTACCTCTTGGACCGCCTGCTTCATTTCGTTTCTCATGGTGGTGAATTGTCCCTGGACCGTGGTCATGAACTTCTCCTGTAGCTCCACGAACCATGTGTGCATATCTTCTTTTGTAGGAGGAGAATGGGATGATTTGGGGAGGTTGCTGTCTCCTGGGGGGTCTTCCTGTGCCCTTCCTCTAGTATGAACCTGGGGTTCTGCCGACCACATTTGGACCAAGTTTGCATCTTGTTTAGATGATTGTGGGTTTGGGAGTGTGGAGCTCCCCCTCCCCTTTGTTTTTGACATGAACTCCCAGGGGCTGCTCCTCTTTCAAGGCGAGGGGGGGGGTCGGGGTGGAGGCGCCGCGCGATCCTCCTGGGCCGCTCCCTCTGCTTATTGCCCCTTTGGGCCGCCACCTGGTTGGGGTGGGCTGATGGGGGGTAGCTGTCTTGCGGTGTGGCGGGGGGGTGGTTGTTATGATGCCCCCCACCTGTCTCCTTTGACTGTTCTGGGGGGTTATCGCCGGTCGCCCCCTCCGCTCCGCTGTATATGGTGGGGGGTGCTTCTTTACCCCCCTTCCGCCCCTCCCCCCCCGCCCACGGTCGGGCTGGTCAGCACTGGCCCCCGAGGGGAGATTTATAATAGTTTTTTTTTTTTTTTTTTTTCTTTTCTTTTTGTGCCCCTCGGGGGTTAATTGCCTCCGTTGATTATTGCTGGGGGGGGGCGGGGGGCGCTCACCTTCGCGCCTCCGGGCGACTGCTGGCGTGCGAGGAATCCGGCCCAGGCGCTCTGCTCTCCTCAGCGCCGAGCCCCGCGGCGCTCTCCTAGGTTCCCCAGCCCCTCCGCCGCTCGTTTCTTCAGTGAGGGCCGGCCCTGTGGGGAGGCGCGCCCCCGCACTCTGGGCGCTCTGAGCGAGGGCCCCGGTCCGCCCAGCTGTGCAGCCCCGGGTGTTGCCTCGGCTGCCGGCGACCCCCAGTGGGTTTCTCTCCTGAGCGGAGGCCCGCGATGTGCTCCGTAAGGGGAGGGGCGGCCACGTCTCTTTTCCCTCGATCCTCCGCGTCTCCTGATCGCCGCGGCTGCTGGGTCGTGACTCGCCTGCCGGGTGTGTCTGGTGCTGGTCCCTTGACACAGGTACGATTTTTTGGCAGAAAATGGAAATAATTGTCCTTCTTTATTGTAGTTCTAGTTGCGGCCCGGGAGGAGTGAGACTTACGCACGCCTCTCTGCCCCGGCGGCCATCTTGGGAGTGCAATTGTACCATTTTTTGATAGTGTAGTCAGGGATCCACCAATTAGAGCATAATAAAAAAAAACACGTACTCAGAAAGTAGAGCAAACACTGGGCCAGAAGCAATGCTCTTTAAAAAAAGGTTTATTTACATTTTCATACAAATATAAGCAATCATATAAAGATAAAATATAAATGTAAAACCAATAATTATATCAGCTAGACAACACACAACACAGACACCAACACGCATTCCACACAATCACTATCAGCTAAACACATATCACTTCCCAAACCTTAATTCCACAAATCTAAAGATTCAGATTACTCCTATAAATCATTGAAGGATGTCCACTTCGCAATATAATCTTCAACCATACTTAAAAAAAAATGAAATCTTCTCATAGTTCGACTAGACCTGTAATTTGTTGGGAAGGAAATGGCCCCATCCCCAACCCCCCCTTAGCGCTTTAGGGTGAGGAGAGTTCCATTGGGGGACCTGTTATATGCCAGGGGGGAGGGAGGGGTGTTCCATTGGAAGACCTGTGATATGCCAGCAAAGGTGTAAAACAGTGAGGCGTAAGGACCAGTATAAAGGGAGGGGAAACGCCTGTAGAGTATATGTATAAAGCCTTGCTCCTATACATCATGACAGAATCGAAAAATCTCACAAACTATGGGTGACAGACACAAAGGGAGGGAGGATGCCCCCTCGTGGCCAGAGCAGGGCTCCCATAATAAGGGAATTCTGGAGCACATGTTCATATTCTTGGCAGCCAAGTATAAGGGGAAACAGTTGCAAAAGAATAGATATTAGACCTTTTGAAAATGTTCGAAGATGTAGAAGACCTTGAGGGACGGGGAGACCAAAATGAGAGCATGGGTGATGGTACAGGAAAAGAGGGCAGGGCGCCAGTAGTGCACAAGGGAAGATACCCACTGGCAGCTCGCCCCGCAGTAGACAACACTAACCCCACTTATGTGTCCACTGCAGCGACAGCCCCACCACCCTCCTATGCATCCCCACCAGATGTCCCAGCGCATGCTGTCAATAAAAGAGAGCTAGAAGTGTCACTGGCAGCTGCACCGACAGGATTGAATAAACTACGAGCAGCACAGGCTGAAGCAAGGCCCGACAAACTGATGGGTGGAAAGCAGGAGACTTTCTATTCAGAAAAGAAAGCACAGCTATAAAAATGTGCATATAGAGAAGGAAGGAGGAGGGGACGAGAGGGCAGACAGTATGTGAATTTTGGAGAGGAGAGGAAGAAGGGTGGAGTACGTTTAATGAGTTTGAAGATGATGAGGATGAGGAGGCAGAGCACGTGTCTGAACAAACTCCTAGGATTGGAGGATAGCTTAAGGAGCAGGTTTGGCTGGATGCCAGTGTCAAGGAAGAGGGGAAGTGGAAAAAGGACTTATGGAGATAGGACCAAGCTGCCGATTCCACTTATACACAAGGGTGCCGGCAAACCGCACTATGTGCCCTGGGCACAGATGGACAAAATCAATTTGATAAAGGCACTCCCGCCCCTCGTGGCAGGTTCAGGCAAGTGGATTTATGCATTTGAAAAGCAGACTGCCGGAGTACCTCTGGCAGTCGGTGACATAAGAAGCCTTTTGGTAGCGACTATTGGAAACCAAGCTGGGGATGTGTGGGTGAAAGCAGGATACCCGGGAATGACTTTGGGGAACGTTGCGCACGATGGAGCATCATTTAACAATATCTGGCCTTAAATATAGGACACGCTGCAGCGAGCGTTCCCTGGCACACCAGACCTACAGTCAATAATGCAATGTACTAAGGGCGATGACGAAGACCCCTCTCAGTTTATTCTTAAAATTCAGGAGATGTGGAGAGCGGAGACAGGTAACTTGTGGAACCGATCAATACCCTTTTTATACTTTATCATTAAAAAAGGGCCTGCCCAAAGTGGTACAAAAGGCACTAGATATGGGTATCGAAGCAAAAGAGTGGGCGGAAATAAAGAGCATAATAATACACCATTGCAAGAGAATAAAGGAGCGTGACAAGGAGACGGCCCAGAAACGATAAGCAGAGGAAGAGAAACTAGTACAAAACAGATTAGCCAAGATTGCTGTAGAAGCATCAATATCGATGCTGGTACAGACAGAGACGGTCGGAAACACACAGGATTTTGTAAATGCCAGAATAACTGCAATTTGGGCGGAAGGAAGGCAAGGACAGTGGTGCGGAGGTCCACAATACCCCGGTCCAGAGTGTCAGCAAGGAGGACAGCAGCGAGGAAGAGTTGGGTTTTGATAAGCAAAGGGAGGGGGATTCAGCGGAATGGAGCTCAGAGGAGGGGGGATGGGGCCTTCACAATGTTAGAACTGCAGGAAGTGGGGGCACTTTTCAAGAGAGTGTAGAAGCAGACAAGGGATGGGGTATAACTATGGTCCACCACCTCATGGGCCTCAACCATAGCAGGCACCTAGAATCACTTCTATACCTTACGAGATACACCAGGCCTACACTCAGCTACCCCCGCAGATACCTGGTCCACCTGCGCAGCAGCAGCTAGCGATGCAGCAATATACACCCCAGAACACATTTCAACAGGCAAGTGGCACAAACCCATTCAATGGAGCATCAAATGGTACAGTCGCTCGATTTCGGGGAGCAGCCATAGTGGGGGGAAATCCTTTCTTGTTCCTCGGGACAAATACTTATGCTGACTAGGACAGATCACAGAGAACTCTTGCGTGTCCGGTCCTGTCACGAGCCTCAACCCTGAAGATGAACCCTTGGTGGGGGCAGAGATAGGAAATACGCAATTTATTTTTATGGTTGACTCAGGTGCTGAAAAATCATGTATTAGTTAAGGAGACTTCCGATTATCAGGCAAAACACGTGACACACAGGGCTTCTCTGGGGCTATTTCTACAGTTCCTTACACTAAAGATTTGGATATAAAGGTGCGAGGGAAGGAGGTGCGTGCTCTGTTACTGTATTCTGAGACTTCTCCTGTCAACCTGCTGGGCAGAGACCTGCTCAGTAAGTTGAACATGACAATCTCATTCACTGAACAAGGCATTATTTGTCCCACACCAGGAATGTGCTCAATAAGAGCAATGGTAATAATACATCCAATGGCAGGAGAGGTGGTGGTCCGAGGAGTACCAGTGGACCCAGACATTTTTATTCATAGAATAACAGTGCTTGTAGATACGGTACCACAAATTGCCAAGGGATGCTGGAGAGTGCCGACAGACTTCATCTTTAGCCTTGTAGTGTCCACAGAATTAGTGGTGGGCACAATCCTGTCTCTAGACTTGCAAGGGTTGTTGGTATCAGCAAAGAGAGTGGTTGCACTAGGAACAGACAAACACGGATGTGAGTGCCGTTCAGTGCTTTGCATTGACCCCACCGTACCCCTCAAGTAGATGACTGATGCAGAACTTTTTGAGAATAATGACAGTGACAGAGAAATAATTCTAGAGATTTGTATCCCCTCTGAGATTATGGTATAATATCGAAGAGTGCAGTAGCCCCTGATGGCTGTTGTGGCCCAGCAGCCCCGCCCCCTTGATTGAAGCAGAACTTGAATATGTACCCAAGCAGTTGTGGCCCACCAACCCACATGATGTTAGCCTTTTAAAAGAAGTAAACCTAGTACACATAACACTAAAGGCAGGGGCAGTGCTACCCCGGGTGAAGCAGTACCCACTATCAAGAGAGGCAGAAGAGGGACTCCGAGACAAAATACAAACACTTCTCAATCAAGGCATAATAGTGGCAGTGATTTACTCTGTGAAAAAAGGCGACAGCAGGCAATTGGAGAATGATCCAGGATTTACGCCCCCTAAATGATGTGGTGCAAAAAGAGTATCCTGTGGCTCCTAACCCTGCCACCATCCTATGCAGCACCCCCAAAGAGGTGACCCACTTCACTGTTGTAGACCTAAAAAACTCCTTCTTTTCAATACCTTTGCACCCTGACTCACAGTATCTCACAGCACTTACCCATGGCGGACAGCGCTACGAACATACTTGTTTTCCCCAGGGGAACTGCGAGAGCCCAAGCATGTTTAACAGAATATTGTATGCTGATTTAGGGAACATCCAAGTGCCCAGCACAATCATCCAGTACGTAGACGATTTGCTTGGGTGTAGCGACAGTGAGCACAACTGCTGAAGAGACTCCATCACAATCCTACAACTCCTGGCCTGCAAGGGGTACAAAGTTGACAAGGCCAAACTACAGTGTTAGCAGCAGGAAGTGTTATATCTAGGCCAGTTAATATCAGCAAACAGCAAGAGAATGAAACCAGACAGAGCGGCGTCTGTGCGCGCCACCCTCAAAACCTATAACAGTGAAAGACATGCAAAAATTCTTAGGGTTATGTAACTACTGCAGGGCATGGATTCTAGACTATGCAGCATAGATCAGGCTTCTCCTGCAAGCCCTCAAAGAAACATAAAAAGGCAATCACAAACCAAACTCGAGTGGACAGTGGACATTATAGAAAATGTCAATGATCTGAAAGAAGTGATATCCACAGCCCCAGTGCTCACCACCACAGACTATATTCAGGAGTTCTACTTATTCTCACAGTCTAACGGCAAACTCATGACCACCGTACTGACCCAAAAGAGTACAATGGGCAGCAAGCCATTGGCCTATTACAGTGGTACGCTCGACTCAGTTATGCAGGGACAATTTGCGTGCAAGGAAGCACTTGCTGCAGTTGCGTCTGCAATAGAAAAAGGTTCCACAACCATGATGGGATGCTCGATTCGGTTGTATGTGCAACATTACATATTCACCATTTTGGAGGGATCGAAATCCACCATAATCACACAGAGAGCCTCTGCATACGAGATTATCCTCTCAAGCCTAAACATTCATGTTGTGTGATGTAAAACAGTGAACCCTGCCACCTTTCTGACAAAAATGTATACAGACGAAGACTTAGAAATACGTGATTGTGCTACATATGAAGGGGAGGAGGATGACATCCCAAATAGCCCATTGGATGAGGGAGAGGTTCTTTCTCTTTGTTGACGGGTCAGCGACAATTGATCAGGAGGTAGGACAAAGACCTACGGGCGCCTTAAAGGAGGTGAATATGAGACATTCTTTATGAAAAGACTGCCCATACATTATTCAGTCCAAGCAGCAGAGCTCATAGTGCTCATTGAAGTGCTGCGAGTGTCACAAGGATGCCACTTGACCATCTATTCTGACTCGGCATATGTCACCACAACAGTGCATGCCGGTCTGTCATGGTGGAAGAGGAAGGGTTTCCGGAGAGCAGACGGTTCCCCAGTACAGCATGCTGCATTGCTAGACATATTGATCTCTGCATTGTCCCAACCCTCTGTAGTGGCGGTCATCAAATGTGCCGCCCATGCTAACAGCACAGACAAAATATCACTGGGGAATGGACAGCATACACTGCAGGAAAATGGCAGCTTATCTCCTGATACCCACAATTGCCAAGTACGTGGTAACCACGCCTTCAGCTAGTCACCCGGACACCCCATATACAGTAGTGCCCATTGCACAACTTATCAAATTTGATCCCGATATTTGATTGTCATGGTGTGTCCACCAAATTTCTTGTCCGTGAGGTTTTCCCTCGATGGGGCGTGTGCAATGTGCTAAGGTCTGATAATGACACACATTTATTCAATGAACTTTTTAAAGAGATCACAGCATCACTAGGCATCAAACACTGGATGTGTTCAATTTATCACCCCCAGGCCAATGACGTTCTGGGGAGGATCAACGGCCTTCTCAAAAGTAAACTGTCCAAGCTTTGCACCACATTGAAAAATAACTGGTTGCATTGCTTGCCATTGGCCCTCTTCAGTTTATGCAAACGACCCAGCAAGAACCATCATCTATCACCTCACAAAGTGGTCACTGGTCGGCACATGAGTATGCCTGTATCCCCTATCAGAAGGGCATCAGATGCCTATAGGGCAGCAGCGGTCTTAGGTGACAAATTCAAAGAGTATCTCACAACACTAACACATGCAATTCAATGTGTCTCTAGACAGATTGCACCACCCCGACAAGAGGGCACTGCAGGCACTTCAAACACAACACCAACAGGCCCCCCGCACACTCAACCGCTGCTGCCTGGAGAATGAATTTATGTAAGGAGTTTTGTCAGAAATCGGAACAATCCCAGATTTCATGGTCCCTACAAGGTTATATTTTCTAGCCCCCTCGCCATAACGGGGCTCCATTATTGGATACATCTTTTCGATGTATGCAGGTCACCACCAAACAGTACCCAATCACCCTCAGGCGCCAGTCCCTGCCTCCCTACCTCAGCTTTAATTACTAAGCCAGTCAATATAGAACATTTTGGCCCATTTTGTATTTATGAACACACAATACCAACATCAAATTGAATTTTTATAAAATCCACCTCACTCTTTCTCTCTCTCTTTTTTTTTCTTTTCTATAAAATCTCTCTCTCTTTTTTTTATCTCTCTCCTACACTCAGGGACATCATTTCACCAAAATACCATGGGTAGCGAAAGTGACATCACACAACCCATGACCTCTGATGGCATCAAAGGAAGTGATGTCATTTGGTCCCACCCCAAAATTACATCACAAAGCGATGGAACACAACCTTTTACCCCTTGACAAAACAGTAACACTAAGTAAACCAACACAACTCTATCAATACAATGGGCCTCATTACGAGTTTTGAGGTAGCCATGCCCTAACAGCACCATGGCTACATCCAAACTCGTAATGACCCCCTTAGTCTTGACCACCTGCCATATCTACCCTGATTGGTCTGGAAGGTCCAGAGGTTACCTTGTTCCAAGAAACTAGGCTAGCTTTCAGAAATCCATGTTAACGACTTTCTAGAACTGTCAGCTCCAGGGATGGCTGCCTGAAGGCTGAGCTCCTGCACCTGCCCTGAATACCCTGCTCAACTATGGCTGATTCAATCATAAAAGATCCTAAACAACCAGCAGAAAGGCAGAAGGGAGATGGAGATGGGGAGGAGATCTCAGATGAAAGAGTAGATAAAATATTGGATCTACTTACTAAGCTGACTTTGGATGTCAATGAAATTAAGGAAAAGATGATCAAGGCAGAAGAAAGATATGCTGAACTTTCTACCAATATTAAGAGTGTGGAGGTTCACTTGAATGTGATGGATGGCACAGTGGAAAGGATGGAAAACCAAATTAAGGATTTACAACTGAAGAATGAGAGGTTGGCCTTGAAAATCTCTGAACAAGAACGTTTTTCAAGAAGAAGTAATGTGCGGATAGCTGGAGTTCCTGAAGACATGGAGAGAGGAAAACCCATGGAGTTTGTGGAACAAATGCTTATATCCTTGCTCAAACTTGATCCTAAGATAAATCTGGAGTTGGAAAGGGCACATAGAAGTTTGGGACCAAAACCTAACTTGGATCAGCGACCCAGGCATTTTGTTGTTACATTTTTTAGATTTCCAGTGAAAGAAATGGTGCTCAGAAAGGCTTGTGAGCTCCACAACTTATAGTGGAACGGCCACAAAGTAATGATTTTTGGGGATCTCAGCCGAGATGTCCTTGAGAAAGGAGGGAATTTAAAGCAGCAAAGGACAAGGAAGGGCAAAAAAACCTCAAATACTATATGGTTTACCCAGCCATTTTTCGTGTTGTCAAAGATGGAAGATTGTTCTCCTTTAATGACAGTAAGAGCGCTGAAGCTTAATTGAGTGACTTGGAAAAGGAGGGGGATTTGGCACAACCCATGGAAGCTATTGCCTCTGTTACCCAGAGATCGATACCATTTAAAAAGAAAAGATGAGCATTTTTGCATTATGCTCTTTTCAATGTTATTGGTTTAATTTCCTGTGTTTTTTTTTTCCTTTTTGTTTTGTTTTCCTGTTCGACTTTTAAAGTTACTTTGTTACAGTTGTAATAAGGCATTATTTGATGCCTCCGGTGTTCCGTTAAAACGGTTGCAGCTCTGTTTGTATTTGGACTATGGGTCGCGGCCATTAGAGGAAAGGCCCTATCGACATCCGATACGTCCTATACACTGCACCCGGATATGGAGTCAGTGCATGATACGAAAGCACGGACCACATTGAAAATATTATTCCGTGATGGAGAAGACCGAGGGACTGCACGTCTATTTACGGACATGGAAGATGTCAACAGTGACGCTAAAGGTGAGATGACTGTGGGATGACTGGGCATGATAGTTTATTGATGGCGAGGGACGAACAACGTGATGGCTTGAAAGGCACTGCCGGAGATGAGTCTGATGTATCACGCATGCAACCATCTGTTTACATTGGTGCGGGATTGGCTGCAGTGGATGAGAAGGGCTGCGAGCACACTGCATCTAGCAGGATTTACGACATGACGCCATGCAGTGTGGTTTCATTTATCGGATGGCGGAAAAATAAATAGGTTCTTAGAAGGGTTATCTTCAAGAATCAATTGCATGCCAGCGAGCGTATACCAGCGTCAAGTATGTAGAGGTTCAAAGCATGTTTCAAACGGCAGTCTCTATTGGGGGTAGGTTGGCCCTTGCAATGAATTTGGAATTGCCACCGGATACGGTAATTTGGATCCAGTAGTAATGTCATGATGCTGTTCTGTGCTGATTGGAGAAGCATCTGTTGCTGTCCTTGACAATGACATGCACCACATGGTATACATTTGGGGTGTTTTCCTAGCTGAACCATCGTCCCTCGGCTCCTACCCGGAACAACCCGGTGCCTGAACTGGCTTGCTCATCATGCCACGATGTGGGTTGCATTTTGAATGCTAAATCGTTTGATGGTGTGTTCCCTTGGAACTTGGTTCTGCTAGTGTCGTGGCAAAGCTCCACTGTTATGATGATGAGTGATGATTGTTTCACATTTCCTTACTCTTCTTCAATTTCAGACAGCGTTTCAGGAGGAGCCACGCTAATCTGTTAACTTGGTGCCACCTTTTGTAAGATCCTCTGGGGATTATACAGATTTTGAGGGGGGGAAATGCGTGGAGTGGATGGCATTTTGACTTCACCCTTCAAGAACAAAATTGAAATTACAGGGGTGTTGTTTTTGTAATGTCTGAACTGATTGTTTCTCTGATCATTAGTGCTTGCCACATCTAGGATGTTCATTTTAACTTTTGCATGTGCCACATATGTTTAATTGCCGCTTCGTTCATAGTCTAGCTTGGCAATGTAAATATCACTGTGCTCTGTTGGTGGTAGGAGAGGGGGTGTAACTTATAGTGACTTGCTGATAGGTGTCAAGACTATGGGTAAAGGATGTGGATACCTATAACGAGGCGCAGAGGATAGGGTGTTGGTAAGGAGATACAGCAGATCTGATTGAGATTGTCAGGCAAATGGGGAGGATATGCTGTTAGTTTTACATTTATAAATATCTGGGAATTAGTTGTCTTATGAGGAACAGTTTAGTGGTTCTAGGTTGCTTACCTTGGCGTTTATGACTCGGGCTGAGCTGGGAAATGGGACAGGGTTGATTAATGATATGTTTTGTGTATTGTAACAATGGGCACAGGCTTTGGGGTAATTTCAGTTCGAGAAGTACGAATGTTTGTAAATTTTGAAACTCAGCATCACCATACAGCAGCGTTAGATGTAATGTTAGATCTGATCTATGTGTTTGATAGTTGTATTTATTTGTTTATGTTTGTGTGTGCGGTGTTGGTCCTTGTTGTTGTCTTGTGGGCACAGGTACAACTCCTACTTTCTGAATTCCCCTTGAGTGCCATGCAATGGATGATACTTTCTGGAGTGGGTTTTGTTACACAAAAAGGGATTGCAGATGACGGTATTGTGTTTTTGTTCCAGGTATGCACATGGTCTCAGCATCCTATATCGAAAAATGGTGGTACTGGCCGGGCTGATGGGGATATAGGAGGGAGGTTGCTACCCTTATTCAGGGGAGTCATTTCTTGAATGTATTGAGATATCTTCTTCTATATAACTGTAAATTGATAGTTATGGACTGTGTGGTTGGATGCGTACCGGGTGTGACTGACATTGGGAATGGATGAATTGCGGGTATGTTCGTGGAATGTTAAGGGACTTAATATTCCAAGAAAGAGAAAGGAGGTGCTGAACAGACTGAAGAGGGAAAGGATAGATATTGCCCTTGTCCAGGAAACTCATTTACTGGATGATTCAAAACACCTTTTTAAAAATGCATGTTATACTAAATCTGTTATGAACTGCTACACTACCAAATCAAGGAGAGTAGGTATACTATTGCGCAAAGGCCTATCTTTACAGATGGTAAAGGTAGTGATGGATGGGGAGGGGAGAATAGTTTTAATTGATGGTAAATGTGAGGAGAAGCTGATTACGATAGGTTCAATTTGTGGCCTGTGTGCCAGTGGCAACCCTTTCTTTAGGAAACTGTCATTGCTTTTAGGGGAAATGAATGGGGAACACATAATTTTAGGGGGCGACTTTAATTGTGTACTTCATGGTAAGATGGATCGTTCAGCACATTGTAGATACACTGCTGAAAGCACAAGTAGGGCATTCAATGGGCTTTTAGAAAATTTACATTTGGTGGATGCGTGGAGGATTTTTCATCCGAGGGAGAAGGAATTCTCCTTTTATTCACCGGTGCATGATTCTCACTCGCGGATTGATTACTTCCTGATTTCCGATAGGTTGGCTGACAATGTTCAGAATGTGACTATCAAGGAAAGAGGAATATCGGATCATTCATTAATGACGATGCAGATGGGTTTGGGTCCGGATAGCTCATGGTTTTCTAAGTGGAGATTGAAATCCTATATATTACAAGAACAGGGAGTGATTGAATCTCTGGAGGGATTCACAAAGGATTTCTTTGAAATTGATGTGGGCTCAGCTTCTGAGGTTATGGTTTGGGATAGTTATAACGCGGCTATAAGAGGGGAACTAATGAATATTACATCCCAAGTAAGGAAGAAGGGAATGGCTGACCTTAAGAAATTGGAAGAGGAGTTGGATGCGGCTCAGAAAGAATATGCGTAATGCGGATAAGATTGTAGGGGGAAGATTGAGAGAGAGACTTAAGCAGGAAATGGATGTTCAACATGAAAAAGGTATGTTTTTTATGAGGCAAAAATTTTGGGAGCAGGGAGATAAGAATGGTAGACTATTAGCAAATAGATTACGTGGCCTCACAGAGAGTTCCTTTGTCCAAAGGTTGGAGGGTGAAAATGGAGAATATATAACCAGAAGAGGCGAGATATGCGAGGGCTTTAGGGAGTTGTATCACTCTTTATACCGGGAGGAGCAATCTCCATCGTTGAATGCCATGGATTCCTTTTTTGATAAAATTGTTCTACCAAAGTTAAATGAGGATCAATCAGTACTGATGGATGGCCCCATTGCGGAGGAGGAGTTGTTGGTAGCAATTAAACAACTCAATAAAGGTAAATCACCTGGCCTGGATGGTCTCCCTGTTGAATTTTAGCAGGCATTGAGCTGGGTGTTGGTGTCATTCTTGTGCACTTTATATAATGGTTTTATGAGAGATGGGATAGTTTGTCCCACTATGAGAGAAGCATGTATTGTAGTTCTTCCGAAACCAGGAAAAGATTGTAAAAGGTGTGAGAATTACAAGCCGGTTTCGCTCTTGAACGTAGACCTTAAACTATTCACAAGAATATTGACTAACAGATTGGATGCTTGTAATGGTAACCTGATTAGTAGCTCTCAAGTTGGTTTTATGAGAGGTAGGTATGGATATGATCACATTAGAACGCTGATTGACATAATGGGACTACCGAAAGAGAAGACTAGGGATACCTTGTTGATTTTTATGGATGCACAAAAGGCCTTTTTTATATCATACCCTTAGGAAAATGGGGTTTGGAGAAACGTTCATAAACACCATTAGATCATTAAACTCTGACATCAATGCAAAGGTCTGGGTAATGGAGTTATGTCTTCTTCGTTATTGTTGTTTAGGGGGACCAGACAAGGATGCCTTCTGTCGCCATATCTGTTCAGTTTGGCATTGGAACCACTTATTCAATACTTAGTGCAAGAACAGAGTCTCCATGGCCTGCGATTTGGTGATAGCAAAGTAAAAGTTTTGTGTTATGCTGATGACATGACTATTGTTCTGTCTAATCCAGCGGAAGGTTGTGATAGACTTAAGTATATGTTTAATGAGGTGGGTCAGTTGTTGGATCACAAGGTAAATTGGGGTAAAACAGTGGTCTTCCCACTGGATGTTAACCTGCCACTAAATGTTTTGGGTTCCTGGGACTGTCACTGGGAAGTGGGTGCAATGAAATATCTGGGTGTTTACATGGTCCGTGATTTGAGAAGAATGGCTGAGTTCAATGTATCGAGAATACTGGAGGTTATTAAAAGGGACATATTGAAATGGGGCCAGCTGAAGCTGGGATTATGGGCTAAGGTTAACGCCATTAAAATGGTACTTTTGCCAAAAGTACTCTATATTGTACAGTCCATCCCTTTGAAATTTACGAAAAAGGTGATCTTCTCTGTTGATAAGGTTTTCCAGGGATTCCTTTGTGGGGATGGTAATAGACCAAAAGTGCCCAAGTACATTTTGATGCGTCCGGTGAAAGAAGGAGGATTGGATATCCGAACTTGCGGAATTACTGCACTGGATTTGCCCTGAAGAAATCAACTTCTTATTTCTCTGCATTTAATAATTATGTTCCTAATTGGCATATCACTGAGCATGCTCAATTTTCGCCTTATGCACTGAGTGAGGTATACTCCATGTCTAAGTTGCCCAATTTGAAAGTGAAATTGCCTACTATCAGCGCTACTAGGGAGGCATTACAAAGCTTTATGAAAAATAATGGGGAAAATATCTGGTTGCACTATGATGCGTCTTTGTGGCACAATATGGGATTGCAAAGGATGAATAAATGTTTATGCTGGAAAAGTTGGATCGATAAGGGCATACGTAGGATTCGGGATGTGTTGCAGAATGGTTGTATGGTTCCGTTTGACCAGTTGAGAGTGACCTTTGGGATTGGGGGTAGAGAACTGGAACGTTATAGGACTTTGAAATCCCTTTTGATTGAAAGAACGGGGATGTTGGATGAAGCCATGGCAGAAAGACCGTCAATGGGTGAGATTGTTCGTTCTACCCCGTATACTGTATCTACGTATATTAATTTGATGCCAGTGGATAGGTCGTTAGTGGAAGCTTGGGACAAGCTTCGCCAGGCTTCAATGGAAGACCTTGACATGGTTATTCCTGTGAAGGAATGGGAATACCTAATTCATGTGGGGGTACGAGTGAAAATGGATTTGGGACTGCAAAACATTAGGCAAAGGATCCTTTATAGATTGTATTGGACACCGTCTAGGATGGTGAGATTGGGTCTTTTGGAAACTGATTCTTGTTGGGGGTGCGGATGTGGAGGAGGTACTTTGTTGCATATGCTGTGGGTATGCTCCCGAGTGTCTGAATTTTGGTCTAATGTATTAGATAGATTGGACATTGTGGTGGAGGAGCAACTTCCACATACTTTCTCTTCGACAATTTTATTGTCAGAGGATGGGGGGGGGGCAAGGCCAGAGAATGAACAGACTGGTGTTTTGGTAGTGGCGGCAAAACAAATATTACGTGTCTGGAAGTCGAGAAAGAAACCAAAAGTGGAGGAATGGTTATTGGATGTACAAACTCTGACGCACTATCAAAAAGTTATGTTTTTGAAACAGGGTAGGGAGGGTTATTATTCCCGACTTTGGGGGTCTTTTGATGATTTGTATGGTTGAAAGTCCAATACCATATATTTGTTAGTCTGTTGCTTCATTTAGGGGGTTGGTTATTGGTTATTTGGATTTGTCTGTTGTGCATGCCGATGTTGTCTTGTCTTGCTTTGTTTGTGGTGCGTCAAATGTTGGAGAACTGGGTGTAAAATGGTACTTATTGGTTGCTATTATTTCTTTGTTTTCATTCATTCAAATATGGTACTGCATGTTTCCTGAACATTCTATGAATTTTACTATCTGGATGTTTTGTTAGGTTTTTCAGATGACGTTGGGGTTTGTTCTTTGCATGTTATTCAAAATAAATAAAGTGGATAAAAAAAAAGAAATCCATGTTAACAACTATCAAACCATATCACTACAAATACTGAGATTATTACACTTAATATTGCTGGTTATGAGGTTTATTATTAACAAAGATATTCACAATAGTACTAATCATAATAATGCTAATAATCAGAATCTCAAGAACACTTATTTCCATTATTCTATTTAATATTAAACAATAATAATAACAATAATAATAAAAATAATAATAACAATAATAATAACAATAATATTAAAAATAATAATAACAATAATAATAACAACAACAACAACAACAACAACAACAACAACAACAACAACAATAATAATAATATAATACAAATAATGATGAGTGCGTTTGTTAAACAGTGTAAATAATAGCGCCTACATCAGAAAATAGACAGGCCAGGGAGTGCTGAAATTTAATTGACATGTAAAGTCTACGTGTAACCTTTTAATTTCCCTTAGAGGTTTTTTTCGAATGTTGTGCAACAGACCCCTGTCAGCCCTGGGATTGACCTCCACTGGGGGCCAGCAGCAGCCCGAGGCAGGCGAGACTAGAGAGCCTGGGGCCTGTAGTTTAAAACTAAACAACAGCCTGCCAGAACATTCTGCCGGCGCTGGAACGCTCCGCCTGCACGGCCGCGGCGGGCACTTCAGTTGGAAGCATGCCGAGAAAGTACAGCACAGCACGGCGCCGTGAGGACAGTCCCCTCGCCCAGGCAAGTGATCCACCGTGTCCTGAAGGAACATTCTCAATGTCCCCAGGCCGCCTTACAAACGTTCTCCGGTGTATTTAGGAATGTAGTGTGCCTGCCGAAAGCAAAGGCACAGTTATGCTGTTTCTGAGCAGAGGGCTGGAAAACAGATGTGTGTAAAAGGCATGGAGAGGAACATTGGCAGGTGTGATGTCCCCTGACTTGCCTGTGGTGTCTGCTTCTGTTGTAGTGGCACAAGATGGCCGCCCTAGCCTCTGTTAACTCTTTGTTTTCTTTCAGATCCTGGCCCATCTGAGTGTGCTTGCGTCGTGCGGGACACACCAGTCCTCCCCCGCAGTAGCTGAAAGCACTTGCAAAGTGACCTCTTTCTGATGCTGGCTTCGAGAAGATTATAGCGCCTGTCCACCATCCGACATTTTGGGGAAGGGGACATGAGACACCATGCACAAGAGACGCTATGTAGTCAAGGGGTGCATGGGACATATTCCTGACAAGTCAGAAAGTAAGGGTAAAGCTGGAGACTAAGTAGGGTCGGTGTCCTTCAAGATGCAAGCGAATGGGAAGATAAAGTGGGCTTGGCAGTGCTCATCTGACTCCAAGGTACTGAAAGGGGTGCCCGGGAAGTGCAGCAGCCCCAACTTGTCCACAGAGCTCCACCGAATGGATACTGCCATTAAGCAGTCAACGCCGAGGAGCTGCTCCCAAAGGTAAGTGCCTTCAAACCTACCTATGGGCTCTTAATTCCAGATGACCTATAGCCACCTCAGATATGCATACTACTATAGATCATTACAGCACCTGCTTTCCTAGCTATTGTCAATGGTTTTCTTGCTCTGCTTAGGTCTGGTTTGGGCTAACCCATGTAAGGTGACCAGATTAGCATGTTTCTTTCTTGGATGTTCTGCTTCACCCACCCTTTGCGTACTTTGGTGTTCATCCATGCTCTGCTATGACCCCTGGCCCGCCCATAGACCAAGATTCTGGGCCCTGCTGTCCACATATTAAATTCAGCGCTGTGAGCATGCAATCAAGGCGCTAAACGCCACTGCCGTTTGGGGTCCTACTGGCCTGGAACTAAGACAGCACTTCCAGAGTTTGAGGTGGTGGCTGTCTTTGGAAGCACATTAAACAAGCAGTGGCAAAGCCAACACATTTCTAAGGACTGGATTGGCTTCTTTCAAGCAGTTCCATAAGGTGGCAACAGCTGGCAAACAGTGTTAGTGTGTGGGTATATCATGGCAGTGACGGGTAAAGGCCACTCTAATTCCAATGCAAGAGCCAACACGTTTTTCTTTGCCAATGATTGTTTTCAACTGAATTCAGTGGATGGGGCAGATGCGAGATAATACATATTGCTCATAAATAAGGCGCACTTGGTTTAGACATTTCAATTACTACAGAATGTGTCTCTCTGCTGCAATTAAGCTATTGCCTTTCAGAAGACTTCTTAGAAATAAAATGGTCATGTCCTTAAAAGGACAGAACTAGCTCAACGAGATTGCAGGTGTGTGCGTTTTGGATGTGGAGGGGCAGGTAGTGGATGGGAATGGCCATATGGCCATAGCCGAACATCACCCAAAGGCTGTTTGTCATCTTTCACATCCCTACAGAAATGGGGCATATTAGGTACATAAAATACCCACGAGAAATGGGCACCTCTGTGTAGATGAAAATTACAATTGGACATAGTCTTTAGAAAGACCATGGGCAACATATGGGCCCTCATTACAACTCAGGCGTTAAGGGTTAACGCCACCGTTAACCCTTAACGCCTGATTCTGATTTTAACGCCTGCTTCTAGCAGGCATTAAAATCCATGGCGCTAACCCGCCATGGTGCTAATTACGCCGCCGTAATTTACGGCGGCGTAATTAGCGCCTTCCCCACTCCCATTATGCCCTATGGGGCAAAAATGGGAATGGGGAAGGGAAAATGGGAAATGGGGATTTACCACCCCACTCACCTTGGAATGGGGCGGTAAATCCGCCATCCACCATGGTGTAAACAGAGTTTACACCATGGTGGTAAAGTTGGTGCACTTAGCACCAAGGTTGTAATGACCTCCATGTTCTATTATGTTCTGTTCTGTTCTTGTTTTTTATGCCATGCTCCACCATCATTTGCCTGGTCCTTTGGTGCTCTGGCAGAGCTGAAAGTGAGTGGGGGCTGGGCTTGGTGACTAGCAAAAGAGGGAAAATGCAAGATATCTGTGGTTGTTGTGTTGATGTGGGCATATTGGAAGAACCTGGGTACATCCTGCCCCCTGTGATCTTCAATCTTTACATGAACCCGCTCGGAATCCCCCTCTCTCCACACAACATCCACATTCATCAATACGCAGATGACAGGCAGATCTACCTCGAGATATCCTCCACCGAAGACATTCACAGGCTCAAGGTCTGCTTGACACTGATCCAGTCCTGGATGTCCTGTGCTTTCCTGAAGCTCAACTCTTCCAAGCCTGAATTCCTACTCCTGTCCAACAACACAGAACACCCCGACATCCAGACCTAGCTCTCTGTAATGAACCTCCAGGGAGTCACGCCCCACCTGGCCCCATGTGCTAAGTCCCTCAGGTTCAACAGAGACAGACACCTCACGCTCAAGCGGCACATAGCAAGGAAGACATAAACGGCCTAGTACCAACTGTCTTGCCTACTCTCCCACCTGTATGGTGGCAATGCCCTTTTCGAAGGCTTTCTGGCGACTACTCTGGCACCCCTGAAATGTGCCCATATCATCTTCAAATCCTGTTGCATCATCTACAAGGTTGTCACCGAAGGCCCCAAGCAACCTCACTGAGAAACTCAGCATCTCCCGATGCAAGGAAAAGTGCAGACTTGAATCACGACAGTGCAGAAAGGAAAGAACCAGAAGTCAGGCATTCTCTGATTATGCTCCAAGACTCTGGAACCTCCTCCCCATCAACATCAGACTTGCCCCATCACTTCTACAGTTCATGAAAGAGCTCAAGAACTTCCTCTTCAGGGACTCCTTAGCACCTACGTCCACACATCCTGCGTTCCTAACCTTATCTGAGACTCTGTGATCTGCTCCCCATTGGCATCCCCTTTGCTGCTAATTGCCCACCCTCCCCTGATATCTCCTCACTGCCTTGTTTGTCTGCTTCCCTCACTGTGTTCTTCCCCTTATGATTATAAAGCACTCCGTTGCTTCCTGAAGCTAGATCTGTGCTCAGTAGATACCATAATACTGTGTGTGGGTCTGTTTGTAGGTATCTTGGGCTGGGTGCACTTCAGTTATCTGTCTCAAGGTAAAGGCTTGTGCGCCCCAAGTGCGAGGATGGATTGGCCAGGACTGGGATATCTAAGATGGTTGGAGAGGAGAACCTTCTGATGTTTGATATCTATTGAGAGGGCTGCTAAATTGTCATGCTGGGATGGCTTAGTTGGTTTGCTTATGTGTAGGAATGTAGAATTTGATTCTGTCAGTGCAGGGAGCAGTCAGTGGAGACCACGCTGGTATTTTGAGGGTCCATCTGATGTGGCAGTGCCAATGACCTGGTAGTGGAGCTTCTCGGGTATGTAATTTCCAGAGGAAGTGTTGAGGCTTTCTTGAATGAGTTGGGCTTCCTAGCAGCAGGTAGCATACAGCACATGTTCCCAAATCAGATTGGAGCAAGACATATGGCAGTAGGCAGCAGCTGGTACAAAGGCATTTATAGAGTGTAATGACCGCAGGGACACCTAGGAGCAGAATTGTAATGGGGCAACATTAGATTGGGACACCTAGGAGCAAAAGCACAGCGATCCAAAATTACATTAGGACACAGAGGAGCAAAATGAAAGTAAAACATGTAAATGTAATGTTTATTTCTATAGCGCCTATACACAAGGCAAGTGTTTCAAAGCGCTCAAGGAGGGAGGGAACAAGGGCAGAAAAACAACAGTCATTCAGAGTCCTTGAGTTTCTGAACGATACAAGTCTGCCCAGGCAGAGTAACTGCATATATTCCAATTAACGCTGTAGATAACAACAAATAGGTCTGACAACGATTCTGCAGTTTTTCCAAGAGCATAGAGGCACCACCATGCAGGAGGGAACACAGGGAGAAAAAGAAAGACGATCATCAAGGCATGGTACATTCAGATCGTGCAAGTGCACAGACGGTACAGGAGAGGGGAGTTGGAGAATTGGTGCAGGGGGGATCGAGATGCGCCCATTTGGTCAGAAACTGGTAAGTGCTGAGAGATGCCATTCTCAAAGGGTAATTGACAGAGTGCAGCAGCAATGAGGCAAGTGCAGGCCCCGAGGCAAGTGCTGGAGGACTGGCGAGGGCGCCGGGGACCTGTGAGACTCTGGGGTACTCCCGGCAGCCAGTCGACATGCTGTGTGGAAAAGGAGGGAGAGAGGGATAGGGCGGAGAGAGAGATTAGCAGGGTAGAGGGAGAGAGAAGGAAGAGGAGAAGAGGAATATCTTAAGAAGTTTCCGGAATTTAAGGAGATCAGGCTCAAGACAGAGGGCGGTAGGGAGGCTATTCCAGCGGGAGGGCCCCCTCTGTATATAAAGATATCCCTCCAAATCTCTGCTTGGAAAATCGGCTCACTCGCAGAAGGTTGGAGGTAGATGAGCGGAGGGTTCGGGAGGGACAGTATTGAGTAAGGCATTGATGCAGATAGGTGGGTCCAAGCCCCAGAAAGCCTTGTGGACTATCCAGAGGGTCTCGAACTTGATCCTTGCAGCCACGGGGAACCAGAGAGGGATTTCAGCCCCGGAGACATGCGGTCCCTGGGCTTGAGTCCAAGGATAAGTCTTGCAAAAGGTAGGTGCAAATCCCAGTGGGAAGAATCCCAGTTGGAGTCCAAGAGCGAGAACTGCAGTGGGACACTTGGGAGCACAATCAGGGGTCTCCTTTGAGCCGAATCAGAATAGGATACCTTGGCAATGTATGGCATAAAGCAGAGAGTAGAATGAGGAGCAGGTTAGCGATCGTCACCAAGAAGCCAGGTACGGCATGGCATAATAAGACATAGCAAGACATCAAAGAGGCATAACAAGGCAAACTAGGCACACCAAAGATTTACATGGAATATCAGCATTAAAAGGCAGAAAAAAGCAACCCTCTCCACACACCTACCACTGGCCTCTGTAGATCGTTTCTATTTCACTTTCTCACGTTGCCACTGTCAACATCTCTCTCCCCCCTCTTCTGCATGTGCACTTACACACACACACACACACACACACACACACCACACAAACACACACACAAACACACACACACACACTGCAACACAGTTATACAGGGGAGCAGAAGGGGCAGACTGGGGGCTCCACTCATTACCCCAAGTGAAGTGCTAAGGGTTACGAAAAGCAGGAAGGTTTTGTTCCATGGAAATCTGCACGAGATATGAAAAGCACAGCCAGCCATTTAACCAGCTTTAATTTGTTGGTGGTTGGCGGTTGGCAGGCTCTGGGCTGTCTTAAACCTCAACCTAAGGTGGTTGTTGAGGTGCAGTGATCAGTGGGCACTGGTGGAGCTTTTGCCCATTGGACAGAGAATAGCATTCGTCAGGCGTTCATCCCAGGCTCGGCCACGCCCAGAAGCTCTGATAATTTCCCCTTTAAGTCTATCTGTCACCAATAGGCCTCACAGACAGCACAAACAGCCACAAGCCAAAAAAAGTATTCGCCCCTCACTCCCCCGTCACCTGGTGCTGAGGCTGCTCCATAAGATCGGTTTCAGAAGTTTGCTGAAACCCTACAAGGTGTTCTTCGCGGGAAGGTTGATAAAATGAGGAGCAGGGAAGATAGAAGGTGGAGGGTGCATTCCTGAAAGTGCTGCACAAAGCAAATGGCGTCATCCCTTGGCCTAAAGACGGTGCCACCAGTGAGGAGAGGTAACGAGAAGTAATGCGGCAGTGAAAGAAAGTGGTTTGGAGAGGTAGGAAGTGGGATCCAGCAACACTGCAATCTCAAATCTGCTGTCTCTCCGGGTCCTTACAGGCACTGATGACTGCCCAAGCTTATTGAAAAGCATTACTCAAGAACCAAAGGAAATAATTGTGGCGCAAGGCTCTAGGACAGACAGCTCACACCTGTAACATACACATGTAATTGTTCCCCTCTCCTCCCTGCCACCCTGTACAGATGTACCCCTTCTCTGTGCACCTCTGTATCCTTTCCCCCGCTGTATATCTTTTCTGTTGTTACCTCTGAAAAGCGCTCTGTTGTGTTTCTGTACTGCTGTATACCTCTGTAAAGCACTCTGTTGCATATCTGTACTGCTGTATACCTCTGTAAAGCGCTCCGTTGCGTATCTGTATTGTTGTATAGCTCTGTAAAGCACTCTGTTGTGTATCTGTACTCCGTTGTGTATCTGTACTGTTGTATACCTCTGTAAAGCACTCTGCTGCGTATCTGTATTGTTGTATACTACTGTAAAGCGCTCTGTTGCATAACTGTACTGCTGTATACCTCTGTAAAGCGCTCCGTTGCGTATCTGTACTGCTGTATACCTCTTTAATGCACTCCATTGCATATCTGTACTGCTGTGTACCTCTGTAAAACGCTCGGTTGCGTATCTGTACTGCTGTATACCATTGCATCTGGAAGCTAGGTCCACGCTCAATAAATACCATAACAATAATAATAATAATAAATATGCATTCAGGATTGCACGTGTGGATGTATGTGTTGTGTGCATTGTTTATGTAATTCATTGCACGACCATGCTTTCACTAATTGTCTAGTACTTCACTAATTCTGGCGCTTCTGCATGCAAAATATTGCAACGCCATGCTGTCGTAATTCTATTGCAACGCCGTGCTGTCGCTATTTCTAGTACTTCACTACGTCCAGCGCTTCTGCATGCAAAATATTGCACTGCCATGCTGTCGCTAATTCTAGTACTTCACTACGTCCAGCACTTCTGCATGCAAAATATTGCAACGACGTGCTGTTGCTAATTCCAGTACTGCACACACACACACACTCTCTCTCTCTCTCTCTCTCTCTCTCTCTCTCTCTCATCCAATCATATTCCCTCTTCCACAATCCCATGGTACATTCCCAGTTTGCTCGAGGTCTGCACCCCTCTCCGGTTCCTGCTCCCCCTCCTCCCCCCCGCCTTTTGCCCTACCCTCCTTTCATCTTTCTCCACAGACTATTGTCGAGTTACCTCGGCCAGGGCACAATACACAATTTTCCTATATGAGCACGACATTGGGGAGTGCCACAGCATGAACGCTTTGTAGCATAATATACAGTGCACAACGGATAAGTGCAAAAACAATAACAGAACTTTCAAATTACCTTTCCTGCTGATGAAAATGTCTTTCACACGTTACACCCCTTACACATAGATTGCACGTTGATTGTGCAGATAAGTGTGTTTAAGTGTGGGAAATGCATTGTAAACAGCGTTGTGAGTTATGACTTAGTGGCTATTGACCAATACGTGCATGGTCTTGCCTTTACCCCCTCTTGACACACCCCTTGAATAGTCTGCTTTTGTGAATCTTTTAGCACGTTACTTGTTCATAGTGTACACATTCACAACTACTCCGAAGTTGCAACTCACCCGTGCACAGGTTATGATGTTCCCAGGCACAAGCCGCAGTTATCCCTGGAAAATGCACTGTGAATTGACCACTGTGTGTACAGTTGTGCATTGTGTTGAGCGAGGGTGTGGGGGTGTGCAATGAAAGTGATCTGGATCACACGAGTACCTGAATGTGCCAGAGATCTACTTTGGGGAATCATAGGATTAAAACAAAGGCGCCAGTGGTGAGTCTTCAAAGGATAGGTTTTCTTGAAGCAAGGCAGCAGCCTGGGCTAGAACAAATGTCTGTCTTGAGCTTATAGTCCTATTGGAAACAGGGGGTGTATACCTTTAATTGCCATACAATTTCTGAGTTCTGCAAATGCCCAATTGGTTGTGTAGTTCTTCACCTTCCTTTAGACAGTGTCTACGTGCTTTAACTGTTGACAGACATGGAAACTGAAACCCATGATAGGGTTGTCCAACTCCAGGCCTCGAGGACCGGAGCCATGTTGGGTTTTCAGGATACCCCTCAATATTCATGAGATACATTTGCAAACAATGATTCTAAATGTATGTAAATGTTTCCTCATGAATATTAATGAGGGATATCCTGAAAACCAGTCAGGATCCCGGCCCTCGAGGCCTGGAGTTCGACAACCCTGGATGTGTTGATGCTGACATTGGAACCCACCTCTGTTCTATCCCAAGTAGGGCACTAAGCCGCAACCTCTTCCTCACAGTAAGAGCTTTGATGGCAGCCTGCTCAGATTGAGGCAAATGTCTCCCTCTAAGTAAGCCTGACTACCTGTTATATGCAATACAAAGACCTCAGAATGTTGCCTACAGCCTGGTGGCTGGTGTTGAAAAGTGAGCACACATCGCCCCCACAGGCGAAGAATCCTGATTGGCTATCCCTACCTATTCTGGGGAAATTCATTTCGCTATGCTAAGGTGCATTTTTTCTGGGTGGCAAGTTGCAGCTCAGGAGATCTTCAAGAGCTGATTCCCTTCTAGCTCCAGGAGACTGCAGGATCAGCACGGGGAGATGCGCTTTCCCCACCTGCCTCTCACCACAGAAATTCCTTAGCTGTGGCGATGGAAATATTCTGAATTTCTCACAAAAATGCTAGAGCTGGGCTTTTCCATAGATCAGAGGTCTGCAACCTTTGGCTCTCCAGATGTTTTGGAGTGCATCTCCCATCAGCCCTAGCCAACGTAGTGAATGATGCGGGATCATGGGAGTCGTAGTCAAAAACATCTGGATGGACCTCTGATCTAGAGCCTCCTAGCTATACTCGAGTAGTCAGTGTTTTACAACATCAAGCTATTACTATTGATTGGTTATTTATAGCGCTTTTAATACCCACAGGTTTCTAAGCGCGGACCCGGGGTTCAAAGCTGTATTGCTCCGTGTCGTCTTGCTTCCAAGGAGAGCGCAATGCCCCTGAGCTATCCTAGCGAGGCGTTTGGCATTCATTACTGGAAATTGAGGTTTAACAAAATACTCTGAACGTGACATTTAGACGACAGCACACTCCCAGGGAAGGGTACCTTATGAGAGTATTGGGAACGCATGATACAGACAAATATTATTTACAGGAGAACACGTTTGACATAGGAGTACATCCATAACTTACATCAATGTAATACTTAGGCTGCCTCTGTACAACGGTGGAACGGGGGGATTAACGTGGGGGTGAGGATGGAAGTAGAGTGGGTGCTCCTTCAAGAGAAAGGAGCTACTTTTCCTAAGAAACTAGTCACTGCGCATGTGGACTTGATGTCGGGCGGTAGGAAGTTCCAGGGGTGAGGAGCAAGTGGTGGGAAGGAACCAAAGTGGGAGGTTGTGCAAAGACAGGGAGGAACAGGTAGGTTGAGTGGAGCAGAGGATCGCAAGGAACGAGAGAGGGGGAGTCTCGAGAGATGGGGTCTGGCCGATATGGGGGTGCTGGCCCGTGGACTGATTTATATACAAGAAGAAGAGGTTTGAAGTTGCTCATAGGTAGCCACCCTAGATGGAATGGGTGGCTGTGGGAGGCACATATTGCGGAAGAGTGGGAAGGGTACAGACATCATCTCCCCTTTCCCCTCTGCAGCACTATCTGAAATGTCGTCAGGCCTAGTACGATAGTCGCTTGTTTTGTTCCTCCCCTCCCTTTCTGCACTCTTCTCCCTCACCTTTTCTTTTCTCCCGCTCTACCAGAAATGTCATCAGGCCTAGTATCGTAGTCGCCTGTCTGTTTCCATTTCCTTCCCACTCTCCCCCTCCCTTCCTTATCTATGTCTTAGCTCTTGCACTATCTGAAGTGTCGTCAGACCGAGTACGATAGTTAATTTCACATCCTTACTGTTCATGGCCTGTAGGAATGTCACTGTATTTTCCCTTGTTCCCACCCTTGCCTTGAAGCGCTTTGAAACGCATTGTGTATAGGCGCTATATAAATAAACATATCATATCATGACCTTACACAGTGGGGTAAACGGAAAGATTGACAAGCAGACCGAAGCAGTAGTCTAGAAAGCTGAAGTAGAAGCAGAGAAAAGAGTAAGATCAGCAAACATTCAGCAGATGTTGAGGAGGTTAAGCCTAACAGCTGGAGCAGTGGAGCAGATACATCGTTGTCGTTTTAGGTCCCTATCAAAGAGGATCCCCTGGTCATGAGCCAAGGGTGATGGAGCGATGATGTTGGGAGGAAAGATAGTAGAGAGGCAAACAGGAAAGAGGCACAGGAAGCAGGCAGATGAATGACTTCAGTCTTTGAGGAGTTGATCATGAGAGAGTGGAGTGCCATCCAGCGGCTTACGGTAGTCAGGAAGTCAGTAATTGAGAAGGAGCAAAAGATGTCAAGGTCCTCAACAAAGAGATGGTGAGAGAACCCAGAGGAGGGGACGAGCTTGGAAAGAGAAGAGTTGTACAGAGTGAAGAGCAGGGGGCCAAGGACAGACCCTTGAGGGACCCAAACTGGTAGGGCAGTGCTAACTGACCAATCAGGTAGGGGGACGTCCAGGCAGTGGAAGTTTCCTGGAAGCCTACGTTGAGCAAAGGTCGTGAGGAAGGATGAGTGATTGACAGTGACAAAAGCCAAAAGAGAGTGAGAAGTAGATACTGCAAGTATAAATATGAGATGGCTATGCCTGCTACGAATAAATAGCATAACATAATATTCTCTGCATAGATGCTTTATCAGTCTTGTGAACTGGACCGCTGGCTATGAAGCTAAGTTTGCTTTCTCCCCTTTACTCTATGTAGCAAATAAAGTTACATTTTTAACAACCTGGCCAGCAATCGATGCCTCTAGGCACACTGAAATGATGCCTGTGCTAGTGGCGGGCACAGGGTCTATGCTGCTACAGTCTATGCACCTCAGTGTACGCGAACAGCAGTACATGACTCATTGTCCCAAGTTGTCTTTGATGTCCCTAAGAAGGGGCCATGCTACTCATATGCTCAAGATCCAGCAACAGTGTCGGTCTAGTATACTCTTACAATTGACTCTTTTGTTTACAAAAAGAGGATGGAGCGATGTGCAGCAACTCAACTTCTTTAGATGGGCGAGTGGATCACACTTTGAACCACCTACCAATTAGGCTTCTTTCCGGTGGAAACACAACATTTACCCTCTCAAAAGTGCTGCATCATGACGTATACACCACAGGCGGCTTTTAGTCATTCTCATTGGGTCGCTGCTCAGCATTTCATAGAATGGACCTAGTCTAATCTCCTTATGCACATCTGGATGGAAGGAGATAGGTCGGATTCGCCGGGGATGGATGCAGCGGGGGAAGAAAGTTTTGTGATAGCATGGGTGTGCTGTCGGGACTCAACCTCAGAAGTGTTCTCTCTGAAATCGTTCGCGGAAGGCACGTATGCCAACTAAGATCTGTTCTCCATTGTGCAATTTTGTCATCCACAAGATGGCTGCCACGCTTCCTACGCTCAGGTGGAGCCTGTTATTCAGGACTTCAAAATGGCTGACCTAACTCACCGCAGAGCATTTCAAATTCCTTGTTGCAAGTAACACTTTTCGTAATCCTAGAATCTTTACTGTGAGGAACCTGTCTCGCGATATCCAGGCCAGCAAGATCTCGTGAGACTACATGCGTGACGGGTGCACGGCTCCCGGAGCCTGCCAGTCTTGGAGCAGACCGGGAGACAGGAGGACGCTCCCCGGCGCTCCTCCTGCAATCAGGCCTGTAGCCTGACTATACTATTGAGTGACCTCAAGTACATTCCAAGGTGAAAGCATAAATCCACTACAGCAACACAAAAGTGGTGGTTACTATAAGGACTTTATCCATGAACACTGAAAGAGATGTAAACTCACAGTAGTGAATTAACTGCAGTGGTTATCTCAGAGACACTATAAGTACTCTTGTGTTTACGTGCATTCAAAGGTTTGTATCATCCAGGTTAATAAAGCCTGTTACAGAACCACCTTGTGTCTAGTGCTCGTTCCAGGCCACCACATAATTGGCAACGGGGACCGGAATAACCACCCTACGCAGCCACCATGGAAGGTGCTACCCTGCCCTCGTCGTTTCTTCAGACCCCAGGTAAACTGGGAATACCATGGGAACCTTTGTTCACTACATACCTGGAGGCCCAGGGAGGCACAGGCTACTCTGCAGGCAGAAAGAAGGACATGCTGCTCCACGCAATGGGAGTTGAAGGGCAGATGATCTTCCCAGGCCTCAAGCCAGAGCCGGCTGGGAGTGAAGGAGATGATGTGTTAAAATGGCGATTTGCTGAATCATAAAACGGTTCTCCAGCATAGAGAATTCAGCGGTTAAAGTTCTACACCAGAAAGCAAGGGAGTGGCGAGTCTGACGATGATTATATTACCCGCTTGAGAGAGCTGGTGGCTCACTGTGGCTTTGGGGACAATGCTGAAAACGTTATTTGTGACATGTTGGTGGTGGACACAAATAGTAGGAAGGTACAGGATAAGTTTATTCTGGAGAAACAACTGGACTTGGACAAAGCTGTCCAGATAGCAATGGTGGAAGAGGAAACGGAAAGCAGATGGAAAGAAATGGCAGGAACGCCGCCAGCTGTCGAGATGACGGCAATACAATGGAAAGGACGCTGTGATAAGCGCAGGAGAGATGCACACAAAGAGTGAGGGGACAAGAAGAGTGAGCCCCTGAAGTGCCACAGGTCCACCAACACAAAGCACCTAGCGAACGACAGAGAATGTCCAGCAAGAAACAAAGTGCATGTGGGAGGGAAAAAACGCCACAAGCATTGAGGGTGAAAGATCCACGTGCAATGATGAAGAGGGTGACGACAGACCAACCGTCATCATGTTGAACTCTACCCACACCAGGAGAGAGAAACCCCAATGTATGATAAAAGTGGATGGCAATGAGACCCGAGTAATGGGCGACTCAGGCTCTGATCTAATGATCATTCCCATTGAGACATACAAAAACATGATGGGACAGCAAACAGTAGAAGTTAAGAGAACCAAACACATGCCGACAGTCTTTGGGGGAGTGTCAGTGGACCTACTGGGCTATATCAAGACAAAGTTAGAATTTAAGGACAGACAAACCACAACAAAACTATACTTCTCAGAAGAAGGTCCAGCAGTGCTGGGGTGGGACAACCAGCACAAGTTAAGCATTTGGCTGGACCCCAGCACAGACGACCAGGGACTATTGGTCAAAGCAGGAGGAGCGTGAAGTCTACGCGAAGAATTCTCTGCATTATTTTCCAAAGAACCAGGAAGGATAAAACATTAGGTCCACAAAATCTGGCTCAAGGCCAATGCAGTGCCTATTAAACACAAGGCAGGACCCGTTCTGGCAACCGCAACACAGGCCTTGGTGTCTCAACTTTCCAAAATGGTCAAGGAGGGCACCATCTAAATATTGAAATCCTCAGAATGGTTGAGCCCAGTGGTCTTAATAAAAAAAGTCTGACCAATGACATAAGACTGTGCATCGACCTACGCAGCCTCAACATGGAGGTGATTTCTGACAGCTACCAGCTACCCAGCATCATTGAACTGATTCTAATGATGAAAGAGGCCACAATCTTCTCGAAGCTGGACATGCGTGATGCATATCATCAGATCAGCCTGCATAAAGAATCACGTCCGCTCACGGCTTTCATCACGCCCTTCAGCACGTATCAATATACGCGCATGCCATTCGAACTGTCCTCAGCTGCTTCGGCACTTCAGAGGATGATGGATTCACTCCTACGAGGAGTCGGTAATGTGTCATACTTCCAGGATGACATCCTCATATACCGAAGATGAAGGGACTCATGATAAAGCACTGAGGAAGGTTTTAAATAAACAACAGGTGTCAGGGGTTTGGTTGAGATACAGAAAATGTGTACTGAGAGCCCAAGAAATGGAATATCTTGGGTGCTGGATCTCGAGGAAAGGAGTAAGCCCCAAAAAGGATCTCCTACAAGCCATTGTGAAAGCCCCTGCCCCAACGTCAAAAGATGAACTGTGGTCCTTCCTCTGACTCGCAGAGAAGTATGCCAAATTCATACAGAGATTCTCTGAATCAACTGCCCCCAGAGAGAGTTATTGAAGAAGGGAGTGGAGTATTGCTGGGATCAATCTCAAGTGACCGCTTTCAATGAAGTCAAGGCGAGGATTGTCAATCCAGGATATAGGGGTGTGGAGAGGCACTAACATATTCGATGTGTTTAAGTTCCTTTGCAGGTAAAAGTATTTGTGATCAATTTGAACGGTGGTTGTTATATGCAAAGTGTGTGTATGTTCTTCTGGTGCAAAGGAACGGAGAAAGTCACCGGAGACACGAAGAAAAGCTAAAGCGTGACTTGTCATATGCTGACAAGTAGTCCCAAGCTGCACTCCCTAGGGACACGAAGATCCCAATTTTTTATTTCAACCCGTGTGTCAGGACAACTCGACTGAGCAGGTTTATCATGAGGCTCGGTATTGAAGTAATGCATTCAATGTTGTTACATGATGATTTTAAATTGCACGTTTTTTTCTGTTGCCGATGTGGGCATTACACTGTTTCGGTGAAGGCTTGTAGTAGCCAGAGCGTAAATGAGGAAACAATAATCAATATATTCCAATTCAGTCAATACGTTTTCAAAATATATAATTGTGGAAAGCAAATATTCAAAGGAAAATACAATTTAACAAAACAGTGGTACAGGTGTCCACATACATTTAATACTTGTTCTTCATTTGTACAGTGTGTTACATTCCATAGATGTGTTATACATTTCACACAGCTTAGATGTATGTGGCCATGCAAACAATTCTTCCAAATGTATATGTTCTTTCACATATAATAGGCTCCTAGTAAGGTGTTCAAATTGCCAACGCATTTTGGATAAATTGATCCTTCTTCAGGGCTAGTAGAGCCTTTTTTAAATCCTGCACTCCCACCTTCCATGCCAAGATGTGTACCTGGAAGGTAACACACAGAAACAAGGTTTTAGGGGTAATTGTAAGTCATTGATATATCAACAAGAAATTGCGGAAAATGTAACTAAACTGGCCTTAGGTCCTCTTCAGAAATTCTTGGAAACTGTATTCAAGCTTCATACAGTAGTGGGTCCATGTGCAACCAGTTGTTTTGGTGTGACCTCACACCATGAAATTTTGTTTTGTTTATTCAAATGGGTCGAGGTACAATTTGTACCTGACATTACCACGATCACCATGATTGAAGTGTTAAATTCAGTGTTCGAGAGGGAAGGCTTGCCCAAAGAAATAGTCACAGACAATGGCGTCCAGCTGATTTCGGGGATCAATGGAAGGATTTCTAAGGAAGCACAACATTCGGCAGCTGCTAGACAGTCTCTATCACCCACAAGCAAACGGATTAGTAGAGCGTGCCAAAAGGTTCATAAAAGGAGCCCTCCAACTAACTTGTGCAGCAGGTATGGATCCCCACAAAACACTTAAAGGAGCCGTAGCAGCTCACTGATTGCCCCCCAATGCAATCACAGAAGTGTTACCTTTTCAAATGCTGAGAGGGAGGAGAGCTGCATTCACACTAGTACCACCTTTGTTACACAAAGTGAGGCAAGATGAGGCCATTAACATGAGAAAAGTCGTCTGGAGGATCCAGAAAAACAAGGATCAAATGAAGGCACAGAGCGACATGCGCAGAGCAGTCCATCGGACGGAAGTTGAGGTGGGAGATTTATTAAAAATAAAGCTTCCCCAGAAGGACATGGCAACAGGGTCCAAGTACAGCCAGCCAATAGAGGTTGCTCAAAGAGCTTAAGCTCTGTTCCACTACTGTTTGCCTTGCTTGCTTTGTTCTGGCATCCTGCTGACCTTACCTTGTCCCAGGGACGTCATTTGGGGGTCGACAGGGGTCGCAACTGTGACCCATGATGTCTCCCTTGCTGCCCCAGGGGTCTCCCTTGCGAGCCCTAAAAAACGTTTGAATTTTTTTTATTGAAACTCCTGGGCTGTGGCCAACCCCATGAGGCTCTTTGTTTCTGGAGTGACTGGCTTTCTTGTGCAGGCATCTTAAAAAATAACAGGGGGGACCACAAGTGTAACACTTAGAGCAGTGAGCCTATCAGAAAGAATAGATATAACAACTAACTTGTCTATCTGGAATTCTATACAATAATTGCTAGACTAATTAAATGTTTATTTCAGGCACACTTCAGGGGGTGAGTCACTGATTTAGTCTGTTCTTAACACCTTAAATTCAGAATGTAGACAAAAACTTCCAAAACGCATTTAGAGTAGAGTAAGCATCCATTTCGGACTATGTATTTTGCTTTTCACAGGTTGCAGTTATAGCATGTTTTATTCTGCCACTGTCTCTGGTATGATCATCAAAAGATATTCCATCTCGGTGTCCTTGGTCACATGACAAAATCCTTGTGCCTAAAAGCTTCTGTACAGTGTAGAAATGTTTGACCATAGCACATCAAATGGCCATTGACTTCATTGTGCCACAACGAATGCTTTGTTGTAATGTGTCTATCTTACCTGGCTGGCATGCTGATCAGGATGTTTGTTTGCATGTAGGAGGTAACGAGGGCCCAGAGTATGGGATGCCGTGTGAGTGTGCTGCTTTCCCTGTAATACTCTAAATTATTTAATACACAGTTATCAACCCTCCCAATTCTATGTATTTTGATAACTTCTGAAGCCTGAAAAGTAGATCTACGCAGGCTTGCCCTGTGGCTAACTTTGCCTTAGACCTGCAGATGTACTGGTCTGCTGTTATATCCCAGTCAACAGTTTAATGGCATCCATTACAGAGTGTAATTTGATTTCTGACTTTGAGAACATTCAGACATGTTATTGAACATTTTACTATTGCCGGTAAGATAGCTGTGGGCGTTGAGATAGCTCAGTGGGTTGAACGCTTGCTGCAGAAGGTTGCAGATTCAAATCCCGGCAAGGCCAACTCAGCCTTTCATCCTTCCGAGATTGAAAAATGAGTACTTGTATGTATATTTGTCCTATATAAAGTGCTTAGGCATAAATGCTATATAATAACGTATCATTTGGGCTTGAACGTCTGCTTGCATTCACAGTAATTTGGTAATTTAGGCCTATACACACTGATATTAACAATACATATGGTGATCCATTCTTGTATGAAATGTATATCACATTACAGTGAAATCGTAACCATATTTTTCGTAGTGTACTTAGGAACAATGGTATGTGATTCCACTTCCTGTTTTTTCAAGGGGTGAAAGGTCGTGTTCCATCACTTCCCGTGATGTCACTTCAGGGTGGGGTCAAATGACATCACGTCCGGTGATGTCATCAGACGTCAAGGGTCGTGTGATGTCACTTCAGCTACCCCTGGCATTTTGGTGAAATGACATCCCCGCCTTGTCCTACCCAATCTAAATCGGCTTCCCCCGCATCAGTGCTGTTTTCTGGCAGTTCTCTTGTGAAGTTTCTGGTTTGCAATCTTCACTATTCCTTGGCTTTCCCTCTTTCTCCGGAGGAACACTCCCAATGTTACTCCCCTGTGCTTATTTGGGGACCTGTGTGCTCCTGGACCTGTGTGTTGGATTTGGACCCCACTTCAAACACCCCAAGGTTTTTTTACTCAGGCTTGAGTTTTTCCTTAGCTCTGCCTCTCCTTTGCCCGGCCACTCTGTTTCCATTCAGACAGTCCAGGAATCAGGAGTGGAAAGGCCTTTCCTGTACGAATGAACAACCGCCGCCAAGAAACAGGTAAAGACCAAACCTAAAATGTGCATCAGTCCTGTTAAGGCAGTTTCTAGAGTAAATAAAAATGGGCAGCATTAAAGTGAGACTAACGTTCCCCGTAATCTAGGTCAAACTGCTTTAGAATCTGTTGAAGCAGGCCTTCGAGGCTCAAACTCTTGCAAGAATGCCAGGCTGGGGCTATAGACTTTCATTAGGTTTGGGTGCTTGGAACCTTCAATACTCTGAGGGTCGACATTAAAGACACTTTTCAGCCTCCTCTTTAGGCTGTCACAGTCATGTAATCCTCACTTCCGAAAAATGTGGCTCACTGCCGCCTGCTACGGTTTCCTGTTCCTTCAGAAGCAATGTGTCATTTGGAGCTAAATCAGTGTGATGTAGGCCGGCCCACTTTAAGCACTGGATGTACGTCTTCCCTGCGCAGAACATGTATGTACGTCCCTCTAAACTTAGTCACCGACGTTTGGCTCTATCAGGAGAGGCAATGGGTGTCTTTTTCAGAATCCACTCACTCATGTTCTACCTCATCGCGGAAAAATCAGGCGTCACTCTGTTTGATTTTCAGTGTTCTCAGGAAATGATTTCCTGCTGTAAATTCGTTGCCTTGCAGGAAATACACCCTATGTGGTGTTGTGTTCTCTCCTGCAAATATCATGTGCCACTGTGATTGTGCGCTCTTTCCTCTAAACAGTACACTATTCCCTGTGACTTTGTGTGCCCTCACACAAACCTCTGGTCACATGGAGTTGGGTTTAGAGTATACCGTTTGTCGTTTCCATTCAGAGGCTATTGTTTTATTCCTGAGTACTCTGCAGAGTGGCCATGCCAAGCTTTCTCAGAGAAGTAGAAAGTAATTTGGGTTGAGCTAAAGGGCTGGTGCAGTGCCATGGGTAGCATACATAAAGTCCCCAGTGCCCCTTTCCTTTGCCTTCTCATGCACTTGAGCATCTTTAGGGCTTGGATAAGGAGGGATCCGTGTAATGTCCCCGCGAAAATGTCTCTCGACAAAAAGTCGCAGTTTTCTGCAGAGACAGTATTACATTGAACATGCGGGGGACACCCCCTGCAACCCCTTTTTTTTTTTACAAGGGCAGCAGAGGACACCCGCACAACCCGTCCCCATACATAATGTAATCATATATAATGTCGAAAAAGGCTTTTCCCGGCAACATTATGTATGGGGATATTATGTATGGGGACATTATTTATGGGGATATTATGTATGGGGACATTATGTGTGGGGATATTATGTACGAGGACATTATTTATGGGGATATTATTTATGGGGATATTATGTATGGGGACATTATTTATGGGGATATTATGTATGGGGATATTATGTATGGGGACATTATTTATGGGGATATTATGTATGGGGATATTATGTATGGGGACATTATTTATGGGGACATTATTTATGGGGATATTATGTATGGGGACATTATGTGTGGGGATATTATGTATGAGGACATTATTTATGGGGATATTATGTATGGGGATATTATGTATGGCGACATTATTTATGGGGATATTATGTATGGGTATATTATGTATGGGGACATTATTTATGGGGATATTATGTATGGGGACATTATTTATGGGGACATTATTTATGGGGATATTATGTATGGGGACATTATGTGTGGGGATATTATGTATGAGGACTTTATTTATGGGGATATTATGTATGGGGATATTATGTATGGGGACATTATGTATGGGGACATTATTTATAGGGATATTATGTATGTGGATATTATGTATGAGGACATTATGTATGGGGACATTATTTATGGGGATATTATGTATGGGGACATTATGTATGGGGATATTATGTATGGGGACATTATTTATGGGGATATTATGTATGGGGGTATTATGCATGGGGACATTATGTATGGGGACATTATGTATGGGGATATTATGTATGGGGACATTATGTATGGGGACATTATGTATGGGGCTATTATGTATGGGGACATTATGTATGGGGACATTATGTTTGGGGGTATTATGTATGGGGACATTATTTATGGGGATATTATGTATGGGGATATTATGTATGAGGACATTATGTATGGGGATATTATGTATGGGGACATTATTTATGGGGATATTATGTATGGGGACATTATGAATGAGGACATTATGTATGGGGATATTATGTATGGGGACATTATGTATGGGGGTATTATGTATGGGGACATTATGTATGGGGATATTATGTATGAGGACATTATTACCTGATACCATAAAGAGGCCACTTGTCCTGTGACCAAGAGCAAAGAGAAAGGGATGCTCAGGACAGCTAACAAAATAGCATGGACCATGAGTCCATCAATGTATACACTGGCAGGCAACCTCTCTTACATGGTCCCCTTTCTTAAATCTTTGCATTTTAATTACTACATTTGGTTTTAACTGTATCTCCCTTAATTGGATTACTGCTAAACGAATCTTTAAATCTGATGGTATTAATTATCTGGTAAATAGTGTCTATCCTTTTGGCGCTAACCCATAATGTAATTTAATTGTCATTTGCATAGCGCCTTATGGTATCAAAGTGCTGTAGGTGTACGCCCTCGCAGGACCGAAATCCGTGAATGAGAAACGATAATGCATGGTTTTTATTTGCTGATATGGAGACAGATCAGTCAAAGAGCTTTTAAACCAGTCCATGTCGGCAATGTCAACTTGCTCTGTTAGTTTGACTTTGAGAAACCTCCCCTTATTGGACATGAGCTCTTTCACACTTTGTTTAGGAAGCCCTGAGTACAACAGATTGGCAAACATCTCTGTACTTAATACAACTCAATGTTTTTACCATGTCATACAGAATAGTTACTTTTGAAAATAGTTGTAGTTACAGTGTCCTAACCTTTTAGTGGTCAAATGATGAATTAAGGGAACATTTTAGGCAGCTGTGATTAGCTTTGCTAGTTTTATTTTGGGAGATTCTTATTTTTGCTCATTTGTGCACCCTATTAAGTCGTTTTTGTGAAAGAATATGAATTTGTAATTACGTGTGTACTTGCTACCTTTTCAAGTGTTGTTATATTTTAAATGGCATATGCCATTTTCTAAAAAAGTTGTAAAATACGATTATATAGTATATTGCTGATTTTATTACGAAGTTTGTAATATTTTTTTATTGATGAATTACACTTGATTTTGTTTTTATATTACGTATTTGTTTTGATTTGATTCCTTTACTACTTGATTGTGATGGGTAATATTATTTATCTTGGCTGGTAAAACCTGTATGTCACTTCTTTTACCCAGACACAGTATTGATGGTTGTCACTCTCTGTGAGTTTGTGCTTTCAACCATTTTGTGTGGTGTCCTAGCGCCCCTCATTGATTGCATTTTTTTGTTGCCTCCTGCACAATTTTAAACAAATGTGTCTTAGTGCACTCCTATAAAAAGCATGTGTCTTCCTGAGATCTGATGATCCAATCGCCTCACTGTGGCACGCGCCCTCGCGGGGTCCAAGTTGGACTACTGTCATGCCGTACCCTGTGGCACCACTGAAAAAAACTTGAACAGGTTCCAAGTTCTCCGAGCAGCACAGGACCGGAGCAAGTCTGTCCATATCTCGGAAGCTAGGAGATCAGTCCACTACTCGTTGTTTGGGAAAGATTCAAATTCAAAACCCTTTCAATTGCCTGTCGCTTCCTGGCCAACAACGCCCTTTCCTACCTAGCCCAGAGTCTAAAAAAACACACGCCAGCCAGACCGCTCAGATCCTCCCACAGTCATTGCCTCCCCATACTGAGATGTAGATGCAAAAGAGCCGGGAGATCCAGCTTCCCGGTGGTGGCAGCCAACCTCTGGAACAAGCTGCCACTTCACCTACGAACTGAACCATCCTACCAGCTGCTCAGCCAAAGCTACTCAGCAAAAGCTGCTCAGCAAAAGGCTCAAGACACACTTCTTCAATTAACCTTTGACATTTATGTACCTGCTGTTTCATCATGTCTGTAACCAGCGCCTAGGTACCCAAGGACTTTGTGCGCTTCTATAAATGGATAAATAAATTAAATAAATAATAAACATCTGGACTCCTAATGGGAAGGCACAGGCTTAGGTATGATAATGTCCACAGGAAGTGAAGTGATGGAGGACATGATGTTAGTAAGGTGGACCCGGGAAAATACATGTTATTGACTTGCGCGGGGATGAACGCTAGGACACTGTCGCTAAAACGCATCATGTGCTTTAAATGCTGCCCTAGGGCCATTGGTGATAACAGGATTGACGGAGGCTAAGACATTGGTTTACTTCTCCTGTCATGCGATCCTTGATGCCTACACAGAAATGATATAATAGGTTATTTATTTATTTTTTTGTAAATTTGATTTTATTAAGTTTTACAAGTGTGAGTCATGGTACAACAATAAGAAAACCAGTACATATCTTATAACAGTAGAACTAAGCTATAAAACTCCATGTATTCCGTGTTTGTCCGGCAGACACGATCACCATACATAATGTTCGAGTATAAACATGACTTCCCCCCTTCCCTGTTTCCCACCACCCTCCCTCCCCGTGGTCAGGCAGTGTTTAGTACAATTCTTGCAGCATTCATCGTGTGGTAATCAGAGTTAGTATATGTTGTCGGGAACTTCCGCAGTCCTGAGAGGACACTTTAGTGTGGGCGGACTCAGTATTATTTAGGTCTCGTTTCGCTCTTCTGTTCTTGGGGTGGTCAATTTATGGCTGAGGAGTCCGTTGGGTAGGTGTATGTTCTTGTATTCGATCCAGAGGGCTTCGATCTGCGACGATCTTCCGTGTAGTGACGCTGTGATATGTTCCATTATGCAAATGTTGTTGGCAACGTTGATCCATTCGCTTTTCATAGGGGTTATGGGGGCTTTCCATTTCATTACCAGCGTTGCTCTTGCTGCTAATAGCAGTTGTGGAGCTATATCCTTTATTTTGATCCAGTCATCCTCATCCTTCTCAAGGCCGAAGAGCATGAGGTAGGGATTAGCTGTTCTGGTAATGCCGTCAACCTCCTTGATCCAGCCCAACACTTCAGACCAGAAGACTTTTATTCGGGGGCACCCCCACCACATGTGCCAATAGTCTGCTTTTTCCCCACATCCCCTCCAGCATTCTGGCTTGATTGTTTGGAACATTTTGGATAACCTGACTGGGTCGTATTGCCATCTATGCAGTAACTTGATTGCGTGGAGCTTGTATTGGTTTGAGATGGATATTTGTGTGGCCGCTTGGCATATGGTGTCCCATAGGTCCGGTGTGATCTGTTCAGCAAAGTCTTTTTCCCATCTGCCTTTCAGTGCGTCCGTGTTCACTCCCTCCCCTCCTATCAGTGCCCTGTACATGTCGGATATTAGGCCTTTCATCTCAGTTCTTGAATCAAGTATTTTTTCAAAGGGAGTGAGATCTCTCATAAATTTAGGCTTCCACAGAGGTCTCGTCAAAACGCCTTTAATTTGTATATATTGGAAAGTGGATAGTGGACCTATTCCGAGGGCTTCCGTTAGTTCTGGGAGAGGGATGAAGGAGTCTTTTCTTTGTAGTTGCCCAACTCTTTCTAATCCTGCCTCATACCATGCTTGGAATCGTCCTACATTTGGAATGTGGTCGTTGATTCCGGGAGACCATAAGTGGCTCAAAGGGGCTGGCCAGGTGGTAATGTTTTGCATGTTCTTTCCTTGTGTCCAGATGTCCTAAATGGTGCTCAGTATGGGGTGACCTTTGAGTTTTCTTCAAATTCTGTCCTTCGGAGCCCAGAGACATTCCGAGACCGTGGCTGGTGAGAAGTAGTGATTGTCCATATTGACCCAATGGATGTCTGTTTGATTACGCAGATGTGGGATTAGAACTCTTAGTTGGGATGCTTCGTAGTATTTGTGTAGGTTAGGGAGTCCGACCCCTCCCTTGTCTTTGGGGAGTGTTAAGATCTTATACGGGATCCTCGCTTTCTTCCCTTGCCATAAGAATCGGAGCATGGCCCTTTTGGTTTCAGTAAAGAAACCAATCGGGATCGTGATGGGTAACATTTGGAAGGGGTATAGGAATCGCGGGAGGGATACCATCTTTATTGCATTAAGTCGACCGAGCCAAGATATTGTGAGCTTATCCCATCTTGCCAGGTCGGACCGGAACTGGTTTAGTAGGGTAGGGAAGTTGGCCTCGTGTAGGTCACTCAGCTTTTTCGTAATTTGTATCCCCAGATACTGTAGTTTTGTGTGTTCAATTTTAAGGCCCAGGGGAGAGAATTTGGTGATATTTTCATCTTCTGAGCCTTGAAGGGGGAAGAGTGTCGACTTAGTTTTATTTACTTTGAACCCTGAAAGTCTACCGTATTCTTCCAGCAGACAGAGGGCTCGAGGGATGGAAGAAAGGTGGTTAGTAATGTGGAGGAGGATGTCATCTGCATAGAGGGCAATTTTGTATTCCGTCGACCCCATTCGAATACCCTCTAGGATGGGGTCGGCCCTCATCGTTATTGCCAGGGGCTCTATTGAGAGTGCAAAGAGAATTGCCGAGAGGGGACATCCCTGTCTAGTCCCACGTTGCAAGTTAAACCATCTAGAATATTCACCGTTCACGAATATTGAGGCTTTAGGGTCTGAGTATACTGCTTGTATTGCTGTCCTAAACCTCGTGCCCATTCCCACTTTACATAATACCGCTTTTAGGAATCCCCATTCCACCCTGTCAAAAGCCTTTTCTGCGTCGATAGAGAGTAGGACCGGGTCATTATCCAGGGTCTGGGATGTATGAATGAGATGGAGGGTTTTGCGCATCGTGTCAGCCCCCTGTCTCCCGAGTATAAATCCAACCTGGTCTGGATGTATGAGTTGCGGGATTAGCGTTTCCAACCTTGCAGCCAGGATTCTAGTATAGATTTTCGCGTCAAGGTTAAGCAGGGATATGGGGCGGTACGAGGCACATTTCGTGGGATCCCTCCCTGCCTTGGGGATCACTGTGATCAGTGCCCTGGTAAAGGAGTCCGGGGGCTTCCCCGTGTCCATTATCTCATTGAAAAGGGTCGTCAGGAAGGGAGACAGTATTGCAATGAAGGTTTTATAGAATCCGGCAGTGTAGCCATCTTCTCCCGGGGATTTACCTAGGGTTAGTCTCTTTATGGCAGCTTGAACTTCCGATTCTGTGATAGGGGATTCCAACAGTTCAGCATCTTGTTGTGATATGTGGGGGACAATTATTGAGGACAGGTACGTTTCAGTATCTATTTGTTCAGGGTTAACTTCAGAGGAATAGAGTGCCTCGTAAAAGTTGGCGAAGGATTCTGGAATAGTAGTGTGAGCGTATGACGTTTGGGAGTTATCCTCAGAGATTTCTAATACTCTTCGTTCAGCTCTCTGCTCTCGAAGCCTGGCAGCGAGAAGCTCATCTGACTTGTCCCCCTTTTCATAGAATTTTTGTTTCAGAAACCTCAATTTGCGCACCACTTGCTCGTGTTCTAATAGTTTCTATTTGTTTCTTTTATCTCTGGCTCTACTCATTTTTATGGGATCTAACTCTGCGTCGGGGTCGGGTTTGCTCTCCAGTTGGTGAATTTCTGTTCGTAGCTTCTGTTCGATAAGATTACGTTCCCTCTTTTTTGAGGAGCCTTCTCTTATCAGAATTCCCCTCCAGGTAGCCTTTCCTGCCTCCCAGATTGTCTGTTTGGACGCCTCCCCATTATCATTTGTTTCGAAGAATTGGGAGATTTCCATCTCCATTTCGGCTCTGAAGACAGCGTCTTTCCAGAGGCTCTCATTGCAGCACCATTTGCCACTCCTGGTCGGTAGATTCGCCCACTGAATGTCTGTGAGGACCATGTCGTGGTCCGACCAAGTGATCGGGGTTATGCCTGCTTTAGCTGTAGCCTCAGCGAGGTCTCTGGATAGGTATATGTAGTCAATTCGGGTATACGTATTGTGTGGAGCGGAATAGAAGGTGTAACCTTGTTCTTCCTGTTGATGTGCCCTCCACGCGTCTATCATATTATACATTTCCATCATTTGCGCAAGCTCAGTTGGCTCAAGTCTGTTCTGGTGGCTCGTGTTGGGGTTCCCAGGTTTACGATCTTTGACCGGGTCCGCCCATTGGTTAAAGTCTCCGCCTAAAATAATATGCCCGGTGGCTTCTAGTAATATCTTGGGAATCGTTCTGGAGAGGAATCTCGATTGTCCCGTGTTCGGGGAATACAGGGTCGCAATCGTTACGTTCACCTTACCTATTTGCCCATTTACGAGCAGAGCTCGTCCTTCCACATCAGACCATGTCCTGGTAGGGGTGAATGCTATGCCTTTTCTAATGAGGATTCCCACTCCTCCTTTTCTAAGCGGGCCAGAGCCCCAGTATTCGTTCCCAACTCGTTTCCCAAGGATCGGTCTTTCTTCTCCTTTTATATATTTCGTTTCCTGCAGGAGGAGGATATCTATTTCAGCCCTACGGAATTCTCTGGCGACGAGGGACCGTTTCGTCGGTGAATTGAGTCCTTTTACATTGAGTGTCCCGACTCTCAAGGAGACATTTTTCCTTGTGTTAGTGTCAGTTGTCATTGCTCTTTCTCATGGGAAACAGTCTCTTCGTGTGTAATTGGTACTGCTTTTTACTCGTGGAGTGCTTGCTGCTGCGCTTGTTTTGGTTTACTATGTACGCTGCTTTGACCCGCCTCGGCCCTGTGGCCTTTCCCTTCCCCTCCCTCCATCCCCTCCCCATTCCTAATTGAAGGCGTCCGATCGAACCCGGCATGTTGCTCCAGGTCGGCATCGGACCACTTGGGGGGGCCGTTACTTCACGCCCCTTAACCAAATAAGTTATCTTTGTCCGGAGTGAGCCCCTCCTTGATTCCCCCCTAATTTTTATCATTAGAGTCAGGAAAACGTGTATGTGTTCGTATCACCTCATTACATCATTCACTTATTTAATTGGAACTGTCTTTCAGTGATCTGCTTCTGGGGAGATATTGCCTCTCCGGAATTTTCGTGACCCCTTTACTTTCTTTCTCCTGTGGCCTTGGATTCGCCACTCTCGTCCTTCTCCATGCGTCTCTCCTAGGCTGGCCACCTCTCCCCGAGTGCCAAGAAGGTCAGATATGCACGTTTGTATTTCTTTCTCGGATCTCAGCCTGAATCTGGTTCCCTCGTATTCGAATGAAAGTGTGAAGGGGTAGCCCCACCTGTATCGAACGTTCTTTTCTTTGAGCATCTTTGTGAGCGGACCACATGTTTTCCTGAGAGCCAGGGTCAGGGAGGAAAGGTCTTGGTATATTGAGATTTGTGCTCCCCCTAGCGTGATCTCGTCGCTCCTTCTGGCTTTTTCGAGAATTCTAGCTTTGTCTCTGAAGCGATGGAATCGGGCAAGAACCGATCGTGGACCACCCGTGGGGCCACCTGCTCTATGTATTCGTTCCGTTATTGGTTCATCCACTTCATCGTCTGCTGTGAGGAGTCTGATAATGTTGTGAAGTGTTTCCTTGAGGTCCGCCTCCGTTTCCCCCTCTTTCTCAGGAATTCCAAAGATGCGTATATTGTTCCTTCTTTCTCTATTTTCCAAATCAACCAGTTTGAGTCTGAACTCATCTTCTTTGCGTTCCAGGTCCTTCAATCTCTGTTCATGTTGTATCTCTAACGTGTCGATTGAGGTCTGGTTATTTTCCACCCCTTCAAGCCTGTCCTCCATGCTGTCGAGTCTTTGGGTGATCCTGTCTATTTTGCCTCCTATGTTAGTGCCCAAGTTCTTTATTTCGCCCAGAAGGGCAGCGATGTCTCCTTTCGTTGCCACCGCCAGTTCATTTCCCGTAGTGATGTTGTTTGCCATTGCTGGTTCAGTCAGGGCGGGAGAAGTGGGGGCGTAGGCGAAGTGCAGGAGCTTGTGCTTGAAGTTCATGCGGGGTTTGGATGGTAATGTCGTGGTTCCTTCAAAGCGACAGGCAGAGGAGGCACACGCCCCTGTTTTGGAGGCCTTACCCTCTGTACTGATCCGTTACAAGGCACATGGGGTAGTACCCTCTTGGCAGTGGTGGATTGGTTGCAGCTTTAGGTTTGGGTATTGACAGTATACTGCTGTGATGATGGCGGGGAGTGCGTACTCGGTTCCTTTGAATGGAGGAGGCACACGCCCTGTGTCCAGGGGCCTTACCCTCCGTTTGGTATGTTTTCTGTTTCGCCGGCGAGGTGTACTCCGGGGGGGCCTCAGGATTGGAGATGCCTCGCGCGTGTTCTCAGGTGAATCGCAGCACCGTTTGGTACACGTGCCAAGATTTGGGGTCTCACCCCTGGTTTACCTCTAGTGTCGCTTTCTCCGTTCGACACTACGGCGTTCTGTGCCGGGTTCGTGGTTCGGAGGGTTGTCCCGCGCACCTCCACTACTAGTGGGGCCAAGGCAGATTGTAATTCTGGTGGGTTTCTCGTCTCACTTTCAGGAGTGTGTGTGGTTTACCGGTGGGGCCCCTTTAAAGGGTGCAGGAAGCCATCAATTACCTTCTGGAGGGCCAGTCCATGGTGTGGTGGTTGTTTCCACGTACCCATTTGCCGTTGGTGCACCTCGCTTCTGGAGTGGAGCCGAGCGTGTTGTGTAGACTCTCCCCGTTTTGGCTCCTGGGTGGTCCGTTAGGTGGTCCGTGGGTCGCTTGGGGCAGAGGCCTCTTCTCTGGTAAGCGCAGAGTGCTTCAGCGCCGTTATGTCCCCCTCTGGAGCGTCGGGATCCACCGGAGAGTTTGGGGGGGGGGCCAAGATGAAGCGTCGAGTCCCAAAACCACTCACGAAGAGTGGGTCCGCAGCCGCTACCCGACGCGGGCCGGGGGCGGTGGAGTGCAGATGTCGGGTGGCCCTGAGCTCTCAATGTTCGGCTGCTCGAAGGGGGGCGGGCAGTGAACAGGCCTCGCCACGCGTTATGGGTCCTTCGTGGATGCCAGGCAGGGGAGGTATCTTGAACGGGGGTTCGGGTGGGTTCAGGCCTAGGGCACCCACCTATTCATGTCAGGGATCTGCTCAGGGCCGTGGTCATCCGCGCTCGTGTAGGCTCCGTTTGCGGGTTCGTGTTGTGGGCTTTTCCCAAGAGTGCCCTGCAGCGCACGTGTGCCGGGTTGGTTTCGCTTTCTCCCCGGTCCGGACGGCCGCGGCTTGTGAGTCGGATTTCGCCGGGATCCCAGGCCCGTTTTCGCTCGGGGTTTTTCCCAGTGCTGGGGGAGATATTCGCACAGCAGCTTCACGCTTTTTCTCCAGTGGGGGGGTCCAAAAAGTGGGGGCTCAGTCCATCTTTTGGGGCGGCTGCAGCGGAGCTCACGCAGAGTTCATGGATGTCTCTGCGCCCCCTGGTGGCAACCCAATAGGTTATTTATAACACGCTTAATACCCAGAGGTTTCTAAGCGCGGGCCCGGGGATTGAACCTGTGTTTCTCCATGTCGTCTTGCTTCTAAGGCGAGCATGTTGCCGCTGAGCTATCCTCCCGAGACATGACTTCAAGAACCTTCCATCCATTGCGCACTGACTTCGGTGAATATGCAGGCTGAATTGTGTGGTACTACAAAAGTACTAGTACTTCTTTTACTTTGACCTGCGTTCTTGATTTTGAGTATGTAGGGTGTGAGTTGGGGCCAAACTACACGAACACGCAGAGAATACAGGTACAGTTCCCTAATCACCAAAAGCGTTATTGAGAACACCTGCTTACCCAAACTTCAATATTGTCATGGTTTCACTTTTAGACATGTCAGTCAAGAGGATCCTGCTCTCTGTCGGGATTCCACGAACCCGTCTGCAAGGGGGGAATCAATCGTATATGGTGTAGTGCAACTCCAAGACATTGGGCCTCCTTCTGAGTCTGGTAGTATTTCAGCGGTAAATCCACCAAAATACCACCAAAATCGGTATTGTTACCGACACTTGGTTCCATACGTGGTGGTAGGGCGCTGTTGGTCCCCATTAGGGATTTTGGGCGGAATTATACTGGTGGAATCTCTGTGTGGTAACTCCACTGATTTCTAGAGGAAAAGTGCTTATACTGGAAGTAAATCCTCTACTTTCCTCCTAAAATCGGTTGAATTACCACTCAGTAATTCCGCCTGTGGTAATTCTGACAAAACTTTTTGGAGGTGCGGGAAAAATGCAGGTAATTCCGTTACCCCCCAAAAAGTGTTGGTAATGAAATTGATACCACTTTTTTCCTGCACCACCAAACTCGGAATGAGGCCTATTGTGTTTTCAGACACTACTCTTTTAATAATAATAATTCATATTTTATATAGCGATACACACCCATAGGTCTCAGAGGACTGAAATAACAGAAGACATTATTAGCCCACAGAGTGGCACTCAATGTATCTAACTTGAAAGTATGAAAGGTTGATTGATGCTGCCAGGATTCGAACCTGCCACATCAGGCTGCACACATACATGGTAGGAGGGCTCAGCTCACTGCACCCAGCTCACTGCTACCTGACCAGCTTACGCATCGCTTAAGAGTCACTCGACATGGCTGCCACATTAGGACATTTCTATGTGCTACAGAAGCTAGTCAAACACCTTGGGGTCACAAGGGTCGTACAGATTTAGTAAACCGTGTGGTCTTTGTGTGCAGGGCGCGCTTACCTTCATCCTGCTTGTTCCATCAAGATTCCAAGCATTACCGGATAATGTAAACCACCTCTTTCTGATATTGCGTTGATGGCGATGCGTCAGTTTCGTGAGCACGCGTCAGTTTCTTGAGCACACGTCAGAGTCATTTCCTGTATGCGCATGTCTTTGCTACCCTTTATCCTACACTTTGCCCAGTGGTTGCCCTGGGTAGTGCTGTTTAAACACGCAGGGACAGGTCATAAAAGAAATATGCACGCGCATGGTACGCACTGTGCCAGCGGGCATCTACAAATTGAACAAGCAAGGTTTTTTACATATGCACCCCGTGCAATTTTGCGCCTGCCACATTTTGCATGCACAAATGTGCCTTATTGTGCAAAGAATTGCAAACCACCAGGCGTAAGTCTATGGAAGTAAAAAGTAAAATGGGAGTGTTAAAAATGAAGTTAAAAGTGATGTCAAACTCTGCAAGAAGTAAATCACTTTTAGTGATAAAAAAAGTGTAATGTTTCACACATATGACTTACACAGGTTACACGCGTGCAGATTGTGAGAAGCGGGAAGGACTTGCTATCAGAATTACTATGCGCCGTCTGCGTTTTCAGGTGTCACCCGGATTTGCATTGCCTGGTAATTGCAGCTCCTCCAGTCGCACCCATTTTGCATATGCAAAGTAGGGTTTAATTCAGGTGCACTCCGCTCCTGCGCATTCAGTCTCACGTGCGCATTTTAGGACTGCGGCTGGTTGTAAATGCAGTGTTTCGCTTTTCTTGTGAATACGGTGCAATTTGCAGCAGGTGCAATCTGAGATTTCTTTACAGAAGCAAATCCTGTAGACTTTGCAAAACGCTTTGTGAATTGGCCACACAGTGCTCTGAAAGGGGAACAACTAAGACTGTCCTCTTTACTTTTGCTTTAAGTGGGATATGAAATCGAGAGGGCGGGGCGATGGAGGGGGGGCTCTGGAAAAGTGATGTGGCCTTAAGGAGGGGCAGGTGACTTAGGCCAGGGCCACCTGCCCCTAACAATCCATACATCAGGGGTCCTGAAAACTTGTACTATGAGCCACCCAGTATCAGGTGGGGGGTCGGGGGGGGGGGGCTTATGTGCACCCAGGGTGCCTGCATACTGTAAATGAAACCCCATCTGGTTCAGTTTCCAAACTTTTTAAAAAACATTTTTTTATTGTGCATTAAGTTAAGTTACAAAACTTTGAGCACGTATTTTTATCAAGTTAATCAGTTTCCAAATACACTGCTCTGTAAATACATCGTTCCCCGATATTAGCAATTCAGAAAATCGCCTTCATGCTGTAAATAAATGGGCTGGGCCCGGAATGCTTAATAGCACTTAACTGCTAATTTTAGGGGTTCACTCCCCTCCCCCGCGGTCTGGCTGTCCAGTGATAATCTGTAGCTATTAATTGCCTGCAAGAAATGGCTAATCATATGTTCCTATTCCCTATGGAGATACCTGTCTTCTCAAACTAAAGGCTGCGTCAGTTTCAATGTGCTCATGCTGGTCAAAGACAGACCTTGGGGTGTTTGCTTACCCCCCAACATCTTCAGCCAGCCCTAAAATCAAACCAATATAAACTGCTTGGTGCTTTGCATAAAATCAAGGAGCATTATGTTAACATAAGAATGAACACACATTTTTATGTATGTGACACATGTGCAACTCTTCTGAGCACATAATGCACACTGGCCTTTCTGCTTTTTTTGACTATGCCAACACACTACCAGCCAAGTGATGCCAAACTATGAGTCATACATACAGATGTGGAGCACATGTTGCTTCAGGTGTAAGGAGTAGGTTGTCCTGCTGTGGCAAGCCTTTCTCCTGTCACATGGATAAGCTGCTTACGTCCATAAGTAATTCCGCTGCAACGTAAGAGTCGTACCGCCCATATCAGCTACCGTCATCGGCTCCATGTTAGCCAGAACCTCTGCTGGCTGTTAACACGCATCTCCACAGGTTTCCTTATACTTTCTTTAAGCAATCTACCCCTACCTGTCTGTCACACTACATAAACGCCTTTCAACTACCGGGGGTGCCTCTTGCACTTATCTCTACCTGCAAAATCTACATTTGTTCTAATCAGCTACTACTTTGCCGCTGATCTGTCCCATGATCCCACCTGGCCTGCCCGCTACGTATGGTGCATACTGCATGTCGCTGCCCTACATTCTTTTATAGAATTGTTCTAAAAAATGCATATGCACCTGACACAGATCATACGTAGCAGAGTAGCCACGCACAAAGGAAGAATCACTGACCCTATAAATGGCCCATTCGATTTATCTATAGGAGCTTCCTTAACAAGTACCTTCGTTGATGTCTGGGGTGTTGGACTTGCATCCCAACAGATGTTAAAATTAACCTTCGGATGATTTCCCGTTTGGACCTTGTCGGACTATTTGCACAAATTATCCTTTAACAACAAAGAGAATGGGTGGCTGATAATGGAAATGTACCGCGTTCACGAACATGGGGGATCATTCCTAGTTTGGAGGTAAGTAACGGTCCTTACCGGCATGGCGTAAATAGCGTGTCCGGGCAATCATTAGTCCTCTAATAGAGGACTATTACGACTTTGCGGGCACAAGCTTTCCGCTATGCCGGTAAGGGCTTGACCGCCATGCCGTTAAAGGCACGAAAGCAGCCCTTAGCGGCATCAGGCATAGCGCAGATAGCACTACTGGCATGGCCCAATGCGGCATTAGCGGTGACCGTTATTAGCGGTGACCGCTAATAATAGTCACCGCAAATAACGGTTACTGTTAATAAGCGGAACCGGAAGTAGCGTCATCGCACAGGAATGGGAAGGAGCACGGCTGCCATCTTTAAAAACACAATCCATTGCCATCCTCACCACACAGGACCCGTTGGACTCTGCTGTTGTTCGGATAACATTCTCCTATCACACCACTATGCCCAAGGCCCTGAAGAAGGGAGCTGCCCGCCAGCGGAAGGAGAGATTTAATGAGGAGCTGCAGATGCTGGTTGACACACTGCAGGAGCATGCTGGGATAGTTTTTTCCAACAACATGAAGAGGGAGGCAATACTGAAAAAAAGGAGATCTGGGCACTTGTTGCTCAGAAGGTCAGTGCTGTTGGGAACACCCCACGCACCATCAAAGACTGCTGTAAGCGCTGGGACGACCTGCGACTGAGAGTTAGAAATATACTCTCAGTGAACAGGAGCCAGGCAATGGGAACCAGAGGAGGTCCCAGCTCACCAATCAAGCTGACCCCATGGGAGGACATATGCGCCAGCATGATAGAAATGGAGGGGATCGAAGGTGTTGGCAAGATGGAGTGTGGTGCCAGAACATCGGGCGATGGAGGTGAGTGTCCTAAGAAAACATTGTAATGCCGAGTCGGATGAAAGTCAACCAATATGTCAGTCCAAAGAGTCAAGCCATGGTCCAACACACACACACTCCCAGCAAAGTAGGTGGAGGCATCACAGACACATGCAGATGCCTGCTGCAAGGCAATGCCGTACCTGACACATACCACACAAATATGTAAATGCCATGAGTCACACAGCGTGCAGGCCCCAAATAATATGCATGTCAGATAGCATAGCTCTTGGCCAACATGAGTGACGCCGACGTATGCCTGCATAACCCACCCATGTATCAAACAACGTGCTCATCCAAACACAAATGCCTATTACCCCCAATTGTGTGGATGATCAATTGTCCAAATGTATGTATGATGCCTATCAAAACATCACTCATGCCGTCCCTCTCTTCGACCCCCACAGGCTCTGACCATGACAGCAATGGCCAGGACGTAACCCCCGCAAAGACCACACCCCCGAAGAGTTGCTGGGATGACACCAACCACCCTTCGACCTCGAGGGGACAACCCAGGGGCCGCCGTGCACCAACAGGCAAGACACCCCAGGTAGCCATTACACCGGTGCCGCCAAGGCCCGTAGAGGGCGAAGCACCACCACCACCCATTGGCCATCCTGAGGAATCAGGCGAGGCACCACATTCAGAGGAGTCCAGTTTGGCTGGGGAGGTGGCAGCCACAGCACCCCTGGCTGTGGAGGACCCACAGGATGACATATGGGTGCCCGTTGAGGACGATGCTTTGGAAGTGGGCCGTACGCCCAGTCCACCGGCATCCCCCCAAATATCGTTCCTCAAAAGTGACCACGCTACCACCCCGGAGCAGTCTGGTTAGGAGCAGATGGAAGGGCACTTCAGTCCTATTTTGACAAGTGTGGAGGCTGAGCAGGCTGAGCAGGACAGCCAGGGACCATCAACCTCCACAGGTGCACCCGCAGGGCAGCCGCGGTCAGAATAACCGACTGCCCTTGTGCGGCAGTTTGTCGTGGACAACAGACTGGCCGGACAGGAGTGGCGTGAGAACTTTGCCTCTCTAGGCAGGTCCATCACGGAGAGCACCGCCTCATTGGCCAATTCCATTGCAGATAACACCAGCCGCCTCTGCGAGGAGGTCTCGGCCCTCCGCCAGGTCTTAGGCCGTATAGCGGATGCCATGGAGGCAGGGCATCCGGCTACCCAATCCCAGCAGGCGGCCACACCGTCATCATCCAGTTCGACCCAGACAAGCCCGCTCCACAGGTCGGCACGTACCCTGCACCGGCAATGTTCCCTCTAAGCTGTGCGCATGTGCGCTTGCCCAGCTTCCTTCTGGGTGCCGCTCAGAAGATCTTTAACAGCGCACACAGGCAATTCTCACCTATTCAAAAAGATTTCATGAGGAACAGGCGACAGTAATTACCTGAAATGTTCTTTCTCTTAAAATAAGAACTAGTGTTGATATTCTGCTCATTTGCATTACACTACTATGCAAGGGTGACCGTAAACACCTAAAATCCCTAACAGCAACTAATATGAAAAACTGGCTCCATGAACAGAAGAATCTAACCTAGATATGCCTGCACACATTAACCAAATAATGTTCCCCCCCACCCATGACTCTTAAACTTGACTCTGCCACAATGTTACCTTATGACTTTAACTTCTGCCCCAGAACACATTAAGATACTACCAGACAACCTTGACTCTTCCTCTCTTGGCTCTGCGAAAGGTTAGCAGACGTGTACCTACATCCACTTATTTTATGTTTGTTGTAGTATGAATAACGTTCACACGCCAGAATTTCTGTTACTCATTGTGCCTTACCAAAAGCATCGCCCACACTATACAATCGAACTACCAGCTCAAATATCGGATGACTGTATGTAAGCAGGCTACTTGGATGTGTAACGTTATCCCATACTTCCTCTACTTTGTACACATGTCACGCAAGTGCTTTGAAGCGACCCCCTCGCAAGATGACACAGTATAAAACTCAAATATGAATTTGCCCTCTAATGAGTTTGAGAAGACAAATGTGATGCTCAGCGTCTCCTACTTTAACATAACCCTATAAGTGGAGAGCAACATTGTAATATCATTTACTTAGCCTACAAGGGATAATGGATATGGGCTATGCCTGGGATTACTCATCCATGGTATTAGGGCATCGGATATTCAGACAGGAGAATGCTTTTCACATAACACCTTATCGGATTTGGGTCACACGCACATTATTCACGAGCCCACTCACATCAAAGGCAGAACACTGGACTGGATCACTCACCTCAATTGCTCTATTGACCTTCTATCCAATGACCCATGCATTTGGTCGGATAATCACATAATAACCTTCTCTATCAAAGCCAATACACCTCACCTGGCACCTATCATCGCCCCAGCAACCAGCACGAGAAATAAGAAAGATATCACACCTGACAAACTCTTACCCATACTACTCCCCATCCTGAACAATATCGACCCAGAGGTTGACCCCACAGTCTCAGTGGATATCTACAACCAGGCTATACTTAAAGCACTGAACACCATTGCCCCCCTAAAATTGCGGAAACCCAAACCACAGCGTCACCTCAACACTTGGTTCACGCCGCAGCTAAGAGAATTACGCAAAGCTAAGAGAACCGCAGAGTCACATTGGAAAAAACATCCCACAGCATCCAATAAGACTGAGCTAACCCTAGCCTCCTCTAGTTACAAAGAAGCCATCTTTATTGCTAAAAAGGACACATATAACAAAAGGATTACACAGGCGGAATCCAACACAAAGGAACTCTTTAAGATTTTGAAAGAACTAGAATCCCCCATTGCCCCCATAGACAAATGTGTTACAGATGCACTATGGTGTAGTAATATTCAGAAGGCCTTATTAGATAAAATAGCTCGCCTACAATCTAAAATCAACGCAAAAAAATCCCTGCTACTTGCTGACCCGGACTACAAACAATTACCTAACAAATCATCTACCTTTAAATCAACTTGTAAACCTTTCAGCTTCTCACCCCTCTCAATCTGGGAAGTAGAAAACATCATCAGGAAACTTAGGCCTTCAAATTGCCAAGGTGATGCCTGCCCTGCCCCGATCATCAAAGCTGCTGCGCACGACCTGGCACCATTCATAACCAACCTCATCAATGCCTCCTTCAAAACTGGAGTAGTGCCTGATAACCTAAAAGATGGGTGGGTCATCCCACTCCTTAAAAAACCTACTCTTGATCCAGCCAACCTGTCTAACTATAGACCGATAACAAATGTACCTTTCTTATTAAAAATATTGGATAGAGCAGCCTACTTACAAATACAGGCCTACTTAGAATCAAACAATCTCCTAGGACTTAGGCAGTCAGGTTTCCGACCGAGATACGGTACGGAAACTGCTTTAATAGATCTCACTACCCAGATCCAAATCCTGAAAGACAATGGTAAACTTGCACTCCTCTTATTGCTTGATCTGTCAGCAGCTTTTGACCTGGTCAACCATCAAACACTCTGTCACCACTTGAAAACTGCAGCACACTTCTCAGACGCAGCCACAGCCTGGATCAGCTCCTTCTTGGAGAACAGAACCATGAGGGTCTTCTCTCCCACTGATTCTGCTGAACCTTCACCAGTACCCTGTGGAGTCCCGCAAGGCTCTTGCGTTTCCCTGACACTCCATAATATATTCACAAAGCCCCTCTTTGATATCCTTGACTATCTGGGTGTCACGTATACCAATTACGCTGACGACACCCAGATACTCATTCCTATCTCGGGGAACTATGAAACAGACAGCAAAACCCTTAATGAAATCTACTCAATAATTCAAGCATGGATGGCACATCATGGACTCTCTCTCAATGACGAAAAAACCGAGTTGATCATCCTTGGCACTCACGCCAAACTCAAAAATCTCAATCCCGCATTTAAATCCTTCACCATAGATGGCAATCTCATCCCGTGTCAAATAACACCAAAACCCTTGGGGTTTACATCGATTCCACCTTATCCTTCTGCAAACAAACTAATGCAGTAGCATCATCAGCCGCTTACACCTGCAAGCTGATCACTGCATGTAGGCCGTTCATCTCCTCACCCAATTGCATTACTCTTGCTAGAGCATTAGTCCTATCCAAGATAGACTATTGTAATGCCCTTTACTTAGGCACTAGCTACAAAAATATCAACAAACTGCAAGTAATTCAAAATAATGCCATCAGAGCTGCCCTCAACATCCCCAAAAAAATGCACATCTCGGAGACCAGACGCAAACTACGTTGGCTTCCAGTCAAGCAGAGAATATCCCTTAAAACTCTGGCCCTTACACATAAAGCCAGGGCCAAGCTTGCACCAGCCTACCTCACCAACCAACTTACACCTCACACTTCTTCAAGACCACTTAGAGCAGCACAAGCTAACACTATGTCCATACCGAGATTTAAACTTCATAACTCGGGTGGTGCTAGCTTCCCTGTACAAGCCTCTAAATTATGGAACACAATACCTGCGCTTTTGCAAGCAGAACCTTCATTTAACCTATTTAAACATAACACGAAGTGTTGGCTTCACAACATGGACTCTATGACAGCCTAACTGCCTGATCCCAGCATGATCGACTGTCACTGGTACACTTTTGTAATTAATGTACTTATACTAGACTATGTATATATGCATTTGCATGACTAAGTTTGTACCCACCTGTAACTGCAATGTAACGGAACCCTTATTGACTGCTTTCAATTGCAACTGTAACCATATCTAACTTATGCGCCCGTATGCCCCTGGGCCTGGCCGCGCTTTATAAATAAAATAAATACAAATACAAATACAAATAATCTGCATCGTTTCCAAGTGTTCAGAGTTCCTTTGGGCATAGACTTTCACACATTATATGGTAACTCATTGCTATACAGAAACGGTTTCACTGAGCACTGTGTAATTCTACACAATGATATAAGGGTGGTGTATGCTACAAACAATCTTGTATGCACTGTAAAATAATTGTGTACATGCAGAGTCATGACATTCTTAAAATGCACATAATATGTTGAGGCATTAAATATGCCTTGCTTGCAAAGTATTGTGGGTCTGCTAAAATCCCACTGAGTTTTCATTGCTACAATCCCTCACTTTTTACAATGCTCTATCAACTAGTATTGAAGGCTAGCAAAGGGGCCCGGGAAAGGTATGGGTGGATGAGCACAGGTCATTATCACTCCTCCGGGTGATGAACAAAGCAGCACATTTCAAAGTCAGACGTTTCGGCAGAACACTGAAGGAAATGTGTTGTATGTTTGCTGCAGGATAGGAAAGTCTAGTACCCGTCTAGACAACAGCACCTTCTTTTTCTTTCTACGCTCAGCTGCTGAGGGCTTTTCAATATAACCATGTGTTCTGTGTGTATCGTCTCTAGCATCTTATTTAACTGATAACAAAAAATTACAGAAGAGGGATCCATAGTTACTGAAGAAGGCACTCAATCAGTTGTAACAATGATGAATTGATGCTATTAATTTACAAGGCATATATATGTGATTGTCTTCAACAAGGCTCCATAATAAACCCCAGTAAGGCTCTTGTTTAATTTTTCCTAGGCTGTGGTGCGGAAGGGTGGGCGGCAACACTATAGACTTCATTATATGCCTGTCATTTCACTTCCTAGGTCAGGGGTACAAGCAGAACTCGAATCAGATGTTGCTCCCTACTTTGGGTCAAATGATTTTTCAGGGAGTAAAAAAGTAATTTACTTTGGCAATAGGGATATTTTCTGATTATTAAAAGATGTTCTATCCTTTAAAACTCCCAATGAGATTGGAGATTAATATTATAAGAGTTCCTACCCTTGCTGCTGATCACTGATTTGAAAATCAGTGGAGCATTGTGGGCTGAAACAACAATATGTTAATTTTTTCTAATTTTTGTTAGGCACATTTTCATTTTTTTAGGGACTAAAAATTGATGGTGCATACGTCTCTTAGCTGTAGGCTGGTGCTATCACTACCGACAGGAGAACGTAATGTGGATAGTAAGCAGAGGGACAGGAATTTTGGATCATCATATTCTGAGGTGCACTTATTCTGATGTAATAATCATCCTTACACAAATTATTAGAAGCATGTTCTCCTGGCTCTTGAATTACTTCATTAAAGTGGCACTTGAACTCCTATCATCATGTTTTTGACGCATTGTTTTTAATTGCCATTAATCCATTGGCAAAGATTGTATTCTGTCTGAATTTCTTGACAGCCGCATCAGTTATGATGAGGTACATGTGTTTTCTAGTACACATGAGAGATTTTCTAGTGGCATAAAATGTTTGCATGGAACTGTGGCAGAAATTGAAGTCTTGGACTGGTTGATGAGTTTTCTGCATAATCACATATGACATATTTTATTTTAGCCTATGTGTTTGGAAAAAGTGTTTTAAGGTTTGCCAAGAATTGCAGTGGCTGGGAAGAGAAAATTCCTTTTCCAACTCTCTTCTGCGACGGCAGTTCACTAAATATACACGCTCACATGCATGGGCAGCTGGGGAGCAGGTGTAAGTGGATCTAGGTCACCAGGCCTAAGCCCCGTCCACCTGGTGCCTTCCCAGGTTGCCGCTCTTTTTAACCACTTAGCAAGCCCCGTCCTCAAACATGAAGAAAGTATTGTTCAATATGATCGTAAGTAATTTCAATATGAATAGGCGATCACTGTCTTGTTCTGTATCTTTGATAAGCTTTAAGATTTTAACCGCCTCCTCTTGCGAGAAGGCCAGTGTTTCCGCTCTATTTTTTGTCAATGATTCTATTTTAGAAAATGACATTTTCTTCAATTTAAAGGTGCAACCTCCAGATTGGTGTAGCAACAATAGATATTCTGGAGAAAATTTGGAGCACAGACATCATGTTCACAATGGACGTGACGAGTCTGTATACAAACATTAATCATCAAGCAGGACTTGAGGGGATGGAATGGCTTCTACTAAACACAAGGGAAGTGGTAAACAGTGATCGCCTATTCATATTGAAATTACTTACGATCATATTTAACAATAATTTCTTCATGTTTGAGGATCAATATTTTATCCAGATCTCTGGAACGTCCATGGGTGCGGCTATGGCCCCTAGTTATGCCAACACTTACATGACTTATTTGGAAGAAACACATGTTCTACAAAACCCAAGATGGAAGAACAAACTAAAATGCCTGGTACGCTTCATAGATGACCTTTTTGGAATTTGGAATGGAACAGAGGAAGAACTAAATGAATTCGTTTCATTTATGAACTCAATTACCCCAAGAATTAAATTTACTCACAAAATGAGCAACACATCAATTGAATTCTTGGATGTAATGGTTTATCTCAACACTGACAAATTGGAGACAACAGTATTCACGAAAATAACAGGCAGAAATAGTTTATTACTTGCGTCAAGCTTTCATCCTAAAAGAACAATAGAAAGCATCCCATTAAGTCAATTTTTAAGATACAGAAGAATTATATCAAAAGAAGAAGATTATGACATGAACGCGAGAGATCTCACCAAAAGTTTTTTCGAAAGAGGATACAGTCCAGATTCAGTATCTAAACATTCTGTCAAAGTCAAGGGAATTCCAAGGTCAGAAACAATGACGCCGACAAAAAAGAACAATGAAACTGAATTGGTCTATGTGACTGCATATTCGCACCAAAGCAATTCAATCAGAAGAATAATTAAGAAAAATTGGAAACTCCTTGAAACTGATCCAACACTATCAGCGTTGTTCCCAAAGCCTAACATTATTTGCATACGCTAAAAGTCCATCAATTCGAGACAATTTAATGAAATCTGACATTGGTTACAAAAAGAAGAAGGAAATGACATACAAAGGCACTATTGCGTATAATAATTGTAATTGTTGTAACAACTTCAACAAGGGAAATACAATAAACCATCCATATCATGGAAAAAGAATACAATTGTTGCACACCTCAACGTGCGACATCAGCAATGTAATATATGGAATCAAGTTTACTTGTGGACTCTATTACGTGGGACTGACAGGACGCAAGGCAAAAACACGATGGTGTGAACATAAGTCAAATGTAAGACAGCAATCGGAAAGATCCCCAGTGGCGCAACACTTTGTGAAAATGAAGTAAACGATAGCACAAATGAAATTTGTAATACTGGAACATGTGACATTACCACGAAGAGGAGGCAATTTGAATAAAATGTTGCAACAAAGGGAGATTTTCTGGATAGAAAAGCTGGACAGCATGTATCCGAGAGGTATCAACATGGAATGGGATCTAAACTGCTTTTTATAAACCAAGAGAAGGCAGATCTTTCAACTTGGAATTTTTGAAAACTACAGATAATGCCGAGGATGAGATATGTAGAGAGAAAAAAAAGTGTGCCCAAGAAGAAAAACAGTGAGATGTATAATAAATTCTGCCTTTAAGACATTAATGTGAGAACTGTGACATCAACATTTATATATTATGAAATCTGCCCTTAAGACATTTCTATGAGAATTGTTCTATTAACATCTGTATACTATGTGAAATTATATGTATATATATGGAGCAGATATGGACTATGAAGCTGTGAATACACAAGTATAACTTTCAAATTTGTATTACAAACACTATAGATGTGGAAGGATGAATTGTACTAATATCACATGATTAATTCTGTTTCTGAAAATAATATGGAAGAAAGCATATGTGAATGGGTAATGAACATTAATTAACTGTAAAGATATATTCTGAAATGTTGTATCTATGTAAAGAACGTATTTAGAGCACGATTGCTATGAACTCTCGGAAGGTTAAGTGTGCGAGGATATTCGACCTGGGTTTCCTATGAAAATGTACATGATAAATGATTAGAAACTTGTTTACAAACAGAAAAGATGTCCCAATCTGAACTGGGAATAACATTAGTGTGAGGTTGAACTACACACCCAATATGGTGGCTGTAAAGGTGCGTGGGAATTAGTAAACAGGCAATATAGGAGACAGACCAGTTGAGCCTGGTTGCTTATCAACCATTGGATGCAGGACCCAGGACACAGAGTGAACACGAGAGTAGGCAGCGTTTGGAAGGATCGGAAAAACAATAAGGTATCTAACGAGCGCACGTTATTCCGTGACTGTAGTAAGGAGTGTTCAGGGTAACTCGAGTAACACGCGTACTTATAACTATTTATAGAAACTGCGATATTAAGGAATTACGCTTCACGGAAAGCGAGTTGTCTTTCCGAATCAGAGTCAGCAACGGAACATGGCGTATTAACAGAGCGGTACGCGAATTCCATCCATCAATCTAAGAGCACAGAAAACAGGTAGGAACTAGTAAGATGTCCGTTACTAAAGAGTTATTTAAGTATATGGAATAAGGTATGGGAGAGTAACCCATATGGTTGAAATATTGATTGCAGAATTATCAAGAATTACAGCAACATGGAGAATTGAGCTCCCCCATTGGATGCCTAATATTTTAAAATACGGAGAACAGGCTTCCCAAATCAGAATTAACAGTGACTTTACCGCGAGGTAAGTGTCGCAAATAAAGTGATTTCTTCCTAAAATTTTGATCGCAGAGTGGGGCCCAGCGCTGATTTTTAGCGACTGATCCCACTCGCGATCGAACCACATTTTTGAAAGTTGTAAATAGTGTTGTGAGTGACAGGACTTTGAGGTCAGATAACTAAAGTGACATTATTTTGTTTTTAACAGTTTCAAACATCCCAGCAAAGGACACATAAGAAAAAATGTTGCAATAATATAGAAACGTGCAAAAGGTTGCCACACTTGGGTTTACTCTCTCAAGGTTAGTATAGTGTACTGAGTATAAATAATGTGAAAAGTAACACGTCAGAAGCATTTATAAATGAATGGAGTAATTTATACATATACTTACTTTGTAGAATTAAGAAAAAGAAAAATTGATATCCCCACCTGAAGAAGGGTGGACAAATCGCCCGAAACGCGTAGTGGAAGATCTAGGTTAAAATCCTAGTAGCTCACACTGGGAGCACAAACAGAAACAACAAATCAAGGATATCAATTCATTGGAAGTTCACATTACCTCCATACAAGGATCTATGAGGACTCAAATTGAGAAATTCAGAAAATTAATGAATTTTCATTTTTATGAAATAGTATGTTTAAGTAGGGATCATGTAAATTGATGTATACCAGAAATAGGGGTATATACAGACGAATGATGATTATTTTTGATGTTAAGCAAATGAATGAAATTGGATTGTACAAACTTTTTTCATGAAGGAATACATTTACGATGCAAAGATTGAGTTTTAGACATGTATAAAGCATAACTTGATTTATTTGGCTGTATATACAGCACAAGGGTGTGCATTTGTTATGTCCTCCATTGTGTATGGAGGACCACCACAATTTGTATAGATTTTCAGTCTGGTAGCACAGACTTAACAAATTGCACCTAAGATTTTAGGTTAACATAGATTATTGTTTATATTTATTATCATAGAATTAACATACAAGATACAGTGTGCACTTCCACAACCAAAGTTTCTCCATAATCCCAGGCCTAGCCCATATCCGTTATCCCTTGTAGGCTAAGTACATTATATTACAATGTTGCTCTCCACTTATAGGGTTATGTTAAAGTAGGAGACGATGAGCATCACATTTGTCTTCTCAAACTCATTAGAGGGCAAATTCATATTTGAGTTTTATACTGTGTTATCTTGCGAGGGGGCCGCTTCAAAGTTCTTGCGTGACATGTGTACAAAGTAGAGGAAGTATGGGATAACGTTACACATCCAAGTAGCCTGCTTACATACAGTCATCCGATATTTAAGCTGGTAGTTCGATTGTATAGTGTGGGTGATGCTTTTGGTAAGGCACAATGAGTAACAGAAATTCTGGTGTGTGTACGTTATTCATACTACAACAAACATAAAATAAGTGGATGTAGGTACACGTATGCTAACCTTGAGCCAAAGGAGGAAGAGTCAAGGTTGTCTGGTAGTATCTTAATGTGTTCTGGGGCAGAAGTTAAAGTCATAAGGTAACATTGTGGTAGAGTCAAGTGTAAGAGTCATGGGTGGGGAGGGAACATTATTTGGTTAATGTGTGCAGGCATATCTTGGTTAGATTCTTCTGTTCATGGAGCCAGTTTTTCATATTAGTTGCTGTTAGGGATTTTAGGTGTTTATGTTCACCCTTGCATATTAGTGTAATGCAAATGAGCAGAATATCAAGACTAGTTCTTATTTTAAGAGAAAGAACATTTCAGGTAATTACTGTGGCCTGTTCCTCATGAAATCTTTTTGAATAGGGGAGAATTACCTGTGTGCGCTGTTAAAAATCTTCTGAGCGGCACCCAGAAGGAAGCTGGGCAAGCGCACATGCGCACAGTTTAGTGAGAACATTGCTCCTAGGGATGCTTGTCATGTGTGGTGATATGCTGGAGACAGCAACATAGTGCATATATGGTGCTGCAGTGGGTGAGGGCCGCTGATGAGTGGTGCACCTGCTGTGGGATGTGGGGTGGTTTCCTGTTACTCATCTAGTGATAGGTGTCGACCTTACTTCATTTCTATGGGATTTGGGTGTCATGTACCATTTGAGATGCTTTGGGGCACAGTGTTTGGTGATGTGCATGTGCACATTAATGTGTGATGATGTTGCTGGCGTCGCATACCATCTGCACATTGATGGATTGATATTGCTTGCGGTTGCGGTACACCACCCCCATGGCATGCAGGACCACCAACTCCACGTGGGTGCAGTTGGGGTCACCTAGACAATTTGGCATGCCTGCCAGTGCATGGAAGCCAACTTTTGTATCAAATATCTCCTTGGGAGTCTGTGGTAGGGATATGTAGTCCCTTGTGTGCTTGAGGAGGGCATCCAGCACTTGGTTCAGAATCCGAGAATATAAGGGTTGTGATATGCCATGCATGTGCCCCACTGTGTGCTGGTAGGTGCCTGTGGCAAGGAAGTGGAGCACAGCAACTACCTTCAGTAGAGGGGGGATGGCGGTGCGTATTTCAATGAGGCTGACAATGTTGTCGTTTACAAGGTTCACAATGGTGGTGAAGGTGTCACGGTCCAGAATGTACAGGGTGTGGATCTGCTCAGGGGTTAGGTTGAAAGGACTGGCTCTGATGCGACGGATTAGGGGCTGCATGCGTGGTAACGGTGGCTACACTGGTGGGGCATGCTGGGCCTGTCTCACCCTCCTTCTCCTCCTGCCTCTTCTCTGTGGTGTCGGCTGTTGTTATTGTTGCTGCTGTTGTGGCAATGCAAGCATGTTCTCCAGTTCCAGTAATGCTACTACTATTGGAATCATCTTGGTGTGGGAGGGGGCGTGGTGTGTGGGTGTGCTCCTTTTGTAGTGGGTCAGACTACATTGTCTACACCTGTGCTGATTGTGTGTACCTGTGGCAGTTGGGATCACTGCACATGGCATTTTACGGTTGGTCTGCGATGCCGGTATTTACGGCATGCCGGTAACCACTTTTAACGGCTTCATGAAGCCGTTATTTGCATGTCTGCTTAACTTGTGATCTCCAGTTTACGGCATACCGCTAATGCCGGCATGGTGGGCTGCATGCCCGCACACATGCCGCTATTAGAGACGCCGTAAATTACGATGCCGCTAATAGCGGTCAGGCTGCTCAGAATAGCCTGTAGTGGTAATCGATGCCGGTAATCCTTTATCATTTTTCCCTTAGCACCAACCTCGGAATGACCCCCAGAGTGTTGGTTATCTTCAACTGCTTGGCCTCGGCCCTGGTGGCACAAAGGACCTTCTTAAAATCAATGACTGCTTTTGTAAATCTGTTTACTTGATTTCAACACAGTATTTGATAGTCAACAGGAACAGGACCACCTTGTGGGCCGAGATGGCAGCATGGGGTATTCTACCTTGACTGATTTTATTAACCCAGCTGCAGTATTCCCATACATAGGCTGGTGTCTGTTTGAGTCACCAAGGCTTATTTTCCGACAGGAAGGAGACTACTAGGGTACAGAAACATGGTTTCTGGCGCCATTCATTTTTAATTTATATGTGGCAGCTATGGTTTCCTCAGTCACTTTGAATTCTTCTTTGCCGAGATTGGGGTCAAGCTGCATCTTTATCTGCTCTTATTTAGATGAAACAGTACTCTCTGACCAAACCACAATTGGTCTGTTACCATGTTTTTGTACTGCACCGAATCACCGTCATAATAGTTTCAAAGGGCTGATCCTTGTCCGTGGCATAAGACGTTAGTTTGCTGGAGAGTAGATCATGAAAAGGAGTAAAGTTAGAGGGAGGGGGGAGCAGGAAAGGAAGGTCAGTAGGGGCAATTGCTTTGTATTAGGATGGATGCATCTTAGTCCAAGATCTATGGACTATATAGAAACATTTGTGTACAGGCGCGTTATAAATGCCATATCATGATATGATATGATAGTTTATTTATATAGCGCCTATACACAATGCGTTTCAAAGTACTGAAGGCAAGGGAGGGAACAAGGGATAATACAATGACTGTGAGGTTTAAGAGGAACTTTCTCGGGGATACCAACTTGAGTACCTCAGCGCCCTAAATTATATTGTCGTATTCGACATGGTGTCACATATTTTGCAAAGAAATCAACAGAGACATAGAGTCCCTCAACTCTGTATGTATAGATCCAATAAGGTTATTGTCACAAACACTTGCACCACAAAGAATTGCTAGACACTGGTAGAATTATTTTACTGGTCAATATTTGTGCAGGCCCTTTAAGATGACACGTGTTTCGGCATATTCTTCTGCCTTTTTCAAATAAGGGCATTAGCTGAAGTAATTTGAACATTAATGTATATAAAATGTTCCAACACACACATCACCACATTGAGTAGTCAAATATGAACAATTTAGACCATATGTATATATAAGGTGAAATAAAAAAAGAACACAATACAATAAAAGAACCATGTGAACGGTAACATCATAATTTGATACATTTTAACCGAAAGAATCCATATCACAAGTAGTATTAATAAAGGAGAAATATAAATAAAAATAAAAGTCACAGAGATGAGGGGTGGGGACCAGGGAGGGTGTTTTTTAGGGGTAGTTGAGAGAGCCACAAATCCAAGAGGAAAAAATCTGAGAAAATATTATGATTATTTATTAAATTGATTAGGACCGTTCCTATGTTTTAAACTCTTGCTTGATGCAACCATTCTCTAAGTTTTAATTCTATAGTAGTCTGTATTGCTCATATCAATAGGTCAGAGTTGGATTTGAAATAGCAATTATATTCATTAATCCCAGGTCTCATACCATGTCAATATATCTTAACACAATGATATATTTTATTCAGAAGATCAATATTTCCTACCAAAACATATATAATGCCTAGTGGCATTCCACATCTTACCCTTGTTTCCCTTGGTTATCTTTTCGGTCTGAGTATTCCACATATACTTGTCCTGGGTTAAATCCCGCCTCTAGTACAACAATGAATCAATATTAGTGGCAATTCTTAAACCCTCTGGTTCCAGTAATTATAGCTTTATTCCTGAATGTTAACCACCTCTCTAGTATTTCTTATCAATTTCTGATTAGTATGTAATGTCCATGTCGTTCCATATAGTAAGGCTACGACTAGTGCCTGGCATAGTTACACGTGCGCGCCGTTATATATGTATATATTAAAACCGGTATTCCTGATAAGTGTGCTCCCCTCGGACGTTTCTCCCTGTAAATCGCATGTTGCCGACTTTAATTTGATTTTCTAGTGCTTGTTTGCTAACGCGTCTACCACGCGGCACAGTGACTTGTCATTGCATGCGACTGCACACTCTAGAAAGTCTTAATGTAAAGTGCTCTTCTCTAGCATGTCTCGCACCGGTTTACCATTGCTGCGATACATTTTCTACTAGCTTCTCCGCATATGCGCTCTCAAAATGTCATGTCATATTCGAATAGACATCATGGAACATAACATGCTAACTATTTCGTGGCCGAGGCCATGCTCACTGGTTTCCCCTGGCACACGCATCTTAATACTATTGGTGCACTGGCTCGAGGGTCCTGGGGGGCCCTAGGGCTTACCTGCAAAGTCCACCTATCGCATCTTGCGTCGGTTCTCTAGACAGCCGTTGGCTGTTGTTGGCCGTGTTTATACACGTAACTAAGGTTACTGTTGTGGTCCTACCTTCATGGCAGTGACCGTTGACAAAGCGGCGGCCTGACAACATTTCAGATAGTGTAAGCAAGAACTAAGACATAGATAAGGAAGGGAGGGGGAGAGTGGGAAGGAAATGGAAACAGACAGGTGACTACCGTACTCGGCCTGACGACATTTTTGTTAGAGCCGGAGAAAAACAAAAGATGAGGGAGAGGGGTGCAGAAAGGGAGGGGAGGAACAAAACTAGCGACTATCGTACTAGGCCTGACGACATTTCAGATAGTGCTGGTGGGGGGGAAACAACTAAGGGGAGGGGGAGCAGACAGACGAGGGTGCTATCATAATAGGTCCAGGAACAATTCTGATAGAGTAAGTGCATAGAAGAAAGTAAGGGGAGGAGGGCAGGAAATAGGAAAAGGGAGAGGAGGAGAGAACAAAGAGTAAGCATTCACAAAGAGTGGAGAAGCAAGAGGGGAGAGCAAATACAATATCATATATTCTAGAGAGAGGCAACGTGGAGGTGTATGTGTTGAGTCACATATATGCACTAGCATTCCAAGGCAGTTTTGGAGTATTAGAAGATATGAACCTAGTAGTGTTGGGTGCGTGTGGGACTCGAGAATGTACTCAAGCATTCCTGGTGGATATGTAGGCTGGGTGTCAATTCTGGGACCGCGAGCGAACTCCAGAAAGTGGCCTAGTCCAAGAGTAGGAGCTGTGAGATGGTGAATGCTGTTGGTAAATTCAAGGCAGGAGAGGGGATGGAAAGACATTATGAAGCAGAATGTATCATACCTGGCCCTGGCCCACCAGGTAAGGTAACTGGCACTTTGCGATCCTTGTTCCTCTGAGGTTGACATAGGTTTCTGTGCCATAACGTGTTAATGCAGATGGTCAAATGTTAATGCAGAGGGTCAAATGTCAATGGGATTTGAATCTTAAGGCATATGACAAGCAACTGTTTTGTTTTGCTCTTACCCATACAAACCCTCCTTTAACACAAGTTAAATGGACATTATTTGGATCCTGGAGTAGACCCTGAACATTTTGCATAAAATTACTCGGTATTGGAACAAATTTCAGTGGTAACAATAGAATCATGTGATATTATGGAAATCCTGTCATGTTCTTGGACCCTTACTATTTACAAACTGTCTTGGGGTAATGCGCTGGCATACATCAGCATGAAAATAGCTCATTACAGTGGCAATACAACCTTGTTGGACAAAGTCACCATGTGTATGCGCTTAAAGAGGCAATACTGGAATATTCTGTCACATAAAACATAGCAATAGCTTATTACAGTGGCTACACACTAATACTGGTGTGTTCTTAAACTGGCAACAGTAACATTGTTAGGCACAGTCACCACACGTTTCCACTTAAAGTTTCAATGTTTGGATAAATTGGCATGGACAACATACAAGTGTATTCAATACTGGCATACATTCACACCACCTGCATGGATATGCCTTCCTACATTGGCATTACTGCCAAAGCTAACACTAGTGTGTTCTAATACTTGCATATATTGCCGCAGCCAGCAGGGACATTATTTATCATTGTGGCATTATGGGCAAAGACATGTGTGTTCTTAAGTGGGGATACTGGCATTTTAATAACAGAGTCATCATGGCCTTGTTTTCTTACGGTGTCACAGCCAGCATAGATATGTCTTTGTGCAGTAGTATTACTGGCATTATGAGCAAAACCAACATGAGTGTGTTCTTACATTGGCAATGATGCCATTAATGGGCATACCCAGCATGAACATGCCTCCTTAATCTGAAACGATACTGACATTATTGCATACAAATATCTTCTTACACTGGAAGAATGAGGGCATATCTTGTGGACAAAGTCAGCATGAAAATGTCTCCTTACACTGGTGGAATACTGCATATATTATGTAATTTAATATAAGTGATCCTGTATATCGCCCGTCTTCTGCTACCGGTTGCCTCGCTGCATGTGGCTCTGTAAGAAAAAGGGAGGTGGGGTTCATTAGTGGGACAGTGGGAGAGGCAGGTGCTAAACCTGTGGTGTGGATGGGAGCATGTCGGAAGTACCTGGTCCCTGAGTGCTTATGGGTTTGGTGGAGAAATGTTGTATGTTATCCATAGGGAACAGCCAAAGAGCTGATACCTACAGCACTTTCAGTCTGGTTAGCTGGAGATGTGGGAAAGTGTGATTGGGCTAAAGTGGAGAGTTTAGTCGTGGCTCCGGTTGTATTGATTTGCTAATGTTTAGGCAAGTGATGGGTGTCTGTCGGTGGTGTGTGTGTAGAGTAAAGTGGTAGAAGGTTTTAGAGGGGAGTCAGTTATTCAGTCCCGGGAGGATAGCTTAGCAGCAACGTGCGCGCCTTGGAAGCAAGACGACACGAAGCAACACAGGTTCTATGCCCGGGTCCGTGCTTAGTAACCTCTGGGTGTTTAAGCGCGTTATAAATAAGCAACTAAGACAAAAAAAAAACAATTACACGAAGGAAAAAAAAAACGAACAATTCCTGTAACAGCGCCTCGATGCCCACGGGCTGTGTGAGCGCTTTAAAAAAATGCAAATAAAATAAATAAATTCAGGGGTTGAGTAGGCCTTACAAAGCAAAAACACCCTCCTACCCCTAGCCATTTGACAGAGGTCCCATTTCTGTAGATCACAATGCCACCTGTCAATCCCACTAACCGCATCTTGCTGTCACTCTCTGCCTTTGTCTCTCTCTCTCTCTCTCTCTCTCTCTCTGTCAAATAGATACATTGTACCACATGAGGAACAAAACAAACATCTGCAAGCTGGTAGACGAGGGAAAGCTCAATCTGAAACTTCCGACATTACCATGAAGTACTTGCTACGGGTTATGGGAGGCAAGAACGTTTGGATCAGAGGAAGGGCTGATTGAAATTTGAGGACGGAGGTCACTCATTTCACCTTCCTTAGTATATTGGTTGGCAGGGTGAGAGGGCCTGAACTCTCACTCTAACATGCTCAGAAGCTATGCTCAGTGGTCTGCGTGGATCTTTGCCTGTTGGGTGCCGGGCCCGTCAACATAGAACAAGGTGCTTCTCAAACGTCCGTCGGGCATTGGTCAGAGCAGGGGCCAAAACCCCTGCTTATTTCACATAGAGGTCCACCCTGCTGTCTACCACAAGCTAAACCCTTCTGACAATATGACATTCTCTCTCCCGGTTTTGTTGCAGCACCAGGCCTTTAGTATCAGAGTGAGGCCGGAACCCTGCTGGTGGTTCTTCACAATGAAACTAGCAGCAGGAAAGACAGAAAGTGGAGTGTGGATTCCTCAGAATGTGCAGCACGTTGGCCTAACATGATGAGTGGAAGGGCGTAGCGGTTACAGGATAGTAATATTAGGAGGGGTGGAAGGGCGTAGTGGCTACAGGATGGTAATAATATGAGGAGTGGGAGGGTGTAGGGGTTACAGGATGGTAATGTTATGTGCAAAGGGATCATGAGAATGTGTAGGAAAATGCTCATGTGTGCTGAAGTGGCATCTATTGAAACTGACTCTAATTTGTTCATGGGGGTAGAACGTTTTTAAACTATCCTTGGTTTGTAAGGGCCCACTTGCTATGCTTGCTTGCTCGCTCGTATGCATTAGTGGGAAATATTTGTGCCCATCCAATGTAAACAATCACCAGTTCCCACTGCCAATTTGGTCAACCTACCCAGGGGATTCTATAAAGCAGTCACGAAAGATCTGGATCAACAAAAACTAGCCAACCTAAATGCTGCCAAGAAGAGAGATAAACACAGCAAAAATAATCTTTCTCCACGGGAACACCAAGCGCTTATTACCTTAAAATATGACAAACAAATAGTCATCAAAGAGGCCGACAAAGGTGGTAATATTGTAATAATGGATAGTACAGAATATGTAAAGATGGCAAAAAAAACACCTGTTGACACATGGGTGTTATGAAATACTTTCTAATGATCCAAAACAGGACATAGTCATTGAACTGAAAGAACGGATACACAAATGGCACAGAAAGGGTCTACTCTCGGATGAAGAAAAAACCTGTATGTGGGTACAACAACCTATTACCCCAATAATCTACTTTTTACCGAAAATACACAAGGCATTTCAAGACACACATGAAGGAAGACCTATTGTCAATGGCATCGGATGGGCCACAGAAAAAATCTCAGACTATATATACGCAATCCTAAAACCTAGAGTTCCGAAAATTAAGGCCTATTTAAAAGATACAATGGATACTATTTTACGAATATAAAAGATTAAGTGGCAATCTGGCTTTTTACTTGCAACCTGGGATGTGAAAGCATTATACACATCCATTTAACATGATCTCGCTATTCGAACTATTGACTACATACTTAAGGAGGAATCAGCATCACATTACCAATATGTGGAGATGCTTAAAGAAATGTTGCTATTCACTCCTACAAACAACATCTTCATGTTTGATGACACCTTTTATAGACATAAAATAGGGGTGGCCATGGGCGTAAAATACGCCCCAGCATTAGCCAACCTTTTTATGGGGATGCTTGAGGATATGCATATCTATGCAGACGCAATTTTCATCAATAAGGTCGTCATGTGGGCAAGATACATAGACGATGTACTTCTTATTTGGAATGGAACATCGGAAGACCTTGAACAATTCATGTTAAGAGCAAATAATAACAACTTTGGGATTACATTTACAGGTACACACAGCAGTACCAACATTATTTTTTTGGACCTGACAATTTATGTGGAAAAAGACAGATTGCGGACCAAGACCTTTCGTAAAGAAAGTGAAGTCAAACGCAATATCCCTAAAGGCGAGTACATCAGAGCCCACAGGAATTGCAGCAATTAAGACATTTTCTGAATGTAACCTACTGTTCAGAAGATTTTGAGAAAGAGGGTACAATGCCAAATGCATTAAATTGGCATGTGAAAAAGCAAAAAGTATGCCAAGAGAACAAACCCTAAATGTTCGATCACAACCATTAAAAAAAGAACAAAAGAAAGTGCAATTCATTACCACATTTTGCAGTGACAATGGAATAATTAGGAAAATACTACGCAAACATTGGCACCTATTACAATTGGATGAACATATCAGTAAATACATAGACCATCACCCAAGGATCACCTACAGGCGATCCCGTACAGTGAAAATGAACGTCAGCCCATCTCTACTGCCAACAGAGAAAAAAAACAGCTAGATAACATAGTTACAAGACGCAACACCCGACTTTAGGAAATGTGGCATATGCACCATGTGTCAGTATGCACACAAGCCAACCAACACATTTAGTGACACAATTGGTTTAACTACAACCATCAAAGAAAATATCAACTGCAAATCCAAATACATTATATATGCCATCATCTGTGTATGTGGCAAAATATGTATCGGAAGCACAATCCGAGAACTCATACGAGAACACCTATCATTGATCGCCAGCCAAGATGGAACACTGCCCTTAGCGATACACTGGCAGACTTTTCACCAAATGGATGACAAGACTAACATCAGATTCATTGGTCTGAAAAAAGTCAAATTAGGAAGATGTGGAGGAAATAGAGAAAGGGCTCTGAGACAAGAAGAAGCACAGACAATTTGCAGATTCAGATTGACTGTGGTTGGACTGAACACAGACAATGAAATGGGGGTATTTCTGTAAATTGTGAAACATGCCCCTATGAGATACTTGTGAACATATATTATGTCAAATAATAGCAAGTTAACTTAAGTATTAATGTTGGACACAGGCATGAATTCTACACTTACTGTTCGATCTTTGAGATAATGTTCTCAAACCCTACTTACTAGATCCATTGTTCACTTTGAACTAAGATGCAAAAGAATTGATGGCTTCCTGATAGACAAGCACTCACTAGTCCATGATTTTGCACTTCTTTTGAACCAAGAGACATATTTCTGATGTCTCTTAACACCTATCTGATTTGGCCTAGCATTTTGCATATAACCAACCCTGTAAAGATTCTCCCATTATTTTCATCATCTCTAATTATTTTATTTTAGTAATTAACCTCTAAAGTATCCGTGAAAAATTGTTTCACGTATAACACCATTCTATCTATTCATAATTTCAGGCATGCACCTAGTACAACACATTAATACCTGATCACCAGGCATTGGCGTGGGTCAGCATTAGTAATACTGGCCTGCCCCTCAAGTAACGCACACATATGTGCAAGCAAATTAGTCAGTAATAATCAAGGTCATCGTATATCCAATAATGTTTTAATATCTAATATGAATTACCACAGCCAAGGCACGGGTAAATTTGTTATTTATGTAAAGTGAAATCGAATATTTTGATATGGAAATATCTGACTCTATCACATAGATTGTGCGGGGGTAGAGCCAGTATCTGTGGCAATCAATAGCAATCATGCGAAAACAACCCCTTTTTAAGATTGCCGCCTGGGGTTTCGTAATACAGTGGTGATGTAAAAAGGACTACCGTTACCCCGGTTACGGTCAATACAACAAAACTCGTGCGACCGCAGCATTTCAGAAGCCGACGCGAGGAGACAGATAGGCGTTCTTTGTCTGGTAAGCCCCTCTCATTTAACAGAATGGTATTCCAATGCTAGTGGATAGCATTGCGCGTACTCCAGATCGCACGTAACTAGGAAATGGCAGAATTTATGAATGCTCGCATCACCGATGACTATTCCAATAGATTACTGCCATGCAAAGGAGAAAAAATACTTTAGCGAGATGTAGCTCAATGCACGATCTGTTGTCATATAGTCATTCACTTACTCATGAAGCACGGGCAGTGCAAGCATATTGCGCCCGTAGCATGTATATATTTCAGAGATACAAACAATTAAGTAATATGATTAACCCACTCATAAAAGTTTGCAGATAAGGCAACGCGAAGAATATAAACAGGAGACATTGCATTATATTTGCCTACAGACAATTTTGCAATTATATTTGAACAAGTCAGGCACCTATTTTTGTAATATACAAATGGCCTTTCCTGATTACTTTTTAGGTGGGATTTAAACCCATATATTCATGCGTGCATAACTCTACCAAAACCAAGATAATTAGATTTGCAACTATGACTGGGTAGGTTCCCTTAGAGGATTAACCAATAATCAATATACCTCTCATTCAAACAGTGAACAAACCCATGACTAACCCATGCAACCATTGTTTCCCTTTTTTCCCTTGTATGCATTTGAAATTTATTTTTTCTTCCCTAAACAATCCACCCCCATTCACCCTCTCGCTTTCTCTGTGACAATTGTACCCACTGTTGTTACCGTGTGATGTTTTCTCTACTTGATTGTCAATTGAATAATTATACATTGGACATACATTTATGAATTTTACTATGGCACAAATATTATATGTACACCTTCTCCCCCCTTCCCTATTGTCTTTAACATTTTAATTTTGTTTATGTATGTAACAATGATTTAAAAAAAAATCTTTTCTAAAAAGCCCTGATTGAAAAAGGCATTAATTTGCATATGTTTTGTGGTTATAACAATCTGCATTATGTCATTGAAGATTTGGTGGACTCTTTATGAGTGCGACAACCAAAAATAACCACATATTTATGTGTATATTTTTGTAATCGACGAAGTATTTGACACATGTGCACTATAGTTTGTATATACAGGGGATGTGGTTTTGGATTTTTTCAACTCCGAGGAAGCCCGTAGGGTGAAATGCATCAGTTGAAATGCATACTCCTGTTTGGAAAGATAAAAGCGTCCTGTTGAGTGCAGAGCCATTTGGAAGTTTATCTTCCTTTACTAACATATAAAAAAAAAATATATATATATATATTTATATATATATATATATTGACAGAAAACACTTTGTTAAAGGAACGTTATGGAAAAGTTGCGCTATTAAAAACCTATGCAATTCAGTCTAAAAACGTTGTTAAAGGGATGTTAGGGTTAAATTGGACTAATAAAAACCTATGAAATTCAGTCAAAAACATTGTTAAAGGGATGTTAGGGTTAAGTTGGACTAATAAAAACCTATGAAATTCAGTCAAAAAACATTGGTTAAAGGGACGTTATGGTTACAAATAAAACTGAAACCCCCCTAGAAATTCGCCACTTATGGTAAACTAAGCAACCATAACTCTCGCCAACACTGTGCACTGCTAATACTAACACCCAGGACATCAAAAATGACATCACAAATGTAACTGTAAACCTCCTTTGACAATTAAACATATTTTTTGCAGCGCACACTGTTATGTGTTGTTATCAGTAGTGCATTCTGGGGATGCAAGTCATGGTTGAATTGCCTACGGCATGAGGCTCGACCATAACCCCAGCCCCACCAAACCACACCCGTTATCCACTGCACCTACCCTGCATCCTAGTTCAGTGTCCAGTACACCCTCATAAGGTGACCAATGGCCAGTGCTCATGCTTCACAGCCATGGCCAGTCTCCACAATCCATGAGGCATGGGCTTCCGCCATGCCGCATTCCCCAATAGGCAAATCAGAGAAGAAATCTGTGCTTGCCGAGGGCCAGGCCCACTGCAAAGTCAGCAAAGTTATATCACTATGTTTTGTTCTTACTTTTGACACTTTTGAAAAAGCAAAGAAACACAGGACAGATTTGCAAAAGTATGCTTCCAGGTCCTTGCTGATGCTCCGCACGCAGTTTTGCTGCAATCAAGTCCAGCACTTCAGGCTGCAGCCGCAAGCAGAATTCTTTTTCCCATTTAAACCCCTATGCTGCATACTTCAAAAAGTAAACCAGAGTAGGCATTCATCCTTGCCGAGGGCCAGGCCCACTGTCTATGCACCAAAGATATATCACAATTTTCTGTACTTACAAAGCATGCTTTCAGGTCCTTGCTGATGCTCTTTGCATAGTTTTGTTGTAATCCAGTCCAGCACTTCAGGCTGTAGCCGCAAACAGAATATATTTTCCCATTCAAACCTAGAGCTTCGGCCATGCCACATGCCCCAATATGCAAATCAGAGTAGGCATTTGTCCTTTCTCAGAGCCAGGCTCATTTGTCCTTTCCTTGCAACCCTGCACTTGGGGACTGTTTTTTCTGTATCCCTACAGTCCCTTACCAGCACTTGACAGTTGATGCCTGCACTTACCCTTTACCCCTGCACTTGCCAGCTGCTGGCCAGACTTTACTTATTGTTATTTATTCTATTATCATTTTACTGCACTGTCCCCTCCCTCTTCCCCTCGCAACTCCTCCCCGTCTCCCTTCCTATGCACTTGCATGATCTGAATGACACCTGGTCTAGTAGGATCGCTGTCTGTCTTCCCTCTGTTCCCCCTCCCTTGCCTCGTTGCGCCTTGAAACACTTGTGTATAGGCGCGTTATAAATGCCATATCATATCATATGACACCAAAGCCCATTTCCTGCTTCTGCTGCCTCACACGCACACACTCAGATCCGGCAGTCATCCCCCAACCTATTCACATGTATACAAAGCAAACGCTTATGGGGCCCGGAAAACAGCATAACGCTCCCCCTGCCCACAGCACTCATTGTGCAACATCAGTGTATGGTGCTGAGTACACACGCTGGGTTGGGCGCACTGGTGCAGCTGCCATAAATCATTTGTTATGCACGGACAAAGCGAACAGAAACCCACTGGATGCCCTCCTAAATAAGAGTCTAGCAGCAAATCCAATGCCACTCCACTAACGTGGCTAAAAGAAAAAGGAGACTGCAGCACTGACACAGGCTTGTCCACACAGACAGCACTAACCACCCCTCTTAACATGTGCCACTGCTTTGGGCAATCAAGGTGAGACCACGAAGAACCCCCGACCGGCGTGCAGGCACAATGGAGTTGTGCCCTCAGCTACCCCATCACTAACTTCACTTTGGCAGCGGCCCTTTGGGAAACACAACCGTATTGCATCCCACTGTAAAGAAAATACCCCGGGCCACCCAGTAAGGCCCCACCCCGGGCGCCAGCTCCCTAATACACCACTCCCAGCAAGCACAAGGGGAAAGAAACAACATACCTAAGCAACACAGCCTAGACGCCAGCTCCCTAATACGCCACTCCCAGCACAAGGGGAAAGAAGCAACATACCTAAGCAACATAGCCCAAACAAAGGGCAAGTGTGAGGGGCGGAATACACCGCACTGTCACACAAGAGGAACCCTCAGTCCGTGAAATCCCAAAGGCAACCGCCATTATCAGAACCTTCTACGGAGCACTGTGAATCACCCCTGGTGGGAATCGGGTGGTCTCGACCCATTGCACAACCACCTGTGATTGTAAGATCTGCATCCAGGCAAAGTGAGGCAAAGTGTGACATATCTGTCAGCAACTGTCCGCGGAAGTTCTGCACCTAAGGGTTCTCAGGCATGCTGCATCCCACCCGCCTGCTCCTTCCATTATCCTCCATGATAACCCGTCCCACCCCCTAGCCTTCCTTCAAGGTACTGTGCTTAATCACCATGACTGTCTCCATACTCAACAGTCCTTCACCCTCCAAATCCCATGCAGTACACCGCTCCACCGCTTCAACTCGTTACACCAACCTCATCTTTCCCCAGCTTGTTGACACTTCCAACATCATTGACCTTGCCTTATGGAACGCAAGATCTTTATGCAACAAGACTGTGACTGTCTTGGACTTATTCCTACGACTAAATCTTCACTTCCTCTGCATTACAGAAACATGGATTCCTCCCCACAATTCAATAGTTCCTGCTTCACTCACTTCCTCCTTCTCTTCATTCGCTCACGTTCCCTGTACCACCAGACGTGGTGGCGGCATTGGACTTCTATATAACTCAAATTACCTGTCTGCTCCCTGTCCGATACCTCTACCAGACTTTCCCTTCTTCGAATACATGTACAGAATCTTCACCTCAGCACACGCTATATCCTTTCTTATCATCAACCGTCCACCTGGCCCGCTAGGGTGTTTCTGTGAGGACATTGACCACCTTCTAGGCCACATCTCACCTAGACCCACACTACTGATCATGCTTGGCGACTTTAATCTCCATCCCTCTACCACCCACCAAACATCCCCCTTCCTCTCAATACTCGACTCCTACCTACTCACCCCTCTCCCTACTCCAACCACTCACACTTCCGGCTCCACTCTTGACCTAATCTGTGTTTCTTATTTCACTGCTTCCTCTGTATCTCCCTAACTACTTGTTGGACCATTCCTTACTCTCAGTCTCTCTTCTATCCCTCCCATTTCCCCCCTCCCTCCACCTCCTTCTCCAGACGCGACCTATGCAATTTTGATTCTTCACTCTTCTAGAACACCTGCACCAACTCCCTTCCCCCTCTCACTCATTTTTCCACTCTCTCTGTGAATGAGGCTACATCCACTCTTTCCTCATTCCTCACTTCTAGTCTTGACAACTCTACCCCCTCACCACCTTCCGCTCCACTCGCAAACTGGCTCAACCTTGGCTCTCTCCTCATTTCCTTTCTATGCGCTGCCTCCTCCGCCGCCTTGAAAGACGCTGGCACAAGCACTGCTCTCCAGCCAACCAGACAACTTACTTCTCCTACCACACTTTCTCTGACAACTGCATTAAATCTGCCAAACCAACTTACTTTTTAGAACTTCTCCACACTCAGTCTACTCACCCTCGTCACATCTTTCAAACCCTGACTCGCCTTCTCTCTCCTCCCACTCCTGACCCTTCTATTGCCTCACCTCTCTAAGCTACTGATCTCGCTAACTTTTTCTCCTCCAAGGTACATACTCTACGTCAAGATATTCTGCAATCCCCCTCATATATCCCCTAAACTCCATCTTTATCAACCCCCTCCACCGTTCTTAACTTTGCTCCGGTCTCAGACTCTGAAGTCTCCCTTCTCTTGCCTAAAACCCACCCTACCGCTGCCCCTGGCGATCCTCTTCCCACCTCTATCATTCCCAAAGTCTTCCCGCTCCTGGTATCTTTCCTTACTTCCTTTTTCAACATCTGTCTTGCTACATCTACCTTTCCCTCTGCCTTCAAGCATGCAATTATCATTCCCATCTTGAAAAAACCCACTGCAAACCCCCTTCTGGTATCACATTTTTGCCCCATTTCTCTCTTACCCTTTCAATCCAAACTCTTTGAATGCCTTGTCTACTCCCAACTCTCAGCACACGTCTCTAATCTCTCTCTTCTCCCTCCTACTCAATCAGGGTTCCACCCCACCACTCCACTGAAACAGCTCTTACCTCCTTTCTTAACACCCTCCTCACTGCCCGCTACTCTAAACACTCTTCTTTCCTTGTCTTGCTCAACCTATCTGCTGCCTTTGACACAGTAGATCACTCTTTACTACTTGACTCTCTCTCCTCCTTCGGCTTCAGTGGTCCTGTCCTCGCCTGGTTCACATCCTATCTATCTAACTGTACCTTTGCCGTTTCTTGGGGCAGCTGCACTTCCCCTACCTTTCCTCTCGCCCACAGCATCCCGCAAGGCTCTATACTTGGCCCTTTTCACTTCTCCTTGTACACCTCCCTTCTCGCGCCTATCATCTCCTCCTTTGGAGTCTCTCACCACCTCTATGCTGATGACACTCAGCTTTTTCTCTCTTTCTCATGCTTCACCCCCGACATCCATCACAAACTCTCACCGCCATCAAATCCTGGATGACCCCCCACTTTCTTACCCTGACCGCTGGGAAGATCAAAGTTATATTTTTTCCCGCTAATGTCCTCCCTCACCCTTCTCCTCCTCCTTACATTATCTTTCCTCCCTCCTTTCTCCCCATTGTCACCCTCTGCCCGCAATCTTGGTTTCCACTTTGACACTAATCTCTCCTTTGCTCACCACATCTCTCTTACTTCCCGAGCCTGTCATTTCCATCTATATAACATACGCAAACTTCGCCCTTTCCTTACTTTCCATGCCCCAAAACTTCTAATATCTTCCTTAATCTTCTCTCGTCTTTTCTATTGCTCTGTTCTCTTCCTTGGCCGTCCTTCCTCACGTCTAGCTCCTCTCAAATCAATTTACCACTCTTCCATCCGTTCTCTCTGTCTTCTTTCCCATCGGGACTCAATCTCTTCATCTCTTACCTCACTGGGATCGCTCTCCTTTCACTCTCAACTCAAGTACAACTTCCTTTGTCTTGTCTTCAAATCTCTCTACAGTCTCCCCCCTCCTATCTTGCATCCCTCTTATCCTTCTATTCTCCCTCTCATTCTCTCCGCTCAGCTGATCACTTTCTACTTACTGTACCGTGCGCCCCTAGTGCACAATCCCATTTTCGATCCTTCCAACTTCTTGCTCCTCTTCACTGGACCTTCTCCCTCTCTCTCTCCATTCTATTACCGCCTATTCCTCCTTCCGCTCTTCTTTAAAAACGCACCTACTCCAGTCACCTGCCTGACTGTCAATGGCTGATTCTGAACATCGATTCTCACTACAAATGCTATGTATTACTGACTGTTCTTTGTAAATTGGTCTACAAATTGTTCTTTGCTACTTGTTTCTAAATATTGACTCACTTTGCTTATTTCATGTGGTGCATATTGTTCTCTGTAAAGCGCTTTTGTTAAAAGCGCTATATAAAACTCAATAAATATAAATAAATACAAAAACACATCTGCAGACTCCGAATCAGGAAATGAGTCTGCAGACCGGACCCAGATATCACGCTTGTGCTGGTCCTGTGGTCAACAGCCATGGCATCAAGGGGTATCCTGCATCACCTGCATGGGAGGGACAGAAAGGGGGCGGAATAATTGTGGTGCAAGTATCATGTTAGTAAAGTCTGTATATTGGTCGTTAACACATGTCAGTTTTCACATGCCATTGGCACAAGATGTAGCAAATTTCATAGATTACCCTAACTGCAGTTTCTAATTTGTACGGATGGTTAGACGTTGATTCGGTGATCCGCCGGCTTTCTGTCTGCACACATACATGTAAATGGAATGAAATGGTGGAACTGGTTATTTTGCTTGTCCGGTTCAAAATGTGGCGGCGGGCTTACCAGGAGCCTTGTTTCCAGGCCTACAAAATACAATTCTGCTTGCCGCAGCCGGTGTGCCCGACAAGTCTGACCCTACCAGCCGCAGCAGTCCCAGTAGGCAGACTTTCGTAAGAGCTAAAGGTTGTTGACGACCACAAATTTCACTTGGATTTATTTAGGGAATGGCAACATGCGTTCAGTCATACTTGCATTTTCCATTTCATGATATGCAGCATGGGAGTACTTGATGATCATCTATGAATCATGCAAAATGATTAATGTGGATGTGTACATAGAAATGTACGATTCGTGGATTTTGTTTAATTCAGAAGGTGATGGCAGGATAATGATTGGCATGCGGGCAATATCCTTGGTCCCTATGCGAGGTGGATGGGTGGTTTGCTATCACTTTTTCATCGCCCATTCACACCCACCTTGCTCTATAACCCTATGCCTATGCCACCTTCAACTTTGCCCATTGCGTGTGCCAAGTTGGATTCCATTTGCGTGTTGTACAATGTTCATCTCTCCCATAAATTCATATGTACTGCTATTTTGTTGGCATTCATGTCACATGCATATGGGTATGTGTGCTTGTAACAGGCAGGTGAACTGGCTACATGCTGTGAGGTATGCTGGTGGTGGAGAGGTGGGTGGTGGGCTGCATTGGTATGACTTGTCTGTGCTGCAGGCGGGGGGGGGTCCTGCTCAGTGGGCCTCATTCCGAGTCCGGCGGTATCCCTGCCGGTGCTACTGGCGGGTTGCCGCCAGACTCGGAATGAATTACCGGCGCCTGACCTCCTGGTAACACTGGGGGATTACAACCCCGGCGGTCCGGGAAGTCTGGCGCTGCCAATTTGTACGTCCCCATTCTCATAAAGTCCCATAGGACTCTATGGGAATGGGGACAATGGAATCACCGGCACTGTTGTTAACGGTGCCGTTGCTTCTGTGGTGGCTTGCCTACCATGACCGCTGTGCCTGGCAGGGTCAGCCCTGTCGGGTACAGCTGCTCCGGCAGGCAAACCCATAGTGTGCTGGTCTGGAAACACAAAGGTACCGGTAGGCTTACCGACACTGTTGTTTCCAGACCGGCACACTTGTAATGAGGCCCAGTGTGTTTTTGCAGGGGTATCTGCCATTGGTGTGATGCATTCTGGTACCTGTAGTGCATTTTATGTGCCCGTCCAGCTTTTCTGTTATAAAGCTTGGGTATGCTCTGTCTGGACATTTCACACACGCGAGTCATGCCCTTCAACTCAAGCATGCAATTTGTGTGCATGACATTGCATTTTACACACATGCACTGGTGACAGTTAAACCCCGCCCCAATTCCACAGTGCACACGGATTGGTAATTGCACTCACCCAATAGCCAAGTCCACTCTGGTTTGCTATGCCCCCCCCATTCCATAGTGCACATTCATTGGTAGTAGGTATCACTATTGTGGGTGTTTGTCATCAGATTGTGCCTGTGCGACTCAATCCCTTGCTTTTCAGAATTCGTCAGTCGCTTTCCCTGAGTAATACGGATATACACATTCTGTTGCTCAGAGATGTACTCTTAAGGATGCGCCAGACAACCTGTAGATTTGTTGTTTTCCTTAATTTATTTTGTTTTGTTCATTTTAGCCCTTCTAGGTTGACATGTGTTTCGGCTTAAAAGCCATTCTCAAAACCGGGCTGTTCTAATTGAGTAGTTAATAAAAACATAAGTGATAATGTCAACATTTAGTTATATGTATACGATGTGCATTGTGTTATAGTGAAAGACAGAAAATAAGGGTTGGTAATGGGGAGGATTGGTTGGGTAGGGAGAAAGTAATGACATTATCTCAGTTCCATTGGCTTGATCATTTGCCCCACATTCATTATTGAATCGATCTATGCATTGGCATTAATAGTTCCTATGGCGTCACATCTGATTATCTGTTGGGTCCCACTCTTCTAGTCTTCTTAAATAATTCCACTGAGGTAGGGTCCTACCCCTGCATATCATGTGTTGGACACGCCATGTTTTAAAGACTGCATTCATCTCTATTTCCCGTATTTGTTTTGTGTAGGCTTTACATTTAACTTATCAGTTTGGACTCCGTTACAAAGTCCCTTAAATATTCATGCTTTCATCTTGTGCCTATCCTCCTTCTTGCCTCTCTCTTCTGGCCTCATTCACTTTAGCAGCACGTCATCTCTCGTTAGAGTCGTTTTATACTCACCATCCATTCACTTTACTTTCAGATTCCAAATCTTCTTATTTTAGGTTTCCAATTCTTTCCTGGGATAATCCCTTTCTAAAAAGATATATATATATGTGCATGTAATTATGCCAAATCCCCCCCAAAAAACCTTTGCTCTTTTTAGACCCCTCGCAATGGCATTCATGTTTCTAAAATGAGTGCTGATGCCGTCCCACTTTGCTCACTAGTGCTGTTAGATTGATCAAGTTTATATTTGGTCAAATATCCTGCATGTTAAGTACAGGTCCATTCTCTGACATTAGCTCGTCCTACCTGTTCCGATCGGCAGCTCACTCCTCTATATTTTCCTTGCGTCGGCTTTCGTGGTACAATTCGCGTAGCCGGCGCCTTTATTAGTGTTGATGGCCTTTACCATGTCAACCACGTTGCGTTTTAGTCTTCCACGTTGCATTCAAACGTGTCATCCGCCATACTTTGGGATACTTCATAGGGTGGTCGGTCATTTTTTCGAAAAAATAATGTCGAATGACAATTTTTTCGAAAAAATAATGTTGAAAAAAAAAATGTCGAATTCCGTTTTTTAAAATTATATATTTATTTTGGGGTTCGGGATAAAAAAAATGGGTAAAACAAAAAAAACATTTAAAAAAGGGGGGTTGGGGGAACCCACCCCCATTTCGAAAAAAAAAAAATGCATTAAAAAAAAAATTCGACATTTTTTTTTCGACATTTTTTTTCTCAAAAAAATGACTTTGGACATTATTGGTTTCCAAATTATGACTATAAACCACTTCATGGTTGGGCGCACTGATGTAGTTATGTAAACCCAATCATCAAGTCCTCATTAATTACGCACCCCACCATTCCTCTGCATAATCTTTATTCTATTTCTTAATACACGTGTACCAATACCTTACACCATTTAATGCTAATTATACCTGTTTTCTTTATTTTTCTCTTCCTGAATTATTCATTTTTAAACTGTGAAGTCCATGACCCACTTTAAAATATTGTAATTTCCTAAATCAATTCCTTTCTTATTATTTGCTTAATCTCATTTCTATTGTTTCAAACTCAACCAATTGGGGGTATAACATTCTAATTAGCGATGTAAAGTACATAATTCTGTTTCTTTAAAGCCATTTCCCGTTTTTTAAAGGTTTATTTGCATCTCCTTCACAGAAATGTGGCCAGTTCATTGTCCTTATTCAACCCAACTTCTGTTGTTCATAGTTTGCATATTAATCAAGCTTCTTCTCATCTTAGGAGTTTCTCTTTGTCACCTCCTCTCTTACCCATCTTAATCTGTTTTAACCCAATACATCTAATATCTTTTTTTACTTTCCAGTTGGTGCAAAGACTGCCAGTGGCATGCTAAAGGAAATTTGGCATCCTGACTTCCAATAGTTGTAATGTGTTCCCTTATTCTAGTCCTCAATTTTTGTATCGTACTTCCTATGTATATCTGATCACAGACACATATTATTGCATATACCACAAATTTGGATTGACAGTTTATGTTGTCGTCAATCCGTATTTGAGTTCCTTTTTCATCAATGAACACCTCAAAGTCCTCGTGTGCATATCTGCACATGGTACATGTACCACATTTTTTAAAACCGTTTCTCTTGGGTTGTAACCATGTTCTTACTGGTTCTGATGATACATCTGGTAGTAGCGACTGACTTAGGCTATTTTTCAATGTCTTTGCTTTTTTTTTAAATCAATCTCGGTTTGTCTTCAAAATGCTTCTTGAGATGTGTATCCAACCTAAGTAAATGCCACTGTTTTTTCAGGATCCTTCTTATTTGGTGATGGTTGAAGCAGTATTTGTTCACAAAATTGATCTTATTGTTGTCTTCCTTATTATCCTTTACTTTCTGTTTTAGGGTTTCATTTCTTGACATCTTGCGTGCCTTCTCCTGTGCCATTATAATATTCTTTATTGGATATCATTTTGCTCGAAACCTCTGTGTAGTAATACACATTCCTTGTCAAAGTCATCTTGTTCTTCACAATTACACCAAGCTCCTATGTATTCTCCTGTGGGTATATTCCGTATTGTAGATTGGTAGTGACAGCTTGTTGCAAAGAGAGTTGAGTTTACCGCAGTTTCCTTCCTGTATTTCTGGGTTTTGAGACTGTTCCTTGATACATAGATCATTAAATGCAGAAAGTTTATTTCCGTGTAACAGCTCTTTGCGGTAAATAAGATGCCAAATTCATTCTGATTCATTATGTTTGTAAATTCTTCCAATTCCCCTTCTGTTTCTTTCCATATTAGTAACATGTAATCTATGTATCGTGACCATGACACCACTTTACCTTTGAGTGCTTGGTCTGCGTAAACGACTGCATCCTCAAATAACCCCATAAATAGGTTTGCCAGTGCCGGAGCATATTTAGTGCCCATTGCAATACCTTTTATTTGTTGATAAAAAACATCATCAAAAATGAATTTGCTGTGTTCCAGAGTGGCTCGCAACATTTCCTTCAGCATTTCCATTTGTTGGTAGTAGGACGCGGAGCTTTCTCTAAATGTTTATTCCAAAGTCCTAATTGCTAAATCATGTCGGATTGAGGAATACAGTGCCCAGACATCTAAAGTGGCCAATAGCTACTGAGGTTCCCATGTTAATCCTTTCAAGCTCTGTAACACATTTGCAGTGTCCTTCAAATACGCTGGTAGTTTTGGCGTATTAAACTGTCCAAATACTCTGAATGTTTCAGTTGCCCATCCCAGTTCCGCTCAAAATTGGTCTTGATTATGAAATCTCTGTAAATACCTTGTGGACTTTGGGGAGAAAATACATGGTTAGTAGTGTTGGTTCTCATATGGTTAAGGATGAACTTTCCGAGTCGGTTATCAACCCTTGTCTTTGCTATTTTGTGATTAGTTCCCCTAATTCCTCTATCATTTGTTTTTGTGGGTTTTCCTGTAGGATCTTATAACGCCCAGGAATTTCCAAATGGTTTGTTGCCATTTTGATATAGTCCCTTCTGTTCATCACTACAATGTTTCCCCCACATCCACTTCTTTTATTACAATTGACTTGTCTTCTGCTAATCTTTTTAGTACCTCATTTTCATCTTCTGATAGATTCTTCATATATGTACTCCTATTTTTCCTCGTTCTTTGACTTTCTGCTATGCGATTAATGTCCTCCGTTACTGCCTTCTGAAAAGTATCAATTACATTGTCCAATGTTAATTGTGGGATCACTTTCGATTTTGGTTTCAGTTCCATCATTTCAATATTATCTGTTGTATACGTAATTCTTGGAGAACATTCCTATTTCATAGTCCTCAGATTCCTTCAGTAGTCTAACCAAAAACATACTTTCCATATCATTTATTGTGAGTGGACTCCTTTCTACCAATTCATCCGACTCTATTGCTCTTACTGTCTGAGTGGGAAAAAACATTTTCAATTTGAGTTTGCAAGTAAATTTAAACAAATCTATCTGTAGCTCGATAGGATTGTATTGTGTTGTTGGTGCAAAAGAGAGGCCCCTGTTCAATGTGGAGACTTCCTCTCTCATCAGGGTTCTATCAGACAAGTTAATTACCAGGTCATTCAACTGTTTCTCTCGGCCACTTCCTTTGTGCTGGCCTTGGTTAGTCTTCTGTTGAGATCTGACAGTGCGTCTTGATTTCCCGTATCTTCTACTCCCCTCCCCTTCCTCTCCTCCTAGTGCTGTCATTGGTATATTTGGGCTTGTAGGTAATTGAAAAAACACCTGTTTAACAATTGGTTTTCTGTTACCCCGTTTGAATCTCCTAATTTGATTCATGAATCCCTGTTTAGTGGAGACGTTTGTTACCGCATTTCCCCCACTTTCTATTGTTCCATCTTAGTCTGATTCAATATCACAGCTCCCTGATAACATATGTGGGGTGATTCCTTTCGATGTTTGTTTAAATTGTTGGTTACATTTATCTTGAAACGTGTAAACATGATCCTCATGATAGTCCCGTTCATCTCGATAGAACTTTCTGATTTTCCTCAATTTAACTTCATCCTGATATTCTTTCAAGATGTCATACAATTTTTGATCATTTTTTTCCTTTGTGGTCTCCAAGGCTTTCATCTCAGATATCTCCTTCTTTACTTGTTCTATTAGCTCCACTATTCTCCTATGTTATCTTGTAGCATGCGCAGCGAATATCTGAATCATTGTTTTCGAAATTGTATTCAAATTTGTTTCCCATTGGTCGGCAAGATCAGAAAAATCAATGCGCACAATCCTCTCAGAATTTGTTAATTTTTCAAATAGTTCTTCAATTATACCATTTCCCAAAATGTGTCTATTTCGTTCTTTGGTATTCTTTCTAATTTGGCAAACTTTTGCTGAAGGTTTTTTCCATTTGAGAAGAGTTGATGATTCCTCCTCTCTGTTAAGTAAATATTCTGCCATTTTTCAGCTGCTCGTCAAGTCAGCAGATGTTTATTTGTAAGTATCACTCGTGTGGGTTTTTTTCATCAGATAGTGCCAGTGCGACTTAATCCCTTCCTTTTCAGAATTCAAACAGCCTGGTTTTGAGAAAGGCTTTTAAGTCGAAACACGTGTCAACCTAGAAGGGCTAAAATGAACAAAACAAAATAAATTAAGGAAAACAACAAATCTACAGGTTGGCTGGCGCATCATTAATAGTACATATAATTATTCACATGCATTGGTAATTGCACTCACCCTAAAGACAGGTCCACTCTCCGCTGTGACGTGCCATGTACCCTGTCAGCGCAGAGTTACTCAGCACCATAGATTCGTGTGTCGATCCCAGAAATCTTGCACAGCAATGGTCAATGAGGTGGTATGCATCACACACCATCTGCACATTGAGGGAGTGGTACTGTTTCATGTAGACTGCCTCAATGGCATGTCTGGCCACCAGCTCCATGTGTGTGCTGTCCAATGCACCAATAATGTTGGGCATGCCGGCCAGGGCATGGAACGCAACTTTGGTGGCATTAACCCAGCCAAGTGTTCTGGGGAGGGCTATGTGATCAGACACGTGCCACAAGAGGGCATTCAGAACCTGAAAAAAGACCCTATAAAACAGGGTTAGGATTGCCCATGCAGCTCACCCACAGTGTGTTGGTAGGTGCCGGTTGCCAGGAAATGAGCAAGAGGGGAGGGTAGCAGTACTGATGTGGAGGAGGCTGACAAGGTCATCATGAATCAGGTCCACTATTGAGGTGATGGTGTCCCTGACTAGCCAGTAGAGGGTGTGGATCTGTGTTTGAGTGAGGTTGAAGGGTGTGGCCCTTATGCGGGATATGGGTGGTTGCCTGCAGGATGCTACCTGCTGGCCATTGTTGTTATTAGGCATGGCCATGATAATCCATCTTCTCCTCCTTTGCCTCCACCGCCTCCTCTGCCTCTCTGCCTCTTCCAGTTGTCTCCCTGCATGCAGTTCCTCCAGCTCCATTACTGCTACTGCAGCTGCAATCATGGTTGTATTGGAAGGGTGTGGGGTGTGGGAGTGGTCCTTTTGTGCATTTACAGTGCTCATGGTGTGCACCTGGGCTGATTCTGGCCACCTGTGGCCTGTTCCTGCACACATGACACTGTTTAATGCCAGTATTTCCGGTGCGGTTATCACGTGCGACCACCACTTTCATGCCGGTGTTTCCATGAAGTCGGGACTCGGAATGTGCCTATACTACTGTCATTCCGCAGATTCATTTCCCGGTGCTGCCAGATACGGTAGCACCATGGATGTCACGCACCATGACTCGGAGTATGGTGGTCCAGAATCGCATGCTGGTACAGCACGACCGGCACCACTACTTCTGAATCGGCATACTTGTGAAGCCCATAGAATGGAAAGGGGAAGATCTGAGCCACTTAAGTATTAATACCACACTGACAGAAGAAAGTGGTTTTAAACCAAAATCTAAATGTTATCCAATGACCACAAATAATGCCCAGGTTGATATATTTGTGGACCTAGTTATTGATGATCTAAAGAAACTAGGGCAGAAAGAATTTAAAGGAAAACAGTCTAATCTGAATTCAATACAATGGGAAACCAAGATTTCTGGCCTTCACCCATGCTTTTTCAATTACCCCTTGGGAATAACCTTGTCCACAGAATTTATGAGCTGCCCTTGAACATTCATCATCAAAATTAGTGATGTCAGTACAATTACAATGATATCTAACAAATTCACCGTAGTGGATCCCTTTCTTGCTGCACACAGGATGGTTACTGGAAGCATGCAAAGAGATATTAGAATTGGTTGTGTTTCTATGCAAAGCAGTCCTAAAACGCTGATCATTCAGATAAACATACACATCAAGAAATATCACTTGTGATTCACTGTGCATCTCCGTAAATTGCAAATTCATGCTGTTCAAATTGAAATACTTATGAATTCCAGCCAGCTTTGTTCATTACCCTTCCAAATGATGAACAGATCATCTATAAAGCACCACCAGGAGACCACATGTTCTGTGTACTGACAGTTGGAAGAATCCCAAACAATGGTACCTTCCCACCACCCCATCGTCAAATTGGCGTAGGCTAGTGTGAAGGTACTCCCCATCGCTGGACCCCTGAGTTGGTGATAAAAGGCATTCTCAAAGAGATATACATATATGGTCCATAGGTACTCTCTTTCTGGGCTGGCTGACTTAAAAAAGCTGTATGGCTTATAACTCCGGAAGTCTTTCATTACATGTTGTGGGCTCCGTAAAAGATGTATCATCATAAGGACAGCGTAGCATTCAGTGGCTGTTTAACTGGGAAGGCCCATTGCTAGGAGATAATTGTTTTACAGCTCACAGGACCAATGCTAGAATTACAGCTTTGACAGTTGAAGTGTTTCCTCATCGGTACGCCCGCTAAAAAACAACTTCTCCAACAATAGCTCAATGATATGTGCCTAGAAGGATTTGATCCACAACTCTCAGACTCAGCAACATCCTTAGGCTTCACCATTTCTCAGCAGCCTCTCCTTCCATGAACACATAGTCAAAAAGGCCCAAATAGCTTTGCTCAGAAACTCTACCCTTCGAAAAATCAAACCCTTTATCCTGCCGCAGGACCTCTGAACCAAAGTGCAGGCCCTAGTGGTCTTGCACATCGAAGGGGGAAATGCTCTCCTGACAGGGATCCCAGCTGCTAACCTGGCTCCCCTAAAAGCAGTCCCCCATGCTGCAGCATATCTTATTACAGAAGCACGGAAATATGACCAAATTACATTGGCTACCACTCCAAGCCAGGCTACTGTTCAAGACTGCATATGTGGTGGCTAAGCTCCACAAATCTGGTGGCAAACGCTCCTCACGCAGAAAATCAACCAACCTGCTTTAATCAAAACTCATCCGCAAAGAGCAGACCCGCAAACAATTCTTCTCTTGTCATGCACCTGACCAAGGACTAAGTCCAATGCATGCACATTCCAACTCACAGACCACTGTGTGCAGTGCTCTGCTGCATTCGGGCTAGGTTCACGTGTTTAACAATACAAAATGTTTTAATAAAAAATCTGACTGGCTCCTGAGCAAAGAATGACTGGTCTGTGAAGGGAGCAGACTTCTTTCAGGTAAGTGAAGAACTCAAAGCTGACATAGGACTACGGCTTAAATATTGTGGGAGTTTCCTGGTTTCTCTCAACTCACTGATCCCACAACATGCAATGATAGCGTATCTGAATTATATGGCTTGGAGCTTTCTGAAGTCAGCCAGCCGAAAGTGAGACTGCCTATGGATTAGCCAGGGGTAGCAACTCTATGGAATGTTGGTGCCAGACTGACTGAAAGGGGGCCTGAGAAGTAAATGTATTTTAGGATAGAGCGTGAAGGTCCTTCATTCCATAGTGCCTTGTAAGGTGAAGAAAGTGCATTATTGGAAATGATGAGGTCCCTACAGCCCCATAAGGACCTAAGTGTATTGGAAGCCAGACTAGGAGGGTGAGGGTCCATCAACCCTTATTGTCCAGCTACAAGTGATGCTCAGTTTAGAAACTGAGCATGCATCCGCTCATATAATTCCTCAAATTATTTCAGATGCCTGACAGAGTTCCCTTTTGGGGTTGGTTTGGTTCTTGAAGTTTAGACATTCCTCAAGTCTCCTCTCTGTGCATTTGGCCAGTAGAGAAAAGTGATGCTCCTGTTGTATCCCACTTTAACATCTCCAAGAGCTGCTGATAAGAGAGGTGTAGTTCCTGAAAAGCAATTAGTTGATGCCTTTATTTGTTCCACTGAGATATCCCTTCCAGGCGGTGATTGCACAGCACATTACAAATCCCTACCCATTATTTTGATGAGGACTCATGGAATGGACATGCAGGTTGTCAGCAACCATGTGGTAGGAACTGAAAGCTTGGTACCTGACTAATGATTTAATGAGCTTCCATCATCACACTTGTTTATAGCAGGATAATGAAAGGTTGTGCATTTTAAAACCTGCATACCGGAGCTATTGCTTTTTTTCCCTTATTGCAATTTAAAACGTTCACATAATGTTTGTATCGGAAGCACCCTCTTGTGTCAGTAGTCACTTTCAGGGGGCTCCTACCTGCCCCTCAATTTAGGAAGGGAGAGACACTGTTCTTACATCACTCTAAGGCCAGTTGTTTCTAGGTATGGGGGATACTGTTACACAACTCAGGTGGCTTAGCCTTTGACCCCCTGCTCTGACCTACGGGTAGTGCTGCATTTTCATCATTTTTGGGGGAGTAAATCAAAAATAGGTTACACATAGCTTTATGCAAGCTGACCTTTTCCTGTTTTTAGTTTGTTTTCTTCTGCAATCACCTTATGAAACCATCGGGCCATTTCTTTTTTTCCATTACCCTGTGTCATGCACTTATCCCAGTATGTCAGAATGATAAACCTATTGGACCATAGGTGTGAATGTTTTTCAGCTGTGAGACTGACATTTGTACTATTTGTATTTGAAACTGAATTAGGCAGATTTAAGGGTTTATTAAATTTTGCAACCTAAAAAAACCACAGACATGCCTATAGAATTGCCTAACTACGTATGCCCCTGTATGTTACGAGTATCAAAATAGTACTACAATAGATTAAAAAACATATATTAATTATGTTCAGGACTTTCAGTTATGTATGTATACACAAACACAAATCCTCCATTACAGATCTGGGTATATCTGTAGGATATATCCCTAGGAAGATGTTCTTAAGTCAGTAAAATGAAAGTAAAACAAAAAGTGGAATCCGCTAATGAATTCTCTATTATAATGTATTCTATTTAATTAATTTTCTCTTCGTTTGTTGTTCACTGCAGGCTAGTTCATTTCATCTTGATAATATATTAACTGAGTTAAAAAAAATACAAAATTCTAATTGCTGGATGATGCATTCATATCCAAGGCTAGCAGTTCTTTTTTATGTTAAATATTTTTATGAAGCATTTGCTTAAAATACAAACAATAGTGAAAACAATTTGAAGTACATAGGAAATTGCATAAAGAGATATTAACACAACTGAGTATCTAATCTTGTAATTCATACAAGGACAAATCTGTTTATCAAGGACGACAAGATACAGCAATTGAAAGTAGTTCATACACATTAGGAATACACGCAGTAAAAAATGCTGTGAATGTAAATTTAACAAGGAATCAATAAAACGAAAGAGAAAACAATTCCTAATAAATTAATTCCTTTTCCTCCTGGGTCTAACAAAAGACGGGCAGTTGCGAATTGAGGTTGTAGGACAAATGATCAAATCTAAATGGCCGACAGGACAAATGGTCGACACCAAAAGGTCGACAGGTCAAATGATCGAATGTTTTTTTTTTCACTTTTTTTTTTTTGGGGGGGATTCCCCCTCCCAGCCCCCTTTTTTTGCTTAAAACTACTTTTTTTCCCTAAACGAAAACCTAAAAAAATATATATAACTAAAAAAAAAATTAGATCATTTGACCTGTCGACTAAATTGTGTCGACCTTTTGACTGTCGACCCTTTGTCTGTCGACCATTTGACTAGACACCGCGAATTTAACTAAAATAATCTGTGCAGAATCACATAATCCAAGTGCATTTGTTACAGTCTGTCTCCGAAATATAACAAATATTTTTTACAAGGCTCCTCTCACTTGGAATATCCATTTTTTTCATGAAAAGAGCTTCAGATAAATTGCTTCCTTATGTCTGTAAATCTACCAGAAAACGTGACCGTTGGATGCATTGGTCATTAGTCATGGTAAGAAATGTCCACTGGAAATTGAAGTTCAGCTCAGGCATTTTGGCGGTATTGGAATGTCCCGGGGGATCCTGGCATTTCACCTGTAATGTTGCCTAACGGAAAGCGTGGCTGGGCTCGATGATAAGCGAACACTAAAACTGAGGGAGGGTTTCAGGATATCCCTGATGAATGTGTATCAGAAAACTTTACATATTTTGAAACGCATTACAGAAACGTGATGGGAGTACCTCCTGAACTTGTTCCTTATTTTCATATTTTTTGCTTCTCTTCCTAGTGCTGTGATCCAAAACAATAGCTTTAAAAAAAAAATCTTTTGTTTTCAATAATCTTTACATTTTTGCCCTCAGGACCTTTTTATGAGACCGGTGGTAGTGGTAAAAACATGTATTATTTTGTATACCTTAAAGGTGAGCGTCCCCAGATAGCACGATCCTCCCCACAATGAGAGACAATAATGGACTCTCCCAAGAGGGAATAAGGCTAAGACAAAGTGCGGGTGAGCTTAATGGGAGTTTATATGAATCGGAATAGGGCATGCAAAGGACTCTGCAAACTCCGAGAGCGCTCTGTCTGACAATAGCAAAGACAGGCGTATATATTTACAAAATGCGTCATAAGAACCTACATACTATAGGGGGCACAAGTTTGTGGGGATTGGATGGCGACGACTAACTATAGGTGCAGCTGTGATGTGGTTTGCCGTGGTTGGTGGACGTCACTGGTTACCCTCGTGGGCCGGCCTGGGCGGGGCAGGTCAGCTGGGCTCATCCGGACGGTATTGTTGTGCCAGCCGTGACCAGTGTCAGTGATGAACGTCTTTCTTGGCTTTCTGCCCTAAGGCCACGCACACCGCATTCATTCAATATTGCAATATTATCTTCCCCGGTAAATCTTCCAATAGGTTATTTTACAGGTTAATGCAACACTGGAGGAATGCACCTGGAGTGGGGTCTTTTGGTGATACATCAATACATGGTTACCATTGTCCTGTTGGCCGGGTATCACAGGTCACGATGTTGGGTCTCAGGGCAAGGGACGAGCTGTCCAAGTTATCATGTCCCATTAGAAGTCATTATGAATGTGTTCCTGCAGTGTTGCTATAATATTGGGTGTCCTAATTTTACAGGGGCCATTAACCTGGGGTGAGCTGGTGGGTCGTGGAGCCTAAGAAAGGGCGCCTTCGGGCCTGCGTTTATGGCTGGGGTTTACTGCTGGGTTGTAAATAATTCAGGTGGCTGGCCGCGGCCCTGGGAGCTGCGGGGGAACGTGAATGTTTGAAGCGGCTCCAGCCGAATTGGGGGAGGTGAAGCAGAGCAGCACAGGCCTCTGCTTTCCGTCTGGCAGGCTTCAATGGGGAGGAAGGGGGAATGGCCTTGGATATGCCCGCAATGGTATTTTCCTTGTGCGTTGCAGATTATGTGGAAGAGACATAAACATTCATATAATGTACAATACTCATTGAGTCTTTTCAAAGCTTATGTTTTCTACATTGTTAGTGCCTTTTACATGGCCATTTCAAATGCGTTACCTATACCCATTTTGCAATTGATAACTATATGTTAAGTATTTAACAACCACAACATTTTGTTACATTTCTATACATGCGCGGTAAGCGAGGTAGTAGTAAGGTTGGTGGAGCACGCAGGAACAACTGGCCAATGAGACTGATGGCAGCGACACATGGTGAGCTTGGACATACATATTGTGCATTTTCGTGCACCATTTACATGAGCTCCCAATGGGGTTGAATTTGTCTTCCTTTGCACTCTAGCAGCATTAGTTCAGTTATGGCATGGGACCTTGGGGTGCATTCTTCTTGGTGAAACATATAACATGAAAACCCAGGGACACTTTTACCATTTGCACATAGCTACGGGGATGTGGGTGCTTCAACCAGAATGTCATATAAACACACATTCTGCCATTGTCATGGAGGTTACATGTTTTAGTCAAAAAGGTCATGGAGAGAAGAGTTTCATCACAGGTAGTTTGCTCATTAGTATTTGGGGGCTCTGCTTTTGTCGGGGGACCATGTTACAGTTCTTTTCCACCCTGGCCCTGCTGGCCGGGTCATGCTGAGGGCAGTGATACACTGCGGAAGGTGAAATGTTACAGTGTTTGCATCTAGCACTAGCTCATGTCCGTCTGTTCGTGGGAACGGGCTCTCAGCGGATCTGCCAGGGAGCTGCGGCTGCAGGGACAAGTGAGACTCTCCAGGGGTGGGGGCCGCGCTGTGGTGCACAGGGCCCATGCCATTTTGATTTCACAAAATGGTTTCCAGGGCCTAGCTAAATACAGCATGTTTGGTCAATGTCTTCAGCCAGTGGTCCACCCGCCACCTGGGCCCCGGTGGCAGGGGGAACCCCTGACGAGCCATGGACTTCACAAGGGAGAGAGGCTGCAGGGGAGTGGGGTCTCTTGGACCAATCCTCCCATACAACCTTCTGTTTTTAAAGTGTCACCTTGCACGCAGCTCATAGAAAGTACTGCACAGGGTAAATAACTCATATTTGCCCCACGCATGACTTTCTATGTAATTCATGCTGTAATAAATCCAATTGAAAAGAACTCGTAGTTAGATGGTATTTCAAAAGTGGTGCTTAAAATACCACATGATTTTACTGTTTACCACCATGCTCATAAGAAAGGCAAAAAAGGAAGGTTATAAAAAACAAAGTTGTTTTAAAATGTATTTTTGCATTGTTATTGGTTAAAACAAAACCTTTAGCAAATTCATCATCATCATTAAAAGAATAAAACATTTACAAAATGTCACTATTATATAAGACATTGCAATATTCAAGTCATACAATATTAAAATCCAAATTAATCAAAGGAAAATAACAAATATAACTCCATCTAAACACATTGAATAAAACATGTTTTTGAGAATAAGGCCCAAAGAGGTGAAAGCAGAGTGTATGAAAAGAAGAAACAGTTTCAGAAGAAAAGTCAAATGCCCCTGGGGTCACTATGCGTTTGGTAGTACTCCCAGATTGGGTACCGTCAGGGAGTTACTGATAACTTAAATGTTCTTCTAGGCATCACTGATACCCAGCTCGTGGGGCATTTCAATTGAAGCCCTGATTAGTTGGTAGCCATGTTGACTTATTTTTTGGATGCGCTAGAATCAGCTCAGATTGAACTCCCAGACCACAGAACTGCTGATTGTGGATGTGGAATCTAACACCTGGACCAGGGGTCTTACATCACTGGCTCTCCTTCTCAGCTCTGCCGCTGGTCAGCAGGTTGGCTATGGATGCTCAGAGAGGCACAGTGATCAAGAGGGGTTTTTATGGATCAGAAGTATCCAGAAAAAGCATGCATTTATTTGAGAATTTATGACACTGATTTAATAGCGCCGCGACTATGCAAGTAGGTTTTATCTGGATCTTTCAACTGTGATGATCAGAAATCCACAAAGAGCCCAGAACCAGTGGCCTGCTAGCTTATCTACAAACCGATGACTTCAGCATCGATATCGCTGCGGTTGTTGCAAGGTTGCTGGTTTTGTTGAAATTGCTCTGCATTGTGCAATCAATGTATATGCTGGGCATACTTTTCTTAGTTTCTAATCCTGTTTGTCTTGACGAATTTTGTGGTACTGCTGTCTCTGCATGTGGTAACCACAGGAGCACCACCTGGGCACCGAGTTTGTCACTGCAAAAGCAGCAAAGTTAGAATGCTCTTGTGAAAACCTGATAACGCTTGTGTGAAATGCCAGGAATATAGGGGCAGCCATTTTAAAAACAGCACTCTGATAACGCTTGTGTGAAATGCCAAGACTATAGAGGCGGCCATTTTAAAAACAGGACTCAAAACCTATCCTAATTTATGTGTAGTCACATGGCCTTTTCATAGATGGATAATTACACCAAAATAGATCATAGATGAGTGTTTCACAAATGAGGAGTTTGTGTATTAAAGTGTTTGAAAAAGAAGGGCATGTTTACATGAGGGGAATTTCAGAGAGCTAAATAGATATTCTTAAATGCAGAGTGCGGCTCAAATTCAGCTCTAGAAGTCGGCTGTTATTGTGCACGGGATTGTTTAATTTTTCCCAGAAAGAAAACTCCAGAATACTCCTTCTAGAACTGCCAAGCCTAGTGGCCAACAGTGGCGAAGTAAAGAATAGAATGTGTGAGAGACGAATGCAGGCGGGGACAAGCAGGGTAAGCGGAGGGGGGTGGGGCTTACGTCTGTCCTTATACTTTGGCAGTCAGCCGCCTCTATGCGTGAGATGTTCTAGTGACAGGAACATCTCTTCGGCTCAGGGGAGGTCGGGTGGATTAACACAATTCACAAGGGAACAGCAGAGCAAACGCCTTTCTGTTTACGCCCAAGGCCCCGCACTGCCACAAACAGCCAGGTTCTATAGAGAAGAAAGTTTGCAGGGACTACTTGCAAAAGTAAGGTGGGTTAGGCTACACTAGGCGGGTTAGGTCAGGATAGTTTAGGTTAGGGTATTTAGAACAAAGCTATACACCCAAATGGGCCTCATGGCACTATCAATAAAAAGCACTAACCTGTCTGACTCTTTCAACGAGCCACTGAATAAAAGCGACCTTTCAAATCAGACATGACTAAAGATTGAGGCTAAGCAGCCGGTACTAAGTGAAACAAATGTTTTAAAAGAAATCAAGTTAATAAAAGACTGCTTTAGAAAGACCGCTCGGAGACCACTCCGAGCAATCTTTCTAAATTGAATTGTCAGGGCCCGCGACACACATGCGTGCACACAAGGGCTGGTAGGCATGGCCGGGCGGCAAGCGGGAAGTCACTGGCGAACCAGGTAAGCGAGTTTGTGTCTTTTCTGTGTGTTTGTGGATCTATTTGTGTTAGTAATGTTTGTGGCTGGGGAAGGGAAGTGGCGGGAAGCGGTAAATGTGAGTGTGTGCGTGAGTCTGTGACTGCTAGTATGTCTGTGGTGGGAGTGGGTACAGGAGGAAGGCTTTGGGTGGGGAAGGGAGGCGGCAGGAGAGGAAAGCAGGGTTTGGGTTCTGAAACACCCTAGGTTTCAAGAAATCCCTCCAGAGTGGGAGGGGTAGGGGCGGCGGGGATCGGATTTGGGGAGGGAGGTTTTGAGGGGTCGTTGGAGTGTAATCTTTCCACATATTGAACACTGCACAAAATTGGCCCAAACAAATCATTCTTTTTTGTGTTTGGTCTTCAAAATGCTGAAATATCACCTAGAACCAACCAGCCATGTTTTACGATTCTTCTTAAAAGCCAAATGGTCGTCTTCTTCACAGAGATGGGCAAGAAGAGAATTCCAGATTTTGGGAGCCAACACTGAGAAAGCCTTACCACCCGTAGTACTGGACTGGAACTTGTGAACTGTGGCTCCTTCGGGATCCATTCCTTGAATTGGCTGCCTTAAAGCTCTAGATGCTTCTAAGGCGCTCTAACAGGACGGTTATAGTGCTATGGAAGGTTAGATTCCTCTTTGGCTGGGAATTAATCTGCACAATCCAGCCTCATCTGCCTTTCTCAAACTGTGCAGCATTTAGCTTTTGCTATTAAAGTAGAACAGTCAACGACCAACCAAGGCACTTGCACCATTTAAAAGAGCATAACTGTCTGGCACACAAATAGTTTCACGAATCTCACTAGTTGGGACTGGACTTCGAAGATCAGAGAAAATTGCACTGGTTGCTTGCCTTTAAACTTTAATCATGATAGCCCATCCATTTATCAGTAAATTATCATAATCAACATGAGATCTGAATGTTCACGATAATGCAGTGCTTTAAAGTGACCCTAAGGCAATGAGCCATTCTCAACAAAACAATGAATCAATACAAATATATGCATGTCTCCAAAACATGCATCTCTCCTTAAGTGCCCCTATGCTCATGGGCCATTGGACGCGTTACAAATACATAAATAAATAAATAAAATCGGAATGCAGTGACTGCCGGAGAATTTCCCAATCACTGCTTAAACTGTTTTCATTGAGAAATCTATTTGTTTCAGTGCTGAATATTTGATATCCACATGAATATTTGATGTATTTTATAATAAGAATTTATTACAAAGTAAATTCTGTGTTTATCATCAACAAGATGATTAATTACAGACCCATTAATGGTGGTTTACACTCCGTCACCCGTGAAGGAGAGCTTCCAGACAGAAGATCTTTATTTCATTGTGTTGTGGCGAGGTTTAAGTGCTGGCTGATTTAATTTCCGAATCCTTTTCAAAGTATTATGATCCAATCAAGGCACGAAAATGAGCAATTTCCATGCTTCAGTGCAACAGTCGGTGGCAGGCTATCACACATCAACAACTGTGTTGGGAAAACCTCAACAATTTCCATCATAATAGCAGTGGATTCTTGATTTGCACAGAGGGGGTGTGGCCGCACATTTGCCGTCAGCCTTCATCACTGTGTAACTTGGTCCCTTTTTCAATTCGAGACATATCTGATTATCAGACCTTCAGGAAACATGCAAATACCTGGAACTTCCCTGGATAATGATTACCTTTGTGACGGACAGCTCTGGAATCGGATATTAGCGCCTTGATGCCTCTCGGGAGACGAGTTGTTGCGCTAAATAAGATTTCTACCTACCTACAGAGCAATACCACAAATGTTTTATGAGTTGAGATAATTATGTATTTTCTGCGCCAATGAAGGTTACCTTACTTACTTTTAAAAATATGAAAACACCAAGTGTACCCAGCTCAAATTTTCAACATTCTGTCCTGTGAGGAGCCAGGAATGAGACTCGGACACAAGGGAGTCATGGATTTGGTCAAATACTTTTATTAAAATACGGGGGTTGGGGAAATGCATCTCTGTCTCTGCTTTAAGAGGTGTTTCCCTACCTAAAACCAAAACAAAGGGCCTGTCAATGTCAGAATATCCAAAGCAAAACCGGACTGTGTCCAAAGTACTATTCTGTCTCTCACATTCTAACCAAATTAACTCTAAAATGAAAAGGATAATGTTTTTGGCCTTGATTGGTGTATAAATGTTCAAAAACGAAATGTGTAACTCCAGCACAAAAGGTTGCAGAAGGATAGAGTTCCTTATTCCAGAGGGTGGTTCTCATCCCCTGGATTTCTCTTCACTCTGCTTTATATTCAAGAATATCAGTTACTTATGTTTATCTTGATCCACAACACCACTGGTATCCAAAACAACTAGGTGATAGTCTGTATTTTGCTAGGATACCTAGTGTACTCTCCTGCCAGGTTTCTTCTATCCTCTTCAATATATTTTCACAGTCTTTTGCTAGTCCTGATGTATCCTTATCAGGACTTCTTTTAATACTGTATAATGCACACTGTTCAACTTGATGATGCCTGGTGTGCTTTCCTGCCAGGGCTGTCTCACATGAATATGCTTGTGACTTGCATCTGCCTGGTATACCCTTCTGCCAGGGCTTTTCTCATATACATATTCTTGCACCTTTACTCTTCCTGGTACACTCTCCTGCCAGGGCATTAATCATGTGGGCTCCACACATACTTACAATCTTCTCATATGTGTTCTTGCACTTTTAATCTGCCTCAAATACTCTCCTTCCAGGACTTCTCTTATGTGGGTTCTGCACACCCTTAAAATCTTCTAATGTATTCTTGCACTTTTAATCTGCATAGTATACTCTTCTGCCAGGACTTTTCTCATAGGTGTACTGCATACACTCACAAACTTCACAGTCTCCTATTCTTAGTCTGCTTTGTCTCTTTGAGAAATGTTCATTTGTTCGATCTCTCTCATATATTCCATTCACGTTTGTTAGGTTTTGGCAAGCCTGCTACTACATCCCAGTGTCCCCTCTTCCCTTAGGTGGACTCACTGGTTCTTGCTGGCATATGTGGTTTCTCTCACAGCAACCCGGCTGAGGTTTCTCTTGGTTTTGTTCTCTCTCAGCCCCTCTGCTTCTCTGTCTCCCACAGCTTCTGCACTCTCGCTTCGCATCCATCTGGGCTTCGGTGGTGTGGAGGCTACCTTAGAGTACCTGCAAATGCCCCAAAGCCTTCTGCTTGCTTCTTGCATTCTCTCAGCCTGCTCCTTTCTTCCATGTCGGCGAGCCGGTTGGCTCCATGGCCAGAGTTCCAGGCCCAGGGTTCCTCGGTCAGCATCGAGAGAAGCAGCGTTCTCCAGCCAGCGTCTTCATGCGCCTATCAGCTGGTCTGCTGATTTCAATCTCCCAGCATCACATTTGTCCCTGTAACAACTAGAGTGCAGCGTGTGCTCATGGCTTCCAGTAATCTTCATTACTCTGCTCATCTTTTTAGTCACAGTACTTTCGTTTTTAGGGCAATGGTAGTTGGTTTCTGATGTGTTTGCAAAGTCTGAAAAGATGTTTTTCAGTGACCTTAAAAGGCAAGTCAGTTCTTGAGGACTTGTATGCAGAGTTTAAAAAGATGTTTTCAGGAATCTTGAAAGGTAAGTCAGATTTGAAAGACCTGTATGTAGATTCTTGAAAGGTGTTGATAGGGGAATGGCAGGAGTATCCTCAAAACAAAAAGAGGATACCATGCTACATCTGATGATGTCATGACACCCTCCTGAGGGCTGCCTCCCCCCAAGTGATCCTCCCTCGTATAGCCTCCTCCAGGGTGAGGATCAGATAGCGACTGCCGTCCCCTGGCCACATGGGGAGAGGCCACTGCCGGGAAAGGAGTGATGACAGCATCAGATTTATCACAATCCACACATATAACATGCATTTAAAAAATCATCCTAAGAAATTGTATCTTACACTTTCCAAAATGTTTTGTGACTAGGAGGGGCACAGTTCTGCTGTGGTGACAGTGTTACTTACATTTCCTTAGCAAGAAGACGTGCATTGAGTAGTCTGAATTTCACCTTAGCAGGAGTTTGTGTTTTATTTAATCAATTTGCATTTTATTTGGGGTATTTTAATTGTGCAGACCTGGCAAAGCAGCACTTTACATGGAACAGAGAAATTATTCTGCGAGAGGTGCAGAACTGCAAGTGCTCACTTGGGCGATTTCAGGACTATAGCAATGTAGTGTGGTGGAGATGTTGGGAGAAGGGGAGGGAACTGCTGTAGAAAAGGAAAGGGCTTCAGTCAGTGCTTTAAGTGGGATGAGGAATCGGGAGTGGCCCTGACAAGGGTGTTTGGCCTGTGTATGGGTGAGTGGAGGGGCTGGAAGTTGCTTTGCTACCAACTTGCAGGGCATACTGGTAGCCAAGCAGGAGATTAAGGCACATTTCTATCATACATTCTGCTGCTCCTTCCCCGCCTTCTGTTTCTTAATCAGAAGCACAGAACCTCTCAGGCAGCCCTTTTCACCCAACAGAACCTCTTGGTGAAAAGGCTAAGTGCAGGGGTCGGTGTCTTTGTTTAAGAAACAAAAGGAGATGCTGATGGACTACTATCATACATTTTGGGGCACCCGCCTCTCCTTTTTTCCTTAATCAGAAGCAATGAACCCCGCAGGTAGCCCTTTCACTATGCGCTCTTTTGAATTAAAGGGCTGCTTGAGGGGGTTGGGACCTCAAGGGCATGATGGGGGGAGACCGGCATAGCACCTGCTCAGGAGCACCTTTTTGAGAATGCCTGAGCTCTGCCCCTGGCTAGTTTGAGCCCACTTAAAGCTCTGGGTTCAGTTCTTTTCTGCAAATCTATAGACATGGAACTAATCTCACGTGGGTGGGTAGAGTGCTACAGGGAGAAGTCATGACTATAGTCTTATACTGGGCGGCTTTAGGCTCTCCATTAGGTTGTGCTATGATACCAGTGGCACCTGCCCATCCGGTGATGTGTAGATTCTTGTCAGACAGTGTGGTTTGCGGCAGAAGTTGGGCTTTGAATATAATGGTCAGCAACATGAACTTGATGCATGCACCCGTCCAGGAGCATTGAGGTGAATCAATGTCTACAAGTGAGGTGTAAATTGTTGGCTTCAAGTTGATTTGCTGTATTAATATGAAACGACCACCTCGAAGTTGTATGTTAAGTGATAGCCTATACACTGAAAGATGGTGATAAGGCAGTGAAAATGCTGTGGTAATATACATTTGTTGGGAAAAATAATTGGCTTTAAGGGAGCAAGGGCCAATCGTGAGGCACGGGAGAAGCGTTTCCCAGCATCCCTTGAAGGGTTAAGAAAGCGATGGTTTCTGCTCCCAGTCACCACTGGGAGCGCTCTATAACGGGGGAGCGGTAGGGCAGGCTTGAGATTTAGGGAGAGGGCTGGTCACAGCACAGCAGACCAGAGCTGGTGGAGAGAAACTAGAGTATTATGATCCTGGTTGGCTCTGGAGCCTGTCAATCATTCTCGCCCCCGGCCAATGGCCTGTGGCAAGGGCTGTATATATCATTGACACATTTGCATTGTTTAAAATGACATTGCTTAGCAGAAGTTTCTGTGGTGTTCAGAACGGTGTAATTAGGTAAACAAACAAATGTTTATTTGCTTGGGGGTGGGTAGGAAGTAGATTGTCCATAACACACTGCCCTTTTCTTCTCCCCCTACTCGCTCCACCTTCTTTGAGGTCACTCCCACCCCACGTTCCCCGTTTTCTCAAAATTACTTGCCGCATGTAGCCAGATTTCTCCAGACTTGATGAGAGAGGGTCTTACCACTTGAAGGAAAGGAAGGCCTTAACTTCCGACTGTGAGTCCTTCCTTCCTTCCTTCCTTCCTTCCTTCCTTCCTTCCTTCCTTCCTTCCTTCCTTCCTTCCTTCCTTCCTTCCTTCCTTCCTTCCTTCCTTCCTTCCTTCCTTCCTTCCTTCCTTCCTTCCTTCCTTCCTTCCTTCCTTCCCAAACACTGTGGGTTCTCGGGCTGGGACACCGGGCACAGACATGCATGGTGATGGAGCAAACACTGTGGGTTCTCGGGCTGGGACACCAGGCACATGCATGCATCATGGTGATGGGGCAAACACTGTGGGTTCTCGGGCTGGTATACCAGGCACATGCATGCATCATGGTGATGCGGCAAACATTGTAGGTTCTCTGGATGCTGGAAATAATTTAGGGTTATAGTCATGCAACATGCGCACCTAATGCAATAATTAAACTTTAAAGATCTTGTCAACCAAATGTTTTTATTTTCTTTGTCAGGATAGATTCAATTGATCTCTCAGAATTGATTCAAACGTTCCCTCAACAAGTGTTTCCCCAAGTTCATTGGGTCGTCAGGAGGGTGATCTTATCATTTCATTAATACAATGTTTCGTTTTGAAATGTATTATTTGTCATACATAGTACAAATTTCTGTTGAAACAAAAAAAATGAAAAAATATATAATGAACAGAAGATATAAACTGACCTCACATATTCAATGAACATAAAATTGTCTAAGGAAAAAATCATTAGAAGTACATTGAGATAACACATATTTTCAATTTCTGGATAGATGAGAACTAGGCAATTTAGATTGCTAGTTGTTTTTTGGTGTTTTCACCTGGATGTACTTTCATAGTTCCAATTGATCATTATATAGATCAAATATAAAAAGATGAATTTTTAGAGCGCTCACCTTAACAGTGGACAAAGAAATAGACACTATCAGAAGCAAAATAGATTAATTGAATATACCGGAAGGAACTTTTAAAAACTTTCAAATCTTAGACAACTACCTGAAAAAATATGAACAAGAAATCAAAATCAAAATGCAACAAACATTCTTACTAGATGAATTAGACTATACATTTAAACGTGTGTATACCTTTCACAAAAGAAATATTCTTAAAAATCCTCCCACCAAAATCAAACCAGCACCTACTCTAGTCTCGGAAAGTGAAACATCCTTATCATCAGAAACTGAACAAACAAGTGAATGAGAAATTGATAACTTGGAGGGAAATACCACTCCGGACCAAGAAGATTCAGAAGAAACACAGAGACCATACTCTTTTTTAGAAGAGTACAAAAAACACAAACAAAGAAAAACACAAGTAATGACAATATCACAGTTCATCACAGACGAACGGAACAAAGATCCCAACAAAGATGGAAAATCAAAAGGGGCCACAGGGGGAGACCAGGTAGCAGAAAACGACGCAAAAGAGCAAAGGAACTCAGCAAGAACAAAGAATCAATCACAAAAGAGAGTCTAGTTCTTAACCTCTCTAGTATACAATGTTCTAAACCACTTGAAACAGCTCTATATAAAGAACTTTCCTTCAGCCTCTCCTCTTACTCAAACTATTTTCAGGAAACTTTGGATGTTTTCAAATTTGGAAGACTCCTTAAACTCAAAAAATTCTTTGCTACAAGAGAACCATTCGCAAAAAAGAAGGAAATTTTAACTAACACCACACCTTCTGACTTAAGCATTTCACATTCTCTTAATACAGTAGAATTACTCAACCTTCAAGAAATTAATAATGTCCACACAATTGAAACTTTTGCTTCTGATATGGACTCAGATTTAGACTTGGCAGAAAAGACATCATTGAAAAACAAATCATCCTTCTATCCCCAACTGCCTCCGGGGAACACAGTGGACATTTTCCAAAAGGTTGTATTAGGAGACTTGAGAACCAACTACCTCTGGAAAAATAAACCAACCTGCAAAATTAAATTCAAATTAACCACAACTGTCATGATGCCTACCTCCAAGGAGCCAGACCAGGCCCAGCTACCCCAGAGGCAGACATCATGTCCCCGAGGGAAGTCTCAGCAGCCCCAAGTAGGGGCCCTTTGGACTCTGTCCTGGCGCCTTCGGCGCCAGGCTCATATTGGACAACAGTCCTGGCGCCATAGGCGCCAGGCTCATAAAAGATGACTGTGTGTTTAAAGGTGCTTGGTGTAAACTTACCTGATGCAGACCATGCTGCAACATCCGGGCCATCTAGAGGCCTGAATGGGACTACTTTATCTTTGGGGACTACTTAACCACACGGGTGTGGCCGGAGGAAGAATACATACCTGAGAGGAAGGATACATACCTGGAACTACTTTGAAGGCTATTTAAGCCACGCCCAAGCAGCAACTCACGCTTCGCGTTGTTCTGCATCTAGCAGCTGGACGCTCACCGTGTCTGCTCCTGCATCCTGACTTCTGCCACGCCCGCCAGCATCCTGGAACACCTGCAAAGGGAGAAGAGAAGAGAATAGGAGAAAGAAGAGTCCTTACCTGCTAAATCTGCATTCCGGAGACATTTCGCTGACGATCCTGAAAAGGAAGACATTCATTTTTAAAGCACATCGCATCGATCGCTGCAGCGCCGCATTCCACTCCCCTTTACTAGGCGCCTCCATGTTCATCAGCGACCATCTGGATCCGCAACCACATTTCAGCGCCTAGGGAGAAAAAGACAAGAACAAAGGTGAGCTAGGGAAGAGAATAAGAAAACCTTAATTTGCCATCATAACACTTACCTGTTGGGTCATTCCCACTTCATTTCGGGTCAGTGCCGCATCCTGGCATTTCCAGACCCCGGCCCCTAAGGGGAAAAAGAGACATCAGCGTTAGTGAGTGAATGCTAAGACATTACCTGAACGCTCATTAAAGACTTACCTGATATCTACTGGAACTGCACCTTTCACTTCGGGTCGGTGCCATATCTCCGGCATTTCCGAACCCCCGCCCCTATGGGGAAAAAAGACACAAGCATTAGTGCATTAATGCAAGGACACTAAAGGAACCTCTCATCAAACAACTCACCTGAGTTTCCTTTGTCGGTTCCATTGCTCATCTCTGAATCTTTGTTCTGCACCTGAAATAGAGACAACAGACAATTATTATTTCGGGCTCATACTTATAAACAGAATTCTCACAGTACTTTACCGGGAAGGTCAAGCAAACTTGAACTCTCTACAATCCTTGATCCAGTGAAGTAACTGGATTACAACATGCCCCTGCATCAGAAGCAGGATGGAGAGCTTGTCCTTTCAGATCCTAATGTGAGACTTCACGGGGCATCGCAGAAGGGTTTCATGGAGGGTGAGAAGGGAGTGGGAGGCTTACACATTATCCCGCAGATTGTTGATACTCCCTTTTCACACACAGAAGGATATTTCTGCGAGTCAGACAAGCCAGATTTGAAGGTCCGGTCCTGTCCATCTTCCGAGTCCTGCGCTTCACCATAGAAGAGGCAACAGCACTCCAAACCAGGCCTGCGCCTCCGTGGGAGTCAGGTGAGCATAACAGAATGCGAAGCCTACCTACAATTTCCCACCCCAGCGCTATGGAAACTTCTGAGACAGACCAGCTGGCCCAGCTTTTGGGGGAATTACGGGCAGAAGTACACTCCGCCCGCCAGGAGACTAACGCTCTCAAAAGAGAACTGATCCTATCTAAGGAAAGAACTGATGACCTGGACAAACGGTTGTTGCAGGGTCAGGCAGGACAAACTCCTTTACCTAGTCCCGTGGGTAATCCCACTTCTATGATTTCGAATAACCCGGTACAAATCCATCTACCTGGAAACATGCCTTTGGCCCTCCTGAACGTTTCGCTGGGGACCCCAAGAAATATGCTGTTTTTATGAACCAATGTCGCTTACACTTCCTATGCAGACCTGGGGCCTTCCCTAATGACCAGACCAAGGTAGCTTTTGTATTATCTTATCTCAGCGGCAGTGCTGCCGATTGGTCAGTTCCTTTGGTAAATCAAGATGACCCAATTCTCCAGGATTTTCAAGGCTTCCAGGCAAGCATGGAAAGATTATTTGCTCGACACTCTCAGGGACAGGCCCTAGACAACGAACTGCTATCCTTACGACAAGGTAACCGGGATCTCTTATCTTACATCGCCACCTTTAATAGGTTGGTTGTGGAAACTGGGTGGCCAGAGAATAAAAGGATCACATTATTTCATCGAGGTCTGCGCGGAGAACTTAAAGACGTGCTAGCCCAAATAGTAAATCCACCCCAAGTCTGCGCGGAGTTCATAGACTTTGTGGTCCAACTTGATCACAGACTTCAGAATAGAAAAGCAGATCGATCCAAGTTTGAAACCAGAGTGTTGATCAAAACTCACGCTAACCCCAAGAGTACTGACGTTTCAGAACCTATGCAAATCGGTGGAGTTAAAGGACCGTTAACGCAGAAGGAACGGGAGAGAAGGCGGCAAAAGCAATTATGTCTCTATTGCGGAGCTTCTGGTCACTTTCTACGAGATTGTCCGGTAAAACCACCTAAGAAGGTGGTTGGAGCCACTGACAACAATTTACCAGAACCTGATTCGGGAAACGACCAAGCCCGACAAGCGTAGAGGTCCGCTTGCCGAGCTTGAAAACAAACTCTTTGACCTCGCATTTCATCATGCCAATGGTCCTCGTGGATCCGAAACAGCCTCGGCGGTTGCATGCTATAAAGGCATACATCGACAGTGGAGCTATTGGAAACTATATAGATCGTGAATTGGCCTCCAGGATTAATCTCCCTCTCCGTCCGAAAACTAACAAGGATGTCATTACTACAGTTGGTGGAACCGAAATAGCCTCAGGGCCGGTAACTCATTCCACTACAGAAGTGACACTAGTGGGTCAGGATGGACATCGGGAAGCTAATGTGTTTGACGTAATCAAGGCCCCACAGTTTCAAGTAATTCTAGGAATTCCTTGGTTAGAAGCACATAATCCTCGAATAGACTGGCGAGCAAAGAGAATAACCTTTCCTGATTGTGAACAAACTTGTTATCCAAGAAATCCAAATATGGGCCTGGCCTCAGTAACTTCCGCCACTACACAACTACCGGCTGAGTACCAAGAATTCCAAGATGTTTTCCAAAAAGAACAGGCCAACACGTTACCTCCCCACCGGTCTTACGATTGTCAAATCGATCTGGTACCCAATGCTCAACCGCCTTGCAGTAGGATGTATGCTCATACTGAACCTGAGAACCTTCATTTGCGTCAGTATTTAGATCAGTACCTTGCCAATGGTTTTATTCGCCCGTCAAAGTCTCCTGTTTCCTCAGCTCTGTTCTTCGTGCCGAAAAAAGAAGGCAACCTTAGAACATGTATTGACTACCGCGCCCTAAATCAAATAACAATTAAGAATCGTTATCCTCTGCCCCTGATCCCTGAACTTCTCGACCAGGTAAAAGATGCTTGTATGTACACCAAGTTAGATCTCCAGGGAGCTTATCACCTGGTGCGTATAAAAGAAGGCGACGAATGGAAGACTGCATTCCGCACCAAATATGGGCTCTTTGAATATCAGGTGATGCCCTTCGGATTGTGCAACGCACCTGCCGCCTTTCAATACTTTATGAATGATGTTCTTCGGGAACTTATCGATGTTTGTGTCATTGTATATATCGACGACATCCTGGTGTACTCCTCTTCGGAATCCGATCACAGAAAACATGTCAGGGCAGTTCTTGAAAAATTGCGCCAGCACAAACTGTTTGCAAAACTCGAAAAATGCGTTTTTCACACCACAGAAGTCGAGTTTCTCGGATTCATCCTGACACCTAAAGGAGTCCGAATGGACTCGCGAAAGGTGGACGCCATCCTCAAATGGCCATCTCCTAGCTCTGTGAAGGGGGTTCAGAGCATGCTTGGTTTTGCCAATTTTTATCGAAGATTCATCCCGGAATTTTCTCGAGTGGTCCAACCCATCACAGCTCTCTTACGGACGAATAAACGCTTCGAATGGACTCAAGAGGCAGAACAGGCCTTTCAAGACCTAAAGTCTAAATTCACCTCCGCACCTGTGTTGAAGCATCCACGCCCAGATCTCCCTTACATTGTTGAAACCAACGCATCCAGCTTAGCTATGGGAGCTGTCCTGTCTCAAAGGGATCCAATAACTAACCAACTACACCCTGTAGCCTTTTGGTCCAGAAATTTCTCGGCTCCTGAAATTAATTACGCAATCACCGACACAGAGTTACTAGCTATTAAGCCCACCTTCAAAGCTTGGCGTCATTACCTCCTCGGCGCAAGACACACCATCACGGTGATTACAGATCACAGAAATGTGCAATATTTAAAGACGGCCAAAGCCCAATCATCACGTCAACTCCGATGGGCTTTATTCTTTGCGGAATTTGATTTTGTAATCACATATCGCCCTGGTTGCAAGAATGGCAAAGTGGAGGCTTTATCCCGGATTGGGATGGAAGAAACAAATTTGAGCTTAGAACCTGTACCGATTATACCTGAACAGAGAATTTTGGGTTTGAGCCAAAAGGGGTCACACTTTTCCGTTAATAATGATTTACCGTACTTCCAGGGGCGATTATTTCTGCCTGACAAAGAACTGCAAGAACTTGTTATTTCCCATTATCATGATACATTAATGGAAGGACATCCTGGTATCGCTAAAACTGAGGAAAAGATCAAACGACAATTCTGGTGGCCATCCTGGAGAAAAGACATAAAATCTTTTGTGATGTCTTGCGGAGTTTGCGCCCAAAATAAAGGTCAAAAGAAAAGACCAGCCGGTCTTCTACAACCTTTGGATATTCCACTGGCACCTTGCTATGGATACAACACTATCTTGGTGATTGTGGATCTCTTCTGCAAAAATGGCCCATTTTATCCCTTTAAAAGGGTTACCCTCAGCCTCCATCTTGGCCAAGGAATTTCTGGAGAACATAGTTCGTATGTATGGTTTTCCATCCATATTAGTCTCAGATCGAGGAAGCCAGTTTATTTCCCATTTTTGGAGGAAATGTTGTCAACTGGCGCAAATTGATGTACGATTATCCACCATCCCCAAACCGATGGCCAAACCGAGAGAACTAACCAAACCCTTGAACAATATCTTCGGTGTATGTTGCACCAATCTGAAAGCAATTGGAAAGACATTCTTTGGATCGCAGAATATGCATATAACAATTCTGTACATTATGGAACAGGACAAACCCCTTTTTACACCTTGTATGGTCATCATCCTCGAACCTCAGACCTGGACCCTCCTCAAAACCTGGAAATGCCTGCGGTAGATCATTTACATTCCATGATAACCCGAGCTTTCAAAGAAGCTACGACTCATCTTCAGCAAGCCAAGAGAAAGTACAAAGAAAATGCTGATTTACATTGAAGTGAAACACCTCCGTACCAAATAGGGGACCAGGTGTGGCTAGCAACTAAACATTTACCTCTCAAAGGACCGTGGACTTTCAACCCCAGATACATAGGACCCTATCCCATCAAAGCTATAATCAACCCGGTGGCCTTTAAACTCGATCTACCAGCGAACATGCGAATTCATCCCGTTTTTCACGCCTCACTGTTGAAACCAGTGCAACTAGGAACCAGACTGATCAAACCACCAGAACCAATTCAGATTGATGGGGAATTAGAATTTGAAGTTAAAGACATATTGGATTCAAAAGTGTTAAAGTCAAAACTCTTCTATCTAGTTGATTGGAAGGGTATGGACCTCAGGAGAGATCTTGGGAACCAAGCGACCATGTACACGCGCCGCGATTAATACAAAAATTCCACTGAAAATTCCCAAACAAGCCAAAACCCCCGGAGAGAACAACCTTGGGAGGGGCCTTGGGAGGGGGTACTGTCATGATGCCTACCTCCAAGGAGCCAGACCAGGCCCAGCTACCCCATAGGCAGACATCATGTCCCCGAGGGAAGTCTCAGCAGCCCCAAGTAGGAGCCCTTTGGACTCAGTCCTGGTGCCTTTGGCACCATGCTCTTATTGGACAACAGTCCTGGCGCCATAGGCGCCGGGCTCATAAAAGATGACTGTGTGTTTAAAGGTGCTTGGTGTAAACTTACCTGATGCAGACCATGCTGCAACATCCGGGCCATCTAGAGGCCTGAATGGGACTACTTTAACTTTGGGGACTACTTAACCACACGGGTGTGGCCGGAGGAAGAATACATACCTGAGAGGAAGGATACATACCTGGAACTACTTTGAAGGCTATTTAAGCCACGCCCAAGCAGCAACTCACACTTCGCGTTGTTCTGCATCTAGCAGCTGGACGCTCACCGTGTCTGCTCCTGCATCCTGACTTCTGCCACGCCCGCCAGCATCCTGGAACACCTGCAAAGGGAGAAGAGAAGAGAATAGGAGAAAGAAGAGTCCTTACCTGCTAAACACCGCATTCCGGAGACATTTTGCCGACGATCCTGAAAAGGAAGACATTCATTTTAAAAGCACATCGCATCGATCGCTGCAGCGCCGCATTCCACTCAGCTTTACTAGGCGCCTCCATGTTCATCAGCGACCATCTGGATCCGCAACCACATTTCAGTGCCTAGGGAGAAAAAGACAAGAACAAAGGTGAGCTAGGGAAGAGAATAAGAAAACCTTAATTTGCCATCATAAAACTTACCTGTTGGGTCATTCCCACTTCATTTCGGGTCGGTGCTGCATCCTGGCATTTCCAGACCCCGGCCCCTAAGGGGAAAAAGAGACATCAGCGTTAGTGAGCGAATGCTAAGACATTACCTGAACGCTCATTAAAGACTTACCTGATATCTACTGGAACTGCACCTTTCACTTCGGGTCGGTGCCATATCTCCGGCATTTCCGAACCCCGGCCCCTATGGGGAAAAAAGACACAAGCATTAGTGCATTAATGCAAGGACACTAAAGGAACCTCTCATCAAACAACTCACCTGAGTTTCCTTCATCGGTTCCATTGCTCATCTCAGAATCTTTGTTCTGCACCTGAAATAGAGACAACGGACAATTATTATTTCGGGCTCATACTTATAAACAGAATTCTCACAGTACTTTAACGGGAAGGTCAAGCAAACTTGAACTCTCTACAATCCAGTGAAGTAACTGGATTACAACGCGCCCTGCATCAGAAGCAGGATGGAGAGCTCGTCCTTTCAGACCCTAAGGTGAGACTTCACGGGGCATCGCAGAAGGGTTTCGTGGAGGGTGAGAAGGGAGTGGGAGGCTTACACAATATCCCGCAGATTGTTGATACTCCCTTTTCACACACAGAAGGATATTTCTGCGAGTCAGACAAGCCAGATTTGAAGGTCCGGTCCTGTCCATCTTCCGAGTCCTGCGCTTCACCATAGAAGAGGCAACAGCACTCCAAACCAGGCCTGCGCTTCCGTGGGAGTCAGGTGAGCGTAACAACATCAGAAAAGAAAGCCATTCAAGAATTATGAAAAGATGAAAATTTGACAGTCAAACAAGCCGATACGGGAGGAAAAATAGTACTCCTTAACACTGAAGACTACATTAAAATGGCAGAAATTCACCTTAAAGACACAGATTATTATGAAAACCTAACAACAAGTCCAATTCCCAACTTAATTACAACATGGGCCACCAAAACAAAAAATTGGAATGATGAAGGACTCCTTACTGATGAAGAATATGACTTTCTAAACATCAAACATCCGATCATCGGAAGTATCTATTTTCTACCTAAAATACACAAAAAATACACAACACTACCAAGCAGCAGACTTATAATCAACAGTATAGGATCCTTAACAGAGCCTATTTCAGCTTACATAGAAACTCAGTTGTAACCTCTTGTGGTGAATCTATCATCATTCATCAAAGACACAAAAGATGTCAGACAACAACTTACCCTTATAAAATGGGATGCAGATTTCAAACTAGTAACGTTTGGCGTAACTGCTCTTTATACAAGTATCATTCACAAAAAAGGTATTGAAACGGTCAAATTCTTTCTGCAAACTTGATCATTGTCCTACTACCATCAGAATGAAATGATTAGCGATATGTTGGACTTTACTCTCAACAATAACCTCTTCCTATTCAACAAACAACTATACAGGCAAAAACAAGGCACAGCCATGGGCGCGAAATTCGCCCCGGCTTGTCAATATGTCTCATAACAGATTCCAAATTCGTTCTGAGCTCCGCACAGACAGAGAGCATAAATTTAACACTGGTGCTGCATCCATGTGGCCTGAATCTTTATTCCTTAGATCTGCTGACTAGACTGCGTATGTGATTTTTTTCTAATACCCACATGATGTCATTCTATGTAAATGCAATTACATTTTGGAATCTGGATACTCATGACTATGAGCTTTGCCATCATATATGGCGAATGTGGGCTAGGTAGGCCACATGGATGCAGCACTGACAAGTTGATGGTGTCAGTGTTGAAGTACTGCCAAGCAATGTAATCTTTGGTCTAAATAATCAGGTAGCCAAAACTGCTAGGTGCTATGTTTTAATAATGCAGCATTTAATTATGGGTCACGAAAGCCTCATTGGTAGCATATCTTTGTATGTTGACCAAGTGACATAACATATGGTAGACACTACTATCTGCAACACTATACCCACGAGATCGTTGTGTGAGTTTACATGCCCCGGGTTAACTCCTTGGATCGCACACGCATACATACTTGACACCGCTGACAAATGGCCTTGGTGCAGTCCTCGGGAAACCCTACCTAGAGGGAACTCAATGACTGGTGCGCCATGGGGGCACCCCGTGGCTTTTTCATACCGCGGTTGTGCCCCCATGCGCACTAGTTTTCCTTCTTGTTCACAATAAACATAGTTGTCCAGGTTTACCTGAATCCTTCATGAGGATCGTCTTATTCAGTGTAGAGGTTAGCGCTGACACGCGAACCGAACTAATTACATGATTGCACGAAATCCCTATCTCCATGACAACGGATGTTTGGGCTGGGGATCCCACACCAAGATGGTCACCGTCCGGCCTCCCCGTGTGCATGCGTGGGGTTGCCGAGACAACCTTGAACGATCCCCACGGCCGTGCTGCTTTCAGTACAGCAGTCGGCGCGGTTGGAGAAGCTTCGTGACACGGTGAGTGAAGGCATTAACCCGAATGAGATTACGATATAGGCAAGCTGCACCTTTATGCATGCCGTACTCTGGGGAGGCATGAAGGGAAGTATATTGGGATACTGTCTCCTCTATCCCACTCTAAGGATCGGGCATACATGGGACTATTGTCCACCGCCTGAGTCCATATTGGTACCTTTGAACAGAACTTCAATTCACAGTAAATATCACTTATTCAATTGTAGGGTTCTTGCCGTACTATGCCTGGCCGCCTCCCAGTCTCCCATGATTGCCATCTGAAGACTGGGTGAGTGCAGCGGTGCTGCTTTAATTACATTTCTTCTGACAAAGGTTAAATCTGACTCTTCTTAGGTTACTTACCTTGGCTCCCTATTTTTGATTGTTTTCATGATAGGTCAAATTCTGGATCTCTCCAGCCCTCGATGAGAGGTTAGTAACTTTAGCCTCCCCGTATCTTACGTTTAGCCTCACTTTGTCTTTATTCTTGCTAGTTAACTAAATGAATGTCCCTTTGAATTGCCCACAGGACCAGAATTAGGAATCTACTACTTCTTGTAGCACGCCAGATATAGGAACAGAGAAGCCCCCACCCTGAAGATGGATCTTTGATCCGAAACACGTTGGTTGATTGTCTAAATCTAAAAAGGGTTTCCATGGAGGGAGCCAACCACTCCAAGTGACAATTGCGTCCAACACACTTTTTTACTAACAATCAAAAAATTGTCTTTTTATTGCTATGCTCACTATTTGTTTGAAGTATCAACCTTTTGTTTGAAGTGTCAATGTTTTTTGATATTGTCATGAAAGACAATAATGTGGAAATTTATCACTTGTATTTGTGTAAAACTAGAGAATAAAAAGATTCTCTGAGAATTAAGTTTGAGGCTGGGTCTATTGAATGAAGAATATCATTTATTTATTTATTTAATGAAAGGTTTGCGACATAACATAAATGTTAACTGTTTGTATCTAATCAGAGTATCTATGAATACACAAATATATATCTAAGCCTCCACAGGTTAAAGTCTACCAAAGTATTAATGAATGTTGATTGGGACTTCCTGTTGCATTAGGAGTGCATTTGGGCCTACTGGGTAGAAATACACAGTGCTGTTTTTAGGACACAGTGAAGTGTCATAAAAAAAGACGATTTTATTTATCTGTCGCTAAATCAGCCTGACCCAAAATGGTGTCTAGGAATCAGTTTTGTTAAACCTAACATAATGTCATACTCAATTGGTTGCCATATTTAAAGTATTCAAATGATTTCTCCTACTATCAAAATATGCCATTGACATATATAATGGCCATCTCCATATCACCAAAAGCATCACCTATATACGTTTTTTATATGTTGAATGTCAGTTATACATTCAATGTAATTCGGACAAATCTATTAAAAATGGTAATTCGCAACACAACCATTTACAAAAAATCGAGCGTAAAGAATCTAATAATTACTAATTTTGAGACTCACGAATACTAGGTGAAATTATTGCCATTACTATCCGAAAACCGTATCTCAACATAAGTTCGAGTTTTCAAGGCACTGCATTAGTGAATACAATTCGTTCTTAAAAAAATAGACGTAACGAACGTAAATCGTTCGTAACGTAGCACACGTGACACACGCACGCCCAATCATTGTATTAAAAGGTGACCATCTTGGAGTCAGTCACGGCCCGCAAATCTAACTTCGAATTAAAATCGTCGTCCATCCGAAAGGAAGTCAGATTTGAATCATGTTAAAGGTAAGAAGCCTGATTCTTTTACTCAGAATCTAACCTAACACTTGAATAAGCCAACAATAGGATCATGCTAAACAAAGCATTTTTTCCTGTTGTCCTCATAGACTTCAGCGCGAAGAGATGCCTTTAAAACTTTAAAAACGTACAAACTTTATTACTGTCGGCACATTGCAAAGCGCCTAATCAGTTCTGAATCTAAGAATATATTTGCTCTAAAGGTAAGAATCCTTGTTCATTTGCCTTGCAATTTACCAAACATTCTAATAAACCAATATAAGGAACATGCTAAAAGAAACAATAATTTTTGTTATCCGCATAGATTACTGCGTGACCAGACGCGACCAGACGCCACAAAAATGTACAAGTCTGACTACCATTGGCACTTTGCAAAGCTTACAAAATAGTTTTTGACTGAAGAAGGGGCATATCAAAATAAAACGATATCCGGACACTCTGTCCACTGTTAAGGTGAGCGCTCTAAAAATTCATCTTTTTATATTTGATCTATATAATGATCAATTGGAACTATGAAAGAACGTCCAGGTGAAAACATCAGAAAACAACTTGCAATAAGAAATTCCATTGCTTTATTAAAAATCTAAACTGCCCAGTACTCATCTATCCAGAAATTGAAAATATGTGTTATCTCAATGTACTTCTAATGATTTTTTCCTTAGACAATTTTATGTTCATTGAATATGTGAGGTCAGTTTATATCTTCTGTTCATTATACATTTTTTTCATTTTTTTTGTTTCAACAGAAATATGTACTATGTATGACAAATAATACATTTCAAAACGAAATATTGTATTCATGAAATGATAAGATCACCCTCCTGACGAACCAATGAACTTGGGGAAACACGTGTTGAGGGAACGTTTGAATCAATTCTGAGAGATCAATTGAATCTATCCTGACAAAGAAAATAAAAACATTTGGTTGACAAGATCTTTAAAGTTTAATTATTGCATTAGGTGCGCAGGTTGCATGACTATAACCCTAAATTATTTCCAGTATCTGAAACACTCCGCAGTCAGAGTGATATAGTCATCCCTACGCAGCACCCAAAAAATTGATGAAAAGAAACAAGATACAGTATTGTACATATCCAGTTCGCCAACAGCTGTTCTTTTAGGCTGCAAAACCTACATACACTATTAGGTTCTCTGGATGGTACACAAGGCACAGACATGCATCATGGTGATGGGGCAAACACTGAGGCTCTCTGGCTGGGACACTCGGCACAGACATGCATCATGGTGATGGGGCAAACACTGAAGTTCTCTGGCTGGGACACTGGGCACAGACATGCATCATGGTAATGGGGCAAACACTGCAGGTTCTCTGGCTGGTACACAATGCACAGACATGCATCACAGTGATGGGGCAAACACTGAAGGTTCTCTGGCTGGTACATCGGGCACAGACATGCATCATGGTCATGGGGCAAACACTGTGGGTCCGCTGGCTGGAAGGCCAGGCAGAGACATGCAACATGGTGATGGGGCAAACCTTGTGGGTTTTCTGGCTGGAAGACCAGGCACAGACATGCATCAGGATGATGGGGCAAACACTGTAGGATTTCTGGCTGTGACACCGGGCACAGACATGCATCATGGTGATGGGGCAAACACTGTAGGATTTCTGGCTGTGACACCGGGCACAGACATGCATCATGGTGATGGGGCAAACACTGTAGGATTTCTGGCTGTGACACCGGGCACAGACATGCATCATGGTGATGGGGCAAACACTGTAGGATTTCTGGCTGTGACACCGGGCTCAGACATGCATCATGGTGATGGGGCAAACACTGTAGGATTTCTGGCTGTGACACCGGGCACAGACATGTATCATGGTGATGGGGCAAACACTGTAGGTTCACTGGCTGGTACACCGGGCACAGGCATGCATCATGGTGATGGGGCAAACATTGTAGGCTCTCAGGCTGGGACACCAGGCAGAGACATACATCATGGTGATGAGGAAACATTGTAGGTTCTCGAGCTGGGACACCGGGCACAGACATACATCATGGTGATGGGCAAACACTGTAGCTCCTCTGGTTGGGATGCCGCACAACAGACTTGCATTATGGTGATGGGGAAACATTGTATGTTCCCTGGTTAGGACATGAGGCACAGAAATACAACATGGTGATGGGGCAAACATTGTAACTTCTCTGGCTGGGACACTGGGCAGAGCAATGAAACATGGTGATGGGGCAAGCATTGAATGTTCTCTGTTTGGGACATGGGGCGCAGACATGCAACATGGTGATGGGGCAAACATTGTAACTTCTCTGGCTGGGACACTGGGAACAGAAATGCAACATGGTGATGGGGCAAACATTGTAACTTCTCTGGCTGGGACACTGGGCACAGCAATGTAACATGGTGATGGGGCAAACATTGTAGCTTCTCTGGCTGGGACACTGGGCACAGCAATGAAACATGGTGATGGGGCAAACTTTGTAACTTCTCTGGCTGGGACACTGGGCACAGCAATGAAACATGGTGATGGGGCAAACATTGTAGCTTCTCTGGCTGGGACACTGGGCACAGCAATGAAACATGGTGATGGGGCAAACATTGTAGCTTCTCTGGCTGGGACACTGGGCACAGCAATGAAACATGGTTATGGGGCAAACTTTGTAACTTCTCTGGCTGGGACACTGGGCACAGCAATGAAACATGGTGATGGGGCAAACATTGTAGCTTCTCTGGCTGGGACACTGGGTACAGAAATGCAACATGGTGATGGGCAAACATTGTAGCTTCTCTGGCTGGTACGCTGGGCAACAGACTTGCATCATGGTGATGGGCAAACATTGTAGCTTCTCTGGCTTGGACACTGGGTACAGAAATGCAACATGGTGATGGGGAAACATTTTATGTTCTCTGGTTGGGACACCGGGCACAGACCTGCATCATGGAGAATGGGAAACATTGTATGTTCTCTGGTTAGGACATGAGGAACAGAAATACAACATGTTGATGGGGCAAACATTGTATGTTCTCCATTTGGGACATGGGGCGCAGACATGCAACATGGTGATGGGGCAAACATTGTAGCTTCTCTGGTTGGGGCATGAGGCACAGACATGCAACATGGTGATGGGGCAAACATTGTGGGTTCGCTGGCTGGGACACCGGGCACAGACATGCATTATGGTGATGAGGAAACATTGTAGGTTCTCTGGCTGGGACACCGGGCGCAGATATGCATCATGGTGATGCGGGACCTCATGAATACAGGAGATTGTTGGTAGGGACTACAGGATTGGTTAATTAAAGTAGGCTTAGACTACACCAATCTTCGCAAGGAGTAGCAAGAAGAACTCATCATTGGACCCTAGTTGAAGGCACAGTCTGCCTTCCATCTTCCGCCAGTGAAGAAAGGCCAGGGCCTCCAAAGAGGGAAGCACGATCCCTCCTCTAAACATCTCCCAGGGAACAGAGGGAGATACCGAATCTAGAGGATCCACTATCCGCTCCATAACCAGTACCCAGCCAGCACACAGCGTGCCCTTTGGCCAGTGCTACAGAACCGTCGATCCACACTGAGACAAAGATTCCTGACCCGATCCACTGTGTAAGCCAGCCTGCAGCCGTTCATCCCGTTTCGTTTGCCGATCCGTCTTGGCGCCTGATACCCGCAGCTGACTCCCATCTTGAACTCTGTCCCAGAAGCCTGCAAAGCGCCCTAAAGCCGACTCAACCCTGTCAAGCAGCAAAAACACCTACAGCACCAGGTAAATTGTGGTTCTGCCCCCCCTGTCCTTGCCGGAAGACCCCTAGAGACATTTTACGAGCCATTGATCTCTTGGTGCTGAAGCCAAGTAACCTTAAACTGTTGTGATTATTAACAATACCGACTACCCTCCTGTCAGTATTCAGAGTGCATCTCTTTTCCTTCTCTGAAACTGTCTGTCCTCTACATTCCTTTAAAGGGTGGGTTGTATTTCGTAGTGTTGCAAGAACTGTCTGCTGTGATATAAATAAATTAGATATTTTTGATAGAGCCTTGAGTGGGCAGTCTCTTTTATGATTGGGTAATAATTGTATTTTTGCTCTGTTGCAACTAACCAACTATCCATGACCTTTTGGAGATAAGCCTGCTATTCCATCCACGTTACCAAAATTGGACAAGGAGGTTTATAATTTGCTTGTTATTCCAATCTGTTTGGATCCCTTCTGGTGTACTAGAAGTGAGGGGCTGATTTTATTTTTATTTTTATTTATTGTTTGCTTGTTAGGTGCTTATACAATAATAACATACTGTTTAAAAGCGCCCACAGGGCAGGGATGGAGCGAGGGTGGGAAATACATTACAACACAATATTTAAGAGCAGTGAGGGGAAGAGGGAGAGGGACGAACGTACTATGCCTTGTGAATATTCAGAACGTGCAAGTGCAGCACCACCTTTTAGGCCTCCACACCATGGCACAGAACAACTGGCGAGCAACAAAGTAGGGTGCTGCGAGCCACATCCTGCCCAGCTACCTTCCTCTTCTTTGATGCCTTCCAACTGACATCTTGCGAAAACACCATATGCACTTCAAAATCGAAAAGAATCCAACACGCCAAATCCAGCTGCAACTGAACTGATGCCTTCTGCCCAAGCGTCCTCACTCAGCTAACGCTGACAACTTTGTTTGTGATACTGCACCCCTTCCGATCTTCGACTCTCAGCCAGCCTTCTGGTCATCACCTGTCAGACAAGATATGCATTAGGAAGGGTCACACAACGCCATTTTGTTCCATAAACACATGACAGGCATTATAACACAACTGATCAACAATGTTTTGCGTCATTGGGCGGGATAATGCACACCTTCTTGTCTTTAATAGAATCAAGACTCCCTGTGCTACAGCAGAGTTCATCTTCATTCTATGTCAAGACCGGAGGTGAGCAATCTGCTTGTTCAAACCTATTCACTACTGCCGCTGCTGCACTCGCTATTGGCTTAAAGTAAAAAGTCTGGAATGTGATGTCGCTGGACCAATCCATGGCTCTCAATATGTCCTCCAGATTAGCTCCCGCGCGAAAAGATTTGAAAGACAGTGCGCCCCTCACTGAATGCGCTCCGAATTGTGTTATGTCTATACCTGTCAGCGGCATGATCTCACACACCCAAGGGCTATAGTCACTGCTGCCACCTATTTTAAAGGTTTTCTGTACATGATAAGTAATTGTGACACCAAAAACAAGGTATACCACTAGCTTCCCACCTCTACCACACAGCAGTACTGGGTACAGCCTAGTCACAGAAAATGGTGCAAAACATTACATTTGAACAAAAAGGGCCTCATATCAAAACAAACATATTTTAATATTTATACATCACACAATGTGTTCACATAAAACCAATAAAACACTACTAAATGCAGATGTGACTTGAAGAGCGACACAAAGCCACCATGGGAGTTCACCCACAGGGAGAGCTGTTTTCAAATGAACTGTCAAGATTAATATTGATTTGAAGTAACGCAATGTTAGTAATAGTGACTTCAATAGGGTAACAAAATGTGTCCCACATCAGTTGAAGCAGTATCAAATACAAAAATACATCCAACATGGATTAAGACAGCGTCTACACTTAAATGTGTTTCTGGGACAAGGAATGACACTTCCGTGATCTAGCTTTGGTTAGTGTAGTTCCGAGCCCCGTCTTCAGGACGCAGAAAAATAGTGACAGTGTTCAACTATGGTGCCTTAAGCCTGAGCATCACGGTTGAAACCTAAAAAACAAATTAAAACAAATTGAATTTTAAAAAAGGGCCTATGAAAAAACGCACCATGCTGTATGCATTATACAAGTAGAGAGAAGGGATACCACTGACCTGGAAAACAATTTCTTTTTAGGTGTGGCGGGTAACTTATTTAGACTTAGACATTTAACCGTCATGTGAATTCGGCATCTTAGGAAAGTCCACGATTCTAGAAATAGAATGAGGTAAATGTGGCCATTAGGCATATGGAAAGCAATTGTATTATTTGTATAGCTGATGGAGGTGTTAATTACCTATTTTCAATTTGGTGGTTTCTTGTATTGGATCGCAATCCTTCAGCAGGAGGATATGAACAACATTAACCACAATGCATCATTGGTCCTGTGGGGACACAATAACAAAGTACGGGGCAACCGTTAATCACCCGTGTAATCTTTACTGTTGTCAAAGTATATGTACCATGATAGAAGCCACTTACTTGCTGTCCGCGTGCCAGAATGTCATGCAGAAAAGGATACAGCTCGTGTAGTCACACGTGGTTTAACCTGGGGCCGAAATGTTATCAGCCCACGTAATGGGGACACATCCCGTTTTGATCCGAAGATCAGTAATTTCTTTACGGAAGCCTGCACGATAGAATAACAGGCATGTGCCTCTTAGTTTAAATAGTATACATTGGAATCAATCATTAGAGTGGAAAAGTTGTCACGCTGCAGGGCACTTACCTTTCCGCACCTTCTAGCATTTCTAAGTCCAGCGTTGTATATCGAAATGGACAAAGGACTATTGGTTTGCACGCAGCTCTTTCATAGAGAGCTTGCTGTCCCGTGATTGGGTAGACACACCGGTCAGCTCAGTGCAGCAAAGCAGAGCGCCATCTTATAATAATCGGGGAGAACTGGCAATTTGCCTCTCACTGTGGCACCACTAAATCGATAATTCACTAGTGCATGCCAGAACCAGTGGTATACCCACTTTAACAAACAATGGATCGTATTCGTCAAATACTAGAACCGCATATGTAGAAAAAGTACAGAGGGGCTCACCGGGAGTCTATACATCGCCCCTCAATTGCTCCTCTCAATGTGTCAAAGATGGAAGTTGGCAAAAGGTGTCCTCCTTCTTGTATGTGGTGCGCTCATTCAGTTCAAGTACATCCCACAAGGTCCATATATTACCCAACTTTCACGGTAATCTAGGGGAGGGTGGAGGCAGTGGTTACAATGTTGTCCTCAGTGGTTAACACTAATCAGTACTGTACCAATTAAATGACTGATCAGTGTGAATTCTCAGGACATCAATGGGCAAATAGATTCCATTCCACAGCTATGTTGAGGCCGATCCGAGCTGTTTTAAGATTATATATCTATTTTTGCTCAAGTTTTTTAAGGGACAAGTCCCTGTCTCCACCCCGTGGATGCGCTTTAATTGTCTGTACAACAAACCAGACGATATCTTCACTGTATGCTTAGCTTCTTTAAAGTGGGCTACAAGAGGTTTGTCTGGTGCTTCATTTCTTATTGCCGATCGGTGTTCTCCAATTCGCTGTTTTATGGGTCTGATAGTTTTGCGCACATATAGGAGCCCACAGGGACATTTTATCCCATAGACTACCCATTTCGTCAGGCAATTCGAGAAGGACTTGTATTTCCAGATACGACCATTCAGATCAATTTGTTTGATATTATTGGTCAGATGACATACCGAACACTGTCCACACTTAAAGTGGTCAAGTACAGGGGGTAAATCCCATAGTGGCTGTTGAGTAAGTCTACCTGGTTTGTTTACAGGGTAGGTATGGACCAATTTATCCCAAAGGTTAGGCATTCTTTTGAATGCAAACCTAGGGGTGTTTGGTCTGAAGTGGTCGCTTTGAACGATCTTCCAGTTTTTCAATATGATCCTTCTCAAGTCATTGCTCAGCGGTGAGAAAGAAGAGATGCATGTAATTTTCTCTTCATATGGTCTTTTTTGTTTGTTGAGGGTAATATCTCGGTTGGTGTTCCGTGCACGTTTCATAGATCTTTTAATGATTCTTGCTGGATATTGCCTATTGTGCAATTTAGTGCTCAGTTCACTACTGTTTTTTTTAAAATCATCAATCTCGCTACCATTGCAGCGAATCCTAAGAAATTGCCCGAAGGGCAAGTTCTCCCGAAGACCTTGGGGATGGAAACTGCTAAAAAGCAACAATGTATTTTTGTCAGTGGGCTTTTTGTGTAGGGTGGTGGCAAATATATTGCCCTCTTTTTTGAAGATCATAAGATCTAGGAATGCAATGCTTTTATTATCAAAGGACATCGTGAAGTTTATGGTTGGTGCTTGTCTATTTAACCATGTCAAAAACTCAGAGAGATCTCCCTGGGTGCCATTCCATAGCATGAACACATCGTCGATATAACGATACCACAATGTGATCTGTCCGTGGAAGGGATATGTCTGTGAAAAGAAAGTTTTCTCTTCATAATGGTCCATATATAAATTCGCTAGATCTGGGGCAAAAGTAGCTCCCATTGAGGTGCAATGTTTTTGTTGGTAAAACTAATTGTTACACAGAAAGAAATTCTTTGTTAACACAGTCTGATACACTCAGCGATGAAGTTAGAGGGTACTGACTGGTCTGTTTTTTTTTCTAAATATTGGTGCATGACCTCTACACAGTGATCTTGCGGAATGTTGGTTAGACATCAAGTGCCACCAAAATGTCTTGGGGCCCCCATCTGGACCTGCGAGATAATGTAAATCATTGCAGTGGTATCTTGAATGTAGGATTGCATGCTAGTAACAAAAGGTCTGAGAAAGGAATCTGCATAGATGGATAATGGTTCTAACAGTGAACCTATTGCGGATACAATGGGTCGTCCGGGTGGAGTGACTGCATTCTTATGCATTTTGGGCAATACATAGAAAGCCGGTGTCGTCGGGTTCGCCTTAGTCAAAAAGGCGAATTCATCCTTACAGATCCATTTTTGATCATAGGCATGTTTCATAAGGCTCATGACCTCTTCCGCTAGTGCCAAAGTGGGATTATTGGGTAGTTTTTTATAAAATTTCACATCACCCAACTGTTTATTAACCTCAATGTCATATGCGGTGGTGTCCCATAACACAATCCCACCTCCCTTATCTGCTGGTTTTATTACAAAGGAGGGGTTATTTTCTAGGTCTCGTAATGCCTTCTGTTCCATCTTGGTTAAATTGTCTTTGTATTGATTTTTTATTTTAAAGAAATATCGTAATTCTCTTAGTATTTTATTTTCAATTGTAAGGATCCCCGGAGAGATCATCATTGGCGTTGGTGTAAAATAGGAAGGAAGTTTTAGCCCAGATTTATTCTCTTCTGTGGGTATTCCCTCTTTGGCATTACGGAAGAAGTATTTGAGCCTTAGGGACCTAAAAAAGTTCCTCATTTCTATTTCTGTTGTGAATTGGTCAGCTGTTTTCACAGGTACAAATGATAGCCTTTTACTTAGCACATTGGTTTCTGCATTGCTAAGAATGTGTGTGCTAAGGTTAAAGATGGGGATTACCAGTTGGTCTGTGGGGGCTGCCACTGACGCATGGGCATGGTGCGATTGCCCCACTGTCTGTTCTACCCCCGTTTGCCTTGCCCTTGAAAAAAATTGAGGTAGTGAACCTCTCTGTGTTTGACCACCTCTACTCGTAGAGGGTTGTGCTGTTATAGAGTCGGAATCACTACTGTTAGAGGAGTTAGAAAACGTAACGGATCTGTTACTCCGTGTTCTGTTGTTTGTGAAGCCTCTTGTGTTGGCCTGATTCGTGTTTTGCTGTTGGAAAAAGCCTGGGTGTAGGTACAGATAAATTGACTCCTCTTTGTAGTTAAAGATATCTTTTTTGAGCTTCCAAATCTTTTTTTCAAGGGTAAAGGTTTTGAATTTTTTCATGTCTTCCTCAATTTTTTCAAGGAGCGTCTTGGTTTCAGGTATTATAGATTCTTCGTGGATCTTTTTTTCCAATAGTAAAAGATCTTCTTTTTGTTTATTAGAGTCTTCCTCAGCCGTTTCAAGACCAATATCACCCAATCTCGTGAGCATTTATTTGCTACCCCACTGAAATTGCCCATAAATTTGGGATTATCTAGGAACACACAGGGATATTTCTCACTTGTAATCCCTCTGGGATAACCCCGGCTCTTATGTATTCGACCATGAGTTGGCCATGGGATTCTGTTCTGATTAGTTTTTTCTTCTTTTGGGTAAGCAAATCAAGGTCATTTGTATTTTTGGGTGCCGGGGTCGTATCTGTCCTTGCTGGTGGTGGACCCAGAATGGAAGGAAGTTCTAAACACTTTTTATGTAAGACATCGGAAAATGATACATAATTTACATTCTCCATATTTTGAATTTTTGCTCGACCAACCAACAGGGTAGTCCTAAATGAGTGAAAACGAGAGTTCAGCAATGAAACATGCCTACGATCAAAAATGGATCTGTAAGGATGAATTCGCCTTTTTGACTAAGGCGAACCCGACGACACCAGCTTTCTATGTATTGCCCAAAATGCATAAAAATGCAGTCACTCCACCCGGACGTCCCATTGTATCCGCAATAGGTTCACTGTTAGAACCATTATCCATCTATGCAGATTCCTTTCTCAGACCTTTTGTTACTAGCATGCGATCCTACATTCAAGATACCACTGCAATGATTCACATTATCTCGCAGGTCCAGATGGGGGCCCCAAGACATTTTGTTGACACTTGATGTCGAATCCTTGTATACCAACATTCCGCAAGATCACTGTGTTGAGGCCATGCACCAATATTTAGAAAAAAGGACAGACCAGTCAGTACCCTCTAACTTCATTGCTGAGTGCATCAGACTGGCGTTAACAAAGAATTTCTTTCTGTGTAACAATTCGTTTTACCAACAGAAAAATGCACCTCAATGGGAGCTACTTTTGCCCCAGATCTAGCGAATTTATATATGGACCATTATGAAGAAAAAACTATCTTTTCACAGACAAATCCCTTCCACGGACAGATCACATTGTGGTATTGTTATATCGACAATGTGTTCATGCTATGGAATGGCACCCAGGGAGATCTCTCTGAGTTTTTGACATGGTTAAAAAGACAAGCACCAACCATAAACATCACGATGTCCTTTGATAATAAAAGCATTGCATTCCTAGATCTTAGGATTTTCAAAAAAGAGGGCAATATATTAGGCACCACCCTATACAAAAAGCCCACGGACAAAAATACATTGTTGGTTTTTAGCAGTTTCCATCCCCAAAGTCTTCGGGAGAACCTGCCCTACGGGCAATTTCTTAAGATTCGCCGCAATTGTAGCGAGATTGATGATTTAAAAAAAACCAGTAGTGAACTGAGCACTAAATTGCACAATAGGCAATATCCAGCAAGAATCATTAAAAGATCTATGAAACGTGCACGGAACACCAACCGAGATATTACCCTCAACAAACAAAAAAGACCATAGGAAGAGACAATTACATGCATCTCTTCTTTCTCACTGCTGAGCAATGACTTGAGAAGGATCATATTGAAAAACTGGAAGATCGTTCAAACCGACGACTTCAGACCAAACACCCTAGGTTTGCATTCAAAAGAATGCCTAGCCTTCAGGATAAATTGGTTCATACCTACCCTGTAAACAAACCAGGTAGACTTACTCAACAGCCACTATGGGATTTACCCCCTGTACTTGGCCACTTTAAGTGTGGACAGTGTTCGGTATGTCATCTGACCAATAATATCAAACAAATCGATCTGAATGGTCGTATTTGGAAATACAAGTCCTTCTCGAATTGCCTGACGAAATGGGTAGTCTATGGGATAAAATGTCCCTGTGGGCTCCTATATGTGGGCAAAACTATCAGACCCGTAAAACAGCGAATTGGAGAACACTGATCGGCAATAAGAAATGAAACACCAGACAAACCTCTTGTAGGCAACTTTAAAGAAGCTAAGCATACAGTGAAGATATCGTCTGGTTTGTTATACAGACAATTAAAGCGCATCCACGGAGTGGAGACAGGGACTTGTCCCTTAAAAAACTTGGGCAAAAATGGATATATAATCTTAAAACAGCTCAGATCGGCCTCAACATAGCCATGGAATGGAATCTATTTGCCCATTGATGTCCTGAGAATTCACACTGATCAGTCATTTAATTGGTACAGTACTGATTAGTGTTAACCACTGAGGACAACATTGTAACCACTGCCTCCAACCTCACCTACATTACCGTGATAGTTGGGTAATATATGGACCTTGTGGGATGTACTTGAACTGAATGAGCGCACCACATACAAGAAGGAGGACACCTTATGCCAACTTCCATCTTTGACACATTGAGAGGAGAAATTGAGGGGCGATGTATAGACTCCCGGTGAGCCCCTCTGTACTTTTTCTACATATGATGTTCTAGTATTTGACAAATATGATCCATTGTTTGTTAAAGTGGGTTTACCACTGGTTCTGGCATGCACTAGTGAATTATCGATTTAGTGGTGCCACAATGAGAGGCAAATTGCCAGTTCTCCCCGATTATTATAAGATGGCGCTCTTCTTTGCTGCACTGAGCTGACCGGTGTGTCTACCCAATCACGGGACAGCGAGCTCTCTATGAAAGAGCCGCATGCAAACCAATAGTTCTTTGTCCAATTCGATACACAACGCTGGACTTAGAAATGCTAGAAGGTGCGGAAAGGTAAGTGCCCTGCGGCATGTCATCTTTTCCACTCTAATGATTGATTCCAATTTATACTATTTAAACTAAGAGGCCCATGCCTGTTATTCTATCGTGCAGGCTTCCGTAAAGAAATTACTGATCTTCGGATCAAAACGGGATGTGTCCCCATTACGTGGGCTGATAACATTTCGGCTCCGGGTTAAACCTCGTGTGGCTACACGAGCTGTATCATTTTCTGCATGACATTCTGGCACGCGGACAGCAAGTAAGTGGCTTCTATCATGGTACATATACTTTGACAACAGCAAAGATTACACAGGTGATTAACGGTTGCCCCGTACTTTGTTATTGTGTCCCCACAGGACCAATGATGCATTGTGGTTAATGTTGTTCATATCCTCCTGCTGAAGGAATGCGATCCAATACAAGAAACCACCAAATTGAAAATAGGTAATTAACACCTCCATCAGCTATACAAATAATACGATTGCTTTCCATGGGCAAGAATATGCCTAATGGCCACATTTACCTCATTCTATTTCTAGAATCGTGGACTTTCCTAAAATGCCGAATTCACATGACGGTTAAATGTCTAAGTCTAAATAAGTTGCCCGCCACACCTAAAAAGAAATTGTTTTCCAGGTCAGTGGTATCCCTACTCTCTACTTGTATAATGCATACAGCATGGTGCATTTTTTTATAGGCCTTTTTTGAAAATTAAATTTGTTTTTTATTTGTTTTTTAGGTTTCAACCGTGATGCTCAGGCTTAAGGCACCATAGTTGAACATTGTCACTATTTTTCTGCGTCCTGAAGACGGGGCTCGGAACTACACTAACCAAAGCTAGATCATGGAAGTGTCATTCCTTGTCCCAGAAACACATTTAAGTGTAGACGCTGTCTTAATCCATGTTGGATGTATTTTTGTATTTGATACTGCTTCAACTGATGTGGTACACATTTTGTTACCCTATTGAAGTCACTATTACTAACATCACGTTACTTCAAATCAATAATAATCTTGACAGTTCATTTGAAAACAGCTCTCCCTGTGGGTGAACTCCCATGGTGGCTTTGTGTCGCTCTTCAAGTCACATCTGCATTTAGTAGTGTTTTATTGGTTTTATGTGAACACATTGTGTGATGTATAAATATTAAAATATGTTTGTTTTGATATGAGGCCCTTTTTGTTCAAAATTAATGGTTTGCACCATTTTTTGTGAGTAGGCTGTACCCAGTACTGGTGTGTGGTAGAGGCGGGAAGCTAGTGGTATACCTTGTTTTTGTTTTCACATTGTTTCCTTCAATACCACAGCCCCCATACAAAAAAGAGGACCTTTCCATTGCTCAACTCTCGTTTTCACTAAGTAATTGTGACACTACTGCTGGTCGCACTTAGTCCGTCCTTGCATCGTATTCCTTAATACAGTTGGTCATGCACAACCTAGGCTGCTCAAGAAAATAGGGATATGAAATAGCCGGCAAATGGGTTTTAGTACTTTTTGCAATGGAGAAGGTCACCCCCTCTTGGCAGTATTTCTTCTTGTCCACTTCGAGTGCCTTAACATCCGACACTATTCCCTGACAGCTGTTGATCAGACAAATGTTTGTTACAAGGCCAGTTAATAAACAGCCGCAGGACCGCATGTATGTCCCATAGCTGTATGTATTTTGGGATGGTAGGCGCACATACTTTAACGTCCCGCATCAGACGTACGATGGCAGGGTGTTCCCCTATACGGACTCCATTCAATGGATTGTGCCCTGCTGAAACTGTCAACTTATAGACTCCTATGGTTGAAAAGCTTTAGTGCCTTTGGATAGGGAAGCAAAAAAATTGAGCGCTTGCACTAAAGGGGCCGAAATGGGATGAAGGTTTCGCTGGCTGCACCATAGGCACCATCTCCCCATACTGCCTCATAAGTCCTTAGATTAGAGGGGACCCAGGATTGTTTTATAAAAATCTGCAGCTGGTCCCTAAATGCCTGGCAGGCTCCATCTGCTCCCGATACCCTGAACGCAAGGTGGGGCAGCTGCCACGTCATCATCAGAGGATGATAATACCCCTATGAATCTGACAGGAGACCCTCCCTGAGAGGAAACACTCGCGCAAAATCTGAAGAATGTTCCATCCGAACTGGAAACCACGCTTGCTACTATGATGGTTTCTGCTCGTTCCCTCCTGATATTCGCTAGGACTCTGGCTAATTTCATGAAGGGGGGAAAGGCATAGTGAACTGCACCCGACCATGCTTGAAGAAACGCGTCTGCACCTTGAGCGTCTGGATCCAGTCTCCAGCTGAAAAACGTTGGTACCTGTTTGTTCAAACTGGATGTGAATAGGTCAGTGTCTAGCAGACCCCACAAGGTTGCAATCTGAGGGAACACCCCCCCCTGTGCAGCATCCAGCTGCTGGAGTCCAGTCCGTTACTATGCTTTGAACCCCTGGGAGATATTCTGCTGTCTCAGAGATCTTGCGATCGAGGCATTAATGCAAGACGTCCTTCGTCAGTTCCACTAGCATACGCAACTGCATGCCCCCCAGATGATTAATGTACCGGACTGCAGAGATTTTCTCCATCCTGAGCAGACTGCAACACTCTGCCTTGCCCTTGGTGACAGCTTTTATTGCAAGGGAGCAAGTTCCTCTTACGACCACTTGCCACCCGTCTGTAGATGACCGCACCACACTGCCCAGGCTGCCCTGCTGGTGTCAGATTCTATAATGAGGTTTTGGATGTCTTGGAAGATTGCGCACCCGTTCCAGGCTTCCATTTTCTGTAGCCACCATTCCAGTTCTAACCTTCCCTCCTGATCGAGTGGCAGCAACTGGTGGTACCCTAACCCCTCTCATAGGTGACAAATGTTCAGCCTCTGGAGGGCTCTGCAAAGTAGAGGGCCCGGAAAGATGGCCTGGATGGAGGCTGCTAGGAGCCCGACAATCCGATCTAGAAATATCATGGGGTTTGCCAGTGCTGACCTCAGCTCTTTCTTGATTGTTCTCCTCTTGGCGGCTGGCAGTTCTAGCGTCGCTTTCGTCGTGTCCACTACGAACTCCAGGAAATCTAATCACTGCCTGGGGACCAGTTCAGACTTCTCTGATTTATCAGGAAACCAAGAGATGACAGCAGCTGGGTCGCCCACTGCACCTGGTCGAGCAGCACCCGCTTGTCGCTCGCCAACATGAGGATATCGTCTAGGTAAATGATCATAAAAATCCCCCTCTCATGGCCACCGCTACTGGCCTCATGACTTTCGTGAAAGCCCAGTGCGCTGCTGCTAGCCTGAATGGGAGATATTTGAACTGCCATACCTGATTGTCCCCTGGGAAACCGAGCTACCTGCAGTGCTCTCTGGCAATCAGAATCGTCAGATAGGCATCCCTGAGATACAACTTCACTAGCCAATCCCCCTTTCGGAGTATGTCTCTGAGGAGGTGCACTCCTTCCATCTTGAAGTGCCTGTAGACTAGCCACCCATTTAGTTCTTTCAGGTTTATAACCGGCCGCACTTTCTCTTTCCTGTGCACCAAGAAGATGTTGCTTATGAAAACTGTTGCTGCCCTGTTGCTGCGTTCTATCATGCCCGTGCTCGCTAGCTGTCTCAGTTCTCTCTCTAGCAGCTTGTTCTCCTCACACGTTAGCGAGAACCTCTTTGGCTTGGCTTGCTGCACAGGCATTGCTACGAACTCCCGCCGAAGCCCACTATTGTCTACAGCAGCCATGACTCGCCTGATAGCATTTACCAATTTTTTAAGCATAACAGTGTTGTCCTGCCCCCCACCGGAGATAGGCATTTGCCTTTCTCTCCTGACTGCGTGCCTGGGTGATGATAATATCCTCGTCCTCTGCGTACCCGACTGCTGCATCCTTGCACAGGGAAGAATGCATCCTGTTGCCGAGACTCCCAGTAATGTGCCCTGGAGTTCTGAGGCATTCTTTGAGTGAAAGCGACCGGACACACGACCTCTGTTGCGGCTGGTCCCGGCAAAAACTCATGATGGGAAGATGTTCTTGATTGATGTTTCAGCCTTCTCTAGGGCCGTATACGTGCCCCCAAATCTTCTCATTTCTTTCATGAAAGCATCGCCAAATAGAAAGAGTGGCTTTGCCTGCTTCGTAAGATGCTAGATCCTCTAGCTTTGAAACTATTTTCAGGAGGAGGCCCCTTCTCCTTGCATATCATAGGGTGCAATTTGCGTTCCCTAGGAGGCATACTGCCCTCTGCACCCAATTGGCTAGGGTGTTGGGGTCCACGGGCTCACCGGTATCTTTTGCTCTCTCCGCCAGGTCTATGATCTTAGCAATGGGACCAGCCATGTGGAAGACCTTTTTCTGGCAACCTCTCCAGGCTTTATCCATCCCTTTCCTAACATCTCTGGATGCCTTGGATATGAATGTAATCATTTTAGGGTCTAGTTCCGGTGTGTCTGCCACCTTACCTAGAAACTCGGACCTGGGACATTCTGATCGCATGCGCAGCCTCACCTGCTTCAAGATCGGCTTGCAGAGCCTCTGGGTCATATAGGCTGCAACTTCTTTCTGGACTCCTCTAAATGCTTCTCCTTGCATTTCCTCGTCCCATTTTTCAAATTCTCGGAGGATTGTGAGTCCGACAACGCAGACTCTGGCAAGGAGTCATCATATTTTGCACCAATGGGGAAGGGGGTAGGAGGCTTGGCACGGTCGACTGTGTCATGAAAGCGTCTTTCAATTTTTCAAATGCTTAGACAGCCGCAGGAGGCTTTCTGTTTCCCTGGGGAGTCGAAGAGCACTTTCTCTTATGGGTCAGGTCTCTCCCCTTATCAGTGGCCTTGCTGGTAGGTTTTTCAGAGGACATGCTGGAGTCAATATCAGGACCTTTTTATCTAAGGTCATCCCCAATCAAGGGTTCCAGGGCTTCTTGCCTCTCCTGGAGCGGCCACACCCCTTGTGATACAGCACTAACCAAAGAATCTCCTACGCCCTTTTAAAACTAAGGGTTAGCTCTGAATCTTCTTCAGAGAACTCCTGGTCCTGGCTTCCTACACTCGATTCATCTGAAGCCATCATGTGGGTTCAAAGTATAAGTGCCTGAGTGCCTGGACTATGCAGGCTGAATGACACCTCCTCTGGGAGGGTGGGGAGGGGGTTGCTGCCCAATGGGGATTAGAGAATATTGAAAGGTCCCCAGCCTCAGTAGGCTGTCTACAGCTCTCTATTTGGGGTTGAAGCTCTCCCTCTGGTGTTTCCCTGTGAAGGGCAGCCCTCTCAACTCCTTATATGGGGCTGAGGCCTCAATCGATTTGCGGAGGCCGGATGTTGCTTGCAACTCACTCGCAGGCCGCAATTAGTGAGCAGCTCTGTGTGATTCCCCACACTTTAATATTGGCTGTTGGACTCGCTGCTCAGGACACCTGTGCCCGACGCGTGAACGATCCCTGTGCACCGGGATCCGTTTCGTTCTAATGCCAGGAAATCCTCTCCATGATCAGAGAAAAGCACCCTACAATGCGTTACCGTCATTACAGGCGTGCGCAAGCACTGGAAAAGTGCCCTGGGCGCGTGCCTGGTCCTCAGCGCTCAAGCAACTGATACGAAGCTTGGAGCAGCTTCGCTCATTAGCGGGTGGCTGGAGACAGTGCGCCCGACCTTGCAGAGTGCAGCTTGGGGCCCCAAAGTGATTTAGGTAATCACGGTTTCGGCTGCACTCTGCGTTCTACTCCGGATGTGATTGCCTCGCTTTATGTGCTGCAGAGTGCTGCAAAATGTACTAAGTGACTCTAAATGAGTAAATTACTGGTCTTACGTCGCAACGCTGTCAAAGAAAAACACACGAATCACAGATGTAATAAGTGACTCCAAAGGAGCACAAATATTAATCTAAACCTCACAACGCTGAGCTGATGTAAATAAACCTTCCCTTAAATAAACATTTCTGCTCATATGTAATCATGCAATACATTATTCATTCTGAAAACACACATAACATTATACTGCAAGATATTCCATAGCTGGAGCTAACAGAAAATACGACTTATTTTGTGGATGAGCAGAAAAAGAAGAGGAAGGGACCTGGGCAGGAAGTGACTCATGGTGCCCAGGGACAGAATATGGACATGAGACTACCAGACAGAGGTTCATGGGATATGAGGTTTTTTTGGTTACTTTTTCAGTTCAGAAAACACCATTTTTATTAAAGAAATATAAACATTTAAATCTGCTGGAAGAGTAGAAATAAAGAAAGTTGAAGCATAATGCTCACCTCCGATCTTGACATAGAATTGGTAATTCTTTCCAATGCCTTCTTGTAGAGCTTAGACATCGCCATCAAGCCCCACTGGCTGTCAGACATCTTCTTTCTTTGTGGAAAATGTTACTCAAGAGAATAGTAATCACTCTCTGTTCAATCAAAAATGCAACATTTCAGAACATTCCTGAAGAAATAACAAAACAGTAATGATGAGTGAGGAACAGTATTACTGGTCTTCTATGCTTAGGAATGCACATTTGCCACTAAGGATCATGAGAGGTCACCGGGCAGAACCCCAAAGTACACCTTAAAATCAGTGCTGCATTTGTGACCAATATTACTGTCCAAACATTTGCTCTACATTTCTTTAAAATATTTTGCTCGAGAACCTGAAACCCCTGGTAATTTTTATTTAGTTCTACTATATTTTTGAATTAATTGACTGGTCCCACCTGTCTAAAAATGTCTTACTCACCACTCAATTTCCTCAACATTTCCTGTTAACAACCACTCAATGCCAAATGAAGTTAAGGACCTTGCAAATTTCCTTTACTAGAATTTCACAGGGTCTTGATAACTGGTGCAATGCCAATTAAAATGTTTAGTGTTAAGTTATAATTTGTGTTGCAATCATTTTTCCGCTAACTGAATGCCGATATGTTCTGCTAACGGATTGGATGTTGCTCACCATTTCATTTGATATGCACAGTTTGCTCATTGCACACAAAAGGTTGGGGACCCCTTCCCCAAACCTTTCAAATTTGTTGCCCTTTAGAGTGTTTTTCTTTTCAGGGTATGCTCTTCAAAAAGCCTCACTCATGGTTTCACTGGCTATAGTGTTGCTTCCTCTATAACAATAGTGAGCATTGATATATTGCACTCCACAGCCACTTGTTTCTTTGCTCGCTAAAGGTCATACTACTTGAAAACCATGTTCCTCTTCTATTCTCAGTCTGTATGGATACAGACACCTTCCTGGTAGCATCTAATCTACATCAACTTTCTGTGCTATTCATGTGTAGTGTTCTCCTTGCTTAAAATCGGTCTCCCGTATCCATGCTTGAGCACATTTGCATTATGTGAGGCAGCTAATCATAGTCCTCTGTCTATTTTGGATTATGTGCCATTTTTCATGCGATCTGTGTCCTGCATTTATACTATGGCTGGCGTACCTTCCTCGTGGCAGATATTGATGAAAAGTGTCCTGTAGCTACGCTAGAACACAAGTACCCTTGCCGTGGACTGTGAATGTTGCCAAATGCTACTTGTTTATCATTCTGACTACAGCAAGAGTGACAAGGGTACAGGGACTGAAAGGGGTACCCCTGCTCATTTTGATTGATGCCAGGCAGCATATCAAGCTATGAGTTGTGATCCCTTAATTCATTTGGTTCACTGGAAGAGGGCCCACAAGATATCTGTGCTCTGGACCCCAAATGTGCTTAAAATGGCCCTGATGACGGTGATCCCATGAGGACATGGTACATTGTCTGGGGCAGGAGATGTGTCATGGGTGATGTGGAGGGACTTTGAGAGATGTGGCACAAAGTATGAGGGGGCAGCAGAGCAGGATGGGGCACAACAACAAAGAGCACTTTGGGATTTCAGTGAGGAAAATGCACCGAAAAGACAGACAATGGCTTCTAAAACGCTTGTGATGTACCGCCTCTTGTCTATACAGAGTTCTATGATGTAATATGTGGGGAACATATTGCATGCACATCACACATCACGTGGAGTGTGTATGCATGGGATGAGTGAGATGCAGGTACTTAGGCACCATTCACATACTCTAAATGGTGAGGGTGGGTGCCCGCCATATGTAGCTTTGGAGTCCAGCACTCCAGGCACTGTAGATGTTACGCCAAACGGTAAAGGGTCCAGGTAAAGCAGGCAGCTGTTGGTCACACCACACCTGATGAAGGTACCTATTGATGTGAGAGCAGGTGATGTCTGCATGCAGGGGGACATTGGGTGGTGCGTGTGGGCATGGGGGTACTACCACTAGACCTAGCCGTGGGCAATTCAGGGATTAGTCAGTACAAGCATTATTCTTTGGGGTCACAACAATGGAAAACCCTGCAGGTGTGAGACTCTGTAAAACCTTTACCTGATATTAATTTGAGTTGTGTATTGTTGTCTTCACATGACAATGTATTTCTTTGTAGGGCTGCATTGGTTCTGGCATATTTCCTTTCATTATAGATTATTATTATTATTATTATTATTATTATTATTATTATTACTATTATTATTATTATTATTATTATTAATATTTGAACACAGACCTGGCTTTGAGAAACAACGGAGTGCTTCACGGAGGTATAAAACAGTACAGATGCATAATGGAGTGCTTTACAGAGGTAACAACATAGCGGGCCATCCCCTAACTTGTCCCCTACCCCAAACCCAAAGGCAATATGAATGCACTTACATAAAATGGACCACAGAGACAATTATATTTTTTGAACAAACAGATCACATTTTATTGGAGTCAGCAAGCTAAAATGGGGGGCGGTCCCAGCCTCTTTTAACATATTGGCCTACAGCACCTTTTACGTGGCCTTTTACAATTCCCAGACTTTCACCAGCATTTCATTCTCCTCGGATGACACGTGTCACTTTCGTTTGTTACATAGCGGATGTCCGTCTCTGGTTGCCAATTGGCAGGCAGTAGTTCCCACACCCTTGCCTGGAGTAAATGATCTCGGGACCACTGCATTCAGTTGACAAGGTCAGTGCCTGTCAAACCCCTAACCTGTCTCGTACGCGGCCAGCGGGTACCGCTCGCAGCCTGAGCTGCAGCGAAAACTCCTCCCCGGCTAGGACCGCACTGTAATTCCACCACGCTTTGGGGGTGGCTCCTGCTGACTCCAATGCCCCAACACAAAACTTCATACTCAAGAGGGGACCTAATTAACAGCCAGCCTTTCTCAGTGAACTAAATATGGCCATGAGAAAAATGACATGCCCTCTATCCGTCAGATGCACCCCATCTTGCTCACAATCCTCAGGGACCTCCCCCACTGCTTGTGCACAGCGGGCAACACAGAATATTATCTCATGCCTGGTTTGCCCAGCCAGACCACGTCAGTGCTTTTCAACTCCATGTTGTCAAATCTCTTCCACCACTGTGCTATCCTCTCCGCACATGAGACAAATGAGTGTCCCATTAGTTGCACGGCATCACCTGCCGATACAATGAAATGTGTCAAACAAACACCAAGCACAGTACTTACAAGAACAAGAACAATACCCTAAGCTGCTGCTGGGAAGAGGCACAGATAGATCGTCAATGTACCTGACACCTTAAAGCAATTCCTGCTGGGCCCTCTGGCAGGCACTTTATCTTAGAACGTTTGGGGTGCCACCACCTGGCCGTAGATATAATTGATAGTTGTCAAAGTCCCATCTCCCTATCTTTCTTATTGCTCGTGCAGGCATCCCTTGTTGGAAGGCCGCGGTGGCGGCCCCAATCCTAAAACTGTAGGGGGACCATCCCTTGAAATGGAGCCCGGCCTCCCCCAAAGTGGCCAATAAAACCTTCCTAAATTGAAAAATAGTCAGGAAGGATCCACTGTCATGCATTAATAGGTGTGTCCCCTACAGCAGTCTGCTGGCCAGATAAAGCTTTAGCAACCAGACAGGGCAGCTTTCCCCGCTGGGGTAACGAACATGGTTACCCACTTTCCTTTGCCGTCTTGATCTGTCTTTGATCTACGAAGCTTGAAGTTTACCCCCCATCTGGTACCAGTAAAGACCACATCCTTCACCAGCAGTTCCCTCCCTGACTGGTCGTCTTTGCTGGCAGCGACCATTTCGCTACCCGAAAACCCCCAAAAAATACAAGGGAAAAAGAAATCCTGAACAAGGAAACCTCATAAGCATTAAAACAGATGGTGGGCAAATATCTGCAATATCTCAAATCAATTGGCCTGCGCGCATCCTTCCTGGGCCCTTCCATCTGGCCCCTGCCTTTCATGGCCGCTCGCAGCTCAGAGCTTTTTGTGGGGTCACCTTTCTCCAACAGCCTGCTGTAAAAAAAACTATCGCCGGAAGCTGGTCTGGCGCCCAGCTCCTGGTCTTCCCCTCACTGTGTGCCCAAACTAGAAATACGCGCACCTGCTCTTCCAGCATCCCTTCTGAACAACCCAGTGTGCGTGACACACTCAGAAACTTACTATAGCCTTGCTAGTTCTTGGACCTAACTCCTGGTGTGAACGATCGCTCTGCGAGATCCGGTCCGGTCCACGACACAAGCTGCCAATATTCATTACTGAACTGCGCCCCCTTCACTCTTGTCCCACTGAAAATGAGAAAGAGTGTCAGCTGTGCCGCGCCCTGAACTCAATATTCACTTGTAAGCAAACTTCTACTAACTTCCTCAGGAGGCTCAGTACAGCCTGGCAAGATGCTGACTGCAAGTAGATGGCTTGCACAGCTGCCTTATTATCGACCAGAGCTGCACCTTCCTGTTACCCAACTCACTTGGCCATAACATGAGGGCCACGATAATCGGAAACAATTCTAGTGACATGATATTCCTGGTCCTGCCTTTCTTGCGCCCTTGTGTTGGTCACTTCTGTGCACACCATTCCTGCCCCATGATAACAACGAAACCTTAGTTACTGGATGCATCTGAGTACATTTTTAGCTCTCCACTTGTTACCCACAGGGTCCTCCACTACCGCACTCGGCGAATCCTAGCAGGAATGACTGCCACATGTGCAGGACCTCCCTCAAGGATCCTCTGAGCCAGATGTGGTTGTGTTTCCGAGTCACCCCTGCTGTTGCCCTTGCCAACTTCTGCGCAAACACCCTCACAGCCAGGAAGACCCTGGAGGCAAAATGTAATTTACCCAGAAACTGCTGCACCTTTTCCGAGGTGGTCCTGTCTTTAGACAGGTTGTTCTCGATCTCAGTGATCAGTCCCTGCATCTTGCCAGCAGGCAACCTGCAGGTGCCCTTTGCTGTTCTGTTTCGATACCCAGAAATGTTATTACCTCTGTGGGGCCCTGTGTCTTTTCAGGCACCAATGGGATGCCCGTCCTTCCCATCAGGCTCTGGAAGGAGGTTGGAGCGTGGGCGCAATCACTGGAGCTCTTCTTGCCCACGAAAAGGAAATCATCGAGATAGTGGATAATGCATTCTCCCTGCTCCTCCCTGCAAGCAGCCCACTCCACAAATGTACTAAATGCTTCAAAGAGAGCGCAGGACACTGAGCAACCCAGGGCATGCATTTGTCGATGTAGAACATCCCCTCCCAAATAAAGCCCAGTACGTGAAGACTGTGTGGGTGCACTGGCAGGAGCCGAAATGCTGATCCAATATCTACCTTGGCAAGCATGGCCTCCTGCCTATCTCAGTCACTAGGTCCATTGCCTGGTCAAAGGAAGCATAGTCCACTGAGCAGTGACCAGGGTTGAGCCAGTCGTTTACCGACTCCCCCTTTGGAAATGATAGGTGGTGTATCAGCCTGAACTTCCCCGGCTCCTTCTTGGGCACAATGCCCAGTGGTGACACGATGAAACAGATGGGCAGAAGGAAAGGGGCCCGTCACCCTGCCCATTCCCAACTCCTTCTTGATCTTTTCCTTCACCACAGCCGGCTGCTTTTCCGCCGATGGAAAGTTTTTTGCAATCCTCACCATCCCTAAATCCTCTGTACAACAAATCACATTCTTTGTCTCTTTGGGCTATTAGTTCAAAAATTCATGCAGCACTAGTCTGTCAACTGGGGAGGGTCCTTTTGCCCACTTGGGCCTATCACCCAGCTCTGTGTTGCCCTCTGCCCCTTTCCCCTCCTTCAGACCTGTAACATTTTGCTGCTGCGTGTCTGCCCCCACAATTTGCACACTCATGGGTGTATCTGCACGCTGTGCCCCAGCTACAGGACCCCTTGTTAAATGACCTGCATGAGTCCAAAGATCTTGCACCATCTGTCACTCTTGCCCGATGCCACTGCGCGTTGCTCTTATATGCCTGTTGCCCTCCCCTTGGTGCCGGGGGCCCTTGGAGAAAGGGCTGTCAGCTACCTCTTTGTTTGTGCTCATACCTCCCGAAACATGCTTTACGTGGGACTTTTCCCACTCCTCCACTCGCTTGGTTGGCCCTGTCCTTTCCCCCCATGTAGTACACCCAAAATTCCATGTCCTTCTGGTCCCATGTCATATCAGGAACCAGTGCCATCTTGGATGTAAAATCCCGGTCATAATCGTCCCATCCCATGGACCCATACCTTCTTTGCTCATTGACAATCGTGTCCCTGTATTTCCATAATGCTGCTCCCTGCTCAGGAAACTTTTCCATCATTACTGCTGGCAGTAAAGAGAACTCCTTGTTTCAATTACCCATTGTTGCTTCTGGCTTATTTCTCTTCTGTCTTTTCCTATATTCTGTCTTGCTAACCGTAATATCTGGCCCCGTCGTCTCTACTGATAGCAAAGAAAATATATCAAAGTACTCTCTCGCCCATATTCGCTCCTTTACTTGTTTGGGAATGTGCCATGCCAGAGTTCCCCTGCCAGACAGCAGGAGGGCAATAGTCGCTATGGTGCTGCTTTCTACCATGCCTCCTGTTCCAGCCAGCTGACCCCCCCATGTCTGTCCCTTCTACACATTAACTGCATGCCCATTCACCCCTACCATTGCATTTGACTGCTGCAGAGGGCAACCACTGGGTCCACTGTTGGGGCCAATCCACCATTCTCCCCTTGGACCTGCCCCCCACCAATTCACCCAATACTGTGTGAACCTGTTGCTGCAATAGTGACGCCACGCCCCTCGTGGAGCAAGACAGTCCCACTGCAGCAAGGGTGGTTGGTGCCCCCGTGGCATCCATGATCGCGGCAGGCACTGAGTGTCCCTTCCATACTCTCCTTGCGATCTCACTGTTGGCCCCTTCACTTGGTGGCTGCACGACCCCTCGCAGCAACTTCAGCATTTCCTCTAAAGCCCTAGTTATTGAGCCGTTACCCATCTCATTACCTGCTGCCATTTCGTCCATCTGATCTGTGCAGCAAGTTTGTGAGGGATCTGCCACAACTTGCAATTCAAAATGTTCTTGTACCTTTGCCGTGGCTGCCTCACCACTAAGTTGACGCACGGCCTTCTTTCGCTTAGGTTGTTCTTCCATGGACATCTCTGCGGGCGGCGGGGTGTCTGTCATGATGGGTGGGCAAATCCGTGCTTGCACTACTTGCTCGTGTGTGGGCACCTCATGCCCCTCCACCTTTTCACCCAGCCCTTTCCCTTGCTGATTAACTGCTCTTGAAAGAGTGCCCATAGCTCAGCCTCTTTGTCAAGGGTGTTCCCACTGCCGCTGCTGGAGCTGCCCTCGACACTTGCAAACATATCCGGTGACCCCTGCCCAGACCACTCAAGCACCTATGATAAAGAAGTAAAATTAGCTTTCTCCCTATGTACGCCGGGGTACATTACCGTAGTGAAAGCACACGTTTAGCAAGATGCCGTTCTTCCCAATTACAGCAGCAAAGCATTCATGCACGGTACTTACAATGGAATGCATGTTTCAATGTTCTGGGCCTCATTACGAGGTGGGCAGTAAGGGATTACCGGCACTGGTAAGGGCACCGGTGCCGGTAATCCCTTACCGCCCTACTACAAGTTCCCTTTGCGGGTCCTTCGTGAACGCCTGGTTTTAGCAGGCATTAAGGACTGGACCCGCAAAGGGATACCAGGATCAATAACGGTACCGCAATTTGCAGTACCGTTATTGCCGCCTTCCCCCTTCCCATTGAGACCTATGGGGGCTCAAATGGGAATGGGGAATGGCCCTGGTGAATGGGGAATTACCAGTCCCGCCGACCTCAGAATGGGCCTGTAATTGCTCTATTCACCAGGCCGGAGTCGGAAGGGTTTTGGAGCAGCCATGGCGCTAATAGTGCCATGGCTGCCTCCAACCTCGTAATGAGGCCCCTGTGTGCCCACCAATCGTTCCCTCACAGCACCAGTCCTGGCAAACACATTACCTCCAGCCCCTGAAATGATGCTGAAATTTCCTTTAGAGGGGGTGTAGCAACCTTACCGCAATACTCCCGCCGTGATCCTGTCTCGTGTACCACTGAGACCAATCTGCCAAAATGGTCCTCTCTGTCCTTTCCGTGAAGCTTTATACCTGAGATAGCACATAAAACAATCATGTAATTGCAAGAAAAAACCTTACTTTCCCGGTGTATTTGTGGCCTTTTGTGGCCAAACAAAATCCCCTTTGTGGGCCTGATCTCAGACGTAGTGCATAATGTCCCTACAAATGACCCGTAAGGCACTGCCAATTCTTCCCAGGTACTTCCTGGTAGTCAGTCATAGAGTAAAGTGCTCTTAATTCCCGTGAAACAGAGAATAACACAGGAAACGCTCACATTACCGCACAAATACGTGTCTCTATCAAGTCCTACATACCTATCAGAGCGCATTAAGATCAAGCCGAAGAATAAAAATCTTCGCTCTACTTTAGCTACGATCCTTGTCCAGCCGAGATCCAAACTTGCCAGGTTCGGAGGCACCAGTTTTGACTCTCAGGCCCCTATCCTTTGGAACTTACTTCCGGCGGCCCAATGCCAAATTCAGAATTACTCTCTTTTTAGACAGGCTGTAAAAACCCATCTCATCAACCTCGACTAAAAACTTCTATCGTCACCTCTATCAGCTTGGTTCATGTTTAGTATGTCCTGCCCCTTGTTCTGTGTGTGCCCTGAGGCCTGCGGGCATGTTGGCGAGTTACAAAAATTAAAATAAATAAATAAAAATTAATACACTGTGCACATTCCCTTTTAATCTGCTTGGGGTCTGAGAGACATAAGAGACAGTCCTGAAATGTGCCGAAATCCCCGGCTTGCTGTTACGTTCGTCCCGGCATACATTAATCGCCCCACAATCTAGGCGACCCATTTCTTGCTGTTCACTTTATATTCACTCTAATACACAGGGGATACATTGATCCCTTAAATTAACCATTACTCAGTGAGGGGGAGAGCACAGGGGCAACTCGTTTGTCTTGGAAGCAAGACAACACAGCGCAACGCAGGTTCGGAACCATATCCGGCGCAATTACAATTACTGTTGTTCAACACTGACGGCAAATTGCATTAGATGGGCCATCACACGTTCCTATATGGGGAAGCGGGCATATAACGGGGAAATGCTCAATCGGTGGACAATTATAGTCCTTAATATCCAAAAACAACCGTAAAACTGTAAAACATTGCCCTTTTACTTACATTTAGTCAGGGAAGCTTAAAAAAGCTCCAGAAGTGTGCACACTTCCATTCTGCAAGCATGCTGTTACGCTAGTCACCACATAAAACAGCAATCGCGCTACTACTGTTGGGTGACCAGGTAAAAAAAAAGCAACGGGCCCGGTCATAGAAATAGATATAGGACTACCGTGAATGCTACTTTAGTCCTACATCTATGTTGCTGGCCTGTTTCGGGGGCGGGAGGGTGTGCTCACAGGAGGAGAGTGCCGGGGAAGGGAAGGGGGAGGAAATGGGGCGTGAAAGGCATTTCACGCCCCCATTCACGCAGGAAGAGTCGTGCTGGGAGCCGATTTCGAGATTTCGAAATCGGGTCCCATCAAAAACCGGGATCGTAGCCACCCACCCTTGGAAACCCGGGACAGGGTTTATAAAATCAAAAAACTCCCGGGACCCCGGGACAGAGGGTTATTTCTCCGGACTGTCCTGGGAGAACTGGGATGTCTGGTCACCCTACACTACTGAGAAACTATTCCTTGCCCAATGCATAATAAAATAAAGACCGCATGCACAGCCCTTCTGCCCAATTTGTGGTGTTTCCTTGGTGCAAGGTCATGTGGGAGTTAAACAACTACTGTAATGCCGCCCATATGTCGCAGTGAGCACCCGGCGCGGGTGTCGCCATGAAGCCCTACCCGCGGCGCAGAGGATTTTATTTACTTATTTATTTATTTATTACATTTATTACACGCCCAAGACCCTGAGGTATCACAGCGAGGTTACAATCAGCTTGTTAAAACAATTAAACATATACAGTTTCATTTATAATTACGATTACTAAAGCACAGATTAATTACAATGAACAGTAAACAGGCAGCTTAAGAGAGTGGTTATGAACAGCGGGTATGGTATCTGATCCGTCAGTACTGGTTAAAGGATGGTGTTCCAATGTTTCGGAGCTAGATATTGGAAGCTGCTCCCTCCTGCTCTGGTGTTCTTGAAACGGGGCATTCCTAGTGGGAGTTGGTTGTTGGATCTTAGGGTTCTGACAGTTTCTTTTTTGGCAATTGCTTTGTTCAGATAAATGGCCGCTTTGTTATGGTGGCATTTAAATGTGATGCATAGAGTTTTGAAAAGGATTCTAGCTTTGATGGGAAGCCAATGAGCATCTCTTCTGGTTTTAGAGATATGATCAGATCTTTTCATTCCTTGGGCAGCTCTTAATACCTTGTTTTGGATTAGTTGCATTTTGTTGAGATTACTGACAGTGGTCCCGAGTAACAGTACATTACAATAGTCTAGTTTGGATAATATTAGCTCTCTAGCGAAAGTGATGCAGTTAGTTGGGGTCACGAATTGGCAGTTTAGAGCTATTAGTTTGGCAGTGTAAGAGGATGATGTGGATGTTGATATGTTTAGTCATTGTAAGGTTGGTGTCCAGATACACTCCTAGGGCTTTTACTTGCTTTGAGACAGGAATCATTGTGCCATCGATGTTGATGGCGGCGTAGTCTGGGTGGAGTGTGCCTAATTTGAATTGGGAGCCCACAATGAGAATCTCTGTCTGCTCATCGTTGAGGCACAGGCTGTTTAATGCCATCCAGTTCTGAATTATGGCATAGATATTGTTGATGGTTAACGTGTCTTGGGTATAGTTCCCTGAAAGTGGTATAAGGATGTGGGTGTCGTCAGCAAAGTTGGTATAGATGACACCCATATCATCTAGAGCTGCAAAGAGGAGCTTAGTATAGGCATTGTAGAGTGTAGGAGAGAGGCGTGACCCTTGAGCTACTCCAATGGGGACTGGGATGGGGTCTGCTGCTTCTTTACCTATGGCCACTCTAGATGTTCGTTCTGCCAGGAAGGACTTAATCCGCATAGTGGCATCAGTGGAGAAATTGAAGTCTTTTAATAAGGTGGAACAGAGTTTGTCGTGGTCCACAAGATCAAATGCTGCAGACAAATCCAGAAGGAGAAGAATGCACAGTTTACCTGTGTCTCTAATGGAATCCATCTGGATTTTTAAATCCAGGAGGGCCGTTTCCGTGCTGTGGTTGGGTCTAAAGCCTGTCTAGTGCCAAGAAACTGGTTGTCTTCTAGATGTGCTTGGACTTGATTGTACGTTATTTTGTCAATCATTTTGAGTAAGAATGGTACAGTTGTTATTGGTCGGTAGTTAGTGGGTACCGTGGGATCAAGGGTGTTTTTTTTAAACAGTGGTGTAACCCATGCTTCTTTGGTACTGGCTGGTACCAAGTTGGCTATAAATGAGGTGTTAACAAAGTTGGTAATAATCGGTGCAAGGGATAGGGCACATGACTTGACTACATGTGCTGGGACAGAGTCTCTTTTGCAATTTGATGCTTTGAGTTTGGATATAGTATTAAGCACAAACTCTTGAGAGATGGGAGAGAAGTGGAAAGTGGGTTTGGAGTTTGCTTTAGAGGTTGGATTATAGTTGGTGGTAGAGGTTTATCCGATAATAGTTGCCTTTTGGTAGTGATTTTGTTTTGCAGGAGAGAGATCTTAGCGGTTAGCAGGGACGTCATTTGGGGGTCACAAGAGGTCGCAACTGTGACCTCTGAGGTCTCCCTTGCGACCTCTGTGGTTTCCCTTGCGACCTCTAAAAAAATTAGAAAGAAAAAAAAGTGTTTTTTTTTTTTTGTAAAGCAAGCTCCTGGGCTGTGGCCAGCACAATGTGGCTCTTTACTTCTGGAGTGGTGGCATTCTTGTTCAGGCCCCTTAAAAAAAGAAGAAAAATAAGAACAGGAATGCCACAAGTCTAACACTTCCAGCACTGACCCTAAATAAGAAAGAATAGGAATACCAAATAATGTGTCTTTCTGGAATTCTACGCAATAATTGCCAGACTCATTAAAGGTTTATTTCAGGCACACTTCAGGGGGTGAGTATTTAGTGTTCTTAAACACCTCAACTTTCATCCTTCTGAGGTCGATAAATGAGTACCAACACAAATTGGGTAATATTGGGTGTATATTGTTTCTATATAAAGCGTTTAAGCGTAAGTGCTGTATAATGACACATCATTATTATTTGGCCATGGACGTCTGCTTGCATTCACAGTAATTTGGTAATATGGGCCTATACACACTGATCTTAACGATGCATATGGCGTTCCATTCTTGTATGAAATGTACATCACATTATAGTGATATCATAACCATATTTTTTTTCGTAGTGTACAATTCTATGTGATGCCACTTCCTTTTTTGTCAATGGGTGAAAAGTTGTGTTCCATCGCTTCCCGCGATATCACTTCGGGGTGGGGTCAAATGACATCACTTCCTGTGATGTCATCAGGGGGGTCAAGGGTCATGTGATCTCCCTTCTGCTACCTCTGGCATTTTGGTGAAATGATGTCCCTGGCGGTTAGTGCATCTTGAATAGTGGTGCACCATTCTTTACTGGAGTTAGTGGCATTCGTGATGGGTGTAGGATTTTCCAATTCTCTCATGATTGAGAAGAGTTCATTGGAATTGGAGGCAGCGTTGCTGATTCGAGTATTGTAGGCATTGGCTTTCTGAGCGATAATGGCTTTTTTGTAAGTAGTATTAGCCAGCAGGAAGGCATTTCCAGATTCTATGGTAGGGTGTTTTCTATGTGCATGTTCTAATGCACGTTTGGTTCTTCTGAGAGTTACTATGTCATCATTAAACCAAGAGCACAAGCGTTTGTCTGTTCCTTTGGTTTTGGTGGTGAGGGGGGGCGACTACATTCACCATAGAGGTGAGGCAGTTGTGATAGGTATCAGCCAAATTGCAAGGATTTTCACTGGTGATTGAGGTGGTATTAAAAGCTTCATTAAAAGATGGAATGGGGTTATCCAGGGTAAGCTAACGACGGTTTCTAGTTTCATAGGAATGAGTGGTGGTGATTGTGGAGGGGCGGGGGGGCGGTTCATCGACATTAATTGTGAACTTGATGTCATAATGGTCAGTCAAATCAAGAGGAGTAATGGACTCCATAGTTATGTCCGTGTTAAGGGTTAAGATCCAATCCAGTGTTCTGCCTTTGGCATGAGTCGGGGCATCCACTAGTTGCATTAAGTTCATATCCTTTAATGAGGAGTGTAATGCTTCTGCTTTGGTGTCTAGAATATCCTTGAATCCTAAGTTGAAATCTCCTAAGAGGACACATTCGGTTTTTGGTTTAATCATTGGGGCTAGTAATAATGGTAGATCTACTTCTGGGATACTATTCGAGTTGGGTGCTCTGTGGGTTACTATAAAGTTAATAGTAGTTTTGTCATTCGGGGCGAATTTGACTAGTAATAATTCGTAGTCCGTAATGTCTTCGATGGGACAGTGTCTGAATTCGAGGTCTTTTTTGGGTATGATGGCTACACCACCGCCGTGTGAGTGGGATCTGTCTGTCCTAAGTATGGTATAGTCTGGAGGGATTGCTAGGGATAGTAGCAGTCCAGAGGCTTGGTGGAGCCAGGATTATGTGACTACCAAGAAGTCTAATTTAAGATCAATAATGAGGTTGTGTATTTCAATGGTATGGGCTCCTAGGGACTGTGCATTGATAAGGGCGCCATTATAGTTCGAGGGGGGTTTCTGTCTGGGAGTAGGTAATGTTACAGTAGCTGCTGTAGCTGGGCATGGTGGGTTGTTGGTAATCAGTTTTCTAAGGCATGTGTTTGCAATAGGCAATAACTTGCTAAAGGTGTTGGTATTAGGTGAATGTCTCTGAGCATGGTACCTAGTACGTGATCTTAAGCAATCATTTCTAGTATTCCCCAAAATGGGAGTGGAAAGGGTTTCCACAGCAGAGATATACGTCTGTGGGCGCTCCTGTTCGAAGTGTACTGCGAGACTTATTTTGCAGAGTGCCCAAGAGTTGGAACTTCTGAGATTTTCGCCATTAGTGTAGTGGGGGAAGGGTATTTGGGTAGGCAAGAAGGGAGTGGGGCAAGGATGGGGTGGTGGCGGGGACAGGCTAGTTTAGTGAGTCAATCTTTACAGTTAACATAATGGTTCCCTGTGCAGGGTATATTATTTCCGATGATAGTGAATGGGAACATGATGAGGGTTAGCCAATCACCCATAGTTGTGAGACTGTGGTGGTGTTTAGCACTGTTAAGCACTGGGGTATGTACTCCTGGAAGGAGATACGTTTAGGATCAGGTTAACTGGCAATAGGTGTCGGGGTACAAATGTGCATCTCTATACCAAATGATTACTATCAGCGTGCATAGTGAGAAAAAAACATAGACCACTGGCAAGTGCCGTGCGGCGATCTGGGTGCTTGTGCTGACAGCGATCACAATTGGTATCTGGGCGAGTTGTCTAGGGCCCAATGAGTGAATGATTGTAGTTAGATCTACTATACTGAGTTACTAACAAGGTTTGTAAGGCGAGTGAACATAGCAGACAGTGAAATGACGTACAGATGAGAATTAACTGTAGCTGAGCTATATGCGGTACGGTAGGGCGTAGTGCCTGCCAGAGACCTGAGTTACTGTGCTACTTTAACAAGGACCGCTCTATGTTTAAGAGGAAACAGCGGGAGGCGTGATGGGTGAGGTAAATAGTCCAGTTAGAAATCGAAACAGTAACATCAATGCATTTTGCTAGATATACCGTTACAATGTGTGAAAATACATCCCTTTGTGGCCAACAAAAACACATCTCACAACATTCTATAACATACATGCGGCGCGGGGATCACCCTGTGAACAAAACCAGCCATCAGTGCCACGAAGCCCCCACACGCGGCGTGGATGCCGCAAAAAATGCTTCTCTTAATAGCCAAACAAACAAAAATACATTTTACAACACCCAGATATCGCAGCGACAGTCCTGGGAACAAAAACCTGTCATTAACAGCGGCGCTTAGGCCGCCATGGCAACAAATGGGCCAGTGAACATCTGGCGCATCAATATTAGTGGCGGGAGCATCCAGGCGGGAAAGATAGGACAAAGCCCATGAAGGCCTGCAGGGCACCACCTCATCATGCCGTCTCAGGCACAGTGCGCGAATGCCGCGATGGCAGGAACATTTAAATCCACCTAGATATTGCAGCCCAAGCCCGCATGACCAGGCATGCTCAGTGGCCGCCACCAATTACACATACAACATGCTTATTGGGGTCGAAGCCCAAGCTCCCAGGTGCTAGTACGGCACGGCGACTGCCGTACTATAAACAACAGAGCTTGCAGCTCCAGCATCGGGCTGGCCGCTCACTAGGCAAATAGAGCGTGCCGTCATAGCCCCCTAGCCATGGTGGCATGCACCCGGGCCACCTTTGAGTACGCAAACGGGGTCCGAACCCCACTCCGTGGAGGAAGGGCGGTCGCCATGCAGGCCTTCTTGCGAGGGTGAGCGTATCTTGCGCCCACCCGCCGCATTGCATACATACCTGAACAATCTGCTGATGCACTTCCTCAAACGGCTTAGGATGATTTAGCTCGATGCTCCTGCTCCCTAATCCTCATCAATGCTCCCACAGTTCGTCCAGGGCTGCAAATATGGTGAGTCTCTGCAGCCCGGCCCCTTTAAGCTTCCCCATGGGTGCAGAGCCAGTTCTGGCCGATCCAAGTGAACGCCCCTTCTGCCTCCCTCGAGAGAGTTGAGGTGATGAGTACCCCAGGGGTGGGGGGGCATAGGTGTGGCCCACTATTTTGGCTGTCCTTCTAGCGCCCCCTCTGGGGCTGGCCATCCAGTGAACAGATATATAGAGGGGGTAGGATACATAGGGGCACAGAGTAGGGGTACAGCTGTACACGGTGGTGGGGTAGATTGTGTCTAGTGAGTCAGGTGGCATGGGGGCAACGTGATGGCCTAGGTGTTGCGGAGGAGAGACTACTTGAAGAGTTGGGTCTCAAGTTCTTTTCTGAATTGTAGGAGCCTGGGGGCGAGTCTGATGCTGACGCGGAGGAGGTTCCATAGTCTTGGGGCGTAGGCAGAGAAGCAGGGATGTCGTTTGGGGTGCATTAGGGGTCACAGCTGTGACCCCTTGCTGTCTCAGCTGCTACCCCTGCTGTCTCCTTTGCTACCCCTTGCCAAAGAAAAAAATATATATATTTTCTTTTTTTTTAATCTGGCTGTAGGCAACCCTCAGGCCCTTTGGCCCTTTTTCCACCCCCGAGGGCACTTATTGCACTCCTGCTGAATTTGGCCCACCTAGATCCAATACCACCCATAATGCAGTCTAGGACCCTTGCGCCCAACATGTACTTGTTCTCCCTGCCAACCTTATCCCTGTATGGCCGCCTTCTTTGTTCTTTTGCACTACTGCTCCTCCAGCAGATGCCCTTAAAGGGCCTGATCACAAGGTGAATGTGCAAACCCCTCCTGCAGCCTTGGCCCTCTGCTCACCACCTCCTTCCACAGCACTATGAAGCCGTTTGTGCTGATTGTTTGTGCGGTGCAAAAGACCTCAATTAATAATCGGTCCATTTGTGCTGCAAGCTACATCTCTCTTCTAGAGTAAGAACGTCAAATGATCAATTCCCTACTTTATCGCCAGTGCGTGATGCACCACAATAGATGTCTGGAATATTGTGCCGGGCCTTCACAGTATGGCTATGGCACTGCTGCCACTGCGAGGTTTCCCATCAGCCAGTCATAGTTTTTGAGGAGACCACACTTCGAGAAGAAGGACTTCTTTCCCCCTATTCTCAATATGGACCTACAAGTCCCCATCGTGTAGGGCACTGTTGGGGGAAATCACATGATCATATGACATGTGACCAATTAGCGGCTGTGACTTGGGAACAGTTGATGTGGTGGGACTGGGGAAAAGGGGCGAGCAGCGGGAAGAGGCACCGAGCCATCATGATAGATAGTCATAGTATTTCTTTTCCAATTTCAGTTGTTATTGGAAATAGTTCATCTATAATAGAATCAAAGAATGCAAACGATCAATGCACTAAACCGATCTAGGATGACAAAGCAGGATCTTTTGGATTGGTGTTCCTACTGATAAGGCTATATACGCGTGGCCCATGGGTGAGAAATCATGTTCATCAGTAGACTTGGCCCATCAGGTGGCATCTGGAAAGAGCCCCATTTTAATGGGCAGAAAGAAACATCAAGAACTGTTTTGGCCTCTGACAATTCACACAGACTAACCTGCCGCAGTGGACTGACATAATAATTACAGGTTATTTGACTTGTAGTGAGAGGAAAAGAATACGCTAACACATGAATTAAATTAAATAACATGCTTAATACCGGGAACCAGTCTTTAAGCGCAGGACCGGGGTTCGTTCCTGTGTTTCTCCGCATTGTTTTGCTTCCAAGACAAATGATTCCCCCAGAGTTAATCCAATTAAGTTTTCTAATGTTTCACAGAAATGCAGAACATGCCACCGGCCAGGAACCTCCATCCATGCTCTTCTGTGGTTGAACCTTGAAAATGAGACTGTACAAGAAAGCCAAAGAAATTTCAGACCCAAACACATTCAGACTATGGTGCAATCTGTTTTTAAACCAAAACTTTAAATTGGAAGATAAATGGGGGGCTGGGAACAAAACTTGCTTTGGGCCAAACAGGAACATAAGTATGATTCTCGGTAGCAGTAAATGAAGATCTCACATTGACCAGCTGGGATGACCGAATGACCATGCGCCACAAACCATCTCTCCAACGGAAGACCCTGTCTCAAGTGTTCCTACAAAGCTAGACATGAGACATCATCATATACATCCATGCATAGATCACCTGCAAAAAGTGCAGACTCCTCAGCAATCAAACGAAATGGAGAATGTGATGGCCTGGAACACCCTGCTCTAGGTACAGTCATAGAAATAATAACTGAAACCAATAGAAATGGAGCTGCATCGATTAAACCCCATACCACCAACATCTTCCACCTGTGCCCAGGTTGTGTGCACAACCCACAGATGCTAATGGAGGTATGCATATGCTTCCAAGAAAAAACACAAAGGACAATTTGTACAAAGGCTGCATAAAAAGGTTGGTTTAGAAGACTATGGGCCTCATTACACGGACGGCGGTGGACCAAGGGGCGGTAATTCCCCTTTCCTCCAAGGCTAATAGCACCTTGGTCCATGCCGGTAAAATACCGGCACCGCCTTGGAGGAAAGGGGAATTACCGCCCTATTCCAAGGTTGGTGGGGCGGTAATTCCCCCTTCCCCCATTGCCCTTCCCCATTCCCATTTTTGCCCCATAGGGCATAATGGGAATGGGGAAGGTGCTAATTACGGCACCGCAAATTGCGGTGCCGTAATTAGCTCCCTGGTCCGTTTGTGGGTTGGTTTTTAACGCCTGCAAATAGCAGGCTTTAAATTCTCCAACCCGCAAAGGGACCTCGTAGTAAGGCGGTAAGGGTTTACCGGTACCAGAAAAATACTGGTACCGGTAAACCCTTACCGCCGTCCGTGTAATGAGGCCCTATGTTCTATGTTTAAACAGTTTGGTGCTTTAGGTTTTCCATGCGAATGTAACCCTGCTACCTGTATTGTGACAGCTTTCTTCTTTCTTATTGGGCCACCCATGGCTATCTTCATACTGATGTCAATCACCAGTTGCACCTTGGAGAACCGCAACATACTTGCACAGACATCTCAATTAGCCCAAGGAATGAGCCCTCCATTTGGGTTGTGTGGGAAATCATTGTACAGTCGGCCATTCTTTCCAACTCTTTGCTCAGTTTTCAAAACAAAGATTGGGGCCTCGGAGATCCTATCATGGAGTGGCAAGATTGCATTTCCTATTATTGCATGTCATAGTTTAAGAAGAGCTTCTTGCAAGTCTGGCCTTGTGATGCTTTGTACGTATCCTTTCTGCAAACCGCGGAAAATAACCTGACCAAAATGTACACAAAAATTACGCACTCACACTATGTGCAATGGTCACAGTACAACCAAGTGCTAATATTCAATTCATTGGCCTGAGGCTTAATGAGCTCTTGTGGAGACATCTGTGGAAAAACGACCTGTCCGTTATGCGCAGGCATGCACTAAAAAGTGTAATAGCCATTGAAAAACCACGATTCCAGCCACAGCGCAAGTGTGACAGGCAATCCTTGGAGGGAAATAGCAGCACCAAGAAACCCTATTTTTCGACTGCCGATTCGCTAAATGGAAAATATTCACTTGTTGGCTGTGCCCAATAGTCACCACCTATAATAGCAGGCAAATGTCGGCCTGCCTTTCTCTTTGGGCAGAAGCAGAGTTTACAGGCTGTAAAAAGCTTTTTTGAACTTTTTTGTTCCATGCATATATTGATCTCAGTGTGTATCACTATATTGGTTGTTCATACACTTTTTTCCATTGCATCAGCAACAGTTTGTCACCGGCCAGTGGACAGGCTTTATTGCCTTACGGTTGTTGCCACTATACACACTGATATTAATGCTACATATGGTGATCCATTCTTGTATGAAATGTTTATCATATTACAGTGATGTCGGAACCATATTTTTCTTAGTGTACTGGAACAATGCTATTTGATGCCACGTACTGTTTTGTGAAGGGGTGAAAGGTCGTGTTCCGTCACTTCGTGTGATGTCATCAGAGGTCAAGGGTCGTGTGATGTCACTTCCGCTACCCCTGGCATTTTGGTGAAATGACGTCTTTGCAGAGAAGGCTTGTTTTCTGGTTGTTTGCTTTTTGCAGCACCGGATTTCAAGTCTGCACGTGTCCTGGTTTCTGGTGGTGCACTGTCCGCCGCAGATGCTGAGTTTCTCTGCGAGGCAGCTGAGTGACTATAAAGCATTCTTACTGTCTATATTCTGTTGTGTTTAGTGAGTGAATGCTGCCTTTGGCTTTGCATGTTTGGTGTTTGTTTCTATGGACGCACATTTGGTAAATGTACTCTGAACATGATTAGGGTTTGAGGCTTGGGTTTGTCCTGAGTATGTGAGTTGATGATCAGTGTTTGTCGTATTCATGGTCAGTTGTGTTTGCTCAATTGCTGCAGTAGCTGTGCGTTGTGTGCACGGGTATGTTGTTGAGTTGGTTGTCGCTGGGCTCTGAGCTTGCCAGTGTTTGGCAATGACTGCGTACTTTCATGGGATGTCTGCGTTCCTACACTCAGTGGCTGAGTGGGTAGGGAAAGTGCAGACTTGGACTCTGGCTCATGTTTGGCTATTCAGATTTCACACATTTTACTTATGATGGATTTTCTCGGTCGGGCTCTTTGGTTTGCTCTGTCAAGTCAATCTTTTCAGTTGAAATGGGCTTCGAGCCTCAGGGCAGTCCCGAGCTATTGCCCTCAAAGGCAGTCTTATTAGAAAGCAAAATACCTCTTTAATTCAGCATTTGTAATGTGTGCGATGCACCGCGCACATTACAGGCTGCCATTGCTAGCACCTGGCCTACCACAGGCCTTGCAGTATCCAGCAGCATTCCTATCACCTCGTTGCCTTTTTAGCCCAGGATCGACTACATTAGCACCATGCTTACAAAGCAAGTTTAATAACTTTGCAATTGACATTTAGTGTTCCAGCTCCCCTCTGGCTGCCTTTCTTTGTTCTGTGCAGAGGCCAAAACGGTCCTATGTCATTTTGCTGACATTGATTTTTTCGATGGATTATTTGCTGACAAAAATCAATTGAAAAAACACATCGAAATGTATTTTTTAAAAAATGTGGGGGTTCTTCACAAACCCCCCATTTCCCTATGTTGTTACCCCAACCTCTTCCCCACTGGTTGTATACCCTTCCCCACCCCCATATACATTTGTATTCGTTTTTTCGATGGATCTTTTTCGGCAAAAAATCCATCAGAAAAACGACCGTCAGCAAAAGGACAGTATATGGCCCAAAACACGGGCTAGTTTTAATCTGCAGCCTTCTCACCTCCATTCCTTTATCTGTCCATTATAATTCATGCCTGCTGCCTCGGACTCCCAACTGTAGGCAAGGGCCCTCCAAAAATAATTTTGAAATGGGCCCCCAAGGGCCCTGGCGTGTCTTCAGCTGGCCATGATAAGGGTGCACCAAAGTTTTCTCTCAAATAGGTATTCAGTTGAATCTAACCCAAAATCCACACATGTATGATGTAATGTGTGACCCTCCCATGTGTATTGCCCTTTTGAGATGGGCCATGACCGTGTCATCGCCCGAGTTGATAAAAGGAGCCCCTGCAGGCACGTGCAGCAGAATGGCTGCAGACTCCAACTATGGAACTCCTGTTGTCTCTGTCTCTCATTGTGGGCCGCAGGCCTACACCATGTGATCACGGTCATGCTGCCCTGGCCTGCAGGCACATACCGTGTGACCACAGCCCTGCAGGTCCCTGCTGGTCTGGGCCCCCAGACCAGCCTGGCGCCCTGGGTCCAGCCCAGTCACCCACCATCCAGGATGTTCCAGGCATCCCTGGTGCTCCGGCACCCAGGCTGTGCCCCACAGCCTCCTAGGACCCTGCCCTGCAACAACCAATAAGTCCGGGTGATTCCGGGATCGGAGCTGAAAGAAAAACGAAAGGTGACGGACAGATCTTCCCCACCTGTACCCCTTTCTATTCCCGGGACCGGTGGTGGAAGCAAGGAGGTGCTCATAGGTCCCAACGAGATACCGGCCCGCATGGTGGTGATAAAATATTCATGCTCCATGCCGGATCAAAGGTAAATGAAACAGATGGCCCTCGGAAAAGCCTGGGCTGCGAGGCAGTGATTGTCAGAAATGCTCTGGAGTCGGCGCTCTTGGAAAGGAAAGGCTCCCTTGATGATCCCGGGCCCGGCGGTATAAATAATGACCTGCACCGGTCTGGAGCAGTGCAATATGGAAAGCTCCAAAATCGGAGCTGAAGTGCCCCTGCCGTGGGAAGCAGCTCTGTTTTGTCTGGTGGCCTTGCATCTTCACAGGGGTAAGCAGCTCCCCCTGTACTCCCAGAGTGTTGTCAAAGGAGAGGGAGCGGCTACTGCCACTCTAACCGCAGCCCTCCAGGGCCAATAATAAAGTGCTCCATGTCTCCATGTCAGATAAGCTGAATGGGAAGTAGTCTGTGCACCGCAGAGTGTCGCAGCAGCACCAACAATGGCCACACTGGTTCTAACGTGGACTTTCCACCCTAATGCTCCTCAGGATTACAAGCCCTGAGCATCTGAGCCTCCTGCACTCTGTGCACTGCACATCGCACTGGCGTCAGCATGCCTGGGATGCGGCGTGCGCAGTATTTGACGAGGTTTAAGACCCTCAAGCACTGGACAAGAGGTGCTCTACACTGCCAGGTAATCCGAGGACGACCTCCTGTTGCCATGGAGAGAACTAAGAAACAAGTTGCCCAATACCCTGCCACAGAAGTCACCCTGCTTGCCCTACAAGTGGCCTCAACACCATGCTGCTAATGTCTCCTCCTGTACCGTCGAAGAACCATGGCACGGTTCTTCGACGGAACAGCTAGTGGCGCTGCCTGACATGCCATCTAAGGACCAGGTCAACGTGGGCTTGGGGGAGATACCAACCGGCCCCCTGAGTTTAGCCAACAACTTGTGTCTGACCAACAAAGACATGCAGCCATGAACACCCGACATCAAGAAGCAGTGCAACTGGTAAGGGAGGGGTTGCAGCTCATCACGAGTGCTTGTGCGCCCTCCTGTGCCCCTGGAGGAAAGAGACACTCCTGATTAGGGGAATATGGTTAAAAGGGAGGTGAGTGCTATCCTGTCACCCTGTGCCCTGTCAACATTATGTGGAGCAGCCTGGACCTCTTGCGATCTGCGTCTCGCTGCCCTGCCCAGAACATCAAGGGACTATGCCAATGTGGCCCGTGGTACCCGCGGGGTGCGGCTTTGCCGGCCTTGAATTGTACCATCAATGAACCAGGACCCGGGGAAGTGACTCCTGATCGGACGCTGATGGAAAGTGAACTGGTCTCCTGCAGTCCTGCTATTGCTTAAAGAGGACTCAGTGAACATGCGTTTTGATGCTGTGAACCTGCATATGAGCTACATGCTTAAAGTGGTCTCAGTAAAGGACAGTGATGTGAAGCTGTGATCCTGCAGTTAGTAGGTGTGCATATCGTGCCAGCCGCCAGCCTTGGCGTCTTTTCAGTGGTTGCAGTTCCGAACCCCAGGTTAATAAGGGGTTTTGTAAACGGTGGAGGAACTGCCACCATTCCACCGGGAGTTCGCCAATCACGACTGTCACCCGCTGAGCATTTTTGGAATGGGTTAGTATGTGTTGTCTGTAACTATCTGAGTAGCTATGTATGTGTCAGTGGCATATCCTATTATCTGTCTACCCCACAATTTCCAAGTGATAAGTATTGTCGTTCTGTAACAGGGTGGAATCATGTATGTCTCAGCAACGTTTGTTTTGTTCCCTTATGTAAAAGAATGTGTGACCCTCCCCTGTGTTATTGCCCTTTGAAGATGGGCCATGACTGTGTCATGGCCCAAGCTAATAAAAGGAGCACCTGCAGGCATGTGCAGCAGAACGGCTGCAGACTCAAACCATGGAACTCCTGTTGTCTCCGTCTCTCATTGTGGGCCTGCAGGCCTACACCGTGTGATCATGGTCCTGCGGCCCTGGCCTGCAGGCCCCACGCCGTGTGACCACGGCCCTGCAGATCCCTGCTGGTCAGGGCCCCCCAGACCAGCCTGGCGCCCTGGGTCCAGCCCATGCACCCACCCTCCAGGATGTTCCAGGCATCCTTGGTGCTCCAGCACCTAGGCTGTGCCCCACAGCCTCCCAGGGCCCTGCCAGTCAACAACCAATAAGTCCGGGTGATCCCGGCACATCAGCGTGGTGCTGGGCCCCACAGCACCAGGGCGGCCGCCCGCGTGACCGCTACCGGCCCCACAACATATCTTTTTTTTTGTAGTCCTTTCAAGAGGAATAATTCAAGCTGGCGTTCACCGAAAGCTGACTCAGAGACCTACATTTTCAACATTGAAATCCAACATGTTTGTGTTGGCAGTTCATCTCTTTGATTGAGTGCATGCATCGGGCAGATGAAAATATGTGTAAAACATAGGAACATATTAAAACATATATCTAATTATGAAATGTGTTTTAAAAGTCAGGAAATTCCGATATAACAAATGCATTTGGTTTAACTTGCTACTAGGCAAGGAATTTGATTAAATACTACAATGGACATTCGGTGCCCCCCTTTAGAGTGGGGGCTGTCACAGAGCACAGCTGGAGCTCTATCCTGAAATTGACCCTGATTGAAGCATTTATTTGGTGTGGTTAGTGTAACCACCTTGCTCCCCGGGGGCTTTTCCCCCTGGAGTACGTGCGTGCATTGGCCTGTAGCTGAGAAATAATTGCTGTCGCAGAGCAGAACAACCAGACCCCCCGCCCAGTTGTTTACAACGCCCCTCCCTCAACATCACTTCAGGAAAAAGGTGTGGTTCGGCAGGGGGTGGAGTGGAGGGGCTGTGCTCACACTATTTACAAACGTTCACGGTAGAAAATGAGGCCGACCCGCTGGGTCTGTGTTCTAGGGGGGTGGGGAGAACGTCAAGGGGCCTCTGGGAAGTGACCCTACAATTTACTAATTGGCGAGCAGTCGGCACTTAATAAAGCAAGTGCCACAGCAGGGAAGCAAGCCTGGAGAATAACCCACCGATTACCGCGGCTCCATCCCAGCTGTGCCTGAACACAAGACACAAGAGGGAATCGCCCACCCCGCTGCGCCATCTTGAAATCAAACGTTGAAGCCTTTGTCGCCCTCTCCAAGGGCCTGCATTCCTGGCCTGGGGTCTTTTCCTGGCAGCCTATCACACGGATTTGAGTGACAGAGTAAAATGCGGACCCCTGAGAACCGGTGACCTAGGCAGCGACGGAGTCAGGGGACTTTCAACGTTTTCATTTGAAATGTGGCCTGCTGGAGCATGGGGGGCCCTGAGCATCTGCCACCATGCTGGCAGTCTTATCACAGAAACACATACTCCTTTCATTGAGGACATATATGTGCTTTACAGCTAATACATGACAGGCTCCCTTTTCTGGCCCATCAGCAGGTCACCTGACTCTCTTGGGCCTCTTGCAGTGTCAAGCAGCATTCTTATCACCTTGCTACCAGGTAAAAGGTAGTACCTTTTACTCTGCTTTCGTCTACATTAGCACCATGCTGACAAAGAGAGATTAGTAGCTTTTCAGTGCACATTTAGTGTTTGGCTTCCCACTGGCACACTGCCCCGTGACAATTGGCAGCTATTAACCCTCTTGCTGCATTCCTTTGTTGCCATTATTATTTAAGCACCTCACAGGTGCCCCAGACTGTTTTTCCCAGCTTTATGCAAAGGAGCTGGGTTGGGCTTTAAGTGGGGTAAGAAATTGAGGGGAGCCTCATTTGCAGGTGTGGCTTGCAGGATGGGCGTGGCCTGAAAAGTACACGAACAATAGTAAGGTATGCAAACACATATATAAATGTATGTAAGCATTTATATATTTTTATGCATACCTTACTATGGTTTGTGACCTTTTCAAGCCATCTTTTATAAACATAGAAATATGGCACAGAGTCCCCAGGTTCGCTCGAGGGGGTGGAGAAACCAAAGGACAGTAACTTCCTCTGTGAGCCCTCGCGTGAGGGTTCACAAGAGAAAGTTACAGTGACTGACAGACGTGCCAGCCAGCAACAGCGTTGCTCAAATGAGCAATACTGTGGCTGGCTGGCACTTATGTCAGCTTGCCTCACTTGAAAATGGCTGGTGCATCTCCCGTCAAGGCTGCGGCCGTGGCGGGATTATGTGTCCGGCCGTAGTGAGGCAGGAGCAGGGGGCCCCAGCAGGGCCCTGGCTCAGCACCACTTTTTGGAGACTGTCGGGCTGCCCCGAATGGCCCCAGCCCACTTAAAGCACTGGGCTCATCCATTCCGATGTTGGTTATTCAGTTCTTTCAGGCATGGCATGGAAGCCCATCTGCCGTGATTTTTGCTGCTGCATGTAGTGAATCCAGAGTGACATGCTCTGTGTGCGCATTTGCGCTGTGCAGTTCAGCAATGACAGCCGACATGACAAACATGGCAGAACTTCATTAAATTCCCAAGGACTGTGTTTACTTTGTCCTCGCGCAGGAAAAAGGGACTCATCTGCCAGAATCAGCACACTTGAAAACAACTTTGAGGATCTCTACTTGAGGTGGTGATTTAAGTGAGGTGGTAAATGAATGGAGGGACTCTTGTTAGGGGGCATGGCCTTAGTGCGAGTGCTTAGGCCATGCCCCCACCACAAGAGCCCCCTCCATCCTTTGCATTCAATGAGCTGTGGTTAAAGGCATGGTCTAGTAAAAAATGTTATTGTCCCTACGGGTCGGCCATGTTTTTTTAAGCCTAAGTGGCTCGATTTTAGAAAACTTTCCTATGGACCTTACCCGAGTTTTCGTCCATTAAACGATGCGAAAACAAGCACCAGGGAGCCGCCATTTTCTGATAATCCTATCTTTTCCCCGATCGCCCTGGCTGACCTGCTTTTGCGGCACTAAATCAATTCCCCCGCCCCTGAGCCTGTCATCAGCAGACTCGTACCGCCCATTTCCCAACGCCAAAGCACGTCTCGTGTCAACATTCGCTGCGCTTCAGCTAATGACGTGTCGCCATGGAAATGGCAGGACGCCTCTTTCCTCAATAAGTATAAACAGACCGTTTCACAACACACAGCAGCAGATTTTCGATTCCATTCCTCTCTGTGTTACTTTGAGTATTCTGTGACTCGTTTCAGTGCTCTGGTCAGCTACCTTCGCCGCTTGTAGCCCGTGTGAACAGATACCAGTACCACCGCTATAAATTATTTTAGTTTGTTTAACACACAATGGCTACAATAATGCCCTACATGTACGAGCCCGAGTATACCGAGGAGGAACTACTGGAAAGGGAAGCACGCGAAAACGATGGGGATTCGGACGGCAGTTGGCAGGACGAATCAACAGATGAAGAGCCTGGGCCTAGTCGAATGGACGGCGTCTCCACCTGGTGCACATGCAATCGGTGCAAGCTAATGCCAACTGAGGACGAGAACTGCTGCTGCCGAGAAAACTCGGGATGCCTGGCCTACATTTCGGAAGGCGAGCCACGACCGCAATGCATCACCGAGCTGCCAGACATCAGGGCAGCCTGCCTCACACGGGCCGTGTTGAGAATAATGATGGTGCTAATGCACGAACTTCGCGCAACTGTTCGTCCTCGTAATCCGAGTAACGAGTAAGTATACTCTGCTTGTCATGCCACTCCTATTTCATGTTCTTCTACTATATCCAAAATTACATCTACATATCATTGTAACGCATGTAAGTCGTTCAAAAGTGTGCATTGTCTAGATAGCATTTGTCCGTGTAGAATGCCATTAGTTACAAGAATTGTCATTGACAACAAACGTTTATTAAACTTACCTTGGTCATTTAAAAACAGTTTGTGCATTCCTTTTCACAGGTGGTACAGGCTGGTGGCCTATCGTTCCTTTACATGGTGGCTCCACGGGAGGCTTGGACACCGCGTTCGAAGAATGTTACTCGCCTGTGCCGTTCGTGCCATTAGAGAAACGTTCCCGAGTGACAGCGGTCAGTACAGGGGATTTTCTCTCACTGTGCTGCAACCTGACCTGTATAATCTTTAAAGTCTTGTATTTTTGTGTCATGAAAATAAGATACAAAATAAAACACCACATATATTTTAACAATGGTTGTTTCGATTTTTTAAATGAATCAAGTGTGTCTCCATTCAAGGATGGACGTCAGACATCTGTGCTCCGAATGGGTGAAGGTCTGGTCGCTGTGAAGCAGGGTGGTCACTATCTATATAAGCTAACATAACATATTCTCGATAATGCATGCACTAAATAACACTTGTTCAAAGTCTTTCAGTAGGTTATGTCTCTATAAAAGTCACACATATATCTATACTAACAATTACCATTGGATTATACAGGCCTTAGGGTCTTGACCACTATAATACACCGGTTGAAGTGTGGGTCTGTGCTCACAAGGATCTCCGGTATGTGGCATTTGTTATTGATAAGCAACGATATACTATCATTGATATAAAGGCGATATACTATATATTGATATAAAGGCGGTTCGCGCCAGTGGATGCGTGCTGGCATGGGGGGCTGTCAGGGGCGCGAAAGGCCAAGGTGCCAAACAGCATGTACACTTCAAAAGGTATCCCACGCCAAGGGGCCATCAGTCACATGGCCTCCTCAGACCCCGTGTCTCCAGCCAGGCCTCCCCTTGAAGCAGGCCGCCCCCCCTGCAATCCACATAAGTGTGTCTCCATTCAGCAGTCTTCCTGTGCCTTATCTTCACGCCCCAGGCCCATCCATCCCACCCCCCTGTATCAAAGGCGGTTCGCGGAGGTGGATGTGCGCTGGCATGGGGGGCTGTCAGGGGCGCGAAAGGCCAAGGTGCCAAACTACATGTACACTTCAAAAGGTGTCCCACGCCAAGAGGCCATCGGTCACATGGCCTCCTCAGACCCCGTGTCTCCAGCCTGGCCTCCCCTTGAAGCAGGCCGCCCCCTGCAATCCACATAAGTGTGTCTCCATTCAGCAGTCTTCCTGTGCCTTATCTGCACGCCCCAGGCCCATCCATCCCACCCCCCTGTATCAAAGGCGGTTCGCGCCAGTGGAAGCGCGCTGGCATGGGGGGCTGTCAGGGGCACGAAAGGCCAAGGTGCCAAACAGCATGTACACTTCAAAAGGTATCCCACGCCAAGGGGCCATTGGTCACATGGCCTCCTCAGACCCTGTGTCTCCATCCAGGCCTCCCCTTGAAGCAGGCCGCCCACCTGCAATCCACATAAGTGTGTCTCCATTCAGCAGTCTTCCTGTGCCTTATCTGCACGCCCCAGGCCCATCCATCCCACCCCCCTGTATCAAAGGCGGTTCGCGCCGGTGGATGCGCGCTGGCATGGGGGGCTGTCAGGGGCGCGAAAGGCCAAGGTGCCAAACAGCATGTACACTTCAAAAGGTATCCCACGCCAAGGGGCCATCGGTCACATGGACTCCTCAGACCCCGTGTCTCCAGCCAGGCCTCCCCTTGAAGCAGGCCGCCCCCCTGCAATCCACATAAGTGTGTCTCCATTCAGCAGTCTTCCTGTGCCTTATCTGCACGCCCCAGGCCCATCCATCCCACCCCCCTGTATCAAAGGCGGTTCGCGCCGGTGGATGCCCGCTGGCATGGGGGGCTGTGACGGGCGCAAACGGCCAAGGTGCCAAACTACATGTACACTTCAAAAGGTATCCCACGCCAAGGGGCCATCGGTCACATGGCCTCCTCAGACCCCGTGTCTCCAGCCAGGCCTCCCCTTGAAGCAGGCCCCCCCCTGCAATCCACATAAGTGTGTCTCCATTCAGCAGTCTTCCTGTGCCTTATCTGCACGCCCCAGGCCCATCCATCCCACCCCCCTGTATCAAAGGCGGTTCGCGCCAGTGGATGCGCGCTGGCATGGGGGGCTGTCAGGGGCGTGAAAGGCCAAGGTGCCAAACAGCATGTACACTTCAAAAGGTATCCCACGCCAAGGGGCCATCGGTCACATGGCCTCCTCAGACCCCGTGTCTCCAGCCAGGCCTCCCCTTGAAGCATGCCGCCCCCCTGCAATCCACATAAGTGTGTCTCCATTCAGCAGTCTTCCTGTGCCTTATCTGCACGCCCCAGGCCCATCCATCCCACCCCCCTGTATCAAAGGCGGTTCGCGCCGGTGGATGCCCGCTGGCATGGGGGGCTGTGACGGGCGCAAACGGCCAAGGTGCTAAACTACATGTACACTTCAAAAGGTATCACACGCCAAGGGGCTATCGGTCACATGGCCTCCTCAGACCCCGTGTCTCCAGCCAGACCTCCCCTTGAAGCAGGCCGCCTCCCTGAAATCCACATAAGTGTGTCTCCATTCAGCAGTCTTCCTGTGCCTTATCTGCACGCCCCAGGCCCATCCATCCCACCCCCCTGTATCAAAGGCGCTTCGCGCCGGTGGATGCGCGCTGGCATGGGGGGCTGTCAGGGGCGCGAAAGGCCAAGGTGCCAAACTACATGTGCACTTCAAAAGGTGTCCCACGCCAAGGGGCCATCGGTCACATGGCCTCCTCAGACCCCGTGTCTCCAGCCAGGCCTCCCCTTGAAGCAGGCCGCCCCCCTAAGACCGCGACATACATACGTCATCCATTCACAAACACACCCCTGTTTCTAATACTTTATAAACCACTTGATATGTCTCATGAGAACATCTTTGTGCTTTGCAAGTCAACTCCTGAACGTGTTACCTGGCAACCACTGAGATCTACGCTAATCTGCTCGTCGTTGTGCTATCCGTGAACTTCTGTGACCGCTTAGAGCAAACCCATCAGTGTGCTACCTGTGGCCACCCACCTATTCTCCTGCAACATACTGCTCTGCTTGCTGAATCCAACTGTTTGTTGGTCAAGGTAAGACCATGTATCCTAGTCATATTTCGCAGATTTTTACATTTCTATCTATTTGCGAGTTGAGTACACAATAGTGCTAGGTTCATTGGTCTCATTGCTATTGGCTTGAGTTTCCATTGCTATGCTATCAATAGATCTATTTATTTTCATCTGTGTCTATTGTCATCGAATTGCACCCTTCGGGGGTCCAGTCTATAATGTAAGCATGTTTCCTTCTCGTGCAATACAGAACATCCAAGGGATGAGTCACATGTTCAGTTTTTAGTCACATCATTTATACATTTCTGCAACTTATGCAAATACTAAGCCGCATATGAACTGGTATAGTTCCTGCGACCAAAACAAACCTTGCATTCATCATTGTATGATTCATTTACTTTTGTATCAAATCTTTATTCTTGAAGATTGTATAATAATGTCGATATTTACTTTTCAGATTTATCAACAATGCCTGCCTGTTCGATAAGCGGTTGCCCTTCGAAGACCCATGCTAAATCTGAAGGCACTACAATGCATGTATTCCCGAAAACTGTTGATCGAATAAGAGAATGGGTCAGACATTGCGGATATCCACTGGATGAGCTGGAAAGTAGAGTCCAACAAGTCTTACAGGACAAGAGGGGTGATCGATACCGCATCTGCAGCCGGCACTTTTCCTTGGACATGTACACAACATCTTGGGTAACAAAGAAGAATAAACGGCGAACGACACGGAAATTGCTCGAAAACGCTATTCCCACTCTATTCGTCCACATTCCGCCACCGGTGAGTCAAGTGTCCGGATTTAGCTTTAGGCCTTGCAGTAGTGTGTAGGTATCCGAACGGATTAATTGATATTGTAGGTGTTCTATCCCTTATAATAATTTAGATATTGATATGAGTGTATAGTTTTTTGAATAATGACATTTACCAATATATTCTTTTTCGATTTCATAACCCACAAAAGCAATGTATATATATGGGAACAGGGAACTGTGCTGTATTGAGCAAAGTATTCTGTCGCCTTACATGGCTATTTTTAATATTGGCATTTCATTATCAATCATTAATTTACCTTTACAACTTCTTGACTATCCCTTGAATCTGAAGCAAGAACATTCTACATCCTTGACGCGGTTGCAGTTATCAACCACTTCTAGCGCGTATCAGGTAATCTTACTAGGCTAATCCGCTACAGACCTGTTTTATGCATGTCAAGTAATATTTTTATTTTATCGTGTAATCATTTTACCGAATGTTTGGTTAGTGCTTTCCAATTGATATACACCTTAGTTATCGTCCACTGGTGTTTGTTTTCAGTTATAATTAGTGTTATCCATACTAATGCAAGTACTGCCTTTCAGGGAGATGCTGAAGCGTCCGCCACATCTACAACATTTCTAGATGTTCTTCAACAGCAGGAGGTATGGATACTGACAGCTCCATCGAGCGTCATCATCAGAGCTGGAATTCTTGTCGTTTGATTGTTCTACACAATGTTTCATTCGTGGTTAGCCGTTGATATGTACCTGTGCTGTCGACCCCAGGTGTGTGTTATGTTTTCACTATTGTAATCCTCACTAATGCAAGTACTATGTTTCAGGCAGTTGATGGAGTGTCAACCCCTGCCCTTGATGCAGAGCCTGACATTCAAGTAATTCCAGGGGAAGTGGAAGCGGGACCATGCGTATATGAATCGGCGCAACAGCTTTCGGAAGTGCGCACTACATTTGCAACATCCATAGATATTCTTCAGCAGCACGAGGTATGGATAATGACAGCTCCATCATGCGTGATCATATAACGTGATTCCATTTGCTATACTTTCTTCCCTATTAACGCAAGTGCTGTGTTTCAGGGAGACGACGAAGCTTCCACCACAATCACAACATCCAATTTAGATGATGCATATGTAAATAAATCGGAGAAATAAGTCGATGAAATGTGATCATATTTGGATTTTCCTTGATTCTTTTGGACAATGCATCATTTGTGGTTATCTCTTTATATGTACCTGTGCCGTCGACCCCAAGTGCGTGTTGTGTTTCCAATATTGAAAAGCATACTAATGCAAGTACTGTGTTTCAGGGAGATGCGGATGCCTCCTCTCCAATACAACCATTCATGGCAGTCCATGCAGAGCCAGAGGTATGGATACTGACAGTTCCATCGAAATAGATCATCACTGGTCGAATACTTGTCGTTTGATTGTTGCACACAATGTTTAAATCGTGTTTGGCTATTGAGATGTACCTGTGTGTTCGTCCTCATGTGTGTTTTATGCTAACAATATTTTGATACATAGTAATGAAAGTACTATGTTTCAGGGAGACGATGGAGCCTCATTCCGTGCTGTCTATGCGGATACAGAAAATATAGTCGTTGCAGCGCAAGAGGAAGGGAGGACATGCGGAAACGAATCGGAGCTACAGTGTGCAGATGTTGAAGGTCGAGTCAAAAAAGTTGCAAAGAAAAAAAAAAAAGGTTAGTTACAAACAGTTCATAACTTTAAAAAAATGTTTGTGCTGGGGACTATTTTATGTTATTTTCCAGTCAATTCTACTACACTCCATCTTGTGTTTAAACTGAACATCCCTTTTCCAATCTCTCCTCCAGTTACCCGTGGGTGTCAGAACTATACACACACAGACAGTGAAGCGAATGAGAGATGTGGCTTGCCAGACCGTGTACACTATGGAGGAACTATTAATTGAGGCGAGGCGTGTTCAGGCTCGAGATGCTCATGTCCAATGGCCAGAACATGAATTAACTGTGTTTGGAGACTACAGCAAAGTTGCATTGGACCATAGCTACAGTGCGACCGCACCACCACAAGAAGATGTTATTGAATGTATTGAAGATAGCTCTGAAGTAGTTGCAGATCAATTTACACAATCTACACCCGCCAAAAATTAGCCACCAAAAAACCTGTCGACATTGTTGTGTTCTCCCATCAATGTTGAAGTAATAGATGTCGAAATGACAGAGAATGAACCAGCCGCAGCATCCATAGACGCATCAGAACTTGATATCAGCGATATTACTTTCCAATGTGTTGAAATCTCCACAACGTCACAGGCCGAAACAACGTTGACGCAGGATGAAAGTCTAATGAAAGAGAGCAAATACATTGTATTCGACAGTTGTTTGATGGAAATTATAAGTATGCTGAAATGTGTGCATTCCATTAGAGGGAAAGTATGTGGGAAGCGCCATTGATTAATGTGACTCGTCAAATAAAAGGCAGTAACGTCAAAATAAATGCCGCCTGTAGATTAAATCATAGGTTCTCATGGTCTGCACAACCGATGCTGGGGAAACTGCCAGCAGGCAATCTACTGTGTGCAGCTGCATCACTTTTTAGTGGCTCCAGTTTTAGAAAGTTAGAGGCTTTCTTTCAGTTTGTGGGACTCCATTTCATTTCTGAAGCGCTGTACTACATATAACAAAGTGATTATCTGTTTCCGGCCATTAGTGATGCTTGAAAAATTGAACAATTGTCTCTAGCAAGTACATTCGAAGGCAAACGATTCAGGCTAGCCGGCGATGGACAGTGCGACAGCCCTGGATTTTCTGCCAAGTACTGCACCTACCACTTTCAGGACATGGATAGTAAGAAAATTGTGAGTTCGGTGGTCGTGCAGGTAACACAATGTACATCGTCAGTGGCCATGGAGAAACTAGGATTTATAAAATCAGTGGAATATCTACAATCAAGGGGAATGCACATCGACCTCATAGCCACGGATAGACACATTTCAATTGCCAAGACAATGAGAGAGCAGTTCCCACATATTAAACATCAATTTGACGTATGGCATCTTGCTAAATCAATCAATAAGAAAATCTCGGCTGGAGGGAAAAAAAAAGGTTTTGAAAGTATTTTGCAGTGGTCACATTCTATCACCAACCATCTTTGGTGGAGCTCAAAAACTTGTGAGGGGTCAGTGGAAATACTACTTGAAAAATGGCGGTCACTGATGCACCACTGTACCAACGTTCACCGCTGGACAGCAAATGAACATTTCCACCAATGTGAAAATGGCCCTTTGTCCCCAGAGGAGGCACGGAAGAAGAAGTGTTTGATTCCATCTTCACCGACACACAAAGCCATTGAGAAGATTGTTTTCGACAAAACTCTATCAAGAGATTTGAGAGGACCGACAGAATTCTGTCACACAGGAGATTTGGAGGTGTTCGACAATATGTGCCTAAAGTACAGGCCAAAGCGCTTGCATTTTAGCTTTCGGCGCATGAAACATCGCACTCTACTAGCGGTCTTGGCCCATAACAGCAATGTCGGACGTGAACAATCTAGGACTAGGGGTAAAGTAAGGATGCCTCGCTACACTAAGGTGTTTTAAAAACGAAGTAAGCAATGGGTGATCAAACCAGTCTATGATGAAATGCAGTTCGACTTTGTGAAAGGCCTTATTGTTGCTGTGTTAGAGAAGCACAGATATGGAATTTTGGACGTTTCTGTACAGAGCAGTGATCCATTGCCACCGAACATTGCGACTGTGCCATGCCCACCCGAAGCACAGCTGATTGTGAAGTACAAATCCCGGTTTAAATAATTGCAATACGATTGTCTTTTTGTAAATAAATGTTATTGTACAGTGTACCTGTAAACCTAACCCCTACCTTCACCATCATGGGTGGCGAACAAGCTGGGTGTCATCTTTGAATTCTCTCTATTCACCTCACATATGTGTATGTATATATTTTTCTCATGTCTCATCTCATGTAAATGTAAATGCTGCGCACTGTTAACGGAGGGGAGGCTTGCGTATTGCAAATAATAAAACAAACAAACAAACAATAAATCTCACTTTTAACTCAACTCCTGTGGTACTTTATACTTTCCCCGACCTTCCGCAAAAAATTAAATGTCTCAATTTGGGCTGCAAAGCTCGCAGACAACGGGGACAAAATTGGGGCACTTAGAACGCACCAGCCAAGCGGGCCGTGGCATTTGGGAGAGAAGCCAGTTCGCATTTGCACATTGAGGCGCACTACATAGACGGATTCTAAACTTCAAGTTCTCACAGATGCCTATACTACGTGATGTTGCAAATAAAGAATGCGAAGGACAGCGCCCAGATGAGGCCCACAAGTCGCACTGGAAGTATAAGGGTCTATTGTTTTTTGACCTTGAGACAGGGACCATGCCGAAAGAACTACATTTGAAGGGAGTGTGCAATAACGTAAGAGACGATAAGGCAGAAAATTCAGAAACTAGACCGAGTTTCATTTTAGTTCAGTATACGAAAAATCGTTGTCAAGAGCACGGTCCGTTTTACAGACTGCATTACGAAGAGACACAATGGAAATTTCAAATATAATGTAAGTAAATCTTTACATGCTTTTATACCGGAATGAAGATTTAATGAATGGATGCATGAATAAATGAATGAATGAAGAGCTAGGAAAAACAAGTAAAACGTGTTCGTAGTGGGCACATGGGCATGCAGGTCCACTGGTCTCACCGATTTCGGTCCTTGGCCCAGCCATTTTTCTCTGCACTGCCTACCTGCACTACGGGACTGTCTCTGTATCCTTCAGCCCCTTCTCCCGGCATTTACCTTGCACTTGCAACCAGCTGGCCCTATTATTTAATTTGTATTCAACTAACCATGTACAGCCCTTCCCCATGCGCGATCAGAAAGACTGGCCTAGTAGGATCGTTGTCTGTCTGCCCTTGTTCCCCACCTGCCTCGTCACGCCTAGAAACACTTGAGTATAGGCGCGTTACAAATGCCATATCATATATCATATCATTCCTCACGCATGTAGACTAAGTGTCGTTTATCATTGTGTGTTGGCCTCGATTTATCTAGTTACTTTTCGCATTGATTTTAGAGACAAACATACTCCATTGAACTATCCTTGCAAGCAAATAGTTTCTGATCGGCCGTAATAAATAAAATGAGTAATATTAATGAAGTTCGGCTAGCGAGACTAATTATAATTTTTTTGTTTTCATAACAAGTATTTGATCCCATTCTGCCACTGCCATCTGTTTGAGACACCGGCGGATGGATTCTTCAGCAGACACCTGCAGCTTCGTGTCAACAACTGGAGCATGATCACCATATTATGGGACGATCGCCAAGGGCCCACATGCCCTTACGCTGTACTAGTGGCTAGAAGCAACATATCAACCTTTAGGCTGGACTAGTGCCTAGTTGATGGAACAGCCTTGCGGTTCACCGTGCTTCCAAAGTGATTCTTTTTACGAAAATGAACACCCTGTGTACCATAAAGGAACAGCGCATGACTCAAGATGAAACGGAACAGTTATTGCGGATACAGATAAAAGAAAATAAATGGCTTTCAGAGTTCATATGGCAATTGCTGAATATTCTCTAAACATTTAATGTCAAATAAATGTACTTTACCAAATGTACCGTGTTGCTGTTTCATTTTAAAGTACAGTTTCATATTCCAAATTGTGGCGCGCTGTGTTGTGAGTTGATCTGTGTTGGTTTCCGGGTTCTGTGTGGAGTCGTGCAGAAGACGACTGGGCGTGTTTGCCTACGCAGCACAGTAACGTCACTGAGAGAGGCGGGGAATATGAATGTTTTGATAATGTCAGGCTCAGGGGCGGGGGAATTGATTTAATGCCGCAAAAGCAGGTCAGCCAGGGCGATCGGGGAAAAGATAGGATTATCAGAAAATGGCGGCTCCCTGGTGCTTGTTTTCACGTGCGTTTAATGGATGAAAACTCGGGTAAGGTCCATAGGAAAGTTTTTTAAAATCGAGCCACTTAGGCTTAAAAAAACATGGCCGACCCGTAGGGACAATAAAAATTTTTACTAGACCATGCTTTTAAAGAAATGCCTGCAGCGGTTGCAGACCCTCCCAGGCAACCCTTTAACGACACGGCTCTTTGAACGCAATGGGCGGCCTGCTACATTATGTTATGTTAAAAGATTTTTATACCGTGCACTAACATCACCGGAGGAGTCCCCTGGTGCTCTGGTGTTTCTAAAAAGCAAGAGGGTAGGGTAAGTTAGTGGGACTGAGTGGAAAAAAGCACAAGAGAGCTGTGAGGTGCTGTTGGCAGCTTCAGTTCGGTTTACACTGCTGAGTGTAGGTGTGATTTTGTTGTTGGTAGTTGTCGTGTGCTGTGGTACGAGGATATGTGTGGTTTGTTTTGTTGTTGTGGTGTAGTGAAGTACATGCAGTTTGTTGTGCAATATAGGTATGGTTGTGTTTTGTTTAGAGTTTGACAGGTGTAAGCAGTGGGATGAGTTTTTTAGTGGGTTGGTTAGTGGTGGCGCTCCATCGTACCTCCTCTGCTTTGGCTACCTCTGGTACATGTCATTGCCAGTGTTGCATATTGTGGTGTGCTAGGGGGGTCTCCCTCCTATTCATTGCCGGGTTGTGGGTTGTCTGCTGGGCTATTAAGTGACATTGACTCCTCCATCCCCTCGTGTTCAGACTAATGGATGTCTACCTCGCTTTGGCCCTTGCATATCCTGGTGTGCAGCCGCCATCACCTCCCTGGGGCCCCTTGAGATGGGGGGACCTCTTCCATATACCTTGAGTGCCCTGTGGTTTATCTGTTCAGTCAGATCTGCGTGAAATTACTGAGTTGAAAAGTCTGACCACCAAAAGTCTGGATTTTCTTTCTTCATTTTTTCGCATTATATATGTGGGGGGAGACCCCCACAACCCCCCCACCTTACACCTATACATTCTTATTAACTTTACCCCCACACATATGCATATGCGAATAAATGGGGGTCGGACATTTGGTGGTAGGACTTTTCTACTTAGGTAATTTCGTCCTAACCCGTCCAGTCGCCACTCCCCTTCAACTCTTATGCCCTCTGTCTGTGGTTCAAACTAGGACGCTTCCATCTCTCTCATTAGGCTCCGGTGGAGACCTGCGTGGGAATGGGTGCACCCGGGTCTCCCTCCCACTCGGAAAGGCTCTCCACCTCCCTGCACTTTTCATGCTATGGTCTAGTCCTCCGTCTTTTGATATGTGTGTTTATTCTGAGGGGTGTGGGTGTTGCTTATTAGTTTTTCGTCGGTTCAGAGTTGAAGAGACAGGTTTTTAGGAGTTTTCTGAATTTTAGATGGTCCTTCATGTTTTCGTATTTCAATTGGGAAGGAGTTCCTAATGTTTGCGGAAAGGCACAAGAATGCTGATCCACAAGAATTTTCCTTGTGTATAGTTTAGGTTCTAGCCAGATGTTGTTGCGGATCTGAGTGTTCTCTCCTTGGCCGTGGATTGCTCTGTGCGTTATGCACATTGTTTTGAATATGATTTGTTTTTTGACTGACAGCCAGTGTAACATTTTTAGCGCGCAAGTGATGTGGACCCTTCGTGAGAGTTTGCAGTGAAGTATGGCCGCTGCGTTCTGTATACGTTGCAGTTTCTTCAGTACATAATGCAGCATTCAGAGGTATAGGCTGTTGGTGTAGTCTATCCTGGACATGACGAGGTATATGATGGCTAGTGTTTTGTTCATAAAGGAGAGGAATGGAAGGATCCTTTTGATTGTGTGTAGGTGGAAGAAGCATTTCTTCATTATTGTTTTTACTTGCGATTCTAGGGTTAGCTCGTTTTCCATAAGAATTCTAAGGTTCTTTACTATTTTCGATGGCGTGGGCGATGTTCCAAGTTCTGTGGGCCATGGGATGTATTGGTTGCGTTCCTGGTTTTTGGATATAATCATGATTTCTGTCTGACCCGGGTTGAGTATAAGGCTGTTTGTGTTCATCCATTTATATAGTTCTTTCAGACAGGCTACGAGCCTGGTGTTCTCCTCTTGTACAGGTTCATTAATGGAGTCAAGTAGATGTTGAAGAGGAGTGAGGATAGGGAGGATCCTTGCAATACCCCACAGCTGATCTCCCCCGTTGCAGATTTCAATGGTTTTATCCATATTGTTTCTGTTCATTCAGATTGGAACGATTAATCCAGAGCTGCGCTGTGTCAGTGATCCCTATTTCTTCCAGTCTCTTGTTGCGGATGTTGTGGCTGACTGCGTCGAACGCTGCAGAGAGGTCGAGTAGTATCAGTGCTGAGTTTGTGTTGGAATCTGCATTGGTCTTTAGTTCATCCCAGATAGAGAGAAGTGCCATCTCTGTCCCTCTCATGGGTCTGAAGCTGACTTGTGCCTGGTCTAATAGTTGGTGTATTTGTACGTGTTTGTTCATAGACATAGGTTTCTAGCAGTTTTGTCAGATACGGAATGTTTGATATCTGTCTGTTGTTAGATAGGTCTTCCACATCGCCCGTAGTATGCTTGAGGAGTGGTTTGATGTACTCAGTTTTGAAAGACCACAGTACTCTCCACATTGAGAGCGGTTGGTTGAAGAGGTTTCTGTGGCATTCAAATGGCATGCCTTGTGTAAGGATTAATTTATAGATATCCGGTGTGCATGGGTCAATTGGAGAGCCTGCTTTATTGCTCAGTTTCACCAGCTTGATAAATCTCTTTACTGATATTTGTGTGAAAGCCCTTTAACCAAGCACAGTTAATGGGCTTCCTGCTCCGTGTTAGCCCTTTAGTCAGAAACAACAGGAAAGTCTGGCAAGCCTAGCCCTCTTCCAGTTTCGGAATAAAGAGATATCACGCTGCTCGGATACATGGCTGACTTCAGGTGTCAGCACTTTGGAAAAGAAAAAAGAAAAGACAGGGCTCCAGCTCGGGAGCCCATCTCAGAGACTGCTGGAGCGTGGCCCTGGCTAACCATAGCCCACTTAAAGCCCTGGTGCTCTATGCATAAACTCTGGTTCAAGGTTTCCCTCTGGCGTTCCATAACTGCGGGAAATCTTATCAGAATAGTGTGGACGCAGAGAATGGCCCAGAATGCCTCATTCCAAGCTTTTATTCGGCGTCCTCCACATTTAGAAAGAGACTGCAAGCATTAGCATTGAGATGTAAAGCAGGGCACAGAATCCATTGGCTAGTGTTAATTGACTCTTGGCAAGTAATCAATGAGTTGCTGTTTGTGCATGATTTAGAATTGATTTGACAAGTGACTTTTTATGGCTTTTTTTCTGTGCAAATATAGAGCAGGTCACTTCCAATAATCTGAAATAAATATATCAGATGAAAAGACAATGGGAAAGGAGGTAAGAAAGTAATACGTGGGTGGAATATCAGAGCCATCACCACTCCCCCATTTAAAAATAAAAAAACAAATTACATTTTTTTTAAATATACCCAGGAAAGAAGTCCACTGACAGACTATCCTTAAAAAAGAGATGGATTTGCCAGTGGCTTCAGCAGTAGATCACTTTTTTGCTTTACAATTAACTCTAATCTAAGAACAGCTCCGAGGAGTCACTAATTATAAAAATGAATAATTATGACGATAACAATGACCATAAATAAAAATCTACAAGTAATTAATAATTACAATAACCACAGTGAATAGTAATAATGATAATACTATTAAAAAATAAATACAAATAATGACAAATAGCACTAATAATATGAATAATAACAATAATAATAATAATAAAGCATATAGGGTTGAATCTGGGAGCTGGACCCGGGAGCCGGTAGATGAAGCCGGCCCCCATTCAAGGCCCCCACGATGCCTGCCTCTGCCGTCATAGAGTCCGCTGCTTCAGCATCAGCAGACGTCCCATGCTGCGGCTCTGAGCCAGTCCGTTGCACAGCAACAGCCCCTCACTTTTCTGGAGTCGCAGCCCCGCTCATACATGCCCGGCCACCTCACATCGGCCCGGCATTCTACCGCCAGGTGCCCTGATTGGTTATGCCACCCTCCATAACCATCTGGATCTGGGAGCAAGCCACCATTCAAGGCCCCCTTGTAAGGCCAATGCCTGTCTCTGAATGTCTATGCCTACCGAGCCGACATCCAGCTCTACCCACTGCCTCAACCCGCACAGATTTTCTTTCGACCCTCCTCATCATCCTTGCCAACCAAGGTAAGCAGGTTTGCACCAATGTTTCCCCATACTTGAAACACTTGTGTATAGGCGCGTTTTAAATGCCATATCATATCATATCATTCTACCATCTCTGCCAATATCCCCCCCTCTGGCCATATGCCCCAACCCACTCCCTTCTAGCCTCCACTTCACTCTGGCCTGTTTGCCTTGATTTATCTGCAGGCTCCTGCGACCCTGCTCCGAGCCTCACACTGACTTCCCCCGTCTTGCTCAACCCTCCACTCTTGCATAATTTCCACAACTCCCCACACACCAGTGCTGCTCTGACAAACATTCTGCAGGCCCCTTCTGCCTCGACCCAGCTTTCGAACACACTCCTATCAGCCTTCTCCCCACTTGTCTACACCAACCCATGTTCAGGCACATCTAGAGCCTAAAAGTTTTCATCCAGCTCCACCACACCACTGAATCCATGCTCGCTCCCACCGCTTACTGACACCAGAAACTCTCGCCCCCACACCTATCTTGTGCACTCATCAATGCAAGGTCTATAATTGCACACGCAGCTGATATCAGAGACCTTATCACTCTTAACAACCTTCACCTCCTTGCCATAACAGAAACATGGCTACATCCCTCCGCATAGCCCGCTTTCTCCTTTGCCATTCTCACTAGTTACACCACGCTCCGTTGTGACCGTCTCTTAAACAAGGGTGGAGGAGTAGTCCTCATCCACAGGGAAACTCTGACCATCAGACCACACACAACTAGAGCCCCTCCTACCTGCGACCTTCTCTGCACCACGCTCTACCTATCTACTACCATTACCATCACTCTACACATTACCTACTGCCCTCCCGGCCCCTCTAAAACCTTTGAAGACGATCGCTCACCGATTCTAAGCACCAATATAAAACCAGCCACCAAAATATTAAACCTAGGAGACCTCAACTTGGGATTCAATGATCCCTCTGACAAAGATGCCCTCTCTGTTACCAACTCCTTAGATTCCTTAGGACTCATAAATCACCTGGCCATCACACTCACTAGGCAGAACAATAAACTTGCTCGCCAACCTTAATTGCAACAACTTGCACACCTCTGACACCGCTCACCCGTTGACCGACCATCACTTTATCACATTTAACATCCACACAGCCTCATCACAGACCACTACCACCTCCCCACTGCCCCCAGGCGACAAGACGTTGCTCTCATATCCTAAACAAGAAACGCCTCCTCCCTCTGCTAACTAGAGACTGCACACTCTCCAATCCCCTACCATCCTCCAATACTACTGCTCTGGTCGACATCTACAATGCTGCCATCTTGTCAGCAGTTTACTCGATCACCCCACTCAAACCCCGCAGGGCCATACTAACAGCTCATATAAACTCATGGTTCATCCGTACTCTTCAAACCCTACGAGCCAAGAAGTGTTATGTTCAATCTGATTGGTGCAAATCCCACACAACCACTAACAAAACATGTTTCCTCAGCATCTCCAAAGAATATAGACAGGCTATCCATACAGCCAAAGTCACAGCATTTTCCAACAGAATCTCAAAAGCCCAATCCCAATAATACAAACTGTTAACCATTCTACGGTAATTGGATACCCCTACCACACCCATGGAAAACTTTATCAAAGCTGATGCATGGTGACAACAAATTCAGGACGCCCTCATGAACAAAATCACCACAATCCAGGAAAAAATTCAAAAGATCAAGCTGTTATCCTATCAAAATCACCCACTACTGACTCACCTCCTATCCTGCCTTATACTCCCGCCAACCTCCTCCACCCCCTTCATTTCCACCGTGTCACAGAAGCCACATTCTCCAGGGTCATCGCTGGTGTTAAAACTTCATGCTGCCAAAGAGACACTTGCCCTGCTCCACTCATCAAGGATTCCTCTGAAGCCCTCATACCAATTATCACATTGATTGTCAATTCCTCCATCAACACCAGCTCAATCCCAACCAAACTCAAGGAGGCCTGGAGCTCGCCTCTCATCAAGAAAGCATCCCTTGATCCCACCACTCTCACCAATTTCTGCCCCAACACCACTGTCACATTCTTACTAAAAATCCTGGACCTTGCCACCTACATCGAAACACAAACCTATCTTGAAAACAATAAAATTCTCCGCCTGCGCCATTAAGGTTTCTTCCTTGGTCATGGCACAGAATCTGTGCTACTTGACCTAAAGAATCAGTGGGTGAAATTTGTGACTCTGGGAACCTAGCCATCTTACTACTCTTCATCCTATCAACCACATTAGAACTTGTGAACCATCAAACACTCTGCCACCACCTCCCCTCCACCACCAACTTCTCCCCTGAGGCAACACATTGGGTTACATCGTTCCTCGCAGACAGAACCGCTTGCAGGCAATGCATCTGCCCACCCTACCTCAGTACCCTGTGGTATCCCTCAAGTATCCTGCTTTTCCCACACCCTCTATAACATTTACACAAAACCTCTTTTTTACTCCCTCATTACCCTCGGCATTTCCTACACTGACTATGCCGATGACACCCAGGCCCCTCCTCCCTCTCAGGCAACCATGATACAGGCATCATCAACAAAATCTATGATACAATCCAGGCATGGATGGCCACCCACCATCTCTGCCTCAATGATAAGACTCATGGCTAGCCAAGCTGGACCTCGCCTTTCATGCCTTCACCATTGATGTCATTGCAATACCTCTCTCCTCCTCCGTTACGACTTTGGGCGTCTACCTTGGTTCCATCCTCAGCATGACCCATCAGGTCAATGAAATTCTCTCATCAGCAGCATACACCACAAAACTCTTAAATGCCACCAAACCGTTGCTAAGCCAAAAGGTGTATCACCCGCTAGTCCTCAGGGTCTTCACTTCAGGGAGTTGGGGTGAGCCAGTCGATGGTGAGATGCAGTATTCCCCCCTTTTTTGTTCATCTACCCCATCCTATTTTGTAGGAATTTCCGAAGTCTCAACTCCACCCCTCCCTTTTTACACAAACACTGGGCCAAGGAAGAGGGTGACTGAGAGTAACCAGACTAACTCTCTTACATTGTACTGGACGTGTCCTGTTAATCGGCTCAGGCAAAGTCAGGCACTTTACCCTACGTGCATATACCCAGTTAGCTCTCCTCACACGAATAAAAGGCAACACCCAGCAGAGCAACAGACGAAGGGACGAGAGCAGCGGGCCGAAAACCCCAAGGGTTCCCTACTGGAGGTCATTGCCTCCGACAGACCATGAAAGACATGTGGGGAAGACCAGATCCAACAAGTAAAGATTGCATTGTGTTTCCAGGATGCCAGCGGCCCTCCCGTGTGAATGGCAGAGTTGTGGAGGTGAGGCCAAGCCTGTGGTACTAACCTTGACTCGTGAATTGGAAATAGCAAAACAAGAAAGAAGCGCACACAGCCGGTAAGTTGGCAAGCAACCTGAGAGACCGGTGTGTGTTAAAGCGAATGAAGTAGCAGCATTATATCACAAGTGCAGGCTGCACGTGTGTGGATGAGACGCGAAGAAAGGCAGACCTGTGAATGAACTTAAAAGTAAAAGGCAGCTGTGAGATCAGAGCTACTAAGTAATGGGAGTGGGCCGACAAAAGAAAGTAGCCCATTTGAAAGTCTCCATGAAAGGTACATTGTTTGAAGCTATAAAGAGAACAAACAGCAAAAGTGAATTAAGCAAGAGTACACGAGAACTTTGAATAGAAGTGGTCCTACGCTGGTCTGTAAATTAGAGCCATGCACGTTTGAAAGTCTTCAACATCCGAGAATGGTCCGTGCCCGAGTTGCGGAGACCCGAAGTACAATAAGCTTGGGGAAGGGAGCCCCCTGGCAAGTTTGTGTTGAACTGTCATGTGAGAGGTCCGAGCCCGACAGAGGGGGACCCTATGTGATCTGTGTGCTATAAGGTCAGAGCCCGGCAGAGGGGGACTTTTGTGAATGTTGGAATCCAATTTTGAAAGTTAACAAAGAGACTTCAACGTGGAAGGCCAGGCGGGTCTCAATCCACGGTTTGGACCTGCCAGAGTGTCAGAAACCCTGCCAAAGTGTGTCATCCTGCCTACATGGACAGCCTTAGTGCGTGAGGTTTAATGTGAGGAGGAGAACTGGTTCAATTACCTTTATTATTTTGAACACTGATTTTTCGTTTGCATATATTTCTCCTTTTTACACTTTTTGTACAAGAGATAGGGCAGGCATTAGGTTTCTCCGACCCCAACATTTTCAATAAAGGTTGTATAAATTCCATCCATTGTGTCAGTGTCATACTTATGATACCATATCTTCCCTACAACACAAGACCACCTAACTATACATAGAACAGTAATCGGTTCCTGTCCTGACTAATACAACTCCCTATTTGCTGGCATGTCCGCGCGCAACTTCAACAAACTCCAAACTATTCAAAACAATGCCATTTGCGCCGCCATGAACCTTGCCAAGCGGGACCATATATCAGCCCACAGAAGATCGGCACAGTGGCTACCTGTGAGAGAACGGATTGACTTACAAATTCACTTCATCACACACAGATGTCTATCAAACTCTGCTCGTTCCTAACTCTCTCAGATAATTGCCAAAACTACCTCCACCAGACCTAAAGATCTATCCACTGCCACTGTTTGACAACACCACGCTACAAGCACACAAGCTGTTTGACAACACCACGCTTCCCAGCCACCGCCGCCTACCTCTGTAACGCTCTGCCACTACAATTGCATGCTGAAACATCTGTAAGGAAGGCATGGTATCAACAGCAGATACAGACGCAATAGATGCATGTTTAAAAAACCTTTATTTTGTAGTTTACTGGGGTTGGTGAAATTCCTAACTGGCCCTAACTCGAAAATGGGAGTAGTCTCAACCATTAAATAAACAACAAATGAGTCCACGCCAGTCTAGTCAAAATAAAAAGGCCTATACTAAGAAAACCTAACCTTGCCCTTCTTCTCAAATCATACATTTGTAAAGGGAATACAAAAAGGAAAAATAGTGTCGTAAAAGAAATGTCAGAATGGCTTAGCTATCAACTCCCTTCCCCACGTTCAGAGGCACAGGGTCTCAAGAGTTTCTTAAAAAGGATAGGTGGATGGCACAGTTCGATCAGTCTTGCACACTATGGCTTACTGGCACAATTCAAAAGTTCAGGCTTGGGCTTCAAGCTTTCGACAGTCATCAATTCCTTAGGCATCGTCCGCCTTATCACTGTTCAGTTCTGCTCTGGGCTTTTACTATGCCACTATTCAACACAGGCTTCCATCCGCCAGGCCCGAGCATATATTTCTCTTTGTGGGGTTCCCCTTCCCCACATTTAATTCTTCACACTTACCTTTCACTCTACCACAGTTCAGTACAGGATGCCCTCCGCTGGGCTCGAGCCTGTCTTTCTATTTGTGGGGGCTCCCTTTCCCATGTTCTATCCTTATCTCATTTATTGTCGAAGACCTTCGAAACTGCAAGGATATTATGTAGACCTGTGCATGACCACTTCGACCTCCTTTTAAACAATTTGGCAATCGACAATTTTCACAACACCAATGCTCCTTGGTACTTGTAGTTTTACTTTTACTCTCTCTGCATCTCTTATAGTTCACATGTTGCACCAATGCCTCTTCATACATTGAGTTTAACTTTTACCCTCTTGGTATCTTTCAAAGTTCATATCCTTTTCCGCCCCCTTGGCAGTTTTCAAAGTTCATATCTATTGCTTTTCACTGTATCAACTCTCTTTCGGGGTCGTGGTTACTTTCTTTCCTTCATTTCCTGCTTTTCATAACTGAGAACATTTCACACAGACTATCATATGTGTGATTCCACTTTGCAGGACCACTCTTTTACTTTGACCCTTTCTCAGCATTCAATCATTGTTCTCTTCATTACGCATGTTATCGGCACATGCACAACCTTTAACTCTTGTTACATGCTTCTTCGGCTCTTAACACAATCTGGGCTTTTGTTGCCTTTGATACCTCACTGATAGTGTTAATTGGGCTTCTATCTTCAATGCTTTTCTCGTAGCAGGCAAGGCCATTACCAATGCCTCCTCTGCTCCTCCCCATCTCTGTCGTTCACTCAGGAGGATAGCATGCCACCTGGAAGCACTTTGAAGGTTATTCTTTTCTGCTCACCCGTTTTCAGTCGTGGAACGATTACGGCTCCCCGAAAGGATGGAATTCTCGCCTGGCTCTCTCTAGTTCTCCGCAGCAGCCGATCAGCCACTTATCTTTCCAACCTCCACCTGGTTCGCATCAGCCCTGAAAAAGCTGTTCCTTCTCATACCCAGCCTCACTCTGAGTGTGCCTGTGTGTGCCACCTTTTATCCTGACAGGGAGTGGTAACAAGTGGCAGGTGTATGTTTATTTATTTAATTTATTTATTGTGCATTTGTAAGACGCTTATACAACAAGTAAACTGTGTTTCAAAGCACCCACAGGACAACAGGGAGGGGACATGGGAATGAAGAACAAATGCAATAATGAAATTTTGAAGCGAGCCTACTAAGCCTTGTGAACATTCAGAATGTGCAAGTGCAGAGAGAGAGAAGGGATGAGGGAGTGGGGGTAAGTGCTAAGTGTATCAAGAGGGAACTGCTAGGGAGTGAGCAGCTATAAGTGCCTAGGTGGAGTGGTCAGCCACCAATAAGTAAGTGTAGGCCTGTGGTGACATAGGCCAGTGGGTGCCAAGGAAAAGTGCTGGGAGGGGTGGAGGCTTTAGGCGATTGGGTGAGGAAGGCCTGGACCCCGGAGGACACATAAAGGTCCTGGACACCAATCTCAGCAACTGTGGTATTTAACAGATGAGGGAGGAAGGGAAGGAGGAGGTGAAAAAGGAAAGTCTTGAAGAGCTTCCGGAATTTGAGGAGATCTGGCTCAAGATGAAGAGGAAGCGGGAGGCTCTTCCATAGGAGGGAGCCTGCTGAGGAAAGAGATGAGCCACCAGCTTGCTGTTTAGAGATGTTAACACACAGAAAGTTGGTGCCGTAGGAATGTACAGATCTGGAGGGAGAGTATTTAGTGAGAGAAAGTTGTAGATAGCATGGCCCCCTTTCCCAGACAGCCTTGTGGATGATGCAGAGGGATTTGAATTTGATCCTTGCAGCAACCGGGAGCTAGTGGAGTGTTTTTATGGCTGGAGAGGGCTTGTCCCTGGGCTTGAGGCCAAGGGCAAGTCTTCCAGCCCTATTCTGGATTGGCTGGAGGGGCCGTAGAGAAGAAGAGGGTAGATTAAGGAAAAGGCTATTGCAGTAGTCTAGCCTAGAGAGAACCAGAGCCCTGCAGACATTGAGCTTCTGGGGGAAAGTGAAGAAAGGAAGAATTCCTTTGAGGAGGTGGAGTTTAAAATGGGACTTCTTGGCAAGGTCCTGAATGTGAGGGATGAAGGAAAGAGAGGAGTCGAAGGTTTCTGGCTTCAGATGAAGGAGAAGCGGGAGAGCCCATAGACGATGGCCAGAGTGAGGGACAGAAAGAGGGAGCAGGAGTCCCTATAGGAATGATCTCAGTTCTGCTGGCATTGAGGCAGAGATCATTGGAAGTACTGCAGGGCTGGATGGCAGATAGGCAGCCAGGAATGATGGAGGAAGTCAGAAAAGGATCAAAGGGAAGTTTGAAGAAGAGTTGTGTGTCATCTGCATAACACTGGAAGTTTGGGGAGAAGCTGTAAATGAGGTGTGCACGCGGCGCAAGGTAGTTGCTAAAAGAGCCAGGTAGAAAGGCTGGAGCCCTGGAGGACGCCAGAGGTGTTGATAGAGGTGGCAGAGGAGAAAGAGCCCAGAATAACCTTGCACTGACGGTCACTGAGGAAGGAGGTCAGCCAGTTCAGTGCCCGCATCCGAGATAACTAGAGTATCATTTTATGAGGATGGAGTGGGTGACTGTATCAAATGCAGAGGAGAGAGCAAGTAGAATGAGAACAGCTGGAGAGTTGGAATCAAGAGATGCAAGCAGTTCCTCACAGGTGTACAGAAGAGCAGTTTTCGTCCTTTGAATGCTCAATCCAGATTGATGGTCATGGAGGCAACCAACAAGGTCAGTGTGCTGGGTTCGTTGGGGCAAGACCAGCTTTTCCAGGAGTTTCCCAAGGAAGTGGGTGATAGATATGTGGCGGTAGTTGGCTGGACAAGACAGGTCTGCAGAATGTTTTTTCAAGTGGGGCGCACAAGGGAATGCTTCAGAGAGGAGGGGAAAGATCCAGTAGCAAAAGGGTGGTTGCAGTAATTAGTGAGTGCAGAGGCAAGGGAGCTAATATTGTCCTTAATTGTTCTGGAGGAGCAGGGGGAAACCTGTTTGGAGGAGACCTTCATGGGGCGGACAACTCTGGTGACCTCATAAGGTGTGACAGGAGAGAAGGAGGAGGGAAAGACAGAGGGATAGTGGGAGGTGATAGGAGGCAAAGGGGTGGGTCAGGGGAGGGGGAGAGGGACGCGAGTGAAGTGTGTGGCCTGTGGGCGCAAAGGGCCTCGGAGGCAAGAGCTGAGGAAGAGGCTGCGGAGGGATTGGCTAGTTCCCTGCAGATTTAAAAGAGTTCAGCCGTGTTGTTGGAGGCACTAGAGACATAGACCTGGATGTGGGCCCTTTTCTTGGTGCGAATGGAGAGTCTGTATTGCTTTTGGAGCAGGCGATAGGCCAGTTTGTCAGAGGGTGTGCCTGAGGTCTGCCACTTCCTTTCTGCAGCTCTGCACTTGCATCTCAGGGCTGCAAGTTTGGAGTCGTACCAGGTGCTACACTTCGAGGCATGTTTCAGGCAGAACCTCATGACCGGGGCAAGAATGTCAAGGGTATTGGTAACGGCAAGATGGAGGTTGCTAAGAGTGGAGTCAGAGGTAGAGTCTGTAGTGGGAAAAGCGGGGGTGAAGGTAGATGCGAAGGCAGCAACTGAGACTGGTTAAATCGGATGGATGTTCATGAACGAGGTTGACATTGCTGGGGGAGGTATGGTCAGAGGTCCGAGGGGACCCAGGTGAGATGAGAGCAGTGTTGTCTGACTAGGGGTGTGGGGTGGTCAGTGGGGACGAGAGTGAAAGATCGATGTGGATGAAGGCATCAAGAGTGTGTCCAGCTGAATGGGTAGGACCAGAAGGGCGAAATGGAGAGTGAGAGTAAGGTGCAGAGGTCAAGGAAGAGAGGGGAAGACGTGATTGAAGAGTCAAGGTCGATGTTGAAATTGCCCATGAGAAGGAGTTTAGTGGTGGTAGTGAGGAGACAGGCGTTTAATTTTCAAAAGGAGAAAAAAAAGTGATGTAGGAAGGAATGAGTGAGATTAAGTAAGGCAAGGAAGTCAGAGTGGTGTAGGCACACCTTTCATTCAACAGTTGCTAGGGATTCGTGGAGAGGGTGTTTCAATGTTCAGTCATCACTCACAGGTATTTTGCAGGGTGCATTGAGTTGCAGGGGGCCAAGTTTGTTTGGTAACAGGCTGTCCGCCTTGGGGCTGCTCCATGCTTTGTTGTGGGAAAAAAGGAGGGGGGCCCTCTGAGCCCTCCTAGTTCCGGACAGGTACAGACAGGGGCCTTACTGGGTGGGCCTTGGTGGTGGGGGTCGGCTTCTGCCTGGTGGTGCCTACAAACGGATCTGGTAGGCAAGGGCTGCTCAGTCAGAAATTTGAGAATCAATGGCTCTTTGCATAAGGCAAAGGTAACACCTTTACAGTGAGATGCCCCAAATATGTGCAGTAAGGTAGCAGTACTCCAGAATCAATTCTGCCCAAAAGTAGCGAGTGTAAGAGCGCTCATTTCATGCTTCCAAATATGTTGAAAATGTTCCAAATATGCTCGCTGGATGTTATCAGCACACAAAGTTGCTGTCTTGCCCTTGATGCTGGAGTGGGGGGAATTCAGGCACAGACAGGGCCCTACTGGGTTGGCTTTTGTGGTGGGGGCCGGCTTCCACCTGCCGGTGCCTATGATTGGATTAAGTAAGCAACGGCTGCCCAATCAGAGAGACAGCAGGCTCACAATGAGTTGTTTCCACCACACGAGGAGGCTTTGGCCATTTTTAAGCATTTTATCAGACTATATGAATCAATGGCCAAATGTATATTGCAAAGGTAACACCTTTACAGTGAGATGCCCCAGGTATGTGCAGTAAGGTGCCAATACCCCAGAATAAATTCTGCCCAAAAGTAGCGAGTGTAGGAGAGCTCGCTTCACACTTTCAACATTTTTCAGAACTTTCAAAAATAAGCTTCACAAAAGCCCATCAGCGTTTCCCTTCTGTGCGGGGGTGGAACAGTGCTCCTGCAGCTTCCAAAGATGCTTGCTGGATGTTATCAGCACACGATATGTAATTTACATGCCTGACTCTGCCTGATCTCATTAGAAGGACAGAGGCATTGCAAGTCAGTAGAGGTAATCCTCCTCGCCTCATTCCTCATCTTCCTCGGCTCAGTAGTGTTGTCAATTTAAAGTGGGGGGGAATTATAGGAGCTGTAGTTTCCCATAAAATAAGCAGGGATAGGAGTTGGAGGGGTTGTGGAAAAAGGGGGATACCATATCTCACCATTAGGTGCTTCACGCCCACTCCCTGAGGACCCTTTACCCAGGTGAGGTGATCCTCCCTCGCTTGTCCACCCCTAGGGTCGAGATCCAAAAGTGATGGCCCTCCCCTGGCCACCTGGGTACGGGATCCTTGGGGACTAGGCCGTGAAACACCCTCTGGATTTTCACACATCCTACTGTTCATTCAGGAAACAACTTAAAACTAGTCTATTCAATTGACTCTCCTTCTCCCTCCCTGTGATCCCCTTTATAACTACCCCCCCACATCCATCTCTGTTTACTTGGTTCTGCAACCAGTGCCTTGACGCCCTAGGGTTTTGCCTGCTTTATAAATGCATAAATAAATAAATAAACACATAAATAAATAAAATTGCTTTGACCAATTGACAAAGCTATATCAATCCCAGCCCTCCATTAGAAAAAGCAAATTTACAGACCGGTCTGGGAAGAAGTGCAGTCCAGCTCATGCTGAATCTACTAGATTACAAACAAGATCTTGATGTGGATCTTGATGTGGACACTGATTATGGTGTAGACACCCCCCTCTTAATGCACCTGGGTTATGCATCATTGTATTAAAATATATGTTTAAAACACAATTTAAGGCGGTAAGATACTGTCCCAAAAAATAATTATTCATTGTAGACCAGGATAGGAAATGTGCAGAGGCTAACCCAAGAAACTCTGAGATTTGTTCTTAAGCCAAGCTCTTGCAAGCAGCTCATTCTTTGGAAGACTTGATACGGGAGACTGAATGCAGAAATAGCCAAAGCCTTACATATGGTTTTGCAGCTGTCCGAATTGGTATATACGTGTCTTGAAATGTACAGGCATTTCATTGTTAGAGTGAGTATTGTGACCAATGAAAACAGCGGAGTCCTAGTTCCATTATTTGCTGAAAAGTGTTTCTTGCTGAATCACTATCAGAGATCTTTTAAATTTAAAAGTGTGGGCAGTCTTATGTTCCCACAATGCTCTTTGCTTTTATGCAAATCGCCAGGGTTGGGCTCTATGAAGAAATACTGGCCCTCATTACAAGTGTGCCAGTATTTTGCCGCTGATTCCATGTTCACAGTGGCACAGATTCCAGCATCTGTAACCACGGAATCACCATCACATCACAAAATAGCATGAGCGCGCATTCCGGCATGCCTGAAACGGTGCCACCGGCTTGAAGGAAACACCATCATCGCGTGGTGGAATCGGTGGCACCGCCAGCAACAATGCCATTGGCACCGTTTACGGCATGTCACTTACAGAAACACTGGCACCGGAAACACCGGCACCGGAAACAATGTCGCCGGCGGAACAGGAGGTTCACTGTGGCCATTTAGAAAAACACAATCCATTGAAAATCACCCTGTTCGTGTTGCCATCCAGACTCGCAGAGAGCGGAATCTCACTAGCAGGAATAGCATCTCGGATTCCTGAAAGATGGTAGCGAAAGCCAGCATTTTTGGAGCAGGAACTAAGCATCCTGACAGACAGCATTGTGCACGTGCTGGTGAGCTGTTTGCGATGGACCACCGGTGCTGTACCCAATTTACCATACCATTTTGGAGAAGGTGGCACAGAAGGTGTCAGCCATGGACCCGTACCCCGCACAGTATGCGACTGCCATAATCGGTGGGATGACCTCGGCCTGAGGGTTCGGAACCTGCTTTCAGCCCACCATAAGGAATGCCTGGCCACCGGCAGTGGGACCACCTCACCAATCAAACTGCTGCCATGGGAGGAGAAATGCAGCAATGTGCTGCACCTTGTAGTGATCAAGGGAGTGGGAGTGGCCGAGGTTGGTGCAGGGACACCTGGAGAGGGTGGTGAGTACAACGTGCCACAACAAAACAATCACAGTGGGCATGCAAATGCAGCGCATAAAACACAGAGACATGCCCAACTGCATGACACCAGACCACATCCAACCCAGACAGTGTCCAACAAACCCTGGCCATTGGGCAAAGGTACACAAACATTGCCCCCTCAAACATCTGAACACACATGTGCCCACATAAGTACTGGTCATGTGCAGACATTGACGACATGAGAAGCAACACATACAAGAGGCACACACCCTCCAAGGCAGCATGCATGCACCGCAAGCAATTTGCCCCGTGACATTCTCAGATGCATGCACACATCAAATGCGCCCTGACGGACCTGGCACTAGCATTGATGACCGCCTACCTGTCAGACCGACATCCCCTACCTGTCAGACCGACATCCCCAAGTGCAATAGTGCACTTCCCTCACCTCCACCTCAGTATCCACCTATGGCGTCCCTCGGGGCTCCATTCAATTGCCATGGCTCCACAACAGCTACCTTGGTGCTGTACCCAATTTACCATACCATTTTGGAGAAGGTGGCACAGAAGGTGTCAGCCATGGACCCGTACCCCGCACAGTATGCGACTGCCCCTCTGGCCCACCCGATCGCCACCATTGCACCCCCACTCCTAGTGCTATGCTTATGACACACCGCTCACCTTTGAACTACTATCTTCTTCTTCCTCTCCAACCTCTCTCATACCTGAGTGCCTGACTGCTGATCATGCAACGTGCTCTGCTGACGATCCCTGACTGAATGCCAGCGAGACAGAGGAGCCCCCATCGTAACACCTGCACCCTGTCACTCGCCCACTCACTGGCCACCCTTCATGGGCCGGCACCCGCCTGAGAGGCTACAGACCTTGGTGTCACCTTGAATCCATCCCACACCTCCCCTCTGCACATCACGGACCATGGCAAGAGGTCCAACTTATAGCACCACCACCTCACAGGCAGTCCCGCTTACCTCACCCACCCCCAGAAGCCCAATGTCACCAGAGCACAGTTTCCCACTAGGCTTGACAACAGCAACACAGCCTCTCCTTCAAACTACCCCATACCTCCCTTTGCCCCCTCAAACGGATCCAGAATAGTGCTGCAAGAATCAACCTCGGCCTCAATTCCTGGGGCCGCTCCCCTCTAGGCCTGGATTCACTCCACTGGCTCACTGTGACCGCAAGGATCAATTCCAAGACCTTCTGCCTCATACACAAGGCTGTCAGGGGCCTGGTCCCCCATGAGTCTCACTGGTGCAAGTCCATCCTTGTCCAATCACCCCGAGCATCCATTGCCAGCACCAGCACACGGCCACCCTCCCCTGGACTAGCCAAATTCTGGACCACCCCAACCTTCGCACTGCACTCCCTTCCCCCCCTTTGACCTCTGTCACCTGCCCTTGTGACTCCCATCAACACATGGCCAGCCGATTGTGGCCCCCACCACCTGCACCACACCCCTTCCCATCCCCGTCCCCTCATGCTTCCCTCCCCTGTACGACATTTCACCCTGCACTTGCACGTTGACAATGACTCAAGGCCCAATGCGGCCGAATCTCCGATTTTGTACACCCATGTCCACCACCTTCTTGCTGGTGGAAACTGGAACCACTTGTGAATATGCGCAATCAAATATTGCAATGCATGAACTGTAAATACCATGCACAGGCATCATGGCACACGCTGTTTGTACTGCATGTTGCAAGGCCATACGATGGCACAGAGGTGAATAACGGCATGCCCATCTCACCCCCAAAGATACATCATCTGACAGTGACCAAGGAGGTGCAAGCACCTCACGGGCACCCACTCAGAGGAGGACCACTGCCACGGAACACCTCTGCTAAGGCAACACCAGCCACGCAAGGCACAGGGCCAGTGAGCATGCCGGCTGCCCCAACAGAGGCACAGCCAGCAGCCCCTACAGCTACACCTGTTGCCCCAACGGAGGCACAGCCAGCAGCCCCAGACACACAACAGTGTGCCCCAACAGGATGGCCATTCCCCCCCCACACACCAGCCTCCCATTTACATCGGCGCTTCTACAGGTGACAATGCCGAGCAGGACACCTGAACACACCCCCTACCACCATCCCTCATTCAGCCCATCCGACTGCCACAGCCCACCTCCAACACCCATCTCTAGCATCAGAGACATGGATGCACGCTTACGGTGCATCGAGAAATCGCATGAACAGATGGAGGGACTCATGCGCCAGCACCTGGAAGAGTCCGGGTTGATGCCGGAGGAGACCATATTGTTGCGGGAGAGCAGGCAGGCCACCGGCCGGTGCTGTGCATGTGCCCTGGGCCACTCCACATGCACAACGTTCCTGCTCGCACAGAGGGTCCGGGAGGGGAAGGAGGCAATCTTGGGACTAGCTGAGTCCCTCGCCCTTTCTCTGCAGGCGGCACTTGAGTGCAGGGACATGCCAGGGTCAGACCCACCATCAACCATCACCACACCTGCCAGCTCTCAGCAGAGCAGCCCGAGACGTAGGTCCCTGTGCCTGTCAGTCTCTTCACAAACAGGCAGGTCCAGTGTCACGAAGCCACAGAATTGAGCCAGTGCCAGATATCAAGAGACACAGATGCTACCTAGGGAGTGTTTTTTGGACAGTGTTCGGAAGGATTAGTCCGGGAGGGTTAGTTAGGGGGCTAGTTGGGGAGGATGATGTGGGGAGCTATTTGGGGAGTGGGAGGGGGGCTAGTTGGAGAGGGGGAGGGGCTAGTTGAAGAAGGGGTGGTGGGCTACACGTTTCTTGTTGTTTGTTCACGCAATAATACACATGGTTCTGCATATGAATTCACATCTGGACATTCAATTTGTGTAGTGGAGTGCTTTATTTGTGCACTATATCACATGCAGTGTGCGCCATGGGTCGCATGCAGGTTCTGTGTGCTCAGAAGTAGTTATGTATGAGTTCCTGGCGGACTGCACGCCCATCTCTGTCATCCCTGTGATGGTGTATTTTCATGTCTGCAGCTGCATCCAAGTCAGTCATCATCATCGTCTACCGGAGACATGTCCATGTCCGGGGGCAGGGGTATATTCTGCCAGATGCACACATTGTGCAACATGGCACGGGCCAACACTATCTTCTCCACTTTCACAGGCCTGTACATCAGTGCCCCACCAGAGCGGTGAAGACAATGAGACCATGCCTTCAACAGTCAGAAGGTCTGCTCAATTGTTGCCCTTGTCCTGATGTGCGCACAATTGTATGTTGTCTCCTGGTGGCTCTGCGGATGTCTCACTGGGGTCATCAGCCATGGTAGTAAGGGGTTGCCGGGCTCACGGTGACTGGGCTGTGCATGCATGTTGGGATGTGTATGTGTGATACATGCATCTGGGTCTGTGCGCTTGCGGGCCATCAGTCACCTTGCTGCACCCTGTGAGAGGTAATGCTGGGCAGGACATGTGTAGGGTCTGACTCCCAAGGATGGGTTGGTGGTGGTGGGTGGGGCATAGTGAGAATATGCTGTGCTTTGTGACATGTGACATGAGAGTGATGCATTCTAGTACCTATGGTGCATTACGTGTGCCTGTACATCAGTGCACAGATTGTGTTGGTGTGTCCATCCCCCAATGCCCAGGCGCACATGCAATGTGGTGTGTGCATTGATCCTTTGACTCACCCAATAGCCAGGTCCGCTGTCCATCATAACGTGCCATGTACCCAGACAGTGTGCTATTGTACAGGACCATGGACTCATGTGTTGATCCCGGGAAGCTTGCACAGAGGTTTGTGATAGTCAGGTCTGCATCACAGATGACCTGCACATTCATAGAGTGGTGCAGATTTCTTTTCCGATACATCTTCTCTGTTCCATGGGCAGCCACTAGCTCTGTATGTGTGCAGTCCACTTCTCCCAATACATTAGGCATGCACACAAGGGCATGGAAGCAGACCTTGGTTGTGTTCACCTGTGCCTGTGTGGTTGGTAGGACGATGTACTGGAACACATGATGCAGGAGGGCATCCAGGACCTGCTCGAGCACAATGGAAAATGCTGGCTGGGAGATGCTGGTTACCACCTGCTCCGCGGTTCCGGTGTTTCTGTCACGGTTTACTCGGTGGCACCAGCATTATTGTAGCAATGTGGACCAAGGCCAAGAAGCCTTTGGTGCGGTTTGCACACCTTAAGTGTAGATCAAAGTCTAGAAAATAATTTAATTTAGGTATTGCTACCTTGTTCTGTTATTAATTCATCTGTTATAAATAACATTACTGACTCTGATATCACGAGAAAAAACAGCTGTGTTTTTATTTCAATAAAGACTCCACTCGGTAGCCTTCGCCAAAAAATGCTACAAATGCCAATGCACTCATCCATCATCAGGTTAAATAGCTATAAAAACTGATAATGTAATCATTTAATCATTCACCAAGATCACATATACATATACAGGAAATACAAATGACTGAACCATGTTATTGTCAAAGTCATCAAGACCCAAAGTAAGTCATTTGTGTAAAGCACCCAGTGAGATAGGTGCGTGTAACATGTCCGTAGCCACCATCACCATAAGTACACCATAAGATTCAATTCCATAGTTGTCCAAGTTCAAAACAGGACATCGTTATTAGAAAAAGAAAATTCAATCACATTATTTTATAATCAACAATCGTGTCACAAAAGTATTGATATATAAGTATTGATATATAGGAATAAGGGTGATAAAACTATGAACAAAAAAACAACGAGAAAAAAGGGAAAGGAAAAAAGGAGAAAAAGGACCATTAGGATCTTAGAAGATGTTGCTAAATCCTCTTAAATTACTCCCTATAAATCATTGTACTAAACCCCCCTTTTTTGTTGGCGTGTTTATCAGAGTGAATCACCTCTCCAGACCGTGCCGTTCTCATGAAAACTATCACCATATCCCTGATTAAACTGTGTTGCCAACAATTGAACCCACTGTTAACAAATAGCTTGGATAACTTAAAAACAGTACCTGGCTCAGCTGACTATGACCATATCCCTGACAGGAGCTAAAGACTTGGTAGAGTCTCTCCCAGGGGTTATTCACCCAAGAACAGGTCATTGGGCTGTGTTCGTGCTGGTAGAGAGATTCCCAGACCCCCCTTGACAAAGGCTGATATGCGGGGAAATTTCTTCTCTGTGAAAAGGACAGTGAGCTAAAGACTTGGTAGAGTCTCTCCCAGGGGTTATTCACCCAAGAACAGGTCATTGGGCTGTGTTCGTGCTGGTAGAGAGATTCCCAGACCCCCCTTTGTTTGCATAGTGAGAATATGCTGTGCTTTGTGACATGTGACATGAGAGTGATGCATTCTAGTACCTATGGTGCATTACGTGTGCCTGTACATCAGTGCACAGATTGTGTTGGTGTGTCCATCCCCCAATGCCCAGGCGCACATGCAATGTGGTGTGTGCATTGATCCTTTGACTCACCCAATAGCCAGGTCCGCTGTCCATCATAACGTGCCATGTACCCAGACAGTGTGCTATTGTACAGGACCATGGACTCATGTGTTGATCCCGGGAAGCTTGCACAGAGGTTTGTGATAGTCAGGTCTGCATCACAGATGACCTGCACATTCATAGAGTGGTGCAGATTTCTTTTCCGATACATCTTCTCTGTTCCATGGGCAGCCACTAGCTCTGTATGTGTGCAGTCCACTTCTCCCAATACATTAGGCATGCACACAAGGGCATGGAAGCAGACCTTGGTTGTGTTCACCTGTGCCTGTGTGGTTGGTAGGACGATGTACTGGAACACATGATGCAGGAGGGCATCCAGGACCTGCTCGAGCACAATGGAAAATGCTGGCTGGGAGATGCTGGTTACCACCTGCTCCGCGGTTCCGGTGTTTCTGTCACGGTTTACTCGGTGGCACCAGCATTATTGTAGCAATGTGGACCAAGGCCAAGAAGCCTTTGGTGCGGTTTGCACACCTTAAGTGTAGATCAAAGTCTAGAAAATAATTTAATTTAGGTATTGCTACCTTGTTCTGTTATTAATTCATCTGTTATAAATAACATTACTGACTCTGATATCACGAGAAAAAACAGCTGTGTTTTTATTTCAATAAAGACTCCACTCGGTAGCCTTCGCCAAAAAATGCTACAAATGCCAATGCACTCATCCATCATCAGGTTAAATAGCTATAAAAACTGATAATGTAATCATTTAATCATTCACCAAGATCACATATACATATACAGGAAATACAAATGACTGAACCATGTTATTGTCAAAGTCATCAAGACCCAAAGTAAGTCATTTGTGTAAAGCACCCAGTGAGATAGGTGCGTGTAACATGTCCGTAGCCACCATCACCATAAGTACACCATAAGATTCAATTCCATAGTTGTCCAAGTTCAAAACAGGACATCGCTATTAGAAAAAGAAAATTCAATCACATTATTTTATAATCAACAATCGTGTCACAAAAGTATTGATATATAAGTATTGATATATAGGAATAAGGGTGATAAAACTATGAACAAAAAAACAACGAGAAAAAAGGGAAAGGAAAAAAGGAGAAAAAGGACCATTAGGATCTTAGAAGATGTTGCTAAATCCTCTTAAATTACTCCCTATAAATCATTGTACTAAACCCCCCTTTTTTGTTGGCGTGTTTATCAGAGTGAATCACCTCTCCAGACCGTGCCGTTCTCATGAAAACTATCACCATATCCCTGATTAAACTGTGTTGCCAACAATTGAACCCACTGTTAACAAATAGCTTGGATAACTTAAAAACAGTACCTGGCTCAGCTGACTATGACCATATCCCTGATTAAACCGTGTTGCCAACAATTGCACCCTCTGTTAACAAATAGCTCGGATAACTTAAAAACAGTACCTGGCTCAGCTGACTATGACCATATCCCTGATTAAACCGTGTTGCCAACAATTGCACCCTCTGTATGACAATTAGCTTGGAGAACCTTGAAACAGTACCTGGTTTAGCTGGTAAAACATGAGCAGCACACAGCCAAGTGACTGACTTCTAAACCTTCATAATCGCAAAAATCCATGTTCCAATAAGCGTGGCTCAAAGTAACTCAACCAACTCTAAACAATAACACAGAAACACACCATCAGTATCTGCTGTTGAAATTAGACCGCATCGAAATTACTCACGTTAATCTCCGTTTTACCCCTCTTCTTCTAATCAATCCTTCTAACATGCATCCTAATGTCTGTCACCCGGGACCTCTAAGTTAATCCTTTCAAGGTACAGTAATCACGTGACAACTAGTCACGTGACAACTAATCATGTGATACTCATTCTCAAACAACCTACGTTAAATCTAAATGGTGGACGGAACAGGACATGTGTGGATCACAAATCGGATCCATGAACATCTGCTAACAGTAAATCAGGCAATGACTTCTCCTATAGTAGACCCGTCCTCAATCATGAGCTAATTGTAAAGCCTGTACACGATATTGCTGCTCCTAATTCGTCTAGAGAGTGATTCCAAAATCATTATTAAGCACCAAACGTATTCTACATTCAATTTTGTTGCATCCTACTGTAAAGCAAACATTGCCATTGTCTCAACTAAGATGAATATCGTTTAGGGTCTGAAAACTGGTCAAGTGCTACCCCACAGGTGCCCATTGGATCAAGCAGGGGCTACTCAAAGCAAAGAAACAAAATCTAAAAAGATAAATTGCAGAAAGAAACATCAGAAAAGAAAAGAAAATGAGGTACCATAGTGTGAAGTGGGTACAAAAACATGTGATGTACCCATCTTTTGGGCAAATGAAACAGAACTCAAGTATGGCAATTTACAGTGGTTCATAAGCAGAAGGTTAAACAATCACCAACATGTACTAATTGTTAATTGCATGTGAAACTAGTCTAAGATTATCCAATACATTGTGAAATATCAATAAAAACATTGACTAGTGAATCGATACCAGATGCAGTAAGACCATCTTGTATATTGCATACTTCATTTACATTCATAAGTAACATTGCAAATCAAACTCTTCGTTCATGCCGTTTGGTATCAGGGACTCCAGTCTGTCAATCCAGAAGGCCTCCCTTTGTACTCTTCTCCTCGCAATATCACCCCTGAATTCCTTTGTAGCCATTACTTCCAGGATTTGAAACCTCATATGTACAATTGTATGTCCACATTCAATAAAATGTTGTGCTTCTGATGAATGCCTATTGTTGGCTCATACACAAGATGTGTGCTCGTTCCATCTACTTTAACCCGTCTTTTGGTCCCTCCCACATAATACATGCCACAAGAGCACCTGATATAATAAATCACATTCCCAGCAAAACAAGTAGCAAAATGTCTCAACTGTATACATGCATTTTTGTGCCAGTGTTTCTGGGAAATCCGCTGTTGGAATGCTGTCTTCTTTCTGTGATGCCGGCACTGATTCACGAGGGTCCTGCAGTTTCAGTTACCTGTGCTACCGGCAACATTAGCACAGTGTATGCTGTTATCGGTACCATTGTTACCGGCATTCCTGCCCACAGTGCTGCCGTCTGGATTGAGTGCCGGTAATTGCAATTAATCGCACGTTGTTTCCAGACCGCCACACTTGTAATGAAGACCCCTGTGTTGTGTGATCAGGCCTGGGGCCCACCCCTCCTTTGGAGGAGATGGTGCCCTCAGTAAATATTTTCTATTTCCAGCACTGTTGAAGACCATATATTATATTGCAACAGAACAAAAATAATACATTTACAAAATTGTGAAATGAAAAATGTTTTGCACCTGGCCCTAAACCCTAATACAATGCAGTGGAGCTGTCACACGAGAATCTAGGGGCTACCCAAAGGTAGATTTATAACTAGGTAGGTGGACTTTAATGATATAAGGTTTCCCCTTCAGCACTTGGTGAATAATCTTTAACTGCAAGTGACATGGTCCAGAGCCCTGTAAACCCTAGTGTATACTGTACACACCATAATGACTGTAACCTTGACTATTGCAAGAAGGAAGTGTGACTTCCAGAATGTGGGTGCACACTCATCTCAGCATCCGATAGACACCCTTGCAGTTACTTTTCAAGGAGGGGCAGAGGGGGGGAATTAAGGGTGAGCAAAATGTTCACCCACATAGCAAAAAGGAATCATCTACTGCCCATTCTGCAAAATCAGCATTACGCTTCAGTTGGCACTGAAATTTCACGCGGTTTTGTGTGGTTTTCCGTGTAGCGTGGTTTTTCGTTCCCATGTCAGTTTTATGTTGTCCAATGAGAAACTTCACAAGAAACTTTGTGCAGGTTTGTCCCAACCATGCTAGTTTTGTGCTGTGCCACAGGAAACTTAGCAGTTTTTCAATTCATGAAAGGCTCGCGCAGCGACACGAGAAACTTTGTGCAGATCTTTTTTTTTCGATCTGTGCTAGGTTCACGGCACGTGAAACTTTGTGCAGGTCTATCTTAGATCCGTACTAGTTTCGCTCAGCAGCACGAGAAACTTTACACAGGTCTTTAGCGATCAGTGGTAGTTTCACGCAGTAACACAAGAAACTTCACGCAGACTTATTTTATATCCATACTAATTTCGCATTGCAGCACGCAAAACTTTGCAAATTGTTTTCAAACTGTGCTAGGCTCGCGCAATGGCACAAGAAATTTCATACAGTTTTTTGTTTGACTCATGGTAGGTTCAGGCAGCGGCACAAAAAAATGTATGCCGCTCTTTTCAATTTGTGCTAGGTTCGTGTGGTGGCACCAGAAACTTCACACAGCTTTTTGTTCAATTAATGCTAGGTTCATGCAGCAGCATGAGAAACTGTGTGCAGCTCTTTTCGATCTGTGCTAGGTTCACGCAGCAGCACAAGAAATTTTGCGCAGCTCATTTTGGTTTGTGAGAGTGCACTAGAAACTTTGCGCCACTCTTTGCAATACACATCACACCGCTAGTAAAAAAAACTACCCTGGACCCTCGCGACCCCAACAACTTAAGACCCATTAAAAACTGTAATTTTACGCTTAAAGTACTGGACAAAATAGCAACAGCCCAATTTCAAGAATATGTGGAAAGCCATGAGATCTTACATCCTCAACAATCTGGCTTTAGAGCCTCTCATAGCACCGAGACCGCTATGCTGGACTTACAGTCCAGAATGTTGGAAATTATGGACAAGGGAAAGGCTGGTTTACTGATCTTGTTAGATCTGAGCGCTGCCTTCAACCTGCTTGACCACCAGCTCCTGCAGCAAGCACTTGAGAAGGTCGCTAATTGTTCCAAGGAATCAATAAGTTGGTTATCATCCTTCTTAGAAAACAGATTATCCAGAGTACACTGGGGTGACAAATTCTCCTCTGAATTTAACATCTTTTGTGGGGTACCACAGGGAGCTAGTCTGTCCCCTTTGCTCTTCAATCTGTACATCCGATTCCTATGTGAGCTACCACAACAACTCCAGATATTTTTTACCAACTATACTGATGATACTCAGCTGGTCCTGGAACTGAGTGGGGATTACGCTAAGGATAGTACGATACTAAATACACTCTACGGAAACATCGAAGATTGGATGGACAAAAACTGGATGTGCCTGAACGGCAATAAAACCGAATTAATGGTATTTGGCTCCATCCAGACTCGTGCCACACTCTCCGCGGAATATCAGGTCTTCCAAATTAAAGAAACCCATATTCCAGTGTCAGATAAGGTTAAAACATTAGGCATGACGTTGGAAGCATCCCTCAACTCTGATGCCCAGGCTACGTATGTTAGTAAAAACTGCAACTATTACATCCAGCTACTTAAAGCCATTAGACCACTATTGAGTGAGAAAAACTGTGCCACAATAGCAAGAGCGACCGTCATGTCACGTCTGGACTATGGTAATGCCCTCCTGGTAGGAGCTAGTCAGCAAAGCATCCAAAAATTCCAACTGGTCCAAAATAACGCGATCAGAATGGTCAAAAAGAAAGCAAGAAGTGAACACATCAGTGAAGCTAGACGGGACTTTCACTGGCTGAGAATACAGGAACGCATACAATTTAAGTCTATGTGCCTAACTCACAAGTGCCTATATGGCAAGGCAACAGCCTATTTGAAGTCCAAACTCACTTTTTACCACCCGCCCAGGGCATTAAGATCAAAAGCAAATGGGCTCATAACGCCCTTGAAACACAAGAAATAACTCGGCATGGGCAGAGCCTTCCCTAACCGAGTGGCCTCTAATTGGAACAAATTGCCGAAGCACCTTAGATTGGAGTCCAATCTTTTGGTCTTCCGCAAAAAACTCAAAACAAAGCTTTTTAAGTAGCCTCCCGCCTAAGCCCCAATGAATCAGTTAATTGGTTTTTGTATGTCCTTGCCCCGTCGCCTCATTCTGGCTCCATCTTGAGCTATGTACATGTCTACATGTAAGCGCCCCGAGGCCTGTGGGCGGTCGGCGCTATATAAATAAATAAATAAATAAATAAATAAATAAATAAATAAATAAACAGGGGTGGCCGAATAGCCGATTGCAGCGAAACAGATAAACCACTTCCAGACTTCGCTTCCGCAGCTGCGGAACAGAATTTAATAATTTCGCCCAGCCCTAGTAGGAAATAGAGGTAAGAAACAGGAGTTGAATGATTTTGATACTTAGCCAGGCCAAGAGCAGAAGTCAAACCATTAGCTAAACCAGCCAAGTTGATACGTCATGGTTGGATAGAGGTTCTGTTGGACTTTCAGTAAACTGCAGAAAATGAAGATTTCCAAATTTCTTTAGGAAAGTTGCATTTTTAACTTAGTGGAAAGTTACTTCCATACTTGAAATGCAAAAACATAAAAGTATGAGTCCATTATTTTAGGTCCTGCACTGAAACTATTGGTCTGAAGCCGTCAGAAATGTTTAAGCAACATTGGCAGAGGGAGGGGGCATTCTCAGGTAGCAATTGAGCAGGGGGCATGCTCAGAGTCTAGAGGTGATGCTAAGATCATAATCGTGTTCAAAAATATAAACTTAGAAGTGCTCCTTTTCCCTCTCAATATTATTATTTTGAACCACTCCTTCCTGAGACTAATGCTTTAAGAAGAAATTGGTTCACTACAGGGGTTGGAGAAGCTCGTCATCCTATACTCTGGCTACCAGTAATTGTGCTATTTTTGTGGAGAAGAGGGTGTCGCAAGTGGTTGGGTCGGTGGTTGGTTCAGGAACATGGTTACAGGCCAAGGTATGGGGCCTGATGCTGGCACTGGAGAGGGATCTCCATTGCTAGTAGCGTGCAAAGCCACCATGCTGAAGGCTACTCATGTTCCTCCCTGGTAAGGGCAACAACGTTTCTGGCTTCACTTGAAACTAATCCTCTTTCCTGGTAAGGGGAAGGGGAATTCTACTGCTGTACGACACATTGTTTGGTGTGTGGGACGAGGAAGGGTGCTACTCTCTGACTTATCTGAAAGGGATTTGTGCAGGGATGCAAAGCCTGCCTTTTCATTCCCATGAGAGTGATTGGGTGGCCTGCAGCCAATGAGTATCCAGAAATCTGGCATTCACTGTTAGCCTAGTTTAGAATAAATAGTAAAAGTCTTACTTCATTGCACTCACTGTCTGGGTCCTTGCGTTAAGTCTGTAGTGAAAGAGGCCCAAAGCTTAGGAACATTTGTCCAAAGGAGAGGGTGGACCCGAACAAATAATGGAAGGATACAATCGCCCAAACCCGTTCTTAGCTAAAAGTCGGATCATCATATCTGTCTTATTTGGTTTAGGCTCTTAGTGCAGGTCCACTCTGTCCATTGGATCGGCAACTATTAAGCAGCAGAATGGGCACTGGGTACTTGGGCAAGTCAACCAGGAAAAAGATGCATAGATCTTTTGTCAATGCAGTGTTGTCAAAACATGCCATATGTCATGATAACATCCCCTAGTGATCTCTCTCTCATTGGTGGAACAACAGGGTAGGCAACACTGACTGAGGTGCCTATTGAGTTAAATGGGATCTTATGATCGCCTGTTGGGTGCACTTGCGTTAAAGGGTGGTAAGAGCTGTAGAAGAGCTCCCTCAGGCCCTGTATGCACCGCAGGAGTGTGCCTTGGTCAATCGTGTTCAACACTGCAGAGAAGACCAGCATGCTGATCAATGGCCAGTCGCCGAATATGGTCCTTATGAGGTCATCGGCCATACAGAATAGAACAGACAAAGTCCTATGACAGGCCAAAAACGTGTCCAAGTGGAGAGAAAACATAAGCAAGCTAACATAAAAAGACATTGTCCTTTCAAAAGCATCTCCTGGAGGGTGAAGACCACCATATTCTTAACAAAACATTCTATGAGTAGATAGAGTGGTCCAATCAGGAAAGCAAACAGGGATTTTTTAGGCAGTTCGTGAGCAACCGTGCTTAAAGTTGGATGTTAAACAGTGATACAAATGAATCAAAGAGCTTCCTCTACAATTTAAGGGCAAACATTTGCATCCCAAACATCACCCCATGCTTTATTAAACTGAGGAGTCACCACTAGATTCCAGGTAACACATACTACAGTATATGACGGTGCTCAGGGTTCTATGTAATTTGGTCGAGTTTTTTGGGTCGAAATCGATTCAGTCAAATTTTCTTTTGTGTTTTGCCTTTGCCCGCAAATATATGTGGGGAGACCCCCTCATCCCCAGCCTTCCCCTTTCTTTATTATGACGATTACTCACCCCCTGACATATTTGCAGGGAAATCAGTCAAACAAATTAGACAAATTTGAATTCGACTGATTCGGCCACGATGGAATCTTCCTATCCGGGTGCACAAGATTGTATCAAAGTCATATTTCGTTCGCCTGCCCATTTGGAAATTAGCCTAGGTAGCTTCTAGAAGAGTGCACCAGCCCAGTCAAGATCGTCTTCATTCAATTCTTTCTGTGGCCGCCAATATTATCTTTTTCCTTCTGCTGCTCGGACTCTCTCAACCTTTACTATTTGGAACTAGGATATGCCCTTGCACAGTGGGGTCCATGACGGCTCAGATCTGATTTCTAGTTAACTTTCTGATAATGTTACACGTCCGAGCTCTAGATCCAATTGAAAGTGCTAATGGAATGAGCAGTGCTCTGAGGGCATATCGGTTGCTACTTTGTTGTGGTTTACTGAAAAACTTGACCAATCCTAACTACCTGCAACAACCCTGAAATGGATCTTCTGATCAGGTCTTGCATTGGCCCTAACCTTGGATACAAAGACCACTCTCCTGGAATTGAGCCCTGGCCTGCTAGGCCATAGACCACTACACCAATTCAGATCTGGTATTTCAGAGTAATTATAAAGGCAAGTTAAGGCATTGATTTTTCTGCAGTTTGCCTTATATATAAGATGAGTTTTAACAACAGTTTCCTGATAGGCTGTGAAGAATATGGTCTTGTTGCATTTTTCCCATACAGAGTCGGCTTCACTTTTTATTGGCGTTCTTCTCTAAATTGCCATTTTCATTTCACTCTCGTACTTCAAATTACAGTCTGCTTTTAGCATTTCCAGCTAGTGCTAGGGGATGACGGGGAACCGTCAAGTGCAGGGGAGGGGGGTGTACCTGACTCAGGAGGGGTGCCAACACTCCAGACTAGTCAGGGGGGAGGCAGTAAGTGTAGTGCAAGGTTGAGTGGGTGCTGAGGTAGACTGGACGAGGGGGGGTCCTGGTCCCAGTAAGACTCATAAGGGACCAGGCTGACCAGTCAAAGCAGACAGACGAGGAGGTAGAAAACAGCACCGTCTGGAGCCGCTTCTGGAATTTAAGGAGATCCGGCTCAAGTCTGAGAGAGGCAGGGAGGCTGTCCTAGAGGGAAGCTCTTGCCGAAGATAGAGATCTACCACCCCTCCCTGCTTGGAGAAACGTCAGATCTTCAGAGAGTTGGAGCTAGAGAACTGAAGAGGTCTAGCCGGGAGCTATTTGGGGAGAGAGATCTGGATGTAGCGCTGTCCCAGGCCCCAAAAAAACATGTGGGTGTATTGGGGAGCGGGGTCGGTCTTCCCAGACACCCAAGAGGTTTTGAATGAGGTGGAGGCCTAAGAGTGTGTTGTAGTTGCTTGAGGAGGCTATGGGGGGCATGGGGTTGTCTATAGAGGCTGCATTATGGGCAGGTTATTATACGTTTGGGTGTAGATTGCAAAGGGAGTGATACGCCATCTTAGAAAACAGTAGCCATCTTGAAATTGAGGCCTAGAGTCGTGCTGCAGCTTGGGCAGTAGCCCGGGCCCACAACATAGAGATATTTGTGTGCATAACTGATACTTCGCTGGTTTATCAGGAAGATCATAGCAGAATACCCAGGATCCCTGTGATTTGTGCTGCGAGGTGCCAGGGAGGGAAACTAGCACATGTAAGCCCAGGGTGTGAAGAACTGGAACGGCACAGGCGCATCTAGGATCGAGCAGGGGTTTAGAATTATTGTGATCTCGAAAGTAGCTTCTGCGCCCATGTCTGCAGTACCAGGTGCACATTGGGCCACAGATAGGAGATGCACTGAATTCTATTAGTAATTTTCAATTAGGAGCTTCAGGCTTAATGACGTACAATGAAGGACCCCATGTGGAAGAAGACGGACAGGAGAAGTTGGGACCAATGACCTGGCATCCCATACGGAGCAGGTCGCCTATGTACAGGGTTGCACCAACCAGATACGTGGATTTGTAACTTATGTGATGTACGTCAGTTGTGACGCTTTTGATGCTGATTTTGTCAGAGCACTCTGTGGCAGCAGAGTTCTTTGTTGGCACGTATTTGCATTTTTGTGAGATTAAACCATGTTCTCTTTGCAAGAGATGTGCTACGCCTTTTCCCTAGTGGGTTGTATTTTATCTGGTGTGAGCGTTTAGGGGTCTCTCTACAGATTATGCAGAGGGTCTTGAATTTGATCCTCGCAGCCACCGGAAGCCAGTGGAGAGATTTTAGGGCTGGGGCGATGCAGTCCCTGGGTTTGAGGTCAAGGATAAACCTTGTGGTCCTATTCTGTATTAGTTGGAGGGAGCGAAGAGAGGAAAGAGGCAGATTGAGGAAGAGGCTGTTGCAGTAGTTCAGCCTAGAGAGAACCAGGGCTCTGGAGACAGTGAGTTTCTGGGGGAAGGTGAGGAAGGGGAGAATGCCTCTGAGGAGGTGCAGCTGATAGTGGGCCTTCTTGGCAAGGTCCGAGATGTTAGGGGAGAAGGAGAGAGAGGAGTCGAAGATGACACCAAGGTTTTTTGTCTCACAGAAAGGTGAAGGGAAGGGACCCAGGGAGGGCGACCAGAGGGAGGCAGGGAGCAGGCATCCCAATGAGAAGGATCTCTGTCTTACTGTCATTAAGGCAGAGGTCATTAGATGTGCATCATGCCTGAATAGCAGGCAGGCAGTTGGGTATAAGAGAGGAAGAATAGTGGAGGGAATCTTGAAGGAGAGCTGTGTGTAATCAGCATAGCACTGGAAGTGAGGCGAGAAGGTGGAGATCATGTTGACCAGAGGGGCAAAGTAGATATTGAAGAGCCACCACGATAGGATCGAGCCCCAGTGCTTTAAGTGGGCTAGGGTCAGACCACATCACAGCGGTACACATTATCCCACCGCAGCCGCAACGGGAGATGTGCCTGCCATTTTCAAGCCAGGCAAGTTTACAGAAGTGCCAGCCAGCCACAGCAACACCCATAGCCCACCCCCAGTTGGCGCCATTTTCTTTCTTCTTTTTTTAATGTGGGGAGACAACAGGGAGCCTCTCCTTGTTGCCTCCCCACCCCCCAAAACAAACCCAACTGCTTCCCAACCCCACGCTCCCCACTAACCTGCTGGACTGGAGCTTTGTGCTCCTGTCCCGGTGCTCCTCCCGCTCCCGACCACCATAGAAATCGAAAGTGGACTTAGTGCCTTTTCCTATGGTGGCGGCTATCTTTTTTTTCCTTTTTTCCTCTGCATATCTCCCGGGGGAAAAAAAAGAAACATTTTGCACCCTGGGTAAACCCCAGTGTGTAAATGGCTCTCACCCCCGCTGTGGGGGGCGGCCATGGCCAATAACACCAATAACACCACACAGCCCTCACTGAAGGCCGAACTTCACTCGGGCCTACCTTGGCTCGTGCTGGCGGGCCTTACCAGCCATGGCTGCCCCCCACAGCAGTGGTGAAAGCCATATGGAGCTGGGAGGAGACAGAGGTAGTGTTCTAAATGGAATAACAGGAGTATTTATTAAATGTGTGTCTGCCTGTCACTGGCATGTAAGCATCATACGAAAACCTGATTGAAGCAGAAAGCCCATATACATAGGAATACTTTGACAAAGTTGGCTTTGCCATCTCGCCAAAAATGATAGCGTACTTTTTCCGTCTTTCACCTTCTCGCAGCACGCGGGCAGCATTACAACTTTATCAGTCTTTGTTATGTGGCCATGAATGGTGTTAGAAAATAGTAACTAGAAAGCAAGGAGCAACAAGCAAACAGCAAGTTCTCATTTTTTCCCCCCAATGTGAGCACATGTTGAAGCCGGGAGCAGGAGAATGCGGCCATCACCCAGCGTGAAAAGAGGTCTTGCACCACTGAATAACGCCTGGGTCCTGAGCCCATTGGTTGTCTGTCCCCCCTGGGTGATAATGAATTAAAAAGTAGGGCGAATTTGTTGTGGAAAACCCTGTTTTTATTTGAAATAAAAAACGAAATCCAACTTGCAGAGAGAATAACCTTTAATAGGCTAACTCATCTTTATTAAGCAATGCAACCCGCGCTGGAAGGGGGCATAAGTTAGAAGCCCAAGCGATTTGAGGGCTTGAACTTTTGCCTCGGGTCATTCCCTGACTGGTAATGCCCACCCCCCGGCTAGGGGTGTATTGCTATTAGTAACCCTGCACGTTATACCGGAATATAAAGATAATTTTTTTCAAGTTGTTAAATGGCTTTACTTGAAAAAACTACAAAACAAGATGGCCACCATGGATCAAGGAGACAGGAACTATACGTAGTCCCTTCTCCCTTTCCATGGAGGCCATTGCCGGGAAGGAGATGCACCGGGAATACCGGGTGTTCCCAGTGCCGGCAAGGGACAGAGTATCGCAAAGTAAGTGGGGATGGGGCGGTGGGGTATGTGGAAATTGAGGTAGGAGGGTAGGGGAAAGTAGAGAAAAGGGAGCACGGGTGCACTTACCTGATTCCTGGTGAGGAACATTGCGGCAACCCACATCCGAGGAGGCTCAGAGCGGGTACTAAAACAGATTAGCTTTCAAGACACCATAGGTCCGTTTCTGGGACAGTTACCTTATTGGGCATTGTGGCAGAGAGGGGACAGGGTCTGAAAGTTGCCTAACTCCCTACAGGAATGGCTGTGTGTTTGTTACATTAAGACCAACACTTTTTCTAAACCCTGAATTATGTTTCACATGATATTAGCTTTTCTAGTTAGCATTTAACTTGTTTGTTATTTAAGCAATAAACCTAGATGGCAGGGGCATTACTGGCTAGGTAATACCCCGGGTCAGTTAGAAGCCAGATCAAAGCGAGGGATTTAACATTAGCCTGGGGTATTACCTGTCCTGGTAATGCACCCGCCAAGAGGGGTTTATTGTTATTAGTATCCCAGCATGTTGTTCCGGGATACTAATCAGGTTTTTTTCGGTTGAGAAATGGTGTGTTTGCCATTTCTCAACTTGAGAAAAAACTACTAAACAAGATGGCTGCCATGGATCGGGGAGAAGGGATCTACGCATAGTCCCTTATCCCTTTCTGTGGTGGCCATTGGCGCGTTGGGGCACAAGGGAGCACCAGGTAAGTGGGGCGGGGGTGGAGGGGAGTTAAATATGTGGAAAAGGAGTGCAGGGCAATGGGATGCGGGGGAGCGCAGGGTCACACTTACCTCAGACTTGTTGGGGGAAGATGGCGGCATCCAGCTCCAGGGAGGCACGGAGCAGGGGTTTTACCATGTGGTGAAGCCCCCGTTCTGAGCCTCCTGGTTTGCTGGGAGACCGCTACACCTCCTCACTGGGTACTAATGCTTTTTAAAGTGGTTAATTGATTATAGTTAATTGAACTATTTTTTTCTATCTTCATTTTAATTTTCAGAATTTTTACCACTTACATGAATTCCTTATTTTCTTTGCTCTCATGACTTAGTTTTTACCTTATGTTATTATTTCTAAGATATTATTACACAGCAGCACGGAAGACAATAGGTATCTTCCATGCCTAAAATGTTTGCGGATATACACTGAAAGTGGTAGCGTGGAGTGTACAGTGTTTGTGCTGCCTTTTGCGAATACACGCGCTCCCCGTTGGTTCTAGATGCATTATGAATGAAGAGACTGTTGACTTGTGGCTCTGCTTCCCAAGAACGACAGTCATTTGTGGCTCATGAAATGAAACCAGCCATTTTACAGCCTTAGCGGTAATCTACGCCCGTGCGCCACGCGCTACATTCATGAAATATGCAGTATTATGTGTTTCATCTCCGCTTATGTGCCTGGTACATGATTAGTGCCAGTAACCATCAGCCCGCGCAAATGCTCCCTCGTCACAGTCAATCTACTTCCTGGGCCAGAAAAAGAGGCTGGAAACCATGCTAAATTGACAGTTAACCAATGAAAGGCCTTCCTAGGCCGCAAGGCCCAATCAGCCGAGCGCGCCACCTCTGTTTCAATTAAACAAAGTGAGTGATCTGAGCCATACTAATTACAAATGCAATGTAAGGCTCATTTTTATTCTCATTCGCAGCAATGGCGGGCAAGGGGCTAATTTACATAATTGGAGTACTCCAAGGCTGATGATCACGCGCTGCATCGGCGATTCCGGAAACAATGCTTAGTATCAGAACGCGCAGATTGAATTTCTTTGTTCTGAATAAAAGTGCAGGCAAGTTGTTGATTTGTGTATTTTAGGTTGTATGGGCATGGCTAATGACATTGTATACCTTCTTGTGCGTATCAGCGGCGCACCCCTGCCTTCCTATGTATTTAGCATCTATTTCCCGCTTTTCCGGGCTCCTATCCCCTCCTTTCTCATTTTCTTTCCTTCAGCCGTCTATAACAGCTACTCATAATACTCTTCAAAGCTCACAGGATTGGCCGGATGCACTGAACATTACTTTGCGTACTAACTTACAATTCTCCAAATCTGCCTTGGAAAAACAACCCCATCATGCACCTCGCCATCGGCCTCCTCCCTCTCAGTCCTATCAGGAGTGGCCCATGCTATCACAAACATTCTCCCCTCCCTTCCTGTGTCAGTAGCTTCTGTTTCCACTTTCCCTCCCTCTCCCCTTCCCTTGCTTATCTGCGTTCCTACAGCAGAGTAAGCTCTGTTTACCACAGGTGGGGCCACATGCACCACTTCACAGACAAACTTGGACGCTCTGAAATTACTATGGTGGTGATTTTGTGCAGTATAAAAGTGCATTAACATAACATAATGTACAAATGAAAAAAACAATGGGCCTCATTAACGAGTTGGGTGGTATTATCATGCCTGCGCCATGGGCGCACACATTGGCGACCATTATGGACTAATTGTTATTCATTTACCTACAGAATACTCTTGGAACAACCCCTATTCACATTTTGGACCTTATTTCCGATTTGCGTGACTTTGGTGCTTTTCTATTTTTTCCAACTAGCTACACGTTCCACAATGCACTTTGCTACTACTATCTATTCCTGGCCATTCCAATTCGTCATCATCGGAACCACAATCCCCAGAAGCCCTAGGGATCAGCGTTGCTTCCACCAGCTCAGGACCAGAGAGGGAGGAGGCAGATTGTATTCTGGTGTGCTGATCCAGGTGCGGCTAATTAGCCTGCCTCAGTGCTGGGCAGGGCGGTATTTAAGCTGCTGCCTGCAGGGGCTCAGTCTCTTGCATTAAAAGTCCTTCCAGCACCTTTTTGCTTCGAGCTGCGTATTTTTGTATGCTGTTCCTGCTTTCTCCTGCTTTTGATCCAGTGCCCTGCCGGGCTCTCTGCATTGCAGCCGATCACGCTCTGCTGCCTTCTACCTTCCGCCCTTGTCTTCCGGGCTCCTGCCGTGCAGCCGATCACGCTCCGCTGCCTTCTACCTACAGCCTTTGTCCGCTGGGCTACCAGCCTTGCAGTCGATCACGCTCCGCTGGCTTCTACCTACAGCCTTTGTCCGCTGGGCTTCCAGCCTTGCAGCCTACTTCAGTCCTCTGCAGCCTTCTACAGTCAGCGGCCATGCTCCTCTGGGCACACTCCTCGCTGCCGGCCCTTCTGGGCTCCTTGCCTTGCAGCCTGCTTCACTCCACTGCCAACAGCCCTGGTCCTCTGGGTTCCCTGCCTTGCAGTCTGCTTCACCCCGCTGCCTGCCTGTCCTGGTCCTTTTGGCTCCCTGCCTTGCAATCTGCTTCTCTCCGCTGCCTACAGCCCTTGTCCTCTGGACTCCCTGCCTTGTAGCCTGCTGCACTCCGCTGCCCTATGCCCTTTTCCTCTGGGCTCCCTTCCTTACAGCCCTGCTCCTTTGGGCTCGCTCCTTGCTGTCCTGCTCCTCTGAGCTCTTTACACTTGCACTATACAGTCTCCTGCAGTCCACAACAGTTTACCTGCAATTAGTACTTGCAGCCCCCCTGTTTCCTGGCTGCTGCTCCCTTGCTTTCTTCCTTGTTTTCAACCCTCTGTTCTTGATCCCTGTCCATTTCAGCTATGGATTTTTCTGTTCTTGTCTTCTCTTGTATCGTATGTAGATCCCTTTGTACAGAGCTTGATTGTTGGTTTCCGGCAGGCAACCTCTGCCCCTTCCCTTGTCTCGTTTCTGTGTTACAGACACCCACAGCTGTTGTTCCCAGACATGAGCAAACAGCGTGGTCCTCTGTTATAGCAGTCTGTGCAGAAGGCTGGAGTTTTTCCTAAGGTCCGTGGAACACTCTTTCCCATTTCTGCATACACCCCAAGAGGGAATCCAGTTTGTTTGTACCTTTATTTCCCTGCTACACTTGCCTACTCTTTGTTCTGTTTTTTCTTCTCGCTGTGTGTGTACTTATCTGTCCACCTTACTTCAGCACAACCACCCAAACCCTACCTGGGTGCCCTGTGCCACTCTTAACAGAGTGCTATCCGTGACAGGTATTCCGGCAGTAAATCTGCTGCAATACCGCCCAATGAATTGCTGTTACCGCCACTTGGTCCGGCGGATTTACTGCCAGATTACAAGTGGTGGTGGCAGTGTTAGTTTCCATTAGTTTGGAGTCCATAGGGTCCCATTGGGGATTTCGGCATTAAATACTGCCAGCGGAATTACCGCTTTGGTAATTCTGCTGACATTGCCAATTTTTCAGCAGAAAGTGGGTGGATTTGCCTCCAGCATGATGCTGGAGTAACATCCCCCACTCCAGGGCCAGAATCGTAGTTAGGCGGAGCGGGAAAGGTGGCGGTAATTCTGTAACCACTACATTGTTCCCACACCGCCATACTCGTAATGAGGCCAGATGTGTTAGGGCCAATTCACAATGGGAAAAACCGCCTTAAAGAGAGAGGCGGGGTTGAGGGAGATGGGTGGGCAGCTTAAACCTTCTTCAGAAAGGCTGTGCTGTGAGGTGGGCTACACCTGTGTTCATGTTATCCTCCTCTGTTGCATGCCAGGCTCAGAGGAATGTGCAAGGCATAGAAGGGTCTTCTCAGTCTGCTGCCAGCCCTAAGGGTTCAACAAAGGAAGTGCATTCACTGTCCTATTCCTTTGTTTACATTCCAGACCCTGCAGTGGTGGAAATGGAAAGAATTTGGAGGGGGACCCCACAAGGGCCATTGTGGGGGCAGTGTTTGGAGGAGGGGGCAGAGTTCTGGGAAGGCAGAGGTCAGGAGGGGCGGAGCTGCCAGTTGAACACCAATCAAAGGAAATGTTAAAATAATATTTAAAAAATGACACAATTTCTTTCATTGCTTGAAAAGTACACAAACCATAGTGAGCGTCCCTTACTTTTCAAGCCAGCACGGTCTATATTTTGACATCCCAAATACCAAATACCAGAATTCATTTGGGAAAGGTAACGATCACCGAGCATGCCAAGCTGGGGGCTCGCAGTGATCATTGTGTTTTCCAAATGGATTCTGCTTTCTGCTCAGTCACAGCCAGAGGTGGACTGGCCTCTAGGGAACTCTGGAGATTTCCCAGCGGGCCTCTGCACCTGGGGCCTCTTTTGTGTGGCATTTTCGCATAGGAAAAACATTGGGCTTGCTGAAAATGTGTCATGTGGGGCCACTTTGAAAATTATTTCCAGGGCTTCTTTTGGTCCCCAGTGATTATTTCCAGGGCCTCTTTTTGTTCCCAGTCCACCCCTGGTCACAGCTTCTTTGACCATGGTGAACCTGGGTGCTTCCTTCAGTGATGTAATCTGCTCTGTGCGAGCGCACAGGCTGTGCACAGTGCACTCCCACAGAGCTGTTTATGTCACAGAGGCGAGTCCACAGGTTCTCAGAGGGTCTGCCTTGGCTCCTGCTGCCTTTGATATAGGTAGGGGGCGGAGCCCGAAAAGGGCTCCTGGCGCCAATGTGCTGTGTGAGGCTCCGCCCCCCACTCCCTACCGTCTTCAAAAGCTCTTCAGTTTATGATGGGTTATTTGGCGCTGAGGCTGGCTGCTTCCCGAGATCCGGCTACACATCCGATGCCCGATCTCGGATCCGGCGAGAGCAGGCCCACTGGCCAGCGCTGAGGCCGTGGAATAAGGGTGGTAGTGGAATACCTGTCAGGTGACGGTGCCTTTAAAGCTATTCGTCGGATACACACCCTCTTTACGGAACAGGTGGTCAAAATGGCCGACCGCCCACTAGCATGGGTGCAGAGGTGCAATGCATCTCTGGGAGTCAGGCACACTTTAAGTGGGGTGGGGCTGTGAGGCCTTTGGTAATGCTGCTTTGCGAGTACGGTAATGCTGCTTTGCGAGTACGGAGGCCCGCGTGCTGACTGTGCTGGTTGCTGGATGCGATGAGTTGTGCACCCGTCGCATGCCACAGTGAGCTTTAATGGTCGTGTACATTAATGTTATGTAAGGGTCATTGGTAGAGCGCCTTTTCCCTATTCTCAGTGAATAAACCCCCCCCCCCCCGTGTTGTGTTTCCATGACTCGTGCCAATGCCAGTAGCTTTTCATCAGTAGCATTTTCAGTCCACGTCAAGGCCAACAGGCCGGATTAAACATTGGAGAACACTCTAGTTGCACTCCATCACTGCCTTACTCCACCCCAGCTCTTCCAGTCAGCTGGCACTTACATCAGACAATGGGTGGTGGAATAGGGGAGGGAAAGGCAACTGGAATTGTAGCCGGAGTACAGATTTAATTGAAAAAAATAATAAAAACATTCCAAAACCTTATTATTTTCTTTTTTTGTTCAGGGTGTGCGTCTTCCTTCTAAACAATGAGTTAGGAGATTGTTCAATTGGCTTTGAAAGCCTTGGGTGTGGCAGTTCTGTAAAATGGATGGTAAACAGATACACTATGTTATGTACATACTATGTTAAAGCGCATTGAGGCCACACAAGTGGTGAAAGAGCACTATATAAATAACCAAATACAATGCAATACAGTGGATCTGCTTATACGTTGAATCTGTTGATCGTGGTTCATAAGCACCTTTAGCACATTCACCGGGAAGTTAATTGAGACCGGAGCAGCCAATGAGGTTTCTCGCGGTCCATAACTAGCAGTGCGGATTCTCTGATGAGGCTTACTTACAACAGACAAGTGGTGGGCAGACCATGAGGGAAGGAGCAGGTGCCAGAACTGGCACAATCATGTTTACACAGAGCATTATTCACTTTGGAGCAGGTCAGAAATGTTAGATAGTGGCCCCTGCCCCCACACACACTCTATTTGTGGCTGTATCCTGATGTTCAGGGTGATAATTTGCATATGGGTCCAAAACAAACGTTATTGACTCATTAATTGGGTAATAATTCTACAGTGTAGCCCGATTGTGGAGTATGGTAGGCTTGCTCAGTGATGCTGCACACTCAGGGCCTTATACTGCGATAATAGCAACATGTGAGTCAACGTGGCTGTTAGATGTATTACTCTTGGTGGCTGTGTAATCAAAGAAGCAAGCCCCCCTGCTGCCCCACAGTAAATGGAGGATTTTGTCCACATCAAGTATGCCTTTCTGCAGGAATTGCTTAGTTGCATCATAGTAGACCCAGAAACTGGCAAGTCTTTGGCAAATAATGTAACTACATAAAGTAGGCTGGACTCCCTTCAGAAGAGTAGTGTGGCACTTCCTTTGAATAACCTGTTCCCATTCTCACAGGGCTAAGCCCAGGAATGGCTTGTAAGGCAGCCTGTACCATGTTTCACAACGCCCATGCAATTACTGCCACACTCTTATGGTTAGAGCTGACAATGGGCCATGACTTCCATCCAGTTGGCATTGCCCACACAATAGCATTGAGTATCGGAGCTATGGCTGCACAAATATATTGGGACTCACTATGACTTTGCCGGTGCAGTAATAATTTGCTGGTAATTCCATTTTCCGGCATGTTACCTAACGCACCAGTAAAGTTCAAGTTTGCAGGCGGGGTGGCGTGAATTACCTCCAGGTAAGAGCTGGGGGTAAATCCGGCACGCTACTGGCAAGAAATATGAGGTATTACTGGCACCGGTAATACCATCAAATCCCTTGGGGATTTACCATCCTTACTGGCACTTTTAATCCAGCGGTAATTCTGCTGGACTGAGTGCCAGTAATGGTGATTCCATTTTTATTCAGTATCCTGGCAGTAATACCGGCAAAGTCATAATGAGACGGGAGTCATAATTGTCCCGGGAGGATAGCTCAGCGGCAACGTGCTTGCCTTGGAAACAAAACAACACAAAGCAACACAGGTTCCATCCCCGGGTCCGTGCTTAGAGACCTCTGGGTATTAAGCGCGTTATAAATACGCATTTAAGAGACATACTCCTGTAACAGCGCCTCGATGCCCCGGGAATGTGTGAGTGCTTTAAAAATGCAAAATAAAATAATGAGGCCCATTGAGTTCTGGAGGGGAATGACAGACAACATTGACATGTTCAGCGGCACTATTGACTTGCACCGTTGCATTCTGTTTCCTTGACATTTGAGGGGAACCCCTGATACTTCCAATCATTGAAGCAGTTTCACTCTGTATAGACGTTTGCCGTTTTCCATTAAATAAATAGATTTTGTAAGAATTCATCTGTAACGCTTGCTCGGGCAATTATTCAAAACATATATACATATATATTCTTTTGTGGGTCTATTAATTTGCAGAAAAGGATCTTGCGCAGATTTCAGACCAGCTGAGTACTGCACACCTCGTGGCTCCTTGCGGCAAACCAATGTGCTGTGGTAGACAGTTTGAGGAGCACTGTTCTTATATGCCTGCCAGTGTCAGACTTTAGCTTTATAACAGCAGTGTAAGGTCAAGCTAAGATATTCTTGCCAACATTCAAATTAATAAATGTATGTAACCAGGTGCTAACCCTTGAATTGCAATGGGAAATGCCTGGACTGGAGAAGTTGTGTCCTGATGACATGGAGTTACATGTCACCCTATGCACCCTAGTCTCGGGATTATAGCTCAGTGGGCTCGCCATGAGCGAAGCAACACAGGTTCGAACACCAGGTCTGCGCTTAGAAACCTCTGGGTATTAAGCGTTTTATAAATAGCCACTTATTACAATAATGCAGGATATACATGGGACAGCTTTTCCCAAACCATTCAGGAGATTGTACTCCAGTCCTTGTTTTAACTCTGCATTCTGGGACTTCAATACAAGTCACAGAAGCAGAATGAAAACCAGAACTGGACTTCTAGCACCCAAATGGAATGCAGCATGTTGGCATGTATAGGCCTGGTAACGGACCCCCCCCCCAGCCCCCCTTAAGTTTGTGGTGACTGGATCCTAGAAGCGGATGACTGCACCTGACCTGGCATCGGAGGGGCAGCCCGGGCGTAACACAGCTGCATTGTTGGCATTCTGCATGATGGCACAGTGCCCGGCCCCAGCTGGAGCTCATAAAAAGCTGTCGGTAAAATCAATTGAGATGGGTGCTTTGGATTTTTTGGCACAGCGGGCATGCTCCGGTGAAAGGCAGCGTTTAAGGCGTGCACAGAAAGTCCCAGGCCGTGAGAATAAAACCGGGGGCCCGAGGCAGTGGAACCGGTTCCATCACCAGAGGGGTGAATAAAACCATTAGGGCGCGCCCAACCCCCCTCCGGCCGTCAGAAGCGGTTCTGTAGTTCCTCCTCTCCCACGCTAGCTCCGAACATGTAAACACCCGGAAAGCGCATGGCGTGGCCTCCTGGGAGGTGCAAGCGAGTAAACCTTGGTTAAGGTCACCGGGGAATCCGTCTCCAGTGCCGGGCTTTCCCTTTTTAGAAACCATACCTGCTTTGTTACTCTACTTGGTTCAATTGAACAGACGAGGACTACAGCTCTCAGAATGATATGATATGATATGGCATTTATAACGCGCCTACACACAAGTGTTTCAAGGAGCGACAAAGCAAGGGAGGGGGAACAGAGGGAAGACAGAGACAAAGATCCTACTAGGCCAGGTGTCATTCAGAAAGCCAAGTGCATGGGAAGGGGAAAGTGCAGGGGAGACGGGGGAGGGGATAGTGCAGTACATGGGATAATAGAATAAATAACAGTAAGTAAAAGTACGGCCAACTGGTGGCAAGTGCAGACATCCGGTGTCAAGTGCTGGTAGTGGGACTGTAGGGATACAGAAACAGTCCCCAAGTGCGGGGGTTGCCAGGAAGGCAGTGCAGGTGGGCGACTGGTGGGGGAGGGGACCTGGGCCCGAGATCAGAGGGTGGGCAGGTAACCAGTGCAGTTTCGGCCAGGGGAGAGGAGGAGAAAAAGCAGAAGCAAAGAGAAAGGTATTGAGGTGCTTCCGGAACGGAAGATGATTCTCCTCAAGTTTCAGTGAGGCAGGGAGGCTGTTCCAGAGGGTAGTCCAGCCTAGAGAGAGAACCAGAGCTCTGGAGAGAGTGAGCTTCTGGGGGAAGGAGAGGAAAGGAAGAACACCTCTGAGGAGGTGCAGCTGGTAGTGTGACTTCTTAGAGACGTCAGAGATGTGGAGAGAGAAGGAGAGCAGTGTTGCCAGGTCAAAAGGAAAAAATAAGCTGAATGTCCCTCTAAAACAAGCCCAAAACAAGCTGCCTCCCAACCAAATAAGCTGAAAAAACAAGTGCACTTCTAAAACACAGGGGATAGGCCTCAAAAGAAAAAATACAGTAACGCAAACATACGTAAAGACAACACAGATATGCTAGAACAAAACGCATTTACTAAAATTCCATTTTATTTTCAGGAAAATGTGTGTACTTTAATTTCTCATCTGAATGGGGCTTCTAAAAGCACATCTTTTGGCAATAACGCAATTTAGCTAGTAACCTGGAGTGCAGATCAACAGGGCATAGCAAAACATTTCACCCAGTCGTCTGTGGGGCATTACTCCGGATGGCCCATGCAACTCGTGAATGGGAGCAATAGGGGTGAAAATTCATGTTGGCCTTGCTAAGGTGAGTCCTCTATACTTGCCCAGGATCAAACAACTAGAGAAAGAAAAATGCAAAGTCGTGCACCGTTTATATTGAGATGAATGCTCCCGAAAAAGAAAAAAAAAGGAAACACTGTGGATGCACTTCCAGGCTGTTTATTTTGAACATCTTTCAATTTATCCCCTCCTTCCCATAACAACGACCATGCCACAAGGCAAATAGAGAAGCTCCACCATGTGAGCCAGTCCCCAAAAGGGCGGATAAGAACGCAATTGCAGCAGGTCATCAAAAGGCTGCACGCAGCGAGTCCCTGCCAGCGTATCATTGCATGACAATAGAAAGGTGTGAAAGGACAAACGTTAATTCTCCTTTCATGCATGTTTTTACAGGCAAGAACACAATCAGGGCGATAAGTGGACAAAAACCGCAACAAGTGACCTGACAAAATGATAAGCGACTTTGGGAGAAAAACGAGCCCAAAGTCGCTTATAATAAGCGGACATGGCAACACTGAAGGAGAGTGTGGAGTCGAAGATGACTCCAAGGTTTTTAGCCTCACAGGTGGGAGCAGGAAGAGGGCCAAGAGAGGCCGGCCAGAGAGTGACAGGAAAGGAGGGAGTGTGTGTGCCGATGAGGAGAATCTCAGTCTTACTGGCATTAAGGCAGAGATCATTGGCGGCACAGCACTCCTGGATGGCAGACAGACAATCAGAGATGAGAGAGGGAGAAGAGGTGGCTGAGGATAGCCTGAAAATGAGCTGAGCGTCATCCATATAGCACTGGACGTTGGGGCAGAGCGCAGCAATGCGGTGGGGAAGAAGTGCCAGGTATTGGTTGAACAGCCAGGGAGAGTGGTTAGACCCCTGGGGAACACCACAGGTAGAGATAGAGATAGAGGGGAGGAAGGGCCCAAGTTGAACCTGGGAAGATCGATCAGAGAGCAAAGAAGTCAGCCACGCCAGGGCCTGACCAGTGATCCCCAGGTCATCACAGAGACAATTGAGCAGGATAGTATGGTTGACAGTGTCAAAGGTAGAAAAGAGATCAAGTAAGATGAGGACACAGGGGTGTTGGAATCAAGGTTGGAGAGCAGGTCTTCACGGATGTTCAGGAGAGCAGTTTCCGTGCTTCTGGCAACTCTGAAGCCAGACTGATGGTCATAAAGACAACCAACAGATTATGTTTGAAGATTGAACAGGGAGATGGCCAGCTTTTCTAGGAGTTTGCCCAGGATGGTAGTGATGGAGATTGGGTGAAATAAAAGTACAAGCTAAAAAGATGGGACTGTAGATATGCAGAGCAAAAAACAGGGAGTGGAGAAGCATGGATCTGTACATAGAATGTACATTTTTGCAGATTCTCATACATTTCCACCTACCTTGTGAGTAAAAAAAGTTATAATCTTTTTTTAATTTTTTTTAAATTTATTTAATGTGTTATAGTTCACAAGGAACCTTTCACATATAATGTCAACAACACATTAACACATCACGAAAGGAAAGCACAGGAAAAGAGAATAACAAGTTCAAGCATAATTAAAAACATAGAAAAACACTTTAACATCGACTTCAGAACACATAACACATTTCAATTTGATCTCACATTACATTACAAGCCTGAATAAAACGGAAAAAAACCTAATAGCAGTATAGGGAGCTTACGAGACGCAGCACAGCCGATGTTTAGCCCGGAAGTGCAAAACTATCAATTCATTTGAATAGTTAAAACTAGAGTATAAACATCCTCTTGATTGATCACTGATGATCTAATTTCACAATCGTGATCCCTGACAAGATTTCTAGCAAGGCAATTAGACCTCTTTTATATAGCGTGCAGTAGCCAATGACCATTTAAAGGATTTATCAGTAAAAATATGTTGCCACACCCAACCTGGGTGTGCCTACTTAAAATCCTTTAAGAGGTGTGAAAAATTGGTCTGATGTTGCGTATTCAGCTCAAGGCAGATAAGCGTCAAGTGATATATTGTTTCAATCGAATTTGCAAAATCTACAGCACCTTTTTATTGTGGGAAATTCCACCACGGGCACCTAAAATTTCATTAGTTGGAAACAAATTCAACCAAAAGCGTAGGCACTACACACGCCAATGGGTGCCCGGACATTTCCTCAAATAGTGTGGCAGTATGTCATAGGGTCGGATTTCTAACAATAGCCCTGAAAATAAGTGGTACTTCCTAACGCGGTCAATCGTCGGGATCCAGTCGGTCTCCCATACTCTCCTTTTTACTTTCAGTGGCTTCATTAAGAGGAACTCCACCGATGAGTCAATAGCAGTTAGGATTTCTAGGCACTGTTGGGGCCATTTTGTGAGACCGGCTGGAGACTCTAACCCACGTTTTAACATCGCCTACTTGATCCCTCTGCCGTCAGATAGATCTTTCGCAGAATGTTTAGGTTTTTCCATTTCACTAAAGCTTCCAGCAAAGTCAGACCCAATTCGTACTTTAGGACTGGTACTGGCACACTAGCTGGAATTTTAGACTTCTCCTACAAAGAACGCCTTCAAGCTTGGCCCATTGCCCTCTAAGAGAATAGCATGTCGTCTCAGCCCCATAGGTCACAACAGGGACCACCCTCTTAAAATAGAATTGAGAAAACCCCATATTTCTTGTTTAGACAAACTGCCTCTGCAGCCAATGCCATGATCATTTGTTTCTTTACATTGAACCGTCAAGCTTTATTGTCATTCGGGGAAAATTGAAAAGCCCAAATATACAAAATAATCCACCTTCTCTAGGAGTTTACCACAAACTAACCACTTGATGTTTCCTCCTGCCTTTCCTGGAACCTTTTGCATGATAAGGATTTTCGATTTGGGGACGCTAATCATTAAATTATTCGTTTTGGTATACACCTCCAAATCATTTAACTGAGGCTGCAACCCAATGGGAGTGTGGTCCATTATGATCAGGTCGTCAACGTATAGTAAGTAATTAATCGGTGTAGCGTTTAATTTTGGAGGGAAAAACTTAGTATCCAAGAAGGCATCACCCAAGTCGTACAGGAAAAGAATAAATAGAATCGGTGCCAGTAGGCAACCTTGCTTCAAGCCTCTTGCCAAATGAATCGGAGCAGTTATTCTGCCCTCTCTGTCCAGACGCACACACATAGTGGTATCCCTATGTAGGACTATCAAGATGACCAGTAGGGCAGGAGAACAACCCCATTTATGCAGTTTGGCCTGTGGCATGTTCCTCAGAACCGTATCGAAAGCCATGGAAAAATCTATGAAGGCAACATAAAAGAGGTTTATTTTTTGACAACACCCCCTTTTTTAGTAGTTCCAGCACAAAACCGTTCATCTCGGTCCCTACTCCCTGAGAAAAACCTGTTTCGAAAAGATCCATCCTTCCTTTCTCTTTGGCCCAGTTTCGCAGGTCTCTTAGGATTAGGCCTGTGAAAATCTTGGCTGGGCAATCCAACAAGGATATCAGCCTGTAGTGGAGGTGCTCAAACGGGAGCCTGTTTTAAATATAGGGACAACAATTGCTGTTAGCCAAGACTCTGGCATTGCTTTCTCTATAAGTAGAGTTCTAAACATACTATCTAGGACACGTGCCCACATTTCTGGGCTATTTTTAAGAACTCACATCACCAGGCCATCTGGACCCCGGGGCCATAGAGTTCTTACTCCTTGATATCAGTTGAAGGAGATCTTCAATGTCGCAAGTTAACCCCCAACCTGTCGTTCTTCTCATGACCCCAATCCATCCCTGCTCAATGTCACCCTCTGCTTTGTAGATCTATGAGAAATGGGCCTTACATGCTTCTTCCAATATTGGGTTTATTTGGGCCACCGTTTGGGCTTTCTCATTATCTATAATTAAATTCCAGAAGGCTTGCAAATTGTTGCTTGCCATGACCTCCAGCATTTTACGAGCGTCCCTCATGGTCCTTTGATGGCGGTAATGTCGCGGCCAAACCTTATACACTGCCGTCAGATACTTCCTGCCCATCTGATTATCTTGTTCGATCTCCTTTAGGGACCGCCATAGTTCTCTCTTTTGAAGCAAGATAACCTGATCAAATGTATGTTTGTGTATCATTTTACCCGGTTTCTGTTTTGGGAATTGGTTATCAATCAGTTCCCAAATTTCTCGAATGCCCTTTCATTGAACCCTAGTTCAAAGTAGGTGTTAAATTCCCCAGAAGCCAGAATGCTATTAAAGACCGTCATTTTGTGCGCGTTACAGCTTATTTTGTTTCTACTCAAATTGACATCTAACTCAAAGGCATAGGCTCTTGGGTTTTGCTTTGCAGAAGGCACTTACTTAGCAAATGTCAACAGCTAATGGTTGCTCAACGAGGTTTCCATCATAGACAGTGACACAATCTCAGGGTTAATATCTTCCAAAACATACACGTAGCCTAATATATTAGTTTGCGCAACCCTCACCCAAGTGTGGTGTGGCACTTCATCACCCTTGATGTTCCTATTCAGTATCAATAACCCTCATTCCGCCATGAGTTTCCCCCTTGCCCACCCTCTTCCACAACTTATCTTTTCAGGTCTGAAGGCACTTTTACCCGTCGGCCAATCCACACACCTACTGTTCAAATCTTCACATATTATAGTGGATGATAGACATTTATCAACCCTGTTAAACAGGATCTCTTTGACAGAGTCCAGTAGGACTTGTGAAATTTCTGTTTGCATTGTTTCAGTAAATGTTGATCAACAAGGGGTCGGTTCTACTTGGGAAAGCTTCTTTGTTCCAAATAAGGTTGATTCCATGGACATAGGGATTAGGGAACCAGCCCCCAAAGTTCTTATATTTAATTTTGCCTTTTCCAATACGGGAGCAACATTCATGTGGTCTGCCCAGTGCACCCTAGTTTCCAACAGCTGGGTCCCATTCCTGTTATGTAGTTTAGAGCGACAGTAGCCCCAGGCTCTAATCACGTCTGCTTCGGCCAACATCTGGTTGAGGAGCATACTGGAAGCAAAGTGGAGTATCACCTTGTCCCTGTTGAAACAGTTCCAGAATTCCACCCGGGTGATATCCCTTGACGATAAGTCTGCCAAAGATTGTGATTTCCATAAGATGGCCAGTACCTTGGAGTGGCTTAAGACAACATGCTTGTGATCCAAAGGCAGTTTCTGCAGGACCAGTTTGTTAATTACCTCCCATTTGTTCATGTCCCCTGCGCTATCTAGGTCTCCCCTTACCTCTAATCTGCATTCCTCGAGAGTCAGAAATGAAGGTGTGTCGGATACATTTACTAGCTCAACAGAAATCCCTGCATCACAAAAGTGCATTTTAGCAGTTACAGAAATCATGACTGCGCTGTGTCTGCTGAGCACATATGGGGGATATGGAGCACAGACACCCCGAGAACGGCTGCATTTATTTTTTTCATGTGCACCCAAAACGAAAAGGATTCCAAGGTAGAATTGCTGTGCGCTGCTGTGCTGTTAGCTCAAAACTTCAAACTGCAAAAGAAAATGTTCTACATTTAAAACAACCTTGCACTGGTGCTATTTTCATCTTCAGACATCATCCAGTTTGGTTCCAGTAAAACACAGCCATGCCCATCTGTATGCAGGCTGAACATCATCAAATAAGGGGCATTGCCCCCTGAACTGCATTGTGGTGCCAAATAAAGTCTATGAAAAGCAGGAATTCGATATTCAACAATTACTTTGGAAAGAAATTAAACACACACACAGCATTCCAAAAGAAGCTCTCCCTCTCTCCTTTTCCTGGTGTCAGTTTCAAAGAACCCATTTCTTGAACATATCTCTGTGGGTAGAAATTGACCAGAGTTATGAAAGCTGATTGAAAGCAAAATGCAAGGAAAACGCATTTTTAAATGGATACAAAAATGAAATGAACCTGTGTTACTTTGCTTTACAGAGAAATGAAATGACATTATGCAAGCTAAATAAGAAATAATACTGTAAATATCTGGAAACAAAACTGTATATTTTGGGAAGAAAAGCTGCAAAAATATAGGTGTATTTTACTCTGTGTATTTTACTCTTCTCCACACAAAGAACTTCAACAGCCTGGCTGAAGCTCAGGCATCCCTTTTAGTCCAGTTTTGCAAGGAAGGCACTTTGAATATATGAAGATATCCAGCCCCTTGGGAAAGGAAGTCCCCTGTTGTTCAGCTGACCAAGGGAAAAACATTTGGCTGGGGGGTTGAAAAGACTGCCCACTTTTGGGAACAAAGCCAGCCCATTGGAATTAAAAGACTTTTTACATTAAGATATTTCAGTAATCTAAAGAAGTAGTAATGTGAAATTATGACAGCTTTCATGTAAATTCGTGGGTTATCCTAGCATGTGGGCATTAAAGAGGCATTTCTGAAGAAAACGTACATGACACAGATGTGAAAATTGAATGGAAATATGCCCAACATTGATAGGCTCATGTGTAGCCATTTGTAGAATTGTTGTCCATAGAAATGGCGAAAGACTGCTTGAAGGACAAAACAGCATCGCACAAACTTGAGATTTGGAACGGCATATTCTTTGTAAAATATGGGGTCTGCCTATCTAATTTTCATGATGATAACAATTGTAAATATAAGCATCTTGTTTCATAACTGATTTTAACTGTGGTATAACAGTGCACATTATGAACCACAAACCCTAAACTGATGTCACTCCCCTGGGTTCAATCTGCTTACAGGGAGGCGGCAGCATCCACAGCCGGACCTATCCTATCTTAGAGGCATGTCCAGGTTATTTCCGCCCACATAATAAAAATCCTCTGATGTCATCCTGCTTATAAAAGAAGGATCCATAGAGAGAGTCAGGACATTCAAAAATCCAACATTCAAAATCCAGAGATCCAGACATTCAACATTCACCCTGCAAGATTCTAGACTCCAGTGCCAGGCCAAGGTTAGCTGCCCCAGATCCATGCAGAACCTCCTATCCAGGCAGAACCACTATCCTGAACTAAACCCTACAAAAATCCCAATAATTCAGGGAGAAAGGGGGAAAGGCTGCTGACCCTTTGGGAGAATCCGGTGACCAAACCTGTCTTTGCCTAGCTGATGCACCCCGCTGTCCACTGTGACCAGGCCCCGGTTGCCCCGCTGTTCCCTTAAAGGATAACCTGCTGCTGCGCAGTGACCAAATCTGTGTCCTGCTGTCCAGAGACCCGGTTAGATGTCCAAACTACCCTACCCAAGTGTATTTCGTAAGTATCACCCCTCCCCAGTAACCAAAAAGCTGCATACACTGCTCTGTTACCTTGCATTCTGTCCAATCCTATAAGAAATCCTATAAGTACCCTACTAACTTCTTAAATTGTCAGACTTCTCTGTGTCCCGTCATTAGAAAAATCTGTGTTAGTGTCCATGTGCAATTATTTCCATATCATTTCAGTCTATTGTGTAAGTCCTTAGTACTATTTTGAATAAATTAATTAATTTCTATAGAGCTGAACGCGTCGTGAATAGGTTAACCTTGCAAATTACTAATAGCTAAAGACTACCCTTACCCAGAGCTAAAGACTCTGGGTAAGTCTCTCATAACCAGGACTAATGTCTGGCAGAGGGACTCCCAGGACCCCACTTGTTAATTTGCATATTTAAGTAACTTTGGGTCTCACCCTAAGTTACTGGGGGAATCCAGACGTGGACCCCTTGCTCACTATTCTTAGAGAGGCACAGATCCACCCTAATGATGAGGTCCAACCAGACCGAAACACGTGTCTGGGGTTTCTGTTGGTACTCTTGTTTAGAGGAGAATTGCCTAGCATTTCGGTGCTGGACTGCCCCAGGGCAGGACAAAGACTGATATGTTTGGGATATTTCATCTCTGTGAAAGATAGTGAGCTAAAGACTCTGGGTAAGTCTCTCATGACCAGGACTAATGTCTGGCAGAGGGACTCCCAGGACCCCACTTGTAATTTGCATATTTAAGTAACTTTGGGTCTCACCCTAAGTTACTGGGGGAATCCAGACGTGGACCTCTTGCTCACTATTCTTAGAGAGGCACAGATCCACCCTACTGATGAGGTCCAACCAGACCGAAACACGTGTCTGGGGTTTCTGTTGGTACTCTTGTTCAGAGGAGAATTGCCTAGCATTTCGGTGCTGGACTGCCCCAGGGCAGGACAAAGACTGATATGTTTGGGATATTTCTTCTCTGTGAAAGATAGTGAGCTAAAGACTCTGGGTAAGTCTCTCATAACGAGGACTAATGTCTGGCAGAGGGACTCCCAGGACCCCACTTGTTAATTAACCTTGCAAATTAACCTCCTTGCGTACCGTGTCTTTCTTTAATAATCTAGCCATTTAAAATATAGTTGCAACAGAACAAATCATTTTGCTAACGAAACTGAGATTTCCCGTGAAAGTGTTTCACTTTTAAAAATCTGATTTTTCCTTTCCTTTTAAGAATCCCACACTGTCAACCATAAAGAGTTACACTTTCACTTTAGTATCATACTTGTTATGTGCCTTTGTACCTCATCAGCAAAACCGATTTTCGATTCTGTCTATTTAGCTCATTTCTTAACTATTTTAAACCTGTGAAAACTAAGAAATTGCAATTTTGCCACGTGTGATTCTTGCTGCACTGTTTTTCCTTCCCACAGTCGATTTTCTAACCTGTATGCATGTTGATTAGTACATTGCCTTGTAGCTTGTAAGTTTTATTGCTTCTTTAGTACAGTCACACAAATTCCTGTATTATCAATGCAACCGCACATGTAAAATAACTATTCAGTAATTCTGAGTGCCATTTTGATAATTTTTCAAGGGTTTGGCCGCTCATTCAGGTGTGGTAGGTCTGATTGTCAATCTAATTTTTGACTAATACCTAATATCTGACCCTTGCTCCTCCTCTCCACCCACACAGGTTAACAGGGGTTTGATGGAGTGTTGCAGGGGGAATGCCTAACAGTTGTGCCATTTAAAAGTATTACCTAAAAGTAATCTTGCTTTCATCATTTTGCTCTGTAATTATCACCACACTGGTGATTGCTGTCCTATACTGCATATGTTTGATTTTAATCAAAATTAGAAATAAATAAATATTTCATTATTACACACCGGCCTGGTTCATGGTCCATTGCGACACAGGGTGTACGTCAAGGGGGGTGTGAGACGGGTTGGCGGCCTTTTCATACAGTATCTGAATTTAATAAACTTAAAAGCGTATTTATTGTGAGCCACATCCCTGGCCAGTAGAAAGAGTCCTGGTCTGGAGTGTGCCGTGTCTTTAAATCTGTGACAGGTGCCCTGGGGTTTAAGTCCCCAACACGGTGCTTGCATAGTCCCCCTGTTTTCTGTTAGATCAACCCTCCTTCCTTGGGTGACTGAACTCTCTATTGGGTCCACCCTATGTTGCACTTCTCCTACCCTTTCGGGAATTTCAAGGACAACCCGCCTTTGCCCTTTTCTCCCCACAATTTCCTCTCTCGACCATTATCTGAATCACATTCAGTGTCAGAGGAGTTCACAGTTTGGATGGGCGATTCCAGGGAAACAACCACCAAGTCCTCAGTACGGTCAACATCTCTCCTCTCTTGTAATCTGTATATTATTTTTTGTTATATTGTGCCAAATCACCACCATAGTCTTCTCAGATTATGCCAATGCGTGTCTGAAAAGTAGTGTATTCTGCTCCCAACAGGGGGTGGACGGCTTATAGGAAACTCTGGAGATTGCCCGGTAGGCGTCTGCACCCCGGGCCCCTCTTGTGTGGTATTTCCACATTTTTCCATAGGAAAACGGTTAGTCTTGCTGAAAATGCGTAATATAGGGACACTTTGAAAATTATTTCCAAGGCCTTTTTTGGTTGCCACTCTATCCCTGGCTCCCAAAAGAGGCTCCTAGGCAGATTCTGTGAGGAAAGAGAAATGGGGAGGGAGTGGCGGAAGAAAAAATGTATTGGGTAACAAATAGAGGACGAACAGGGAAAGTCAAGTAGGCCATGTGAGGGTTGAAGTTTGTGAAAGTTTGGGTGCCTGATGCTCAGATAAGAGTAGACTCCAAGGTGTATGTAGATAATGGAGAATCTACTCGAGGGAAGGGTTAATATTAAATATTACAAATTGCGGCGTGTGGCTGAACGAAAGATTCGAGAGGGGCTCAAAGAACCTCAAGAAGCTTGTTGGCTTCCTTCCCCTGGAGAACGTTCAGTTTCTCCCACAAAACGCACTCCAGAATAGTAATTCTGAGAGTCCCAATCCTATTGGCCAAGGTTGGCAAAGTTGACAACAGACAATGTGAAAGGCGAATGTGGGTGGCAAGAAATAGGGTAGTGTAAGCTGACTGTGGTGCACACAAAAGGCATGAGGCAGAGGGTGAGTGGACTGTCTCCCTGAGTGCCACCCCTCATTGTCAGGTGCTGGTGGTTGGGTGTGATTTGGATGGGATGCAGGAGTTCGAGGCAAGGTTGTAAAATTATGTATGGCAAGCCAGACAGGTCAAATGGGATATAAACATTAAGAACAACACTCTGGAAGGGCAACTGTCCATAATAAGGCCTGATTGCAGAGACAGTCTGGCACCTTTGAAGCCTTCATGTTTGACTAAGGGACTAAGGTGTTTTCAACCAATACACTCATCTACGTATTCCCTAGACCACATACAGGCACAAACAAGAAGGTCCCATAGACAGGAATGGCACTCTTAAAAGGAGGGTGCGTTTGGTCTGTGACTCCCCCAGTCTCAAGGCCATGGACCAGGCTGCCTTTAAGGCCATGGTACCTGCTAGGAGCTCTATGGGGCTGGTAATAGTGGTGTTGAAGGTTGTGTTCCTCCTGGGCTGACGCTAGGCTCCTCTGGGAGTTAATTTGCATAATCCAGCTTTGTCTGCCCTCCTCAGCTTGGGGTGCAGTTACCTTGGCCTGTTAATAGAGAGGAGCCAGGCAAATTTAGGTTCAGAAGGGCTGTAGAGTGTGATTTCTAGCTTACATTTTCAGGTCTACTTTGGGCCTTGTGGCCCTTTTCAAGACCGCAATGGTGCTAACATGTATTTATTTATTTATTTGGGTGTTTGTGGAGTGCTGCATGACATCTCCGAGCTGCTTCCCAGCCCTTGTCTGCCTTGACAACTCGAAATCACATTGCTGTGAAACATATGACATAATACAACATGACATAACACAATATATTATAATTTGCTAGTGTAATAAAATCAGCAAAAACTGAAGGAGGCGGTACATACATATACAAATATATATGAAAAATTAGAACATGTCCCTTAAAAATGGTGTTTGGGATTCCAAGATGGCCGCAGAGACATCAGCACCGTGAGGAGAGGGCTCCTTCGTGTCACCTCCGGCTATAAGTCAAATAGATCTGCCATCTAAATAGAGAAATGTAGGAGAGATGACCATTACCCCCGGTAGGAGGTGAAAGCAGTTTCCAACTTTCATGCTGGTGGATTTACAATGATTCGACCGCGATGATGCATTTATAGGAGCGTGGAACTTTCTTTACAGGACCAGGCGCCAGCAAGGGTGTTGAGAAGGGTACGCCCCCCTAAAGAATCAACAGGACTCAGCAAAATCGGATGCGGAAAGCCAGGTACCTCAAGATGTAAAGAAGAGGTGAGGTCCGCCCCGTTTTGAAAGACAGCGCCTGCGCCATTATCGCAAGGGTTGAAGTCAAGCGGTGAGGCGGATTGGACTCCCTATTGCTGTTTCAGTTGCTATGAGGTACCTAAGAAGGTGGGTCCTTCCAGCTCATTATCATTAACCCTAATTTGGTAAGAACAACCACGGCACCGGCAGAGATTAGAGGTTCAATACGAGGGGGACAGAGAAAGGAACCGCTCATTTACATGAAAGTGGGGAACAAAAATCAGTGAGATCATACCTACAACAATACAGAGGGGGGAAGAGTAGTGAGGTTGCAATTGATCTGCCTTCAATCCGCCCCTCATATGTCCAGGAATAAGATGAAAGATCCCATGGAGGGGGTGCCCACTTCTAAACAACAACAGGAAAGTGCGCTCCCAGTGTTATGGCGCAAAGAAGGGGAAGAGATGATAATCGATTAACGATTATGACATCAAGACCCCAGAGCGGCCTCACCGTCAAAGATTCCAGATCAAGAGTCTATCAAGGAAGTGATACAACAATGCTTCAAGGACTTCAAAGACCAAATGACTGAAACGCTTTAGTCACAACACGCACTTATAAAAACAGAACTTGAACAATGCTTGCAGGAGGTGAAAGGTGACATTAAAGATCTGGCTGAGAGAGTGGAAACGAATGGATCAGAAATCCAATCATATGAGGACTTGGCTCAAACAATTTTGTTGAAACGAAGACAGATGGGTGCAGTGGTAAGAGTCTTGATTAAAGCTCATGTCCGGTACAGATGTACATTTCCTTTTGGATTACTTTTCTCATGGGAAGGACAATGACACTGAATTACCACATTTGAAGAAGGATTGCAGATTTTAAAGATCAAAGAAGAAGGGGGACTTCAAAAAGACGTTGCCAATTCTCAAAAGACTGGAAAGTACAAAAGATGGGAATGGACCAAATCATCACGAGGCAAATCAATGAAGGAATGACTCCAGGGAGGTATCGATATGTGTATGGACAATTACGCCCAACGTAGAGGGTAACTGGTAGTTTATCTTTACATTTAAAAATGTGGACTATAAGAGATGGTTCAGGTCAATTCTATTACCAGAAGCGTGCAGCTATGAGGAGTGAATGAGGCGGCGGGGGAGGCGGGGGATGTTCCCAGCGCTTGGAATCAGGGAAGTTGGGTCCGGGTAGACCCACACGAAGTATCCCTGGGAGTGTAGCAGATCTCAACCCCCATGGCTTAAAGCATGGGAGGAAGGGGAATAGGTTGGGCTTGACCGGGGAGATGACGGAGGATAGGGGGGAAAGAGGGGGCAAGAGGGGTAGCATGGTTAATTTCAGGTGGGAGGGGCAGGACCAGCTGCTGAAAGAACAACCAGTTTACACACATGCAGATGGGAGATGGAAAGGGATCCATATCTTGACCCTAGATGTAAGGGGCTTAAACTCCCCTGTCAAAAGGCGTAAAGTGGGATCGTTCCTAAGCCACGAGAAGCCCGATGTGGTGACACTACAAGAAACTCATGTTTCTAGGAAAGATAGTAATAATCTAAAGCTAACGGGATATCTATATATCATACAGTCGAACAATAAGGGGAAGATGGGAGGGGTCCTTATAGTTTTGAAAGGCCAGCTGGGACAGAACATATTGGCTAAAGAAATTGATAAGTAGGGGAGATATGTGTTTGCGCGAATTCAAATAGGGAGAATGCATTATACCATTGCCATAGTTTATGCTCCAAATTCGGGGCATAATTCACAATTCCCACAATTCGGTAGGAGTGGGGCTAGACAGACATCGCAATGACTCCCTACCCAAAAATGTAAATCTAATATGGCAAATTTGTCTCTAATAGACGCTTGGAAAGAAACACAGCAAAGTACTAAGGGGTACACGGTTTACTCATCTGTCCACTGCACATTTTCAAGGATAGATTATATGTGGGTCTCAGCCTCATTGCTTGGACGCATATAGAAGATGGACCTGGGTCCTATAAACCGATCCGATCATGCTTTATTAATCATAGAAATCTTTCAGAATATTGAAGGGTCAGGATTATGGCGGTGGATATTTCCAGAATATATAATAAGAGATCCGGTACTGTGTGAGGAAATTTAGAGCAAGATTAGGGAAAACTTTGAACGAAATGGGACTCAGGGAAAACCAGAACGGTGGGTTTCAGATGCCTTTAAAGCTACCTTGAGGGGAGAATTCATAGCGAAAAAATCCCTGAGAGAGAAGCAATTAACACTGGCACATAAAGATTTGGAAGAACAATTGAAAATAGTCATGAGGGAGATGGAAACAAATAGTGGGGTAGTATTACGGAAAATGTTTTGGTACCTCAGGGGGCAATTAGACTTGCTAAAACCAGGCAGGCGGAGAAAGTCTTGTTGTACTTAAGACCGAGTTATTACATCAACACCAATAAAGCCGATCGCATGTTGGCACAGCAAGTGCGGATAAAGGAAGAATCAAGGACCATTCGTAGCGTAGATACCGGGCAAGGAATAACTAGCACATCCTCTAAAGAAATATCAAAAGCATTTACAGAGTATTACTCAAGCCTATACACCACAGATACCCTGGATTCCCAAGCCTAAAAGATATATTTGGAACAATGCCGGTTGAACAAATTGGAAGTAGGCGATAGGGAGGAGTTGGAGGGTGAGATCACTCCAGAGGAAGCACGAGAGGCGATAAGGTGCTTACCACTAAACAAGGCCCCGAGTCCGGATGATTTTTCAGCATTATTTTGTAAGACCTACATAGAGGTCCTTTCACAGTGTTGACCTCCCTTTTCAAATCCTTCAGAGGGGAGGGCACTATTACATCCACAATGGAAGAGGTAAAGGTGGTGATTTTTCTCCGCAACCAGGCAAGGATAAAACCCAATGTGGATTATATAGACCCATAGCTCTTATCAATATAGACGCTAAACTGTATACAAAAATATTAGCAACTAGACTGGGTAGATCAGTACTGAAATCAGTTCATCCAGATCAATCAGGGTTTGTTATGGGTAGGCAAACATTTGACAATACAAGACGGGTAAGCCATTTGATCGAGAAAATTAACAAAGTAGAATTATCAGCAGGGATAATCATGTTAGATACAGAGAAGGCCTTTGATTGAGTCGAGTGGTCCTTCATATTCCTTACAATAAAGACTATGGGATTTGGTCCCAGATTCTTGTAAATGATTCCGGCAAATTATCAATCCCCAATCCTACGTCTCACTATTAATGGAGATCTGTTGCACAAAGTCCGGGTAACTAGGGGGACCAAACAGGGGTGCCTGTTATCTCTGGTATTAAATGAGCTCCATCTTGAACCACTGTTGTCCAGAATTAGAGAGGAGGATAAAATCAGGGATATTCAATTTGGGGGAGAAAAGCATAAAGTGATGGTCTTCACAGATGATTTATTATTGACAGTGACCAATATAGCAACTTCTTTGCAGGCCCTAGCAACAGAACTGATACAATTTGTGATGGTGGCGGGCCTGAAAATAAATATACACACATCAGTGATTATGAGATAAAAAGAAGAAAAATTACTGGAATAGGTGAAGACAGAGAGAACCAGTTTGCATTGACTCCAAAGAGCATAACATACTTTGGAGTTCAGATAAATAATTCTCTGGATTCGAAAGTATCGAGAACATTATCTCCCTATTTTGGAGTCAATTAAACAATGGCTCAAGGTACGCAACTTCCTGACCACTTTGTGGATTGGAAGAATAAACGTAGTTACAATGATAGTTCTCCCAAAAGTATTAGATTATTTTGTGGTGCTCCCAATAATGGTCCCCCAGAAATTCTTTAAGGTACTTAACAAGATTATAAAGGATTATATTTGGAAAGGCAAGAAATCTAGGGTAGCATGGAAGACATTAACAGCATTAGTACTCAAAGGAGGGATGGGGGCGCCAGATTTTAAATGATACTATCAAGCGGCCCAACTGAGAATTATCAGGGAATGGTTTAAATGGAGAACATTTGTGTGCGAATGGACAGAGTGGTGATGGGGAGTCCCCTACAGGAAGTCCTTTGGTGTCAAAAGCAAGATCGTCCCATTAATATGTACAATAATAAAATTACAGCTTTGATGTCTCATGTATGGGACGCAGTGGTCAAGCAGGCAGGTGTCACTAGGTTTCCCTTTCTGTTTACACCTCTATTTCACCATACCCAGTTTACCCTGGAACTAGAACAAAGTGCAATCAAGAAAATGGAAGAAGCTGGATGCTTAAAGATGGGTGATATCTGGTGGAGGGTTAAGCGATTAGGTCCATCAACAAGTATTCTCCCTGAACGAAAATGAAAGATTGAGGTATGCTCAGCTCTGACACTGGTTAATGGGAGTTAAACGCTTTAAAATAAGGGATCTTACCCCTTTCGAGAAATATATCACCACAAATCCAGGGGACAGACATGTGGTGGGTGCACTGTATATGATTACTGGAGAGAATCCAGTTCAAGTGGAAGGGGGGGTACATGAAACTATGGGAGAAAGCTATAGGCACTACCATTACGGAGAGACAATGCTCAGCGGTTTGGAAGGAAATTCCGAAACTGATGTGGGCACTACAGATATGATAAATGTGGGTCAAGATAATGGTGCCATGGCATCTCACTCCAGAGAAAATACATACGTTTTATACAAACATTTCAGGGCAATTTTGGCAGGGATGTAAGGAATACACGTATATGGCGGGAGTGTCCCAAACTGAAGTGTTAATAAGGCAATGAAAGTGATTTTTGGTCCCCAAATACGTAGAGACATGGGGAAGCAATGCTGGGTATGGGGGATATAATGGAGGTTCTATCCGCAAAGAGTCTCTCCGCAAAGAGTCAAAACAAAGCTTATATGATTTTGAGTGCAGCCACTGTGTCACTCATCACACAAAAATTGAAACTACCTATGGCCCCTAGCGAACAGGCTTGGTTAGTGAAAATTCGGCATTATGGGCCTCATGACAAGTCCGGTGGTAGCCGTGACGGTAAAACCGGCAGGCTGCCACCGGATTTGCGAATCTATCTTGCGCCTGTCTTCCTGGAATTACCGGGTATTCTGACCCTGGCGTTCCGTGAAGTCAGGTGCTGGAAAAATGGTATTCCCTATTCCCATTTGAGTCCTATAGTACTCAATGGGAATGGGGAAGATGGTAGCACCGGCACCATTCATAATGGTGCCGGTGCCACCGTCACAGTCTGCGGACGGGTGCCGGTCTGCCCGCCAGGTCAGACCTGGTGGGCGGGAGGGCATCCGGCCTGCAAACTTGTACTCTGCCGGTCCGGTAACAACGGTGCCGGTAAGCCTACCAGCACTGTTGTTACCGGACCGGCAGGGTTGTAATTAACCCCTACGTCTCTTTGGAATGGGTTACATATGTGTTACAAGGGGAACAAGAGGTTTACAAAGGACTGGGATTTGGTGTTGGACTTTCTGCATAAAGACTGTTGAGAGAATTGGTGCCCGCAAAGAATACAAGTTTTGGATCTATTCTGCTGAAGCTACAAGTGGACTGGATTCTAAGGATTGATATTGACAATGGTGGCAACTGCCCAGGGGTGAGCGGGGTGGAAGGAAAGGGGAATTGGGGGTCAGCGCAAAGAATGTGTATGTTAAAAACAGAAAATATCAATAAAAACATGTTTTTAGCAGGAGGAAATAATATAAAACACAAGGATGGAAAGATGTGGACGTCCAACGGGAGTGTTTGCATGGATGGGTACAGAGGACATTCCCATCAAAGCAGAATGAAGGTGTACAATAAACAGCAGAATTTCATGTTAACATTTCTGCAAGGTCCCGGTTTAGCGGTACTATAGAGGGGATGCTGAACCCCACTAACTCCTATGGATTTGTCTTGTCTGCAGTCTACTTCTCTTGTTACAACAGCTGACTTGACACTTCGGGGGAAAAGGGGAGTAGACAAACTAACAAACGTGCCGATTGTGGCTCACAGATACACTGCCTCCCGGTATTTGTTACAGCTGCCTTGGATCTACAATAAAATAAGGCATACAAATATTTAGTAACCCTTGATCTTAATTGTATCCTAATGCTACAGCATTCACACTCTTGCCCGCTCCTTTTACCTGGATGCCTCCTCGGAAAGCTAGAAGGCGTTGCTTAATAGTGGAAATTATTTTCTTACACCAAGTCTTGGTCTAGACTCAACTCCTTGTCTTTCAAAACTCCAGATTACTAGAATATTATCTTTCTAGTTGAAGTTCTGTACTTCACCACGATCCTGCACTCACAATGACTGTAATTGTGGCCTGGGTATCCAATTTATCACTGTGTTCCATGTGATGTCATCATTGTGGTCAAAGTCTGCACGACAGGAGGTACGACGTTAAGGTGGCTTTAGCTGAATGGCCAGGGTTTTGTTGCATTAAGTTCTCACGTTAACGTCCTTGCAACCAAGGGTATCGTTATTCTATACATAATTAACATTAATAATACAGACAATTTGGCTAAACAAAACAATGTATTATGTCTAGCAAGTAAAATAAAAAGCAATTGTGCAACCACATTCCCCCCAAATAAACCTGTTGTTACAAAAAATCTGTTTGCATATGTACTTAACTTTTTAAAGTATTTACATCTATATGTACTGTTCATGAATAGTTATTAACGTGTTACAGTAACTGTGTAGAAAGACTACGCTCAATATATTTTAAAATAAATATGTCCAAGACTACTGCCCATATATATGTAGATATGTATGTATATGTTTTTCTTATAGCCGTGTCTACTAAGGATGCGTGCACGGCTACATGCAGCAACGACTGGGGGCGTTACCCGCGTGTGTCAAATGAACCAATAGACGTCGACATCTTTCAACGTGGCTATGTATCTTCGTGCCCAATACTCCAGCCAATCATATCACGCGCTGTGGCTCTGCGCCTACACGTCGCTTTTATGAGCTTCAACGAACGATCCAATCAAGCATTGGGATGTATAAACACAAATACGTCCATGCCATCTGACGTAACCCACACATGCATAATGAGCCAATAGGACGTTAAACTCCTTTAACGTGTCTACCAATCTCTGCGCATGATCCACAAACCAATGAAATCATGTGCTGCGGCTCCGGGCCTACACATGACTTATACGCTTCAATGAACGATCCAATCAAACGTTGGGCTGTAATCATGCGAATACGCCCATGCCGTCTGACGTGACCTATGCGTGCCAAATGAGCCAATAGGATGTCAAACTCCCTTGACGCATCTACCAATCTTCACGCATGATCCACCAACCAATGCTGAATAAATATACTGTTTAAATGTCTAGTAGAGAAATTGTATACTACAATATCATGTTCATGCCAGACGGCCTCTCCTCTTAACCATGTGGGTATGCACATCGACACTCTGAACCCCAACTTCATTCTTCTAGGGTCCTCGGCATACACACCAGTTTACTCGTGCCTTGACTCTGGAATGAAATGCCTTGATATAGGGTTGCCAACATGTTTTGTAACAGAACAGATAGTACATGATTCAGGGACCACATCGCTTCCTTTCGCACCCATGGAAGGGCGCTCAGCCAATCAGGTGGCTGGAACAGTGGGTGAGCATAGACATTCCCCGCCCGCTGTCCCAGCCACCTGAGGCCCTTCCCTGGGTGGCGCCATTTCTTTTGTTTTGTTAATGTGGGGCGGGAACAGGGAGCCACTCCCTATTGCCTACCAACCCCTCCCTCCCTCCGCCAAAAATCCATCAATCCCTTTCCCAACCCCTCCCTCCATCCCCACTTACATGTATAATCAGAGCTCTGTGCTCCGTTCCCAGTGCTCCTCCCACATTGCATCCATTCATTTTTTTTTCCTCGGGAGTGCCACTGCGCAAGCAGCACAAATCTCCTGAGGAAAAATTATGAAAGCCATTTGCACCCCGGATGAACCCCGGGGTGCGAATGACTTTCATGCCTGCTCATGAGGGCGGATATGGCCGGTAATGGCCCACAGCCCGAGCTGAAGCCCTTGCTTGGCTCCGGCCTGCCTTAGCTCGGGCTGGTGTGCCATTACGGGCCATATCCGCCCTCCTGAGCGGGCATGAATGTCATAGTGTTTGGTGTTAGTAGTCTAGACCATGATTTTTATTTTTGGCTATTCGGTGGTGCTTGGCACTATTTAGAAGCCAAAGTGTCGGACAGGAAGGAAGGAGATAGGATGTAAATAGGAACACAGCTTGTGGGTGTTGTTTGGATGCTAAACCCTTTGGCCACTCCTACCACCTACCTGGACCTCTCGATCCAAAACAAGCCCATGTTTGAGCAAGCTCTATAAAGCAATAACTCAAACGTTGTACTGTACAGGACCTGCCAGTGGAGCAGCACCTTCCTTACCATCATTTTAATACTTCCCCCCTGTACCAATAGTGCCTTCACGAAGATTAGAAACGGCCTGGCCAAGATCGGGTGTTACATACACCCCCCCTCCCGGGCCCCACCCCATTCCTACCTTAAATATTCCCTTTGTTTAATGCAAGCACAGTCCTCCACAAGTCCACTCATAACCAACCCAGGCAAAAACCACCAACCTCTCCTGCACCAATACTCTATGAGAATGCTCCATTAAAGACCACTACAATCCAGCCCTGGAGTACCAGCACTAGTATCGGAGTAGTACACCCAGCATGCCGATGCTCAAGACTACTGTTAGCCCCTAACACTGCCACACACCATATTCTAGGATCTATGAGGCTATCGAGACTTGCCTATCGGACCAGTGCTTGCTACTTCCATAACCACCCCTCCAGGCAGACACTCTTCACAGTTGAGCAAATCACCATACCCAACATACATGCACACAAGACCCCTGTAGCGACCACACCACAATGTGTCACTGCAACCACACAACACTGTCATCACAAACTAATCACCCAGACCATAGCTCCCCGCTAGAGCCCTCACCAAAGCTCAAAGGCACCCTTCTCAACGTATGATCGTTAGGAACCCACACCATAGAAACACATGACCTCATTCTAGACCAACAACTAGACTTCCTAGTGGTGACAATAACTCTGGTACACAAAGCGTCCGTGCCCTCTCCTAACACTGGCCATCCCCCCGGACTTCAGCATATTTAATGCTGACCGTACTAAGACAACGGGTTGTGGGGTAGCTATCATCACCACATCTAACCTCCAGCTTGGAATATGTCCTCTAGGCACTGTAGATGGCTACAAACTGCTCCCTCTGAAACTAACCACAGATCCCAAAACGACAATTAATATCCTAATCATCTACAGAACCCCCAATAATGCAACCCATCCGGAAACAGATATCCCACTCCTCATCATGCCCTACCTTAAGCCAAACACCAAATGTATCATCCTAGGTGACATCAACCTAGGTTTTAATGACAATCTGGACCATAAAGCCAATGCCCTCCACTCAGCCCTTCTCGAAATGAACTTCACCCAATTAGTCAAGGCTCCTATTAATGCAAAGGGCAGAATTCTTGACTGGATACTGTCCCTCAATGTTGAAGTATCCATTACATCCAATACGGCACTCAAATGGACAGACCATCACCTAATCTGCTTCAATGTTATGACACAAGAGAAACATACCCCGCTTCAAACCACATGCACTCCTATTGAAATAAGAAACATACGCAACCTCACAGTAGACTGGCTCACCCCTATCCTAATGGAGACTCGTCATTCTCATCTCCCCCTTACTACTAACCCTGACCATCTTGCTGATATAGACCATAATTGCCTCAAGACGACTATTAATGCTTTAGCGCCACTTACAACCCAAACTCCTCGATCAGCCAAGCGCTCCAACTTCTGGTTCAATGAGGAATTAGTGATTCTCCGACGCAACAAAAGAGCTCTAGAACACTTACACAAAATGACCCAATCCCCTGAATCTGCCTCTTCCTTCCTGGAAGCGAACAAAATATACAAATCGATCATCATTACTCAAAAGGCCAATGCCTTTAATACACGCATTAACAATGCCGTCTCTAATTCCAAAGAGTCCCCGTCCCATCGTCCCCCCTTACTGCTAACTCCAGTAAAGAATGGTGCACCTCCACGCAGAACATGCTAGCCTCCAAAATTCACACTCGCCAAGACAAAATTCTAGAAAAATAAAATCTGCTTGCCACCAAAAGAGCATCCCCCCCAACTCTGGACAGAGTTTGTGACACCGTGGCCACACAGTTCAAATTCACAATGGTCACCCAAGACCAGGTCCTGAACACCATTTCCACACTAAAACCATCCAACTGTAAAGGAGACTGCTTCCCGCACATTTAGCAAAACTATGTGCACATACACTATCTCCCATTAGTACCCGGCAGTCCTATCCACAGGATTACACTGAAAGATGATTGGCTCATTTCCGAGCCCTACCTCAGTGTAATCCTGTGGACGCACGAACGTCGTTCGTGTGCCGGGTACACTCTTTTTTCAAGGCAACCTTGGAAAGGGAGAAGGGACCACACGTAGCCCCTTTTTTATTTTTATTTTTGTCCCATTCATTGGTATGGAGCAAGTTCGGCCAAAATGGCACCCTGTTGCCCTGTACTAATGAAGCAGTACGCGCGGTCTAGTGTTCCTAGAACCAGCGCGTATTGCAACAAAAACTTTTCAAGCAGCAAAGACATGCCGCTTGAAAAGCTTGCATAAGCCATTAGAGTTCCGGGGCTGCAAACTCGAGAAAACTAGTATCCCGAGCCTGCAGACCCCGGAATACTAATGGCAATAACCACTACACTTGGGCCTGTAACTTGTGGCCCTGGGGGCATTACCAAAGGCTGTAATGGCCCACCGGCTCAGCGGTTATTGCCACATTATCACCAAATTTATTAATGCCTCATTCTGCACAAACTCTGTCCCTGCCAGCATTAAGGAAGCCCGGTCACCCCACTCCTCAAAAAAACATCCCTTGATCCTACCATACCTATGAATTATCGCCCTTTAACCACAGTTCCCTATCTGCTCAAAATAATTGATAAAATAGCTTACACGCAAATTCAAAACCATTTGGAATGCAATAACCTGCTAGGCACCAGACAATCTTGTTTCAGGCCAAACCATAGCACAGAAACGGCCTTACTGGACCTTAAAATTCAGATGGACACCATACGGGATGCTGGCAATATGTGCATACTACTGTTACTAGACCTCTCTTCCGCCTTCAGCTTAGTGGACCACGATAAACTGTGCAAGAGACTTGCTGAAAACTTACAATTCTCTAATGAAGTCACCCTCTGGGTCAAATAATTTTTGGCAGATCGCACCTCAACAGTAGCCATAGAGAAGGAAGCCGCTGACCCAATACCAGTCCTCATAGGGGTACCACAAGGCTCTTGCCTCTCCCCCACTCTCTACAATGCCTACACAAAGTTATTATTCGCTGTCCTTGATGCTATGGGTGTCATCTACACGAACGGATGACACCCAGATCCTTATCCCCATCACAGGCAACTACGAGCTAGACTCCATACCATTAACAACATATATGCCATAATCCAAAAGCGGATGGCTACAAACAGCCTGTGTCTCAATGAGGAAAAGACAGAGGTCCTCATCATTAGCCCCCCCCGCTAAACTAAAAACGCTCCACCCCGACTATGCTGTCATCACCATTGACGGAACACCCATTCCTTAAACAGGCCAAAACGCTGGGGTGTACCTTGATGCAATCTGACTATGACGAGACACATTAATGCCTTGTCATCCGCCACTTCTTACACAACTAAACCTATCACGCTCAGTCACCAATTTCTAACCACCCAGAACTGTCTTACACTTGCGCGTGCGCTCATCCTGTCTAAGCTAGACTATTGCAAGATACTATTGCTAGGCACCTCTAACTCAAACCTGGACAAACTCCCACTCCTGCAAAATAAAGCCTTGCGAGCTGCCTTGGGCATTAAAAGATCTGACCACATATCCAATCAAAGCAAGAATCCTCTTCAAAACACTCTGTGTTACTCACAAATGCATCACTAAGAAAGCCCCCACTTATCTTAATAATGCCATTTCCCAAAACATAGCCACCAGATTATTAAGATCCAACACTAGCACCCATCTAGTTGTTCCACGCTTCAAGAGATTTAGGGCAGGGGGGAGCAGCTTTCCAGTAGCGGCTCCGAAAATCTGGAACTCCCTCCCCATCCCCACAAGAAATGAGCCCTCCCATCAGCGTTTCAACAAATCAATCAAAACCTGGCTTTTCAATAAATTCTAAAGCAAATATCTGACCCGGCAGCCCCACTTTATATATCGGCATGTTCCGACCTTGCAATCTTTTCCAGCACTTTCCAGCTCTCACGTGTATATGTTGTAATATTATGTACTGTACTGTAACATTGATCTTCCCTGTACCCTGATCTTAAGCTTGCTGTAACCTAAGCCGTGATACCTCCAGGTCTGGGCGTATAATAAATGTAATAAATACAATAAATGGCAGTGTCTGACAAAGGCCAATCCCATGACCACAAGAAGCCAAGGCTGTTGGCTTTGTCAATTCTTATTTCATTTTTCATTCCAGTACTTGCAATTTTGCTGTTTCTGATAGGATTACTAGTGCCAGAGTTCAAAGATTAGGTAGGAAAACTTCACCAGGCTTTAAACTACTGTACTATCAACGTTCCTAAATCCTGGGTTTAGGATGTGTTTTTTGTTTTTTGTTTTGTTGTGAGCATTCTGGAGCATTTCCCATTAACCACTGATAGGCATCACCACCCACATTCCATGTCATATCCATGGCTGCTCAGTATGTGGTCCTGTGGAGGTTTTGGACTTCAGCTCCCAAAATCGCTAGCCAGCATAATCAGTGGTGAAGGATAATGGGAGTTGTAGTAAAACATATCCAGAGGGCCACATACATATTTGCAACTTCCATTCACTTCATAGCATAGACAGATGGTGCCATGCAACCTGACCACCTCAGTTCTACCCCTTCACTTTCATTAAACTTCCCTGTGCTTCTGGTAGTTGTAGTTTTGGTAAACGTCAATTGAACAAATGTCCCTTTTACTTCAGATGACAACGATATGTAAAAGCATAGCCCAGGACTGGGAAGTGGTGTCCTGGAGTCAGCGGGTCACCCTAGCTTTCCATATTTGCAGCAATATCTTCAGATCACAGAACTTTGCAGTAATAGGTCAGGCAAGCATATACCTTCAATCATCAGTTATTCACTAACTTTTATGACTAGCAAGATTTTGAAAAAAAGTGAATCCCTCCTACTTCCCTAGCTTTCATACCTCCCTTGACTCACCTCTCCCCTTCCCTACTTCTCTCCTCTCTCTCTCCCATTGCACCGGACGAGGTCTCTAGACTATTCCTCTCTATCAAATTCTACTTCAAACAGGTGCTCCCTGCTCCTCTAGAACTATCAAGGAGAACATTGCCTCCCTTGTGCCTTCACTGGCTGATTTCTGTCACCACTAGTTTGCCTCTGGCTCCTTCCCTCAACCCCTCAAGCACTCCCTTCTGCATCCCCTCCTTAAAAAGCCCTCTTCTGACCCTTCCTGCCCTGCTAACTATCAGCATATCTCCATTACCCACTTCCTGGGCAATCTCCTGGAGAAGTTTGCCATCTCCCAACTTATCCAACATACCAAATCTGTCAGCTGTCAACCACGACCACCAGTCTGGCTTCAGAGCTTCCAGAGGCATGGAAACTGCTCTACTGAACACCTGTGACGACTTGCTCTCTAATCTTGACTCTAATTCTCCTTCCGGTTTTATACTCCTGGATCTTTCCTCTGCCTTTGACACAGTCAATTATTCCACCCTGATCAATGAGCTCTGTGACGCCCTTGGTATCACAGGCCTGGCACTGGACTGGTTGACCTCCTTCCTCTCCAACCAACCGTCCCAGGTTCAGCTGGGCCCTTTTCTCTCCTCTATCACACTCTCCAGCTGCAGCATCCCTCAAGGTTCTATCATCTCGCTGTGACTATTCAACATTTACCTTGCCTCCTTGGTCCACTTGATCTCTTCCTTCTCTCCTCACTTCCAGTGTCACGCAGATGACATGCAGCTCTCCTTTAAGCTTCCCTCACCTTCCTCCTCTCTCATCCCTGACTGTCTGACTGCCATTCAGTCATGGTGTGCTTCCAATGATCTCTGCCTTAATGCCAGTAAGACTGAGATTCTTTCCATTGGGGCCCCGGCTCCTACCTTCCTACCCTCCCTCGGCCGCCCTCTATGGATCCCCTCCCCTCCCCCCCTTGTGAAGCAAACAACCCTGGTTTCATCTTTGATTCCACTCTCTTCTTCTCTCCTTACTACAATGAGGACCTGGCCAAGAAGGCCCACTATCAGCTGCACCTCTTCAGAGGTATTCTCCCATTCCTCACCTTCCCCCAGAAACTTAATGTCTCCAGAGCTCTGGTCCTCTCTAGGCTTGACTACTGTAACAGCCTCTTCCTTAATTTTTCTTCGTCCTCCCTAAATCCCCTTCGACGTAACCAGAATAGGACTGCAAGACCTATTCTTGGCCTCAGGCCCAAGGAAAGCATCTCTCCAGCCCTAATTCCTCTCCACTGGATCCTGGTTGCTGCTAGGATCAAATTCAAGACCCTCTGCATCATCCATAAGGCTTTCTGTGGCCTGGAACCCTGCTACATCTTACTTTCTATCCCTAAAAACCTACCTGCTAGAGCCCTTTGGGCTGCTAGCTCCAAATCTTTGTGAATCAGATGCTTCTCTAAGCAAAGAGTGGGGTAGATTTAAATCCACCGCAGGAGCCTACATACAGAGGGTCTCCCTGCCCCTCTCAGGCTTGAGCCGGATCTCCTTAAGTTCTGGAAGCTCTGCAAGACCCTCCTTTTCTCCTCCTCCTTCACTCTCTCCCTCCCCTGCTAAGACATTTATTCTGCCTCAGTGATGGGCTGCCTGGTTCCCTCTGAGTACTGGAGTGGGACCAAGCTTGATTTGCATAAGGTCTTTCCCCTTCTGTAATGGCTTGACAAGCGAAGAACGATGGTCTGGAGGGTTGCCCAGAGCAATGCCAGAGGTTAAGATTCATACTAAACCTTCCAGCCATCACCTCTTTGTTTTTGCTTTGTCACCCCGAGTGGGACGGGTATGCCCAGACGTGGGTCCCGTGCCTGCTGGTCCTAGAGACACAAGCTACTCCTCACTGATGAGGCCCAACAAGGCTGAAACATGTCTGGGGAGGCTTGTGGTCTCGTACAGAAGGGATGTGACTTAGCAGTTCGGGCTGGGCTGCCCCTTTTAGGGTGGGACCAAGCCTGATTTGCATATGGTCTGGAGGGTTGCCCAGAGCAATGCCAGAGGTCAAGATTAATTCTAAACCCTC